>NC_068939.1:60922093-61522093 GCF_016801865.2 Culex pipiens pallens | reverse complement strand
GGTTTTAATCCCGTCGGTTGCAACTTTTTTTTTGCGTTTGCAAAAAAATTACAATCAAAATCAAACCATCCACATTAACAACACTCGGGTCTTTTGTGGTCTCTATTGCAAGTTTCTGCTCGAACCTAGGAGTCCAAAGGCTTGAATGGAGAGGGCACCCAAACCTCTTTTACTCCAAGGAACCTGCCACCCCAGTGTTTGAACTGACGTCCTTTGGATTGCGAGTCCAACTGCCGCCAGCGATTCCACCGGAGTAGGCTTGGTTTGGTGTGTTGTTTGTACTTATGGCATGGAAACAACTCCTACACCTCACAGCAAAAAATCCGATGGTAAAATCGCATGCAAAAGCATGCACATCACCTTCGTCAAAATAAACACTTAATATTACACACTGCATGTAATTTTTTTGCAAACACAAAAAAAAAGTTGCAACCGACGGGATTCAAACCCAGCACCAACAGTAAGGACTGGCGCCTTAGCCCACTCGGCCATCAGACCGATGGAAAGTTGTAAGGATAAACGCATATATGAGCTTGACATTTCGGTCAAGAAGGTTTTCCATACGGATGGGCTACATATTTCAGGGTGTAAAATCACATAAAATTGCATAAAATAATGCAATATTTTGTTTACACCCAGGCCTTTTACACGCAGCTGGATTACTACTTTTTTAGCTGTGCTGGAATGACTTAACGGCCTAACAACCAAGGCCGGAACCGACATTTTACTTCCTCATCCGATGGAAGGTTGCAGCAGATGGGAATCAAACCCAGAATCATCCGCTTACAAAGCGCACAGCGTAACCATTCGGCCACGCACTGCCTTTACATGCAGTGTGTGTTTATTTGGACGAAGGTGATGTGCATGCTTTTGCATGCGATTTTACCATCGGATGTTTTGCTGTGTATATAAGTTTTTTGTGTGTTCAATGTGATAGATAATTTGTTAGATGTTTGACAGTTCGATGCAAACGCTTTGTTTCAAGAAAATCTAGCAACATCGGTTATATAGTACGGTTCGAGGTTTCTTACGAATAATACCCTTTTAAAAAATTAATATAAATTTCCTTTAAAGTGACGCAAACATGATTTTTCTTTCAAATTTACCCAGCACGTCGTGATACTTTTTGTTCTCGTGGGAATGGGCCTCTTTGTAAGTGAAGGGAGTTAAAATGGTCTTTAAGTTTTTTTTTCAATTTATGGAATGGTGATCGTTTCAACTCGTGAGCTTAAACAAACCATGCAATAATTAAAACTTTCAGTTACGTTTATTTACAAATTTACAAAAGTTGAATTTTATTGTACATCTGTCATGAGTTTTCATTAGAAGTGGGTTGTGGTTTGACTGATCGCGAGTTTTGACACAGGTCACAGTATTATCGTAGAGGTAGTTAGTTGGGCTGTTTTACCACTTCCATCCACTGGAACCTCCGGTAGACCATCCACTGTTTCCTCCGTAGCCTCCAGTCGACCATCCGCCGGTGTTACCACCATAACCTGAGGACGGCAATGATTTTACTAAAATGTATATCGATGTTTTATGATTATAACTCACCTCCAGTAGCTCCAGTGCTGTAAGCCTTTCCAGTCCAGCCCTGGTTGGTGCCTCCGCTGCTCCATCCGGACGAGCTTGGCCATCCTCCTCCCTTGCTCCATCCTCCGGTGTTACCAGACCAGCCAGCGTTGCTCGAGGGCCACGCCGAAGCTCCCGAAGACCAACCTCCGCTCGTCGATGGCCATCCACCCAGGCTACGACCAGATCCATGTCCACCAACGGCATTGTAGTTGCTGTACGACTTGGCATAGCCCTGTCCTCCCTGGTTCCACCCAGATCCACCACCGCCTTGGCTCCATCCGGAACCACCGCCGCCCTGGCTCCAACCCGATCCGCCCTGATTCCACCCGGATCCTCCCTTGTTCCAGCCAGATCCTCCTAGATTCCACCCGGAAGTTCCTTGACCCTTGTTCCATCCCGAGCCTCCCTGGTTCCATCCGGAACCGCCCTGGTTCCAGCCGCTACCAGACGATGGCCATACCTTAACGGGGGCAACGCTAATGACACTGCCACCACCGTAACCGCCTCCGTAACCACCACCGGAACTCCAGCCTTGGCCTCCGGAGCTCCAGCCACTTCCGGAGCAGACGGCCGCCGCTACCAGGCAACTGACAAGGATGGTGAACTGAAAAAAGATGTTGATTACCATAAATTAGAATATAATCTCTAAAAAAGATTATTCATAGTGCAAATGCACCATACTCATGAATAAGTTTCTTCGTGGTTCTAAAATTCATGAACAACAATTCACGATTACGGGAATTGTTTTTTTTTTCGTGCGACAAATTATACCAACTGTTGTACGAAATTGATGAAAAAAAAGCCGAATCTGACTGAAGGATTTCACAACTTCAACTCCAGGTCCTCAAAAATTAAACAAATCCATTGTGCTGTAAAAATCTATTCAACCAAATGTATAAATTTCAAATTATAAGGCCGATCCAAAGAAAACTCTGGCTTGAGTCGAGGAGGGGAAACATTGAAAGCCTTGATTTCAATTTAAAAAACTAGCTTGAACGAAAAAAAATCTTTGCAAAAAACCCTTTTTGTGGTTTTGTGTACATCAATGTATATTAGGGAGCACAGAAAAAATTATCCCCTGCTCCACGAGCGGAAAACGGTTCTTTAGGTTATTAAAAGCACATGTGCCAATTTTGAGCGAAATTGGTTAAAATTAACCCATTAATACCCGAGCCTGAAATTGATGAAAAAATGTTTTTCATACAAGAACTATTTTTATAAATCGCTCATAATTTTGCAGTATCGAGTTTGGTATGTTCCGCAGACAAAACAGTAGAAAAATAGATTTTTCATGCATTTTTTCCGTTTTTTTACAAACAAAATTCACCTTCGAGTATCAATCGTTAAATGTTGACAGATTTTGCTCATATTTGTTATGAACAAAAGTACCATATTTTGGGCACCCTAATGTACATCTATCAATTTCACAAAAAATCAAAATATTCAATCAAGCCCAAATGATTAAAATGATTATCATTTTCAATGCAGGAAAATGCATTTTCAATGCTTGAAGTTGATTGATGTATTTTTCCATATTTTGTTTTCATTTTTTTTTAATGTCAGAAAACTATTTTTGACACCCTATTTGGGACAGTAATGAAAGGGAAGAAAACATAAATTTTATAAAATATTGACTCAAGCTTGATGGGGCTATTGGTAATATCAAAACATGAAGGAATTCCAATTTTCATCCAAATTGGACCTCATCCTCTTTTTTGTCAAAATCCAAACTGCCTCACCAAGCTCGATCAGAAAAAAAAATGATTTATCTTGCACTTTTCTGTGTATGCTTGAGTTGGAATGACCCATTTTCACGCAGAAGTGTCCAAATTATCAGTAGATGGATTGTTACCTGACTTGTATTTTGATTTTTTGGCGTTACAAGGGTTGAATGCATGATCCGAAAAGCAGGTTCATTTTTTGATATTTTCTTTATAAAGAGCAAAATAAATAATTGCCTATCATCAATTTCGAAAAATCAATTTGAAAAAGGGCAATTCTTGTTTTAAATCAAAAATCTTACTTTTTTTTTGATAAGTTTATTCATATATTTTTCCTTGTCAAAATAAACTCGTGGTTTACTTTAAAACCATTATGGGTAATTCTCTACCAACTCACACGAAATCGGGAAAAGTTGCCCCGACCCCTCTTCGATTTGCGTGAAACTTTGTCCTAAGGGGTAACTTTTGTCCCTGATCACGAATCCGAGGTCCGTTTTTTGATATCTCGTGACGGAGGGGCGGTACGACCCCTTCCATTTTTGAACATGCGAAAAAAGAGGTGTTTTTCAATAATTTGCAGCCTGAAACGGTGATGAGATAGAAATTTGGTGTCAAAGGGACTTTTATGTAAAATTAGACGCCCGATTTGATGGCGTACTCAGAATTCCGAAAAAACGTATTTTTCATCGAAAAAAACACTAAAAAAGTTTTAAAAATTCTCCCATTTTCCGTTACTCGACTGTAAAAAATTTTGGAACATGTCATTTTATGGGAAATTTAATGTACTTTTCGAATCTACATTGTCCCAGAAGGGTCATTTTTTCATTTAGAACAAAATTTTTCATTTTAAAATTTCGTGTTTTTTCTAACTTTGCAGGGTTATTTTTTAGAGTGTAACAATGTTCTACAAAGTTGTAGAGCAGACAATTACAAAAATTTTGATATATAGACATAAGGGGGTTGCTTATAAACATCACAAGTTATCACGATTTTACGAAAAAAAGTTTTGAAAAAGTTACTTTTTGCGTTTCTCTTTGTTTCGTCGTCCGTGTCTGTCGCGGGTGACCATGAACGGCCATGATCGATGACGACCAACTTTTTCAAAACTTTTTTTCGTAAAATCGCGATAACTCGTGATGTTTATAAGCAAACCCCTTATGTTTATATATCAAAATTTTTGTAATTGTCTGCTCTACAATTTTGTAGAACATTGTTACACTCTAAAAAATAACCCTGCAAAGTTAGAAAACACACGAAATTTTAAAATGAAAAATTTTGTTCTAAATGAAAAAATGACCCTTCTGGGACAATGTAGATTCGAAAAGTACATTAAATTTCCCATAAAATGACATGTTCCAAAATTTTTTACAGTCGAGTAACGGAAAATGGGAGAATTTTTAAAACTTTTTTAGTGTTTTTTTCGATGAAAAATACGTTTTTTCGGAATTCTGAGTACGCCATCAAATCGGGCGTCTAATTTTACATAAAAGTCCCTTTGACACCAAATTTCTATCTCATCACCGTTTCAGGCTGCAAATTATTGAAAAACACCTCTTTTTTCGCATGTTTAAAAATGGAAGGGGTCGTACCGCCCCTCCGTCACGAGATATCAAAAAACGGACCTCGGATTCGTGATCAGGGACAAAAGTTACCCCTTAGGACAAAGTTTCACGCAAATCGAAGAGGGGTCGGGGCAACTGCTGTGTGAGTTGGCGGAGAATTACCCTTATATAATTTCTTATATTTTATTTTATTTTTAAGTCCAATAATAAAGCACAACAAAGAGAAAAAAAAGTAGACTTAGGGGAACAGCATCTAATTCCAGCGTGCCTCTAATGTTGGCAGGTCAGAACTTTGACATTCAATTAAAGCTAATTAAAAGCGTTTTCAACTGAACTCGAGTGATAAATAGCTCAATATGAAGTGAGCAAGCAAGTTTCTATCAAAAGTTTTGCAAAATTTGTTGTTTAAATAGTGAAAATCAGCAAATTCGATGGAGTTAGGAGCGAGTGTTTAACCTGCCAAACATACGAGAATTTCCCCTACATAACGGTTAAACTGAAGGAAGCAAAATAGAATGTATGAGTAAAGATTTATTTGGTTAAATATTTTCAATTAAATTGTAAACTGTTTATTCCGTTTCTTGACTGATTCATGAATAATATAAATATAGATTTTTTCATATATGATGAAAATAATCTGCTGAAATAAAAATTTGTTCATGAATAAAACAGAGAAGGTCTGCAAGTAACAGACAAAAACATTACTGTGAGTATATAAACCCAAATAGCTGAATAAAAGGGACAACGTCGCTTTATTATTGTAAGTAATGCGTTCGGCTAAAACACTGAACAAGCTGTTTCAAGCACTTTCAATCTTTGCGTGAATTTAGAGCATTTAATTGAAACTTAAAAAAAATAAAAAATATTTATCCATTTACGTTTTTCGGCGCTATACAAAATATTCAGAATACTACTGTAAAGTTTATAT
Source organism: Culex pipiens pallens (assembly GCF_016801865.2). Taxonomy (NCBI): domain Eukaryota; kingdom Metazoa; phylum Arthropoda; class Insecta; order Diptera; family Culicidae; genus Culex; species Culex pipiens. Next base: position 61,516,307 of record NC_068939.1, on the reverse strand, counting down.
GTTCAATGTTTAACTTTTAAAACAGCACTTTTTCTGTAGAATTTGTCACGATCTTTTGAAAATATGATCTTTCAACACAATTTGGATCTTCTTCGAAGTTCTGCCACTTTTTCATCACTTTTGTATATTTAAAAGTCCATGTATCTTATAATTTATCACAAAAAATATTTCAATCACACACCTTCAACATGGCACTAGTACACAACTACTAAGGATAACGTTATCCTGAGAAATCGTATTTTTTTAAACCAAAACTTTAACTGGAAGACGCGCTTTGGTCGATACTGCGAGCCAAACTGTACCGGTTGCCAAGAACGGACGCTGCTTTTATATTAAAACTAGTGGAAAAACGCAACCCTCCGATTTGTTTACCCACAGATCATAAATGATGTACAGCCGGCGTTCAGCAGCGGCAACTTCATAAAAAAAAGTACCACCCCAAACCCATCCAAACTAAGCCGTCAGATTCTCGCTCTCTTTCTGTGGTGATTTTCCTCTCCTCAAACGAAACTGAGAGTGCTGTGGGAAGTGAAGGGGCTCTCGACTGATTCATGCTCACACACAAGATCAAGACCGCCGCACTCCACCTGTTCAGTGTCCTCCCCCACGTGGACGCAGAAGACAGTGCTAAATGAGTGCAACCTCCCACAATAGCTGATGATGAAGTTGTCGCGTATAATTGTTAGAGATAATTGATGAATCCTTGTTTTAGATTGTATGAAAAAACAGTCACTATAAGAACTCAAAAATTCACTTCAAACATTCAACATTTCAATAAAAAACTATTTGATATGCAATCATTATTTTTTGAAAAGTAAAATAGGACCTTTTTGTGATTTTGTACATTGAAATTTCAACAAAATTCATAATATTTTTGAATTAACTCAATATGCTAAAAATGGTTCCAAACGCAGGAAAATGCATTTTAAATAAATTTCATTTGATTGTACTTAAACTTCCACGAGAAATTTAAACTTTTTGAAAATACCTTTTTTTTGCCCCCTGATTTGTTGGGCCGGCTCTGATTTTTCGGGGGGTTACAAAAACTTCAAATATAATTTGTACCAGCCGTATAAAAACTAAAACTTTTTTCACTAAATCTGCGATAATTAGAAGGCCGAGCAAAAATGGTTCTTTTCGGAAGCTAATAGCTTTTCAGCAAAAAATCTATAAAATATGGTGTTTTCGGGAAATTTTTTTTTTCTAAATTTAATGAAGGTCCAAAATCTGTGAATTGATAAAGATTGGACCACTATTGTGCCCTTCAAAGGTAAAAAACTGAAACAGTTGTTTTTCTCCATACATTTTGACGATTTTTTTCATACAATCTTCAAGCGATTAGAGAGAGGGGTTCCCGTGGTCTGAATAAGCTCAAAGTTGGAATTTAGCCTAGTGATGTCAATCTTTGATTTCAGGGGATAGTCCCGAGGTTTCCATCATACAAACAATTCAAATCCTCGCAGTGCACATATATGTCAGACTAAAGCTTCTTATAAAAGTTAACCTCCTTTGGTTATTCGACGACCCATAAAGTCGAAGATCCTTGTTTTATTAAGGTTCATCTCAGATTTTATATGGTTCTTGATTTGGTAGATTTTATAGATTTCCAATATCTTCGAGGCTCGATCAAAGTGGTACTTTCAAAACCAGATGCGGTGCAACTGGCTCCTTGATGAATATTATTATTACAGGTTGATCAATGCTTCAGCAATCAACTTGCAATAAATTCCTCATTCTTTTGCCGGCTGAAGCTCGCATAGCTCAAACAGTCAATTCTGATCCAAAAGTAACGAGAGTATCGTAAATTTTCGCTTTGGGCCAGAAGTAGGTACCTTACCAACTAGTGGTACAATCCTTCGCGTCTGCCACGAGCTATAATTATTCGTGAGTTCTGCTTTGGCCGCGTAGTCCGGGAGTCACTTTCAAAGGCGGTCAGAAAGCGGGCGCGTTCTGCTCTGATTTACGACACTCAAAATCGTGAATTCGGGTGCTGCATGATGTCCGTGCGGCTGCACGATATCGTCTCATTAGATGATTGCTGTGCCGATGCCAGGTGGATTAAGCTCGAAGCTTATAATTTTCTTGAATTTAACTCTCTCGTTGAAGTTCTATGGCGGGTCCCTAATTGTTGCGTTGCATGCATGAATTTGAGTCATCGCTGATGACAAAAGACCTCCTGAAATCGATTGTTGAAAGTGCGGTTAAGTGTTTGAACAAAGCGATAGCAAAGGTCCAGAGGTCTCAAATTACTTAAGTGCCATGAGTTGGCACTGATAAGCTTTGTTGTTTACATGAGATTTGCATTGTCTCTTTGCCGATCATTTCCTTCGTGTATTTATTGTTGCAAAAGTCGCTTGACCCAATATCTGGCCAACTTGTAGAACAATGTTTCAATATCTGTTTGTTCTACCGAGTAAAATCTACCATCAGGATGTACCATCTAATGAAATCCATCATATTAATGACAACCCATTTAAGCATCGATTTAGCTCACCTTCGTTCGACCAACATATAATAGTACATTTGAACAAATCTCAACCGCAAAAGCAAACCATCGCTCTAGAGTAAACTTTTTTGTATGATTAGTACTCATTTGCCATATTTCCCGGTCATTTATCATCCTTCGACAAATTCTTTTTATCTCTGTTCAGCTCATAATGAAGAACGCCACAAGTCGATTGAGATAATGCTAGTAAGCATTTGACGTGTACACCTTTAGCATCATTGCCGAGAGGGTAGGACTCAGCCCAGGTGTGTAAAAGTGCGCACTTGTTCAGGTCTATGTGCAGCGGTCAAGAATCCTCCTCAGTCTGAACAGTCCCCGCGAATAACCCCCTCTGGTCAAACGTGTTCAAACCCCCGGTCCGCTACATTCATATGGTAATTGTAAGTCGTTTCGTCTCACAGAAATTAGGATCCGTAGTCATCAAGTGAGTTCACACTGATGTTCTTGCTGTTGTTGTTGCTGATGCTGTAGATTTTCAATTAAGGATGACCTAGGTTAGGCTTGGGGTGTGAGTGGGTTGGAGCTTATTGCTTTTCAATTACAAACTAAACTATTTCTAGGATGTGCGCTGCTCTAACAATTTTAATTTATGGTAATGATTCAGCTTAAAATAAGCACACGGAACTGTTTTAAAAAGAGAATGTGAAACGTTAAGAAATAAAAATAAGTTTTATTTTAAAATCTTACAGACAACAAATAATTAGATATTCTATCAGAGCAAATCTCTGAACTTCAAAAGATTACTTACCTTTATTTTTTAATTTTATCAAATCTTCGTGGGATCTTTTTCTATGGTCAATGACCATAGAAGCCATATTTCCCTTTTGGTATTGCGGATATCAGAGATTTTTGGACAATCGTGCAATTTGTGGAAAACTTTCCAACAAAATGCACACCTAAAACTACAGCAGGAAAAAAAACTATCTAAGACACACCTCCTAGTTTTAAACTGTTCTAAAGTGGTCGAAAGCAACAAAGCTCAGTCGAGACACGCACCACTCTTGGCGAGGGGGGGGGGGTGGTTGGGACATGAATCGGATTTAAAGTGTGCAAATATTATTTGCAAGAGTGGAGAATTTGGTGCAAAGTGTTAGAGGTGGGCTAAACCGCTCTTTTTGAGGAGCCGCTAATTTTCGTTCGCTCATTAAAAAGAACCGCTCTTTTGAACGGCTCTTTCGCTCTTTTTCAAAAGTTGGATAGAAAGGTTTTTTTTTAATGAATCGTGCGATTTTTAAGTTTTTTTAACATTGAAATTTTATAAATTATGATTGATAAAACAAATTAAAACTGAAAACGAGAAGATGCCCTTGGAAACCATAGGTCTTGGTGGTCTCTTTGTCAAGATTTCTACTGGAACCTAAACATTCGGGTAATTCAATGGCATCCAAACTTTAATCTAGGATGCTGGAAATATTGTATTTAATTGAGTTTATTTCTGCAAATATTGAACAAATGCTGATGTTTTATTTGAAGAAAATATTCTGTAAACTCTTTTCTACATTCTGATTTAATCGATAAAATCTAAATAACTGAATAAACTATTCAGTCGATTTTTGGTAATATTTTACAAATTATGCCATTTGAAATGCTCAAATTCGTATTATGGTAAAACTTTGGTGTACAATCACTTGTACAATAAATTTTTTTTTCATTTTGTTCAGACAATCATTTAGGGTACGTTATCCATTAGTGGATCCCTTTCCTATAGTGGACCCTCTGAAGGGTTTTTGATGAAAAATTCAATAAAATCCCAATTTCAAGCGAGTTTTTGTCTGCAAATCTTTTATTTGGCATGTTCAGCATCATTTAAACGATGTTGACTGACATTGAATTGTCCTTTTTGCCAAAATAAGTGTTTTGAGTTCAACATCTGAAATCAGACATGGCCACTAGCATTTTCACAACAAAACAGCTTTTCTTTTTTATGATTGAATTAACTATCCAATTATTTTTTGACTGGTTATTTAACTTCAGTAAGTCGAAATAATGTAACTATACTAAAATAAAGCGAAGAGCTGCTCATTTTCAAGCAAAAATTAGGGGGGTCCAATATAGGACAACGAAAACCCTAACTTTTCCAAAAGTGGACCCCTCTTAATTTAACCTTCGAAAATGAAGAAAACTGTGTATATAAGCAAAAGTTTCTCTTAAACATACAATGAATGCTTTTTGTAATCAACCTAATTGCATATTTTTTCAATTATGAGTACAAATATAGCTGTTTTTATGTTAAAAGTATCAAAAATGCTGAAGCCGTAAGAATTCATAATTAATAAAAAAACTATAGTTAATTAAAGTTTGAAATGTTATTTTATAAGTATAAATCAATAACAAAATATTTTTTGAAAATAAACATGCGTAGTTTTATCAGCAATCGTAAACAAATCTATTATTTTGTTTCGGTCAACTATTTATGTAATCAATATGGAAAATGAGCATCAAAATAACTTGTTTTTTAATCATTTTAATGTTTACAATTGTTTTTGAAACGTTTTCTTTGATCTTTTTTTGGAAAAAATGTTTTTAAATGTCTGTTAGTTTTTTTTGTTGTTTTAAGCAAAATTTGTTAAGAAAACATATTTGTTTATGTTGGAAAATCCATCTTTTATTCATTATATGTTTCATAAGACCTCCACCATGCATCAAAACACTAAATATCGGTTAAATTTGGTATAAAAATAATAGTTTTCCTATAGTGGACCCGGGTCCACAATCAGATTATGGACCCGGGTCCATAACAGGCAAAAAAAAACTTTTTTTTTTCAAATGGCTTTTTTTTCTGCTCAAAAACAAATTACTGATGAAACAAATAGTCAAAATTGTTCAAATGACTTCAGATTTCATAGTTTTGAACAAAGGGTTATGAAAAAGTGCATAAAATATTCAAAAATTGTTAAAAATGCGCGTCGGTTCTACTAGGGGGTCCACTAATGGTTAAAATACCCTACTTTTGCGATAAATTTTTATTAGCATTGAAATATTTGAAATTGCATTTTCAATTCTCAAAAACAAATTTAATACTATTTTTTGGAATTTCAATAAATTATATTTATAACATAAATCATACCATCTTGAAACGGTTCTTTAAAAGTCCGTAGTTTAAAAATAACCGCGGTTCTTTTTTTCTGAGCCACGGTTCGTTCGCTCTTTTCTTTTTTTGCCCACCTCTACAAAGTGTGCAATATTCTTTGTCAAATTTAAACAAAATTTGGTTTTTATTAACATTTGATAATCGTTCGAATTAAATTGGTTAAAAAAAGCCAAAATCAAATTTTGCATCGCTTTTAATTAACTTTTTCCTATTAAAGTCTCTCTTTTTAAAAGTTTTTCTCGTTATTTTTGTTTAAAACTTCCTTCATGCTTGAGCGTCCAATTACCCGAGGTTATCAAAATTCCGGGAAATTTGAAATTCAGTTAAAAATTGTTCTGATCTCGGTTCTGATTAATATTTAACAACAAAATTGTATAGGACAGTAAAGTTAATGGTTGAAATAAGTCAAATTATTCGCTCTACAGCATTGCCTTGGCGTTCTCGATTTCAAGATTCCTACTCGAAACTAGGTGTCCGAAGGCTTGATTGTTGAGGCAATTGCAAACCTCTTTTTACACTTTAGCTTCCATCCACCCCGGGATTCGAACTAACGACCTTTGGATTGTTAGCTGAACTGCCTACCAGCGACTCCACCGAGACAGGACCCAGGGAGACGACTCTCCTGCACCTGGACTGAGCTAACGACCTAACCTTTTTAGGTTAGTCCGGGGCCAACATTTACTTCCCGTCCGACGGAAGGCGTGGTCAGACCAAATCTCGTCTCGAAAAATGCCACCGGGACCTTCTGGGATCAAACCCAGGCCTACTGGGTGAGAGGCAACCACGCTTACCCCTACACCACGGGTCCCGGCGGTTGAAATAAGTGTGAGGATCAATTTATGGCTTGGCTTTATTTTAAAAAAACCATACAGTCATGCCTCGGTGAAGCACAGAGCTTATGGAATTTTGGCTATATGGAAGACATTGGCTTTAATCGTTTGAAAAATTATACAAACAGAAAAAAATTATAGTGTTTTGGAATCGAGATGATGGCAGCTATCCATTAAAGCTATAATTTCATCAAAATTTTCACAAAATGCGTTTTTTCCTGTTTTTTGAAAATGCAATATTTTTCTCTGAAGAACCTTCAAGATAATTATTTTTGTAATATAGTATAATAATACATTTTTTTCTCTAAAATGCTTACCTAAAATATAAAAATGGCCCAGTTTTAAATGCATCAGAAATGAATATTTACATCATTTTTTCAGACGATCTCAATAATTCAATATTAAATAAATCATATTAAGTTCTTTCATCTATATTTTTTCTGTTCTTAAAGGAATTTTATAAATACCAGATAAATCACATAATCTTTTTAAAGATTTTTTAAAGTGTTCGTAAACTTAAAACAGTTCAAGGTAGTAATTTCAAACTTTTCATGCATGATATTAAATGCAATCATTGCATGGTTAGAACAAATTTACTGATGTCTCTATTTCCATCCCATGATGAATGACACTTGTTCGAACAATATTTATTACTTTGCTGTGTCATAACACTCGATCCCAAATGGTAGTAAAATCTGGTTTGAACCAAGCCGACAAGTGTTTCCCCGTAATCGAGTTCTGTGCCGGACCCGGAATTCAATTTTAACCATCATTTGTATGCATCACAATTCGAGCGAGCTTTAAATAGCATGTTTACTTGGTCAATAAGTTGTTTGACAAATTTGCGTTATAAGTTCAATGATGTGGCTCAAGGAAGTTCAAATAAATTCAGTATGTTGATTTTTGTTTAAGGTACAAGTTTTTTTTTCAGATTTAATCGTACATGGAACCTACCGCGTAACATCCACTATCGGATAAATCACTCTCAAGGGCTTTCAACGAGCGCCAAACAAGCGATGAACCCCACAATTCAAGCCCAATATATTTACTCCAAATTCGTGTTCCCTGCAGAGCAAGCCGTGCTTTATTCAGCTCTTCTTGGCCCGATGCTTGTCAGCTGGTTTCATTCATGTGATTTAAGATTGCTAGCACCCAAGCGGATCCCATAGCAGGCCCTGATGGAGGAACCTATAATCTCCAGCCTAGCGTGAGCGCCTTCTTGTCCAGAACGATCTTATTATGGCGCTGATGATGACGACGGCGTTGTAAACCACGGTGACGGCAATAAACAATATCCTCACTTTGCCCTGCTCGTGATGTAGGCAATAAAAGTCGTCAACTGACAGGTGATTTAGGTGCATGTGATGTAAATTAGGTTAATCAATCACCACGTTGAAATATGACATCGCTGAGGAACCCTTGCGGTTGTTTGATTTTCCGACGACTACGACGAGTTGACGAGTTGATTGAAGGAAGATTTTTTTAATTATCCCCTTTTCGAAGATGGAGCGACAATTGACAGCCCCATTTGCTGAAAACCACCCTGCTGACGGAACTGAGCTTTGCCGGTTTGCTTTTAATATTATTTTGATTAATTTAACTATACTTGCCGGTTGTCAAGCATGCGGTGCATGTCCGACAGACATTCTAGCCGTTAATGTTGACTTTGAGCCAAGAAAGCGCAGTTGCCGTGTGAATTCGCTACATTGTTGAAGCTTAGCAACACCGGGGTGTGAAAAATATATTGGTTGGTAATTGTTCTAAGTCAAAATTATTCATCATTTATAGCAAATTTCAAAATTATTTTTCGAGTTTGCTTGCATTTCCAGGTGAAATTATTAATTCATTAAAAAAAAATTAGAAGTAAAGGCAATAAATAAACTCAAACATTCAATTGCTAACTTCGTAATAACACCATCGTTTATTATCGTCAGCCAGTGTAAAATTTTTAATATTCCACTGCAAGCAACGGTTAGCATCACTTGGCCCAGGGCGTTGGGTGCTCCAACGGCGATTCAGATGTCATGCGAACGTGATTGCATGCAGTGAACGAGTTTTTGTTTCTCGTTTCTCTCTTCCCTCTCGTAATCCGGATGTGGGTAAATTTTTAGGTGTCAGACCAACGAGAGGTTCTCATGGGATTAGCTCACTTCTTAAGACTGTATGAGTTAACTTTTGTTTTTTGTTTGAGGTTATTCAATTTGGCACTAGTGAACTTTAACGGATTTGTACACTTAAAAAGAACGGATGCATTAGTTCCAAATGGTATCTCATTTGTGGGAATCATTAGTTACTTAGGAAAAAAGACAGCAAATTGAACAAGGAAATCAATTTAGTTTTGAACCAACTATCTACACATCACGCTACCGCTGCCAACGATCGTTACCATCCTTTTCCAAGAACCTTAATCAATCCGAACCGTAGGGGTTAATAATTAGTTTCAACATCCTTTTCGTGGCAGCTGTCATGAGTGGGGTTCCATTTCATGACCACACGTGTGCTCTTGCGATCAAGGTTGATCGTTTAACTCGGATTAGGTCTCAAATCTATCTCATATATCAGCTCATCGCCACCGAATTTGAACCGTAGCTAAGCTTGTATAGCCTCAACTTCTCGCGCAAAATCTAAGGCCGTGTCCAATGGATTGGGGCGATCACTTAGTTTTACGGGGCGCTCTTCGTGAACTCCATGACAAAGTGAGGTAATTTATTTTATTGTCTAGGAAGATAGAAATAGAAATGTTGCATCGGGTGGTGGAACCGATAGCCGATTTCAAATCTGATTGTTAGTATATTTGTTTATTGGGTTTAGAACCATTTTATTTTATTTTTCTTTTTATTTTTACATTTTCTAAAATTTCTTGAAAGTTTAATTTAAATTACAAAAGTCATTTCAATTCAATTTCAGAAAATTAACACGATTTTGAATACGGATATATTTAAAGGAAAGTAGAGAGCAAAATGTTGTTTGATATATTTAAGGGAGCATTCTTTTATTACGTAACGCTCCATATAAAAAAAACAAACAAATTGTATGGGAATTCAGTTTTTTTTTTTTTTTTTTACTTAAAAGAGGGGGGGGTCTAATTTTTTTTTGCGTTGCGTAATAAAAGAACGCTTCCTAAGGTCAAACGTTCAACGTGTTTTTCTACAAAGCATCTTGTGACACGTCCTATCTTTTACAGCAGACGTGTCACATAATAGCACACAAGTGACGAAAAGGCAAACATTAGGCAATTTCGCTTATATAGTTCAAAATGAAAAGTAAAGTAAAAATCAGTTTTGTTTTCGTTTACAAAAAAGTCTTTAATTTGTGTGTATCCACACTTTCTTTCATAATTTCCATTTTGAATGTAGTTGATTTTTCTTATGGAAATATACTAATAATTCAAACCCCAGACCAAGTCAAAGGTTGGTGTGAGCACACACTTAATTTTGTTTAAAATCTGTTTTCAGGGCATTAGATTATACATTTTCATCTATTATCAAATTTGAAGACATTTGGTTGTATCTTTGCCGAGATATAGCTCATTGAAGTTAGCAGTTTCTAAAAAAACGGGTGCCACGATATCTCAACACTGCCTTGAAAAAATCGGCTCAAAATTTTGGTGAGGACTCGTTAAACCAGTCGAAGGTCGATTTTCAGAAAAATCTTTTTTTAAGGTAAAAATATGTTTGTGATTTTTATATAAAAAAAATCGTCAGTTCATGATTTTTGTATTTCGCGCTTTGTCATGCACACGGGATATGTCTTGAGAGTCTTCACCCCGGATTGCAGCCAATTTGGCTAGATATCTTGATCAACTCGTTGTTTTTAGAAAAACGTCCAAAAAATTTAACAGTCCGCTTTGCGCACGGCAAAATGTTGAGCTTAAAAATGTCATTAACTCAGTTTAATCATGTGATACCTTCATGAAACTTTCATTAGTGATTAAAAATCATCTTTTTACTGGATTCAAAAAAAAATTTGATTTTTTAAAACCACGGTTCTTTTTAAACTTCAGTCTTTAAAGAACAAGTTTAAGATGACATGATTTTTGTTATAAATATAATTTATTGGATTAAAAAAAATGTAGTATTAAATTTGTTTTGAAGAATTCAAATATTTCAATGCTTCACCCAAAGGAAAAATATATCTCAAACTCTGCAACATTGGATTTGCTGCAGAAAATGTCACATTTTATAACATTTTTTGCAGCAAGCCCGTAGATCATTTTTGCCCACTTGTAAATATTTCAGCGATCTGCAGTTCTCACCAATACATATAATGCTGGCCCGTCCCCGAGCAACACTCCAAAGAGAAGCAAATGTTGGTGCTCTTTCACTCAAATTTCATCAAGCGTCCATGGCGCGGTGGTAGCGTGTCGGATCAATAACCAAGAAGTTGATGGTCCAATCCTCGTTCTACTAAGTGTTTTTTTTTGTGAAATACAACCTAAAAGCCGTCGGTAATGTCGTTAATTGTCGGTAACGGGCAAAAATGTCATACTTCTATATTGCAAAAAATGCATGAGGACAGATTTCATGCAGATTCTGATATACTTTCATGCAGCCATGCATCACAATCATGCGACTGCCAGTTGGGTGTTATTAAAAATTAATCCCAAAAGTTAATGAATTTTTAGACAACATGTAAAAAACTTTTTACTTTACAACTTATTGTACATTAAAGTACAATACTAATTTGAGCATTCCAAATTGCATAATATGTAAAATATCAGTAAAAATCTACTGTACCCCGTTGGTTGGTCAGAGTCAAACTAAAAAGTGACGAACTGTCACTTTTTACACGGCGCTCACGCGCACTATCAAAATAAAAGTTTGATAGTGTGTGTGAACTCCGTGTAAAAAAGGGTGTCAAACTAAAAAGTGACCCACAACAGTGATTTTCGGGAAAAAATATATCCTTTTGTCCGATTAAACTTTAGCGTTTATAGACTTTATCAATTAAATCAGATTGTAGAAAAGAGTTCACAGAATGTTTGCTGCCAATAATTCAATTCGCAACGCAATTTTAAAATTAATAGCAATTTTTCCAACATCCTAGATTTAAGATTGGATGCCATTCAATTACTCGAATGACCGTCAGTGGGGGTGACATTGGGTCTGGGGGGAGGGGGGGTGAGATTGGGTCTAAGTGATTTTTTACGGATTTTACCATTTCTCAGGTTTTCTCAATGAAAGGTTTTGCCTCGGGTTTTGCCCACCTCTACACCATAGGGACGTGGCGTTACATCGTGCTGCCATCTGGTTTTTTTAAGTGCAAGAGTGGAAAAGTGCTGAGTCATCGTCTAAAAATAGACGGCGTCCTATCTCGCCCAGCAAAATGAAGTCGATAAAGTAGTCGGTTTCGATGAGAAAAAGTGGAAAACGTGGTCTAAAAATAGCGACGCCATCCCCCTATACCTTTAATGACGTGAAGGAAGCAAGGGCGTCCATGTGAAGTGTCTCTAGAACCGCTATAAAAATCCGATGCTTGGGAAGGGAAAGGGAACCTATTTTATGTCATGCACCGGTAATTGTAGCACAAATTCGTGAAAATAAACGTATGCACGTAGGTGTACAGATTACAGAATAAAAGGTGATTGAGCTGTTCTCCTAGCGCTCATATTCAATCATGCATACATACATACATGCATCTCTACTAAAATACGGCCATATGTCTTTAATTAAATTTTGTTCGTAGTTGAAAATGTATATTTCCAGAGTTGTTTTTGAAAAGGTCTTATAAGCTATTGTCATATGAACATATGAAATGTTTATTGGACCTAATAAAAAAAGTCAAGATTTTAATGTAATGTGCTCATACCAACCCTTGACATTTTTGCAGATTTACATGCATGCAACCCATTATGTCTTTTTAAAATGTTGACTTAGAAAAACAACACAGTTCATACTTTGTTTTCTCTTTATTGTTCGAAAATAATTAGTCTTTGCAGTGAGAGACACACTTCGGGTGATTTCTAGTTTTGTTGTTATCTTACCAGTTTTTTTTTTGTTTTTTCATTATCTTTTTTATTTTCTTCTTCTTTACACTGTCGCTACACGGGTAAAACAGGTTATATTAAACTCTCTAAATGCTATAGAGTGGTTGTTTGTTGTTGTTTGTTTTCTTCCTTCTGTTAAATGTATACCTTAGCTAAGTTATCACAAATTAGATTTTTTTATCTCTCAGAACCTAACCTAAATAGGAATGTGTGGTTGTTTGTGTAATGTGTGTAGTGTTTTGTTCTATAAGTGCTACAGGTCGAACATGGTAGAATTACTACATTATATTTAATATACTGACGGTTGCGTAGGTTTTGTGTGTGTGGAGTGTAAATTTTAGAGTGTTTTTGTTTTGTTTGTATGTATTTGTAGATTTGGAGTACACCGAAAGGACATGTGCTTGCCTTAATGAGTGAGTTCGATAAGATAAATGCGGGCATATTGCGCCCAAGGGCTACCAATTTTTTGATTTCACAATAAACGAAACGATTCTACACATGGGAGAAGGGCGGAACGAAACATTGCTACAGGAGACTGCTTACATTACATGCAAGTGCGTCTCAATCGTATGATTTGTGCCCAATAAAGTGGTTTACTCTGCTTTCATCACACATTTATTTTTGTATTGTATAGACACCTAACTCTAGCCACATAATAGTATCAAAAAGTAAAAACATTTTTGAAATGCCTCTTTTGTGCTAACAACAAAATCTATCTAAAACTTGTACACATTTATTACACAAGGTTACTCTCGCCAGCACTTGGTTTCATTAAAGTTAGAACTGGTTGTCGCATCCGTTTTCAAAATGTCTGTTGAGAAAATTGAAGTTATTCTATGCTGAAACGTCTGCAAATTACAATGATGCTACAAGTCTATTTTTCGAGAACGCTAAAATACTCTGCAGGACAAAAAAACTAACAAATCTAAAAAATATTCTCAATTCCTATTGCCATTCTGCCCAAAATAAGCAATCTCGCGTCAGTTTTAAAAATCATAATACCACTTTTAAGTGCTCCTGCACCTAGTGCTCGTGGCTACCATCGATGAGCGACTCGTGCTGCTCCTCGAGGTCCGGTATCCGGACGACGTTCGGTTTCCGGCAGTGCCGCAGCCGCCGGTAGACCAGCTTGCCAAACTTGAGCAGCGGATCGCTGTCGTCGAACTTTACCAGGAAGGCCACAAACACCAGAGACAGGAACATCGGCAGCGAGCCCAGGTAGAACATCAGCGGGTACGTCTTGCCGTGCAGAACCATGTCGAACAGCATTGCGAGGGGGATCTGCAGCGAGATGGCTACCGTGCCGATTAGGGACGATGTCAGGAAGCAGGCCCTGGGTGGAGGATAGAGAATTTAGTTGCATTAGGTCTGTAACTTGTGTCATTTCAAAAAAACAAAAAAAAAACAAAATATCAAACCTACACTTACCACAGCCACAACGCTTCCGACAGTACGGTTCCCACCAACCCGTTGATGAAGAGCACCAGAAACTGCCTCCGCGAGGGCAGCTCGAACACCTCCAGCTGGGAGAAGTTAAGTACGAACAGCAGCGGCCACAGCAGCAGCAGGTTCCACATGCCGACGAAGCCGAAGAACAGCGGAATGTTGATCTTCTCCTCGGTGTCACTTTTCCGCTTGACTAGCACCAGATAGGACGCGTAGAAGAAGGCGCTCATGATGGCCAGCACGATGCCACGGCTCATCTTGGGCTCGCTGATCTCCGACAGGGACACCATGACCTAGGGGAAGCAAGATTCAGCGTGTTATGAAATTTTAATCTGCATTGAAATCGTTACGAACCGCTCCGGATATGCTCAACAGGACGGCAAAGATCTTCGACACCGTTAGTTTGTCACCGCAAGACGAGGGAAACATCGCGGCCAAGATCAGCGTGAAGAAGCTCGAGGTGGAGCTCAGCAGCGTCACCATGGCCGTTTCACTCGGTTCCAGGGCCAGCTGGAACATGTAGTTTGCGATGAACCACTGTAAAAGAACAAATTTAAGTTCGAAATTCGACAAAATGACATGAGGCGGCATACCAGTATCGAGAACATCAGTGCCGTTCGGGCCGTTTTGTGGTGTGACTTTTGGCGTCGCACGCGCAAACTTGCGGCGTACGAGAGGCGCGACATGAGTGCCTCGGTCGCCTCGTGGGGGGACATTTCCCGAACCTCGGCGACCTTGCTGAACCGGACGCTTCGTATACTGGAGTCGTCGCTTTCGGTACCGGACACCGCAACTTCCGTCGTTTTGATCGGGATGAAGGAGGAGTCACTCTGGAAGAAGAAAATATGTTATTTAAATGATTTAAATCATCTAGGAAATCAGCCGATTTCGACCATTTTTATTTTCCGTATTTTTTTTTATTTGGCTCAAACTTTGTGGAGACCTTCTCTATGACCAAAGAAGCTGTCATTGGTTAACCCATACAAGTCTGCATACAATTTTGGCAGCTGTCCATACAAAAATGGTACGTAAATATTCGAAAATCTGTTGAGTGAATTTTCTGATCAATTTGGTGTCTTCGGCAAAGTTTTAGGTATTGTTGAGGAATAGTCAAAAAATTTGTACAGTCCAGACTCGATTATCCGAAGGTTTGCATGGGACTTCGAATAATCGAATCACAAACAAAAATATTTTTTTCGTATTTTTTCATTTTCTTGTTTTTAGCATAAAATTTTATTGACTTTTAAACAATAAAATGCATTTTTTTTATATATCATCACCGCCATCTTGGGTTTAAAATTCTAAATAATTTTAGCGTAGTTTATCAAACCTATGCTCAACAATCAAAAATTTGACAATAAAAATTTTTTTTTTTCGTGATTCGATTATCCGGAGTGAAATTTTAACAAGGATGATCAAGTCTGGACGGTACACAGAAAAAATGCCGATTTTTTATTAACTTGTTTTCACAAAAACTCAATTTCCCAAAATACACATTTTTAAATTTCGAGATTTTTTTATATGTTTTAGGGGACCAAAATCGCAACTTTTATGCCAAAAGTGCGTAATATTGAATGATTGGGCCTTTTGAAAGGTTAGTCTTGATTTAAAAAAAAATGTGAAAAAATATAATGTGAGAATTTTTTTATCCAAATATCACTATTTTGTCTACAATTCATAACCCAGCGGCCGAATTTTTGACCATACTTAAGTACTTCTCTATGGCTCAAAAGTTGCGGCTTTTGGTCCCTTAAACATATCCAAAAATCTAGAAAATCAAAAAAATGCGTATTTTGGGAAATTCAGTCTTTGTGAAAAAAATCAATAAAATCATCATATTGTTTTGAGTACTTATTTTTTTCTGGATATTTCTCAACAATACCTACAACTTTGATCAGAAAATTCATTCAAAAGTAACAGATCTTCGAATAATTACGTACCATTTCTATATGGATAGCTGAACCAAAAATAACTTCTATGATCATAGGAAAGGTCCCCACAAAGTTTAAGCTAAACCAAAAAAAATACAAATAAAATCCATTTCTGGTTTTGGTAGAGAATTGCTCAAATGTAGAAAGTTCACGATGGAATCATCAGTAATATTTAAACATAATTTTGTTTTTTTTTTAGTTTTATTAACAAAAGCCCAAACGTTCTACTTACAAGAGTTGAGTTTCCATTTCCGTAAAAGTTGTCGTCCTCTTCGGCGGTGTCCATTAGCTAAAAAGATACAAAACAAATCATGACGACCAGACCATTCTCAAAGAACTTGTACAAGCATACCGCATAGTTTCCCTCCCGCTTGCAGCTCTCCTTCCATGGCGCAATGAGCCCCAGGAACACCAGGTAAACTGTGAACATCGAAGCCTTAAAGTACGTGCAGAAAAATGGCTTGTCGTAGTTTTCATTTTCGTACAAAAACTGCAAGTATTTAAAAAACAAAATGTTAAACCATTAGTATTGTTCAAGTGATTAATGGCACTGCTCGAACCGAACCTTGGTTAGCTCACTGGACGATACCCAGATGATGTCAACGAGCACTAGCAGTACAATCCCGAGGACCAGTTTTTGTGCCTTGTTTAACATTCTCAATTCCGGAGATTCGCGCAGTTTCGCGGAGATCTGTCTGATTGTTTCGTATCACTATATTACTTGATTTGTGTGTGTTGTGTTCTTTTTGTTTGTTGTATACTGTTGAAAATTGATCGTCTCTCGATGATGACCCAATTTGTATCTGTCAACTCGATAATTTTAAAGCAACTGATGAAGCGCCGTCTGGCCACTGGGCAAGAGATGCTGTTGTTGTAGTTGATGTATCACTGCAGCGACCCTTGCACTTGGCGACACCTCCATCGTCTTCGTCGTGGACGTCGTTGAGAAGATTAATCTGGTCATTTGATGCGAGAGAAGAGTGCGCGCGCGCCCGTTACCAAAGATGGTTGTTTACATGCCTTGGATTAGGCCAGATAATTCCACTCGTGAGAAGAATGGTGTTATCGCCCGGCTTCTAGACTTCACGGATGATCACATATCAAAGCTATGAGGTGACCTGGAATAATGGAGAATGGAAAGCACGAGTGAAATAACTGTATCAGAATTTTTTTATTTTCTGATTGAACGTTACTGAAACATATTTCAGGATTTGAATGAGCTACAGACATTAGCTCATGAAAGGCAAAAACAAATTCAAGAACTAAAAATATCCATGCGTCTAAAATTTTATTTCCAGAGTTTTTTTTGTGTAAGTCAGATAAAAATATGAAACTCCGTAGCTTATAGGACTTTTTCAAAGAATATTCGGATATTAAAAAGTAGTTGCATCTTCTTTCACTTCATTGACTGAAATTCAACGATTTTTTTTAATTCAAGGACTGTTTAAAATAAACTTGAGGTTGTAAGGATCTCCAAATCTCTGCATTATGTCATTTAGTTTAAAAATTTATTAATTACAATTAATTTAACATCTTCAGGCCAAAACATTGATATTTTATGTTGAATTCAAATATTCTATTATTTATTATCTTCACATTAAAAAGAAAATATTAAAGCAGAAATAAAATAATTAAAAAATACAAAAGCCGACGTCGTCTTGCTATCTTGTCGCACCTGACATTTCGACGTTCCGAGAAAAACCAAAAAGAAAAACGAAAGCACGCAATGTAAACAATAACAAACACGTTTTGTTTGGCTGACCATTGTGTGAAGTGTCCCAAAGTTTGGTTGAAGTTGGAGTCCCTACACCCAGAACTGGGCATCGGCATACGAGAGGATAAAGAGCACGATTCGGTAGTAAAATGGTACTGTGTGCGGACGGAGAGGATAAATCCCGAAATTACCGAGAGTACTTTTCTCATGGTTCATTTTCCAAAAAAGTTCATCTATCAAAAAAAAAAGTACCGGTACCGAGACTCGAACCCAAGAACTTCGGCATATTGAACCGTGCCTTTGCCGTATGAGCCACAATGGTTCGGTGTCTAAGTGGCGGTCATTTGTCCATATAAGCCACTCAATAGGATGAACTGTTCCAATGAACGAATGAACACGCGAGAGGACTATACTCTCGCAATAAAGCACTTTCCTCACGTTTCTTTTCGTGAGGACTATCCCCTCGTTATTTAACTTTGGGTGTAGTTATAATTACAAATGTTTACGGTAGTCTAACTTGTACGTGCGTCAAACGCGATCTGACCTTAAATCCCTTTGGCCAGTTGTCGCACTTACATCAATATTCAGGGAGTGACAAGATAGCACGACAAGATTGAAACTACTTTCATGTGTAAAGTAGAGCGTCCAATTTGTCGTCTCGGGAAAAAAATCCCGGGATTCCCGGGATTTCCCGAAAAAATATATTTCCCGTTTCCCGTGAAATTTGTAAATTTCCCGGGAATTCCTAAAATTTAAGCAAAAGTACACATTTTCTATACTTTTTGATACCATTTTTTTAGATGCTCAGAGAAAAATAAATGAAGATGATTTTGTTCAATTAAATTTAATTTATAGCTCATATACAATTAATCAGATTATCAGACACTTTGATATCGGATAATATTTATTTTTAAAGCTACGGGAAAATTAAGTAAGCTTTTTCAAGAATATTTGGAGTTATTTCATTAAAAATATATTAAATTGAGAATGTTTACGTTTTTGTTTACCATGATCTAATAAATTGAAAATCAAATTGGTATCTTAACATTTTTAAAATAGTTTTGTGCAAGAAGAATTATTTCAATTCGTTAAAAACCTGGTATACAAGAAATTACAATATGTAGTAAAAGAAAAATGGAGAACTGGTGTAACAATGGGTGTTAGAAGGTTAAATATCAAAACATGTAAGACTGATTGTGACATGATGTTAATTTCAAATGATTGAAAACATTGGGTTGTTTGAAGTAAAACGAACAAGAGAAGTTTGATTTTTGCTCTGCCATTTTGTCCATGAACTGAAACCATTATGACTTTTTTTAGAAAAGTTATTTGTCATGAAAAGCATAATTTCTACATGTTTTTTTTTTTTTCAACTTTTTGTATCAAACCACGCGCTCTTTTACTGGTCACAGAGGCAAGAAAATAATGTGTATGATTATGGAGTATGGATTCATTTTAGGGGAAATTCTCGCTGGTTTCGCAGGTTAAGCACTCGCTCCTAACTCCATCCAATTTGCTATTTTTTTCTATTTGAACAACTAATTTTGCAATTTTACATAATGCCTGAACGTTTTTGTTCAAAACATAACAAGTTTAGTATGTAAAATATTTGAAAACTAAAAAAAACTCTTTTTCGGGCCAAAATTGAACATGTTTACAAAAGTCAAAATATCTTTGACAACCATACCAAAAAAGCACTCGAATGATTTTTTTTTAATTTAGTTTTAAAGATATGAAATTTTAAGTTCTCAGTGACTACACCTTAATACTCTACTCTACTGATGCTAAGAAAAAATGACACTCTGCTCCACAAGCGTAAAAGATTTGTTCGGGTTATTTTAAGTTGATTTTAAGCACCACTGTGCCATTTTTTTACATTTTTAAATCGCTTATAACTTTTCAATGTCGAGTTTAACAACTTTGGTATGTTCTACAAAGTTGTAGAGCATTGAATATCTTATGAGAATCTTACTTTTGGGAATATTTGGATGAAAATAGCGCACCGTAGACCATTAGAAAATTCGACTTTTCATACATTTTTCCGATTTTTTTCCATACAAACTTCACCTTATAGTATCAATTGGCAATTAGTGACCGATTTTGCTTATATTTTGCCCAGAATCCTAAAATAGGTCAAGGAACAATATTCAGCTCGTGGAACGTGGTTTTGAAAAACAGTCACATATTCTGGGTACTCGAATGCTCATGCCCCAAATATAACTGCACTTTTTGCCGTCCTGATGCTCAAGGCCCCCAAAATTGCCAACCACCTTTTTGTGTTTACTTTACACACTCGCGTTTGACATTTTTGTTCCCTTATCATGAAAAGATAGTTTTTTTATCACTCTTTTACAACATCGATTTTGGCATATGTGAATGACACCCGAAAAAATATAAAACAAAATTCTGAATAATTATTTGTGGGGCATAATTGCCCAATGATAAGATGGATTTCAATTATTTTAAATGTAATAAAACAATGTCAATCTATCCGAAAATACTTTCATTTTATATTCACAAATATTTCAATTACTAAGAAAGAGTTTCGATTTAACAAGACACATTAACTGACACTGAGTATTTCTACTTATTCCATGATTCATGTTATGAAAAAATGTTAATACTTCATTAAAATTAACATCGCTACAGTATAATTTTCTCTTGAATCGTCTTTTATTATGATTGAAAAATTCACTACCAAACACGCTCGCACACGATTGCTAATCCATCTTCAATATGATTACATGTGTGGATCCGTTTCACAACCAGCCTAGTAGTCAGTCAAGCCAAGCCACGCGCAAAAGGGCTTCCAGGAATGAGTCATACTTTGGGAGCGGATATCAACCTATCAAGCTGGATTGACAACTGACTGAAGCTACACCGGAAAGGGTGATTTTTTTTGTGAAAAGGCACTTTTTAAGATGTGTTCAATTTGTACTTCAACAAACGCAATCAGTATAGAATTAAAATTTATCAAATTTTAGCATTATGATTTTACAAAAAAAAACGAAATATATTAAATGAAGTAACTTTACAAGAATTTTTACTTAAACAAATTTGAACTCACGACGCATAGATTGTAAGTTCATCGTGTAACACACTGAGCCACGAAGGCTGCTAGCACTACATAACAATAATCCAGGGAGCGTTTTAATGATGGAACGATCCACCATAAATCACAGCTGAGCACTAATGATAGGCGGTTTTAGCGGATTACGTCATCACAATCCAGTCAATACCACGCAGAGTTTTCGAGTATGAGCCCTTTAAGGTTAAATCCATTTGGATTCTTACAAAGTCTTCAATAACACTCACGTTGTACTACAAATTGATTCGTTTTAAATTAAATTTGCCACACGCTACACCGAACCTTAATTGCCACTTAAATAATGCATTATCACATGCTGTGAATCACAAACTCAAAATGCAATTATCAACTGGCGTTGGAGCTTAAAATTGAGTCGGGTTGTGACCCGCTACGGGAGCAGTATTATTTATAGAGTCGCACATCTATTTCGAAGTTGTGAGCCGTGGTGGTGACACAATTTCTCACTCTGTACTCCGCACATAGAGATCTTCACCAGCATACCGGTAATAGAGTCGTTCACACACAATTCCACGAAAAGCACTGCTCTTTCACCTCCCAAAAAACCTTCACTTAAAGAACAAAAACCCATAAAAATCACCAACAACAACACACAAAAAAGCTTGTTCCTGTGAGCTTTCCTCGCCAAAATCAACCAGGGCTTGTTTTTCTTTCGTCGTCGTCGTCGTCGCCGCCGCCAGCGTTAATATGAATTTCAAATAAAATTGATTTATTGGTCTATTTTTGCCTCCCAGCCAGCCGCAGCAGTGCCTCTCCTCCTTGTTTGCGCGGTTTGTTTGTACACACGCGTCTCAGGTTCAGGTCGGCCAGCAGCGGACGTACGTGCCTGTCCCCCTTCTGCCTGGACTGCGACGACCGACGGCGGAGAAAGCCCACCCAAAATAATGTTGTTGCCGGCAGTGCGGATGGGATGCCGATAAAGGGCAGGGTGGCGACTTCATCTTTTGTTTTAAGGAAAAAAAATTGAATGAACAATCAATAACAATGAATGCCTTTTTTACAAAAAAAAAGTCATGTTATCTTAACAATATGTTAATGGAGTATTGCTATTTGTTAAGAAAATAGAAATATAAGTCAAAATTTAAATAATGCTTTTCTTTCGAAAGCTGTATCTCAACAAGATATTAATCCCAGTTAAGCATTTTTGTCCCAAAATTTGCTAATCTTTAGCTCTAGGTGTTTTTTAAGAGTGTAACTATTTTCTGAGGTGGCATAGTCAAACCTCTTGATTTCTTGATCAAAAGTAATTTCTTACGAAACGTTACGTTTTTAAACATATGCAAAACCAACATATTTTCAGAAATGGGTTAAATTGAGGAATTGGAGATGTAAATTTATTTGAAAAATTTGCTGTTCAGAATGAATGGGAAAAAATGAAGTCGGAACAAGTATCATCAAACATTAAGAAATTCAAAATCTTTATCGACTTAATATACCGTCGTCAGGGGTGACATTGGGTCTGAGGAGTGAGATTGGGTCATACAAAAATGCTCATTTTATGATTATTTCTGTGATCAGTTTGAAAGAGTGTATTCTCTTTTCTTTTCTAGAACATGTCATGCTGGTTTCAACTCGAAAACAAAATATAGTGAAGCTTTTTTTGTTTACCCTTAAAATTCTAACTTCTCTTGTTTTTAACGTGAAACAACTCAATGTCATTGAATTTTTTAAGCAAGTCTTTAAAATATTTTTACATTATCAAGGCATTTTCCAAACAATACCAGGTAGCTTTTTGATGATTTTAATGGTTTTACTTTGTCACATGGTTTTCAGTTTAAAAAATGACTTTGCATAGCACAAAAAGATGATTTAAATCATAGATCATTAATGATCATCCCACAATCAGCCTTCCATTTTTTATAATTGGGTCCTAAAATGAAGCTTGGATTGCTGATATTATTGTTTACAGCGATAAAGCTTATTATTTTGAGTACAATGACCCTTTGTACGACCACAAAGAGTTTAAAATAGATTTTTAAATCAATTTTGAAAAATTAACCTCGCGGTCCTTCTTGACAGAAAAGCTCCTACTTGACAGCTCGTTCCAAGGGGACCATAGTTGATCCATCGAAAAAATGTTGTCTTGTCAAAAAAAATTGCATTAAAATGGAAAAAAGTGATCAGAAATGGTTTTTAATCGTGTTTTTTACCGTTGTAGATAATAATTGACATAGGGCTTTAGTACCCAATTAATCCTCTAACACCCCAGCACCACTTCAGACCAGCAATGGAACAATCATCATCAAAAGAAAACTTTGGACGTTCATCAAGAGAGAAAAAAAGAGAATGATCTGTCACATTTTGTTGACGGGCAATTTATGTATACAAGCTGAAATAAATGATTTTAAGTGTTGCTGACAAGGAAATTCACAATTCTGGAGCGAGTTACTTTTGCGTTATTCCTCTCTCTTTCGCGGGTGAAGAATGTTCGCAAACGAAAGTGATTTTTTTTGCGATTATTCCATCCCTGCTTAAAACAGTTATTTCTTGAACACTATGCACTTTTTGAACTGATTCTGCAAGAATCAAATATGAAATATTTAATGATACCAACTAAATTTATATCCAATTTGATCATGGTAAACAAAAACATAATAAATCTCTATTTTGCATTGGCAGTAAAGGTTTCATTTTTTTTAAATAACGCCAACTGTTTTTTAAAATGCTAACCAAAATTGTAAAGTATATTTTTATTAGGCAAAATCTGTTTTCAGTTTTAAATGCGTCAGAAATTAATATTACCAGAGATAAATCTTGACATAAAATTGTATCACCATCTGATAAATCCAATATTATCAGTAAATTGAATTCTAATCTAATCCAATCTAATCAGACCCTAGCGCAGGTTGAGTTTGAGCTCAGAATGTTCGAACAACAACACACCATCATACGCTCCGAGATTTTTGGTGTATCCGTTGGGAGCACCATGCTAAGAAGGTTTGGTACTCCAGGACCCTCTGGGGGGACATTGTATTTCCACGAATGCCTTGGACACTATTTGCCGTGGTTATAGCGCCACAACTCGCTCTCCAATAGTATCATTAAATTGAATTGTATAAATTATATTGTTTTTTTTTTGTAAATTCAGAATATTGTTTTTAAAAAAAAATCAGAAAATGTATTCTACCGCTTGAATTATGCGAAACGGGAAATATTTTTTTACGGGAAATCTCGGGAATTTTTTATTTGCTGATTTTCACTATTTAAACAACTTATTTTGTAAAACTGTTGATAGAAACTTGCTTGCTCACTTCTTATTGAGCTATTTATCACTCGATTTCAGTTGAAAACGCTTTTAATGAGCTGTAATTGAACGTCAAAGTGCTGATATGGCAACATTAAAGCCACGCTGGAATTAGATGCTGTCCCTCTACTTCATAATTTTAAAATATAACGCTCTAACAAAATCAAATGGTAAAATTAACCTCGCGTGCGTAAACCACCAAGAATTCTTTTTGTTCAGTCATTGAAAAATGTCATCCCATTGAGTGGCTTATAACAAAAACAAAAAATAATTATAATACCGAATATTGGTGGCTGATATGACAAATTTGTAGATACAGTAAAACCTCTTTTTAAGCGGTGCGTTACGTTTTTGTAATTTGTCCATTTATCTGGAACAACGCAACATTTTTGCATTGTTTCAAAAGCATTTTGTAGGTTTTGTTCAGATCTACAAATTGCTTTTTGAAGCTTGCAAAAATATTTTATGGGTTTAAGAGAAATCTTCCAAACAAAAAGCGTAACGCCACCGTGGAAAAAGAGGTTTCACTGTATCGGCAAATTTTATATAAAAAAAATCATTTGAAAATGGACCCAGGAGAATAACGCTCTCGATAATGTACAGTGCAGCACCTTCTCGATTCTGGCAACATGAGGTGATGCCAAAACAGGGATGCCAAAATCAAGAAATTTCCAATTAGTGTATTTTTAAGAAATCATTTTACTTTTTTTCACATTTTTTTTTTTCATAAACTACGTAAACCTTTCAGGAGGAGGTAGAGTTTTGGGATCGTCCATAAATCGCGTAATGAACGAAATCAACTTTTTTTCTCAAAAATCAAACCTATCTTTTCACTACGTGATTAATGATTATCGGAATGAGTGTTTTGTCAAAAATAATTGTGTTTTTTTTTCAATTAAAATGTTTGCAGGTTACAACTATTTGCCCCACCATCCTCAGAAATTTGTTTTAAATTTGGTCAGGGGTGTCCACAAATGACGTAATTATCAAAACGTCCATATTATTGCCCCAGCTTCCTCGGAGAGCTGGGCACGCTAGTGTTTTAAACCGAATTTTTATGTGGTTTGTTTGTGATCAGATGATCAGTTAAATTAGTTTCGTGTTTTTATTGAAAACTTGAATGCATTTTTTTCAGTGATTAAATTAAATGTCCGAGTAGAGCACTCACCCTGACCGAGAGGGGGTGTAGCGGCCGCAAAAAGGTGAGCACGGGGCGCGATAAGTGAGTGCTCTGCTCACCGAACCCAAGTCGCCCCAAGAGAGGTTATTCACGAGAATGACGACAGTGACTCAAGACCACAATGGTCAAATTTTCAATATATTTTTTTTAATTCTTTCGAATTAGGAATTCAATATGAAAATCCATTTCAATTACGATGTATGACAATTTTTCAAAATAATCCTTCGTGCACAGCGGGAAGTTTACGTTAAAGTGTGTGCCATTCGGCGCTCGTGTACCGCCGCAAGGGCCTCTGGCCGGCCCCCCTTGTCTGATGTGACCGGTGATGAACGGACGGCTGAAGACGGTCTCAGGGCCCAGCCCGCGTCGATGCTATAACGTGATGTGCTGTGTGTGTTTGTGCATTTAAACGGAACAAAAGTTCACAGCGCAAAAGAGTTGGGGTGGATGTAAAATCATATTTTGCTGATATTATTCTATTTCAATTACCTCTTTTTTGAGTAATTTTACCTAAAATAATGTGCAAAAATATGTAATTCAGCAAAATCGAATGAAAATTTCCGATTCATGAAATAAAAATATAATATGTTGACAAAAAATGTCATTATTCCCAGATGTAATATTTACCCATTTTTAAAACTTAAATTACAGTACACTGTAATTTTCGTGTAATAAAGTATCCGTTTTTTGTTTTCCTCACATAGGAAAGGTCTAAATCCTACTCAATAAATGAAGTTTAAAAAAATGTAGACTCAACCTATTGCTAATCACGAAATCACAGCTTTAATTAAAAATTTCCTGGAATCCAAGACTGCTGTTTTTTATAGTATGGCAATGTTTTAGCCTCTTAAATCTGGAGCAACATTTGAAATGGGCGGTACGACATTGCTCTTACGGCCTTCCATTACACGCGATTATATGGAACGAAAGGCCGTAAGAGCAATGTCTAACCGCCCCTTTCAAATGTTGCTCCAGAAATATAAAGCATCGTGTTTAGCTCAGATGAGCTAACTGTACAAAGCAGGCTGACATCTCTTTAAGGGGGTAACATACATGTAAAAAACTCAAAATTTCATAATTCCGAAAATACATTAATTCCTTCCTAAAGATGATTTCCAATCACTCCTTAAAGTTTCATAAAGATATTTTATGATTAAAGTGAGTAGAAGAAGATTTAAGTTAGAAGTTTTGCCATGCGCAAAGCGAACTGTCAAACTTTCTGAGCCTCTTTCTCGAAACATGTATTTGTTGACCTTTTTGTCAAATTACATGTATGTAACGCCTTGATATATCGCAAAAAAAGAAAAACGTTTTCAAAAATCGACAGAACTGAAAATGTAAGGAAAACGTACGTCACGTGTTAGATATCTCGAAATTTAAATGAATTAATATAAAATTTGGGGTTTATGCACATGTGCAGTTCAACCGTGCACTGCATCTGGTGTCAGAAATAAAATAACAAAATGACCCATTGCAATATGATTTTCTTGTTTTTGTTCTATTGTGTGTATAGTAGTAACAAAAGAGAGGGATAAATTTTTGTCTCATTTTGTATATTTACACATTTACAGAAAACATTTTAAGCAAATAACAACAACGAAAAACATGATTCACGATTTTCTTTGACAATTGTAGAAATAGTGATGAATGCAATGTTTGTAAAACATAGAACCACCCAACAGCTTCAGCCCAGTTTATATAGAATCCACATAAAGCTTTAGCTAAACAGCATATAAGCATGTATCTGTCGGTATATGCTCAAACTTGGTATCATCGGCAGTAATAATACTTGGGAAAAGCATCTTCCGACCAGTTCGTGACGACATCCGCGGTACATTTGGACAGACAAACGGCGTCACTTAACTTACTTTTTTTTCTATCCACACAATTTTCGGTGCCGGAGGTGACCGTGTTTACATATGGTATCCAATTTTTCCTTATCAAATTTTACGAGGCACACCATTGTTTTGTCAGAGACGACACTGACAAATTAAGTATTTTCTCAGAATGGACGTCATGTTTGGTTGTTTCGCAATTTAATAATAAAAGCGTCACAAATTGCTAATGTTATGATAATTGAAATAAATTGACCAGGTAAATAAGTGAGCTCTTACTTAATGCTATAACAAAATAAGGAAACATATTTGACCGACAGCGGGATGTTTTCGTTCATTTCCGATAATTACCTTGCGTTAATCAACTTGGTCTGTTCAATTCACCTTAACATTGCACTTGTTAAACCGTATTACACTCACAAAACTAAAATCTGATTCCAAATCAGAAAGTTATTGCCCGCAACAAAAAAAATCCCTCAATCACAAACGCGTCTAGATTGCGAAGTGCAGGCAATTTTTTCGCCTCTTGAAGTGCGACGACGAGTTTATTTCACCCTTTTGACAGCTCGAAACTGACAGTCCAATGTGTGCCCGAAAACGCGATGAATGTTCATGCGCGCGCCAGAACGCCAGCCAGTACGCGATAAAGAGACTGTGCGATGAACACACGTCGTGGGAGCAAGGGAATGGA
Source organism: Culex pipiens pallens (assembly GCF_016801865.2). Taxonomy (NCBI): domain Eukaryota; kingdom Metazoa; phylum Arthropoda; class Insecta; order Diptera; family Culicidae; genus Culex; species Culex pipiens. The sequence continues at coordinate 61,488,747 of NC_068939.1, read as the reverse complement.
ATACGCCGGGCATTTTTAAGGTTCAACCATGCGCAGGTCCTCTACGGTGTAAGTGTGCCGTGTAGGACGTGGGCACCAATACCAAATGAAGAAATTTAATGGTGTTTACCTGCGGTCTTAATGCCTTGGTGGTGAAATGTTTCCAATTTGAATTTGAAAAATTGAGGATTTCTATTGGGGCTTGATTGGGGTTAATCAATCGAAAACGAACTTCTTAATTTGACTTCTTTCTTTCCATAACCGGCTGTTTATGATTAAATCTTTTCATTTCTGACTAAATACAAAAAAAAGTAATTGTCAAAACAGCAGCGATCGATAGTTTGCCTTGAGAAACATGCCACATCGTAAAGAGACTGCTCTAGTAGAAACAAGTGTTACTAACATTCCTGACCCATTCTCTCGAGATCTACAAACTGACATTGTGGGCGCCGTTGGTGGCCTATGACTAGGGCTGGTGATTTTTCTCAATTTCACGGTAGCGGAATTAGCCCGTGAAATTTGCCCTTGGCCGTGAACACTGCGAGATGCCATGACATTTGGTAAAAGTTATTGTCGAATTGCTCCTCAGTGTATTTAAACATTGATTTTTAATTCAACACAACATTCAACATGATTTTGAAAAGGAATTTTGAAACTTATGGGAAATTGGACGAGTTTGTCGGTAAAAATATTTTCGATACTGAAAAATCAAGTCTGTTTTAAAGAAATGGCCAAAAAATTGCCAAAACTCTTGTTTTTTCATTTTTTTATTTTTAAAGCCGCAGTATCTTCACAATTATTGGACTTATTAAATGATTTTTTGGTTTTTTTTATGAAAAGACATACTGCATCCTGGCTTTTTCGTGAGTCTTTTTGTAACATTCAAGGCTATTTTCTCACTTAATTTTTATAAGTAAATAAAGTAAATCTTTCCCAGTTCCTGAGGGGAACACCCTTGAAGAGTATCGGGGCCGGCATTTACAAAGCGGATTCAGTGGCAGTTTCATTCTCAACTTAATGTTAACATATTAAGGTTAATTAATGTTAACATTCCATAGGTCGCCTCCCTAAGGTGTCGTGATAAGGTCCAGTTTGTGACGATACACTTCCTTCCCTTTACTAAGCAATCGATTCCAGAAGGGAAAAAGATCACCAGTTGTGTTGGTCCGAGCCGGGATTTGAACCCCGATCTACCGCTTACGAGGCGGAAGCGTTACCACTGGGCTACGTAGCTCGGTCACTTAATTTTTCTGCAAAAAACATCATCTTAAAATAAATCATTCAAACTTTAAAATAAAAAATCTCATAGATGTGGCGTATATTTATCTTTCAGTGCTTTTTTCAGAAAGCCCGTCCAATTTCCTATAAGTTTATCTTTGATCAGGCTTCGAGGGATCGTATTTGTTTAACACTCAAACGCCCGGGTAATCATTTAACCTCTATTTTTTTCTTAAAAATCTCATAGCTTTTGGTAGAATTGGCCAATTTGGATGCTTCTGATTGCAATAGATCCAGATTTGTCTTTATTTTTAACTGTTAGACGGAGTACAAATATGGTCCATTTTTTTTTTCAAGAAAAAAATAGGGGTCAAGTTTCATTGAAATCGGAGAGAGTCGGGTATTTTTTTAATTCTGTTAAATCTTTAAATGTGAACTTTTAATTTCATTAAAATTACGATGAGCAAATCGCATAAAACGATGTGTTCATAAATGTAGATTATTTTATTCAGTTCCCCTCAAAAAGTACGTCACGTTTTGCTGGACCCCCCCCCCCCTCCATCTTGTTTTTTTTGTGCAGTTTTAGCATGATTTATAAAAAGTTTTATTTAAAATTCGGAGTTTGATTGGGAAAGTTTTAAATGTTTTAGTGACAGAAATCTCCACATGAGCAATTCTCTACAAAACCGGCCGATTTCGACCATTTTTATTTTTTGTATTTTTTGATTTGGCTCAAACTTTGTGGGGGCCTTCCCTATGACCAAAGAAGCCATTTTGCATCATTAGTTTGTCCATATAAATTTCCATACAAATTTGGCAGCTGTTCATACAAAACTGGTACGTAAATATTCGAAAATCTGTAACTTTTGAAGGAATTTTTTGATCAATTTGGTGTCTTCGGCAAAGTTGTAGGTATTGTTAAGGACTATTTAGAAAAAAATAGGTACACGGAAAAAAAATTTCCCGATTTTTTTATTAACTTTTTTTTCACAAAAACTCAAATTCCCAAAATACGTATTTTTTGATTTTCGAGATTTTTTGATATGTTTTAGGGCACAAAAATCCGCAACTTTTGAGCTATAGAGAAACATTTTTTGAAAAACTGGTGATTTTTGGAAAAAATCGAAATTTCATACATAACATTTTTTTGACCTCATTTTTTTATGCAAAATTGAATTTGCAATCGAAAATTACTTTACAGATTTTTCGATAAAGGGCCCCGTTTTCAAGATATAGCCACCAAAAGTTTGATTTCAGCGAAATATTTGCAGTTTTTCGATTTTTAAAAATAGTGACCATGAGTGACCATTTCTAAAAATATTTTTTTTGAAAAGTTCAGAAAATTTGCTATAAAATTGTCTAAGAGACATTGAAGATTGGACCTCTGGTTGCTGAGATACAGCGGCAAAAAGAAAAAGAAACACGAAAATTGAAGTTTTCTAAGTCTCACCCAAACAGCCCACCATTTTCTAATGACGATATCTCAGCAATTAATGGTCCGATTTTCAATGTTAATACATGAAAAATTCGTGAAATTTTCCGATCTTTTCGAAAAAAATATTATGAAAAAAATTAAATCAAGACTAACATTTTAAAAGGGCCAAACATTGAATATTATATAACATTGAACTTCAATTTTCGTGTTTCTTTTTCTTTAAGCCGCTGTATCTCAGCAACCAGAGGTCCAATCTTCAATGTCTCTTAGACAATTTTATAGCAAATTTTCTGAACTTTTCAAAAAAAATATTTTTAGAAATGGTCACTCATGGTCACTATTTTTAAAAATTGAAAAACTGCAAATATTTCGCTGAAATCAAACTTTTGGTGGCTATATCTTGAAAACGGGGCCCTTTATCGAAAAATCTGTAAAGTAATTTTCGATTGCAAATTCAATTTTGCATAAAAAATGAGGTCAAAAAAATTTTATGTATGAAATTTCGATTTTTTCCAAAAATCACCAGTTTTTCAAAAAATCATAACTCGGCGGCAGATTTTTTGACCATGTTTCTCTATAGCTCAAAAGTTGCGGATTTTTGTCCCCTAAAACATATCAAAAAATCTCGAAAATCAAAAAATACTTATTTTGGGAATTTGAGTTTTTGTGAAAAAAAAGTTAATAAAAAAATCGGGAATTTTTTTTTCCGTGTACCTATTTTTTTCTAAATAGTCCTTAACAATACCTACAACTTTGCCGAAGACACCAAATTGATCAAAAATTTCCTTCAAAAGTTACAGATTTTCGAATATATACGTACCATTTTTGTATGAACAGCTGCCAAATTTGTATGGAAATTTATATGGACAAACTAATGATGCAAAATGGCTTCTTTGGTAATAGGGAAGGCCCCCACAAAGTTTGAGCCAAATCAAAAAATACAAATAAAATCCATTTCCGGTTTTGGTAGAGAATTGCTCACATTTTTTTTAAATCTGATGATTTAGGCATATTATATCTTTTATCAAAAACTCTGTTTCTGAAAGCCTTGAATCGTGTTTGATTTGTGAGTAAAGTTTTTCAAATATCGAACTTTTTTAGCTATATTTTAAGACTGAACATTCAGTATTCAAGAAATAGTCTAGCGTGACGTCACAGTCTCAAGTACCCCCCCTCTCTCCCTTGTCACACTTTGTCACACTTGCGACAACCCCCTCCCCCCCTATAGCGTGATCTACTTTGTGGATGACGCCATATTGTTTATCTTATTTTATTTTTTAATAAATTTATTGTTAAGGATGTTTTAATTTTTAATATGTTTTATAAAATTAATTTTCTTTAAACGCAGTAATAATAGGATAACTTAATCGTAAACTATACTGCTGAAAATTTTAATATATTTCACAAAATTGAGCTAATAATAATTACTAACAATTAATTTGAAATTACACGTCATGCGTCATGCAGATGTTTTTAAGATACAAAATGTATCCCCATGACACGAAATATTCATGACAAATCATTAATCATTAATGTTTTGTCATGAATATTATTGTCATGAAACACCAAGTATGAATTTCATACATGCTGTTGACAAGAGAAACACAACTTGATCGTTACGCGTCTGATCGGTAGTGCTGATAGGATATTACGGTCCTGTTTCAACAGCCGACAAGGACAACCATGGGTGGTCCTCAGTTCATGTTAAAAATCGTTTGATTTTGATTTTCATGTGTTTTAAAACTCAAACATTTCTCCTACCCGGTCCTGGGCAATAATAGTTCAACCAAATAAAAAATGTATGTCCTTTTATCATACAAATAGCGAACATCAAAATAAAATAAAATCATCCTACATTTTAATACTGCTATGGACAACAGCAATTAAAATTAAAAACCGAACACGAGTTCAGACAATTCCATCGAGCATTTCGCAGTTAAACCTGTTGCTTAATATCCACCATTCACTCCCACACCAACATGCATTGAAAAGCCATGGCAACAATCGACCCCAAACAAATCATTTTCCGCCCACAGTGCTGACCGGAGAGCCGAAAATCTCATTAACATTCGGTCAAGCGCGAAAAAGGCAAGCGAAAAAAAAAACGTAGAAGACGCCGTCCGAATTGACCAGCGCCGAAATGACCAGCCCCACCTCCAACTCTGACCTGTACGTGTACTGCAACGGGCGCACATCGTCCTCCTCTTCCTCGAAGGATCCCCAAACAGGTGAGCAGCAAACAGTCAAATCGCTCGATAGTTAGTCTAGTGGCCTCCGGGTCCCACGGCGGGACTAATTGGCCGCGTTTGTGTTTCATTCGCTAATTAGACGCTCTGATTGGTTCCCGTTTCCGGAATATACAGCGATGGCATCCAGCGGCCGACCGTCGGCGGTCGCCACCAACCGAAACATGAACTGGCTCATCCACGGGCTGTACACGAGGAAGGATTACGCGCTGTGCAGGAAGCTAATCGACCGGCAGCTGACGATAAACTACGACAAAGAGTATCTGTACTACACCAAGGTAAATTAAGGCGGAGGATCTCTGAGTTCTCTGGAAAACTTGAATTTTCATGGATTTGAAATATAAGCTTGAACAGAAGCTGGCGCTCCTTCAAATATGACGATTTTAAAGAAAATTCCCCAAGCAAAACATTCTGACCCAGGACGGTACAGAAATTCTCAGCACGGAAAGTGAAAATTTCAAATCTCAGACTAGGGACTCGTAATCGGGCTGTAGTGGACGAAATTGGATGCTTCAAATTGCAAGAGGTGGGTTTTTTTGTCCTCTATCTAACCACCACAAAATTTCCCCCCGAGGGGTTATACCGGTTCCGGGACAATCCGGATTGTTGAAAAGTATTGTTCCGAAACAGTATTTTTGGTCGAAAAATGTCAATAAAAACCCGATTTAATATCACCAGAGGTGAAATAGAGCCTTTCTTACAAAATGATGAAACTCCGAGAAATATATTGGTGCAATTAATTTTTCAGAAACATAATGATACAACCCAGTGAGAATTTTACCAAAAGCTTCGATTCTTTTTAGGCTAAACCTCAAATGATTTTTTTTTAATTTCAGAGTTATATAATTTGTCGCAAGATATTTAAATTTAATTAAGAAAAACATATTGGATTGACATTATTAGAAAAAAAATAAAGGGTGCTCAGTCTTTATTGTTAGTCTATGATTAACTTAAAAAAATATGTATCGCTATTGCACTTTGTCGATCTATTATGAGAAGCCAGAAAGAACACTTTTACGCGAAGCGTAAAACGCGCAAGCGTAAATGTGCTGGCGTTGAAGCTTCGACTTGACGACTTGTCGAGCGAGAACGAGCCGGGATTTTTAAGAGCGGATACAGACATCGCTCATGTATTTCAGAAAAAGAGCTCTCAAAAATCAGACTTTGGGTTCCGGGTTTCGGGCCAAAATTCAATCGAAAGAGCGCATCTAAACCTTCAATTTAGTAATAGGATTTTTTCCTGGGACGAATCCTCGCCATGCACGATTTTTTTAAGATTTCTGAGAAAAGCGTTTTTCCAAAAGCAAACCTTAAACATTTCTTTTGTAAGAAAGGCAAAAAGTCAAACGCTCTCAAATAAAAGTGCGTAATCCAATCGATGTAAAATTTGGTAAGAAGCTTGATTGAGTCATGAACACTCAGTTAGAAAGATAAATTTGAGTGAAATGGCAAATAAATCATTGGGAAGAATGATTCTGAATGACCCCTTACCTTTTTTGAGAAATTTACTCTGCATATAAAGAAAAATCACACAGCTCTAACTTTTGAACCAACAGTCCGATCAATGCCAAAATTTACTCGAATACAATTCATACCAAATGCTTTCGATCGAGAATGGGCTGGGACTTTGAATTTGATGTTCAGTATATGATTTTGTATAAATCCCAAAAATTTAATAAGAAAAAAAAGGGTAAAAATAATACGAAAAACAATAAAATGGCTATATCTATGGAAATACATTTTGGAAAAGCTTCAAATTTTTGGCCCAAGCAGTTTATGGCGCATGTTTTCGAATGGCTTTTTGTTTGAAACTGAATTCTTTTAATTTGATAGTGTTATCTGTAAAATAGTCCAAAAAAAACCTCAAAAAAAAAGCTTTGACTACATTTACTGGTCGAAAATTGTGAATCGAAAAATAAAATGTTCGTCTCCGACCATGGGCTACAGATCTGACTTATAAAAATTGTGGGTTTCACCAGCGGTTTTCCAGTGATGGAAGACACAAATTTTTAAGAGCGGATACAGACATCGCTCATGTATTTCAGAAAAAGAGCTCTCAAAAATCAGACTTTGGGTTCCGGGTTTCGGGCCAAAATTCAATCGAAAGAGCGCATCTAAACCTTCAATTAAGTAATAGGATTTTTTCCTGGGACGAATCCTCGCCATGCAGAAAAGCGTTTTTCCAAAAGCAAACATTAAACCTTTCTTTTGTAAGAAAGGCAAAAAGATGTAATCAATGTATATTTTGAACAAATATTGTTGAAACTTGTTCAATAGAGACTCTTACAACATAAAATAGCAATTTTATAAAAATAGTTGTTTATAAACTTATGTTTTGATAAGTTTTACTTAAAAAATACTAAATTTAAACCAATTTTTAATATAAACTAACTAAACAAAGTTATCAGAAGTTCAAAGTTGTCACAAACTGGCTTGACACAGAAACAACATTTCATAAATAAATTCACTTAAATCGATCAGATTTTGTACTTTTTCTAGCGGTACGGACAATTATTTGACCTCTTTTTTGACTTTTTTCAATAAACTATTTTTGTATTTTTTAAGAAAAAGTTTTTTGCAAATCCAATGACAGTGTCTTAAAGAGGACATTCTGCCGCGTCGATTGATGTATAAAACATGGCACTTAAGTCGAATTTTATGTACTTTTATATCACAAACATTTTCCGTACGGGGGGGGGGGGGGGGGGTACGGACAATTATTTGACTCACTGTTAATCTACTGAAGGAAAAAAGTTTCAAAATAAACTGCGAAATAGTGGACTTGTTAATATTTTCATAAGTTTTCATTTTATTTTACCAATTATTCATGACGTTTTGATGAACTTATTTTATTCATATTAAAAAAAATTTAAAATCAGATTTTTCACGCAGAAAAAAAAATAATACAGAAAATCCAAAGAATTGCTTCAAGGTAAACAGCACGTGGAACCATCTGCTAGCTTCCTTATTTTTTGTTTGCTCCCTCCCATTCCCAGGGTCTGATTCTGCGTGACGAGGACAACCCAACGGAAGCAATCAACTGCTTCCAGCTGGCGATAATAGCCAACAAGAAGAGTTCGGAAAATTACAAAGAGCTCGCCAAGACGCTGTAAGTTATGCTCTGATTGTTGCGCTCTTTGAAGAACTGTCTTCCTGATTCTTTTGTTGCACTTTTTTTCCTGTCGCAGATTTTCCATGGGACGGTTCAAACAGTCGCTGGAGGTGTTCCTGAAGGCGGAAACGCTGCTGGAGCGACCGGACCACGACGTGTACCACCACATCGGCGAGCTGTTCTATCGGAACTTTGGCCAGCCGAAGGCGGGGGTGGCCGAGGCCAAGGAGTACCTCAAGCAGGCCATCATGTGCGGCAAACACGTGGCCAGCTATAAGATTCTGGCCGAGATCTACATCGAGGAGGGGGACAACGTGAAGGCCATCGAGATGATTGAAAATTGCCTGCAGTGAGTATTATGAGTGCTTTCCGATGCTAATCATGCGCAAAATATCGGTTGAATTCTTCGGGTAATGATGTTGATTCGTGGCATTCGTTTTGAGTTTTTGTATGTGCTGTTTGTGACCTTGGGGACTTGTGACTGATTGATGTTTTCCAATCAATGTCATCAGAGAATTCCGAGAAGAGTTCTGGAATCATTATGAATCAAAATATCAAAGCTCTAGCCACATTTTGTTATCCTCAGATTTAAAATTCAATAAATTAAAGTTCAATATCATTTCAATCAATTCAGTTTCCCTGTTGCCAGTTACTAAAAAAAAGAGCTGTTTTATGACAAAAACATGTAAAAAGTACTCAAAATTCCGAAAAAAATACAAGAAGAGTTTTATAAACTCTGTAATTTTTCGTTACGCGCTGTTTTTTTTTTCATTTTAAAGTTTAGTTTTTTTTTAACTTTGCAGGGTTATTTTTTAGTGTGTTATAATATTTTACAAAGTTGTAGAGCAGACAATTACATTTTTTTATATAGACATAAGTTTAACCCGACAAACTTCATCTTGTGTATTTTTTTGTTTCTTGACGTTTTTAGTTTGTTTGCTTATTCAGCCTCCTGTGATCAAAATTTGATTTTATGAAATTTTTCCCATACTATCTGCAGATTTTCCGGAATCGGTTTCAGAGTGGCCAAAGTTGTCACTTTTTGGCGAAAGAACCTTTCTTGGGCTTATACGAACCCAACGCAAGAATGAGCACCTCGATCCGACGTTCCGCATTGAACTGATTCGCGTTCGAACAAAACCATCGATTTTTTTTAGATATATACAAGCCTTACCCGACAAACTTCGTTCTGCCAAAGAGTATTGAAAATAGAGCGCGGACTTCGAACAAATTTCCGATAAATTCATGGTACCAACCTAAGGTACAACCGTAACGCCTTTGATGGGACGTTACGAGTTTGAGGCGTTACGGCAAAAACATGTTTTGACTATTTCCATCACAGCAATCCCATATTTTTTTTCAATTTGACAGCTTGGTTCACAAAAATATGAAAACAAAAATCGGTCTACGTATTTTTTTTCTGATTCAACTAACTCCATCCAGTTTTAATGAAAGATGCAGGTGTTGGACACTCTGGGCGGTGCCTGTTGCAGGAGTAGGAGCTCAATTCCACTCAAAAGTAAGCAAAACATTCTGCAGTTAGTGCCGTGCAATTCAAAATTATTTTTACCATCAAACTTTTCAGAACGCAGACGGACGTGATCAAGCGGCAGGCAGAATCGGTTGCCACCGTCCAGGACCAACTGCTGTCCTTTGTACAAAAGTCCTAGACCCACCCCGAGACCAGTTACGCAGTAGAGCTAGTTGTCGCGGCTTTTGAAGCTAAAGTATAGCACAGTGTGGCGTTCAGGTTGGCCACATGTGAACCAACAATGCTCGTTCACTGCATATGGAAAAGATGTTGACGACCTAGTTGACCGACCCAAAGACAGAAGGAGGAAATCAAGAAAATCAAGATCAGTTAGCTGATTGGGAACTTGGCCTTACTTTGCACTTCTTTCATAGAAATCATTGGAAACTTTGCAAATTAAAAAATATGTTTAGTTGAATGTTTGTATATTTTATTATTACGAAAAGCTAGTGCATCTTCAGGGCGACAGCGGTGTGGACCATTTTAGGAATCTCTTTGGTATTTTTCGTAGGTTGACATGACATTGACTGTGTTTAACAATCTACTCTTGAGCTTCCTGCTGCTCGTTGACGGATTCTCCTGCAGTGAAACTTTCTTCACATTCACGTTAAATTATTTCTTGATGATATCAACGGCAGCGCTTTTATCTTCAGCTTTGCTAAATATAATAAAATAGAATGTGAATCTTTTACTGAAGCGAAACATTTCAATGAATCTTACCAGCGATGGTATCCGGCAAGTCCAGTTTTTTCGCTCATGTCGCAGCTTTATTATTGACAATCCTCACTAGCATTCGCTTCCTCCCCGCGTAAGAAACTACGCTTGGAGATTGACGAGCAGCTCGTCGATTTTGTAGCCAAGCTCTTCTTTCAGATTTGCAAGCAATTCATAGCTGAAAAATTAGGTTGAAGCCACTGGGAGATCCGGAACTGCCATAATATTTTTAGCAATCCATTTTGTAAACAGTGAAAAATTTTGACATCTAGAAAAGTCATCAAAACCGTAACGCCTAGTACCCACTGAACAAAAATTGAAAAGATTTTCCAGACTGCTGAGACGTGTACCGCGTGTACCGCGTTACGGGGTCAAAAATATATCGCCAGTGTACCCTCTCATTTCCCTTCTCTCTGGTTCTGCCTTTTTTCGTTTGTTGACGTTATTAACTTGTTTGCTTATTCAGCCTCCTGTGATCAAAATTTGATTTTACGTAACTTTTCCCATACAATCTGCAGATTTCCGGAATCGGTTCCTGAGTGGCCAAAGTTGTAACTTTTTGGCGTAAGAACCTTCTTTGGGCTTATACGAACCCAACGCAACAAAAAGCACCTCGATCTGAACTGATTCGCGTTCGAACAAAACCGTCGAAATTTTTTATATATATAGATATATATATAAATAGAAGAAGGAAAATCGAAGTAGGGGAAATATACCATTTCTCAGCCTATTTGTATTATCGGCCTATCAGCACTTTGATCATGAATTACAGCTTTCAGAAAGTGTTTTTGACTGTTCCAAAGTAACAAATAGCTCAAATAAAAGTGAGCAAGCAACTCTCCATTGTGGATGTATCTGAAAATGTTGATTTAATAGCGGAAAACTGCAAAAGTGATGAGAATTGGTCGACCGGTTTAGACTGATTAAAGTGGGTATATTTCCCCTAGGTTGCGTGGCAGGTCGGACGCAAATTTTTCTGCTCGTGTAATTTTTTTTTTAAGTTTTTTGGGTTTTTTTATCTGTTTGAGTAAAAACATAGTTATTCGGACGGTTTGTGACTCGGTTTGTGACGGTTTGGAACCCGGTGCGCGCCCGTTGGAAGAAAAGAAAAGTACTTCGTCTGCGCCGGATGGGAATTTTCTAAGATCGCGTTTGGAGCAACTTTCTGCCGGATGACGATAGCCATCAAGTTCTGGTCCAAGATCGTCTCGACCCTTGAGGAGGCCCAGTAGAAGCTGGCCAACGTGTACAAGCGCTTGGAGCTGTCTGACAGGAACATCTTGGAGGGACTGCGGGAAAAATACAGCGGACGGAGAATCGGAGCAACTCAAGATTCAAGCTTTTCAATGTTTTTCCATTGTCATCAAAATTGAAGAGTCGAAAATTTTCTGAAGACTCCGTTGTTTGGTGAGACCTTTCCTTTTTAATACAGGCAACTCTTTCATTCATTCTGACATATTTACAAATCATTGAAGACATACCACGCCAATCTTATTATATACGCGGTAGGGTGTTCCCTTGGTCGTTCGCTGTGAGTTGTGGATTGCCTGCTTCTCTAATGAAGGTTCGACTGGGGGGGCATGCTTATTAATTTCTCGTCGCTCCATACCCTCAGTGACGTTATGGGAACAAGGGCGTCTATGCGAAGTGTCCCTACACCCGCTACAAATTTCCGGCGCTTGGGAAGGGAAGCTGGAAACCATTTTGATCTATGCGCCGGTATTTGTAGCATTAAAATTCGTGCAAAAAAACTTATGCACGTGGGTGTACAGATTATGGAGTAAAAGATGATCGAATTGTTCACCTAGCGCTCACATGTGTTTCGGGACCAAGTTGCCTGCGGGTATGGGGATCATACATATATACATACATATATATATATAAATAGAAGAAGAATAGACCGCCGGGTCCGGTGGTGTAGTGGTTAGCGTGGTAGCCTCTCACCCCAGCAGGCCTGGGTTCAATCCCAGACGGACCCGGTGGCATTTTTCGAGACGAGATTTGCCTGAACATGCCTTCTATTATCCGCGCACCACCAAACCGAAGTGCGCATCTCTTCTGTTGCGCGAAAAAATCTGTTGCGCCGTACAAAAATTGAGTGTTTTGTCAAAAGCGTGTACATCAGCCTGTGGCGCAACAGGCTTTGGCAGGTTGCGCTCGTTTTGATTTTCGTCTGCCTTCACAATATCAGATAGGAAAGTAAAACGTCCGTCCATTTGCGTAAAAGAGGTTTTGAGTGACTCACCACACATAACCTTCGGACGTTCGTGTCCGTCACGGGTGACTGAACGGCCATGATCAACGACGACCAACTTTTTCAAAATCTCGATAACTCGTGATGGGACAAAGTTTCACGCCAATTGAAGAGGGGTCGGGGCAACTTTTCCCGATTTCGTATGAGTTGGTAGTAGAGCGTCCAATTTCCCGTACTGGGAAAAATTTCCGGGGATTTCCCGTAAAAAATATTTCCCGTTTCCCGGGAAATTTACAAATTCCCGTAATTCAAGTGGAAGTATACGTTTTCTTAAACTTTTGGAACCATTTTTTTTAAATGCTCTGAAAAAAATAATAAATGAAGAAACTCAACATATTTTCTATAATTCAATTTATTGTTCGATTTTCAATTTTATGTGTCAAACCACACTCTCTTAAACTGGTCACAGATGCAAGTTTAAAATAAATTTTATGATTGTGGATTATGGATTCATTTTTCTCACTGTCCAAATACTTTGGTAAAAAATACTTCCCAACAATTTTTTTTTCAATGATCATTTTTTGATTTATTATAAGAGCTATAAAATTAAAAAAATATACATTAACTTGTAGTTGTATGCTTTTTTACATGCAGTCAAGCTATTAATTGCTCTTCACACTTATTTTAACCATTAAAGTCACTATCCTATACAGTTTTGTTGAAAAATATTAATCTGAGCCAAGATTAGAACAATTTTCAATAGGTAGAGTTGGCCGAGCATTACCTTATTGACAAAAAAACGTTATTTTTTTTTTTGCGTGATTGGTTCAGTATAATGCATTCTACAACACTTTTTTCTTTGAAATATTGAAACTATGGCTTGTAATTGTGATCAGAGACTAAAAAATCAACGACCGAGGGGCATTTTTTTATTTTTGATTTAGTTTTAATTTAATATCATCCATTTTTGTAATGCAACTGATTTCATATTTTTCCCCACCAAAAGAATCTCCCAGGACGACGTCACGCTAATGACTCAAATTGGCATTCTCTACCTGAAAATCAACGAATATCAGCGAGCGTTCGAGAAGCTTTTGGATGCCATTGCTATCGATGACAAGTGTACCACCGCTTTGCTGGCACTCGGATCAATTCTCCAGGTAAATCTTCACCTAGACTTTTTTTTAAGCGAAAAAAAGAACAACAAAATTTCGCCCTCCCACGCACACGCACATTAAATATTGAAGTCGGTTTTATTTTTCAACTTTCTAATCATCATTCGTACCGACGACGTCTGGGAACGGAACGGAACCTGCTGCTGCTGCTACCCAAGTCCAAGAACGACATTGACGGTGCGCTGAACAAATATAAAAGAATTTCTAATCTGCCGGATGAGGGATCCGAAGTTTGGAGCAACATCGGGCTGTGTTTCTTTAAGAAGCAAAAGTACATAGCGGTAAGAGATTTACTTAAGCGGGCGTGCAAAATTGGGTTTGTTTAAAAATTGAATTTTTCATACCTCTTATAAAATTAGAGGTTTTCTCTGACATTACCAAACTCTTTCAATACATATAAATTCAAATTTCTGCCATAAGCACTTAGTACAAGACGTTCTTGTTCTAGATAATCAAGTGGTTTCGATTGTTTTCCAAAACACCAAAACACAAAGCTCAACACAGTGTGGCATTTATTTTGATTTACTTGTCTCATGCTTGCAAGCACTCCCTCCTCAAATCTCCTTCAAGCTCTAACGATTATTTGCGTGGCTGCACTGATGAGCCATCTTCCTAGAAATCTTGACAGTCTATCTGATATCCCTACTCACGGCCAAGGCAAGAGAATCGCAATGTTTTGAGTGGCTTTCGAAGAAATCTCCACTCAGAAGCTTTGGATTTGGCACCGATCTGACATCGCCGTGGGACACTTCAAGTCCCGGATTCAAAGAGGATTGCTTTAAATTTTATCTTACCTTGTTCTGCTTTCTCATTTCTCTTCACGGCGCTGTAAATCTGGCGCAAACCCGTGACACGTGTGACCCGTGTTTTCTCCGGTGGAAAATCCAACACAATGTCACAAAAGGCAATATCTTGTCTGAAGAAAGCGATTTGGGTGGCACCATTAAACTTCAACGCGCTGTACAATCTAGGGCTGATTCTGGTGACAGGTAAGTGTGCCTATGTAGGAGCCATTACATTATGGGATGCGTCCTCGAACGGGTAAAAAGTAGGAGGACTACGACGACAAGGATTTTCTGGAAGACAAAACGACATCGAACGAGGATAATTGTCCAGAATAATCATTCTCTTCTCGATGGATTTTCATCTGCTCGAATCGCGTTGATCATGCTTCGTATTATTAGGGCGTTAAAGGATGTTAAAATTAACGAATTTAGTAGTTGTATCTTATGATGGATTACGGGTTTTTAAATTATTCCAATGGATATCTGCCAATTTACAAAACATTTTCACCGACCCCTCTTCGATTTGCTTTGTTTTAAGGGTGGTTCCTGATAACGAATCTGTAGCTTTTTTGTCGTGAAAAATCGCCAAACTTATGAAGAGAATTTTTGGTAGAACATAACTAGTTGCACTATGAAAAAATTGTAACAAAAAACACGATATTTTAAAATGACTTTTCTTGTTAAAAAGTTTAATTCCTCGTTTTCGTCATTTTCCCGCTATCGCGCGCGTTTTCGTCTAAAAAGTCAGTTTTTATTTTCAAAAAATTGTACCCCACCTCCGTGTACGCACGAGTGCAAGCAGCAGTCAAGTGCTCAGTGCTCCATCGTTTTTACGAAATCTTTCGCCGTAATTTACCGGGATTAGCCGCGAGTTTGCTCCTGCAGCATGCCAAGGGCCGGCCGTGGCCGTGGCAGTTCGAGTGCGGCCTCGAAAAACCCGCGAAGTTCGTCTACCGGCCGTGTGCAAAAAGGTAAACAAACCAACGCCGCGTCGTCCGCCATCGCGCCTGGGAGTGTGTGCGCCAAAGGATTTGACCCCAAGTTATTACACGCTAACTACCGCGTCCAGGATCGCAGCCCTATTAGGCTCCGTTCAGCTACTTCCGGCAATCCGTCGACCGATGGCGCTTCAACATCCGCCAACATTCCCACCAGTAACAAGTTCGCGAGACTGAGTGACGAGGAAAGCAACAACAACAACACCGACGGTAGCACTACCGACGACGACGACGACGATGGTTGTGCACGGAAGAAAGTGATTTCGCCAAAAAAAGTAATTACTCCAAAGGAAAGACGACCACCACCAATTTTCGTTTTGGACACGTTGGCGGACGATGTTGACGAGCAGCTGGAAGGCCTCGTGTACTGCCTCAAAATAGGTAAATCGTCAGTGCAAGTGTTCACATTTGACCAAAAGAACTTCGACCTGGTTGTGGAGAAATTGAAGCGTAAAAACTTCAAATTCTACACATTCGACCCCGTGCAGAAGACCGCTGTTAAGATCGTTTTGCAGGGGTACCAAGACCGCCCGACCTCCGTCCTCAAGGAGCACCTCTCGGGTGTCGGAATAACGCCGCGAGACATAAAAGTCCTCTCGCGGAAGACAACAGTCACAGGTACACACACACTGTACCTGTTGTACTTCGATCGCGGCACCGTCAAACTTCAAGACCTGCGGCGGACTAAGGCGTTGGACGGGTTTTGGGTAAACTGGCGGTTCTACTCAAAGAACCCGTCGGACGCAGCACAATGCCACCGTTGCCAGAAATTCGGCCACGGCTCGCGGAACTGCAACCTCCCGCCCCGCTGTGTGAAGTGCGGTGAAACACACCTCTCTGAGGCGTGTGCACTGCCGTGCAAGGCGGACCTGGGGGACAAGGCAGAGCAAACCAAGGCGCGCATAAAGTGCGCGAACTGCGGCGGTAACCATACCGGTAATTACCGCGGATGCGTCGCGCGGAAGTCCTACCTCGAGGAGCAGGAAAAGAGGAAGAAGAAAGCAGCAGCGTCCCATCCTCCTCAGCGAAGTACGAGCGCAGCCGTTCCTGCAGCTGGCCAGCGTACGGTTCCAGCGGACAACCCAGCGTTCCCTCCTGGATGGGGGCGGTCGTTTGCGAGCGTGGTCGCTGCCGGTAGCGGCGATGCGACCCAGCAAGGAGTCACCGCGGAAGATCTCTTCACCCTGCCGGAGTTCTTTGCTCTCGCGGGGGAGATGATGACGCGGTTTCGGACCTGCCGTAACAAGGCGGAGCAATTTCTGGCCCTCGGGGAGCTGATGATCAAGCACATCTATAAAGGATAAAAAATTGTGATCTAGTTTTAAGCTTTCTCTATTTCTATCCCCTTTCCCTTGCAATTTTAGTAAGTTTTTTTTTTCTTATCTTTTTCTTACTTTCGGTAACCCCTTAACTATAAGCAACAATTGTTCCAAAATGGATTATGATGTAACACACAGCTGAAAGGAACTCCAAAACTCTGTTATGTATTTCAAAAGAACTTATTGTATATTGATAATTCACCAATAAAACCGAATTGAAAAAAAAAAATTGTACCTTGGAATTCTGTTATTTTTACTTCCCCATTTTTTGATAAGTTACGTAAAATTTCCCGTAGAATCCGATTAAAATATTTCCATCGCTCTTTGGTTCCGAGCAAGGTTGTTGAAAAACAAGATCCTCTGTAATTACTCTTAGCTTTAAGTAAAATGTAATTACAAAAGCCGACTCGGTCCTAACCAGGTCCCAGCACCGAAAAGGACCTAATAAAATAATTTTATGAAAAAAAGGTTGTTAATCGTTACAATTATCGTCGATCATATTATCAGCTGTATCGATAGTATGATTTGTAAAAATGTAGTAAGTTTCAAATTGTGTTCATTGAGTACATATTTACTCAATGAACACAAAATACCGTATTTTTTGAGATTGAGTTTTACAGTTCTTTTTAAAAATACTAAATTTTTCCCAAAATACCGTATTTTTTCGAAAATGCTCAATGTTTTTAAATTCGCGATGCGGGTATCAAACGTATTGAAATTTAATATGCTTTTTCAATTTATTAGAGTTTTTTTTAAATACTAAAATTTTCACAAATGACCGTATTTTTCGAAAATATTCAAAACGTTTGCGAAATCGGGGCAACTGGTTTGCGATATTGGAAGCAATGCTTCCTGCTGACGGGGTGGAAACCGAGATTTGCGATTTTTAGACCCCCTTTAAAATTGGTCTGAAAAATTAGGGGGCAAAAACAATATCTTTCCAGAAAACTTCAAAATTTCCATGAAAATAGAAGTCGTATCAACGGAAAACAATCTAAAATGCATTTTGCTGCATTGATAATCAAATTTAGCATGTTTGGGTTTGTTTAAAAACGTTTTGAATTTTTATGAAATTCCAATCTACAGCACCGCAAAAATTACGATAACGAGAAAATAAACTTTTTAACAAAAAGAGTCATTTTAAAATATCGTGTTTTTTTGTTACTTTTTTTTACAGTGTAACTAGTTATGTTCTACCAAAAATTCTCTTTATAAGTATGGCGATTTTTCACGACAAAAAAGCTACAGATTCGTAATCAGGGACCACCCTTAGATTTTTATTTTTCGCAAAAAATAAATTTTCGTCAATACATAGATATTTTGGAAACTAATGATGGCAAAACAACTGGACAGGTGTATATGCATTTTAAAACACTTTTTTCATTGAAATTTTGAAACCATGGGTCGTAATTTCAATTTTTATACTTTTTTTTTGCCCCCCCCCCCCCACCCTCGACTTTTGTCAGAGTCGAGGGACATAAACTTCAAAAAATATTTGCAACGGCCTTAATATGAAAAAGCAAACAAAATTTCGCTTCGTTCGATACCCATTTAGAAAATTTGAGTTTTTTTTTAAATACAGTAATTTGTAAAAAAAATTAGTATTAAAAAAATACTAATAAAGTGAAATAAAAGCATACAAAATTCAGCTTCTTTTGATACCCATATTGCGTATTTTGAAAATTTGAGTGTTTTGGAATAAATACGGTAATTTGTAAATTTTTTTTTGTGTTAAAAAAACTATTATTGTGAAAATGCAAACTAAATTTCGCTTCGTTTGATACCCATATTGTATTTTGTGAACAATTTTGAGTACATATATTTGGAAACTTACAAGATTTTTAAAAAATATGTTCTTAGTGAAAACATTGAAAATTTATTGATATGGTTGAATTAATCGATTTTAGAAAGATTTTAAAAATGAGTCATCGTTCATTATCGGTGATAAGATTATCGCCGATAGAATTATCGAAATAACGATAACGATAAAACTATCGTTATCGTTATCGAGCCTCTATAATTTCATCGTTAACAACCTTGGTTCCGAAACCTTCAAAACAGAATTTTTAAGTTTTCATACGACCTTTTCAAGTGTCCCGCCCGTGTGGATCAATCGGACCGCGCACTGGACTCACAATCCAGAGGTCGCCGGTTCGAATCCCGCGGCGGGCGCTATAAAATTCTTTGTGTAAATATGGGTATTCGGCGCCGTCGCTCCGTGCCATACTTTCATACACTTAGGAGCCCAGGGCGGCGAAGTCCTTGTAGATAAAAGGAAGACACTAGTGGTTGGTACTAGCAATGGTGGCCGACAGCTATAAAGTCAACTTCGTTTTTTTCGTTTTCAAGTGTCAGACAAGATTTTTGAAACTTTTAACGTTTTTTTAAAAAAAAAATCTTCCCCAGTTCCTGAGGGGAACACCCTTGAAGAGTATCGGGGCCTATCTAGGGGAAATATACCCATTTTAATCACCCTAAGCCGTTCGACCAATTCTCATCACTTTGCCGTTTTCCGCTATTAAATCAACATTTACAGATATTTCAACAATGGAGAGTTGCTTGCTCACTTTAATTCGAGCTATTTATAATTTTGGAACAGTCAAAAACACTCTTTGAAAGCCGTAATTCATGAACAAAGTGCTGATAGGCCGATAATAGAAATAGGCTGAAAAAGGGTATAGTTCCCCTATAACTTTTCATTTGCGTCCAAGACAGCTAAAATCGGTTGAAATGGCGCGTAGTAATGATTTTTTTAAATATGGTTTTAGAATATTTTTTTTGATCACCCTAATATGGCGTAGGTCACCCTAATGGAAAAAAATACGGATCTAATTATTTCGTCCAAAGAAACCCCAGAAAAATGTTGAGTCCGATCCGACAACATTTTTTCGAATCATGGGGGGGGATTGCTGTTACATTTACATTTGACTGTTTTTACATTCAGGGTGATGCAGGATTGGGCCCATAAGTTTGACAATTTTGAAATAGAAAGACACATTTTTTTTCGACTTTCTGTATCCCAAAACGTCTTATCAACGTGCTATCGCTCTAATCACAGTCACAATCTCCCTCTATCTTCCAGCCCAGCAGTACGTCAGTGCGTTCCAGACGCTCGCTGCAGCCATTAGCCTTCGACCAGACAACGCTGATTGCTACATGCTGTTGGGAAGTAAGTGCCATCGGTCGGTTGAAATGGGATACCTCGGGGGTGTGGTAGCCCTGGTCGTATACGGTGAGGAACATTCAATGAACTCCTTTACGCCAGAATTGATTGACTAATTAAATGATGCGAAGGGGGAAAACAGGTTGAGTTGTTAATTGGCACAATGTGCTAGAAATAGGTTTGACCGCCAGGCTTTAAACAAAATGTTGATTTTTAATCAATGTATACAGATTCATTATGTAATTTCGTATCATCGTTTTGATTGATTTTACAAGAATAAATAGATTAAATTTACGAAACGTAATTTTTACTCAACAATTGCTGAGAATTAGTAACTTTTTCGTGTACATTGATCCTTATTTTCATTAATATGCAAATGAGACAGATTACTGATGTTGAAAATGCGAGCTATTTATAAATTCATTTTCAATTGCATTTCACCGCTGACTCAAGCTGATTAATGTGGTTTAAATAGCCAACCAATAAATCTCCCACCGGATCGATGGCAACGCGCGCCCGGAATGCCTATTAACTGACCGTTAATCGCTTTTTTTTCTATTTCAGCGTGCCTGCGGCATCTCAATGACCCGGGAAATGCGTACCTTTCGCTGGAAAAGTCCACGATGCTCCCGGACGCCATCAAAAACCCATTAATCTATCTGAACTTTGCGCTGTACTGCTACGAAATTGGCAAACCGGACCAGTCCGTGTCGTACTTGTCCAATTTTCTCGAAATGACACAACACGTCAGCGTTCACCGGGAGGTGAGAGGTTTTTGAAATTTTGATTTTTTATCAGAAATTTTACCAATTTATTGAATTACTATGTTGAATCACCGATAGAATCGAAAAAAAAAAGAAAAAGTAACAAAAAATGAAATGAAACATTATCAAATAAAAATAAACTCAGTTGAAACATTCAGTTAATGTGCTGCATTCCCAGTTTCCCTCTGGGGCCTTCCCAAAATCGTCACTTTCGCAGTGTACATCCTAACTTGTTGTCCCGTATTTTTTTTCTTTCGGTTCGATTTTTCACGCTTGCCTTGGAATGCCCTACGAACCGTGTGACCTGGCCTGGCCACTCCGCGCTGGTGAGCAGTACTTGAAGATGGCAGACCGACTCAACATGGCGCTTCTCAGTTCGGTCACCGAGCCGGAGCCCACACCGCAGCTGGCCGCAGTGACGACGGGTGGTTCCAGTCCAGTGGGCAACGACGACACCGGAATACGAAATGAGTCCACCACCGCCGCCAAAGAAGGTGGAGATGTCATCCATTATGGTAACGAGGATGAAGGTGGTGATGGTGATGATGATGATGAGGCTGTCGGTGCAGATGAAACGTCATTGGGGTTTGAAGGATCCACCAGCAGGCAGTAGGGCATCTCGACAGCGGGACAAGTCGTTCGAGGGTCATTTCTAAGGGGATTTGGACGAGAGTCACGAAGAAGCTAGTCGGAACCAGGGCGCAGTGATTATGATTATTTAAACATAGGTTGCGAATGTAACAGATTTAAGGAAAGCTTCTTTGAAGTTGAGCAGTTCTCTCAGATTTCGTTCATTCGATTTTTTTTTTGATTTTTAATCCGGCTGAAACTTTTTTGGTGCCTTCGGTATGCTCATAGAAGTCATTTTGCATCATTGGTTTGTCCATATGATTTTTGATACAAATTTAGCAGTCCATACAAAAATTATATATGAAAATTCAAAAATCTTTTTCTTCTGTAGAAATTTTTTGATCGATTTGGTGTATTCAACAAAGTTGTAGGTATGAATGAGAACTACACTGAAAAAAAATTATAGACGGTAAAAAAAAATTGGTTAATTTTTGGATGTAAAATCAAATTTGCAATCAAAAAGTACTCTAGTGAAATTTTGCTAAAGTGCACCGTTTTCAAGTTAAAGCCATTTTTAGGTAACTTTTTGAAAATAGTAACTGTTTTTTTTTTTAAATTAGTGCACATGTTTGCCCACTTTTGAAAAATATTTTTGAAAAGCTGAGAAAATTCTCTATGTTTTGCTTTCTTAAACTTTGTTGATACGTCCCTTAGTTGCTGAGATATTGCCACGCAAAGGTTTAAAAACAGGAAAATTGATGTATTCTAAGTCTCACCCAAACAACCCACCATTTTCTAACGTCGATATCTCAGCAACTAATGGTCCGATTTACAATGTTAAAATATGAAACATTAGTAAAATTTTCCGATCTTTTTGAAAAAAAATATATTTTCAAAAAATTTAAATCAAGACTAACATTTCAAAAGGGCGTAATAATGAATGTTTGGCCCTTTTGAAATGTTAGGGTCGTTTCAACAAAGTTCAAAAAGACAAAATATAGAGAATTTTCTCAGCACATCAATTTTTTTTTCTGAAGTGGGCAAACATGTGCATTAATTTTAATAAATGAAAAAATTGGGACTATTTTCAAAAAAATTACCTAAAAATGGCTTTAACATGAAAACGGGGCGTTTTATCAAAATTTCACTAGAGTACTTTTTGATTGCAAATTTGATTTTACATCGAAAAATGAAGTTGAAAAGTTTTTGCGACCAATATTTCGATTTTTGAAAAAATCAGTATTGATTAAAAAATTCGTAACTCGGTCAAAGATTTTTGCCCAACCTGGAAATTTCTGATAAGTTGGCATTTGATGTCCCCTAAAACATATAAAAAATAGTGTTTTTATGCAAATCAGATTTTGTGACAAAAAGTTAAATAAAAAATCACCAAAAAAAAATTTATGGTGTATTATTTTTTTTCAGTGCAGCCCTTATCCAAACCTACAGCTTTGCCGAAGACACCAAATCGATAAAAATTCCTTCAAAAGATACAGATTTTGAATTTTCATACATCATTTTTGTATGGACAGCTGCCAAATTTGTATGGCAAATTATATGGACAAACTAATGATGCAAATTGGTTTCATTGAGCATACGGAAGGCACCAATAAAGTTTCAGCCGAAAAAAATACAAAAATGAAAATTCTAAAAAAAAGACAGATTTCGTAGAGAATAGCTCAGTTTGTTGAATATACTACCTAGACAAAAAGGGTAATGAAGTCTTAATGGCGTTCTTGAAATAAAAACAATACATCTTTTAGGATTTTACAAAAAGCAGAATTCAAATCAATATTTATTGTTTGGTATTTTCCATCGTCCAGAATTATATTTCCAATAGTCTTACATCTGATATGTAACACAACTAAATTCGGTAAATCATGTTTGCTTAGAAATACAATCCAGACTCCATTATCCAAAGCCTTGAATGTCCAAAATTTGATTAATCGAAGTTAACTTGGGAGTGTATGTGTGTCTTATTATAAGCACACTTCCATTTACGGAATAACCCTTCCCATATTTGGAAGCAGCCGAGATTACAAAATTTTAAAATGCAATGTCATTCTCATTTCTACTTAGCATCCGACGGAAACCATATCAGTCTGAAACAACTGTTTCTTATCACATGTATTAATATTGCTTTCATTGATATTCTTTGTTTGAACAATTCACGTGTGAGATACAGTGGACCCTCTCGTTGTCGATATTGAAGGGACCGTCGAGAGCGGGAGTTATCAAATTATAGAGCAAAAAATCAAAGCATGCTTCTTGAAGGGACTGAAAAATTTATTGACAGCAGGAGCAATATTGATATCGAGAAGAACGACAGCCAGAGAGTCGACTGTAACTACACATTGATTTATTATCACTTAGTTGAAACTTTTCTTTTCAAAATAAATAAGTTAAAATTCGGATGTCTACCTTGCTACTTTTACTGCTATTTCAAAACCCGATCATTAACCTTGTTTACACAGTAAAAAAAACCGGTATTATCTTTTATGTCAGACAAAATTTGTAATTTTACCTAAAAAATGTGAAAATTCCCTTCTATTTCAATGTTTTGCCACTTTTCCAGGTAATATCAGAACTTCAAATTTTTCACCTTCCAACATTACACATTTTTTTTTACTACGTAGATTCCGTTATTTTTTTTTCAACTCTTATCAATTGGCGTGTGCCTTGCTTGCTATATCAATTCTAATCTTGCTGAGCAAGTTAGTGTTTCTCTAAACGGCAATCGGTCAACACCTCGTAATGTGGCACCTCTCGGCGTTAGTTCTACTGGCCGCGGCCACCGGCAGTTGCCTCGGGGCGAACATCTTGTACATTGACGGTGTCGCATCGCCTAGTCACTTTATCTGGTGAGAATTAAATGGGCAGTTTTGCGGTATCTCTAAAATACCGTCAGTGAAAAGTCAGAAAATCTTTCAAGGTAGATTTGTTCTTGGATAGTTTACTAACATTTTCCCACAATATGGTGGATTTTGATGAACACTACCTTAAATGCCAATAGTTTGAAAATTGACCCAATCTCACCCCTTAGAAGGGGTGACATTGGGTCAAATGAAACTATAATGATGCTCAAATACAACGATATGGTAAAAACAAGTCATCCAACAGTGTTTCTTGTTCGAGGGAATCGAATTGACACGCTACAATGTTTGAAGTGGAGATTTTCAAACATTTGGGTAGTTTTCGAGCAATTCTAACAAAAATATTAGAAAAATGATTTTTCGAGAGGTCATTTTTGACCAAAAACGTACCTCAACTTAAGACAGCTGCCAAAATAACAGGAATTGTTCTAGGAACGAGATTTTTTCAGCGAAGTCATCTTAAGATGTTTCCTACACAACTAGAGGTGGGCAAAAAAAGAGCGAGCTGCTCAAAGAGCCGGCTCATTAAAAAGAGCGAACGATCCATGGCTCACAAAAAAAGAACCGCGGTTCTTTTTGAAACTCCGATCATTTGAAAGAACCGTTACTAGATGGAATAATTTTTAAATTTGTTATTAATATAATTTATTGAATTTCCAACCAATTGTAGTGTTAAAAATCTGAAAAAATCCCTTGGTGTACTTTTTGAAGTACTTTAAGATAAAAATGGCATGGTAATGTGGGGCTATTTCTCGTCATTTTCAGAGCTGAATCGTCATATTTCATTGGAGTGTCTATAGCAACTTTCTCATCAAAATATATTGAAAGACTCTCAATATCATTGATGTCAATATTTGAAAATCACTTATTATTTGCCAAGCTCATATTTCAATTTCCTACTTTTTTAAATTCTAAATTTTTAAACAAAGTTAAGAAACTTTTCATTATACTGATCGTACATTAAAGTATTACACGAATTCAAATTTGAGCATTTCAAATTGCTTAACTTGAAAATTATTATCAAATTATTATCAGCTTAGAGATTTGAGAGAAAAATATGAATCCTCTTGCCCGAATAAACTTCAGCGTTTATAGACTTTATCGATCAAATCAGAATGTAGAAAAGAGTCAACAGAATATTTTTTCTAAATAATATGTCAGCATTAGTTCAACTTTGGCAGAAATAAACGCAGTTTTAAAATTAATTAATGGTTTTCAAGGACATCTTCTCATTTATAGTATTTTTTTTAATAGTTTATATAATTCCATTGTGAAAAAGTTTTAAAAATCATACCATTCTTAAAAATATCCTTTTCATCCATATTTTAAAACTGAGCGAAAGAGCCGTTCAAAAGAGCGGCTCTTTTTAAAAAGCGAACGAAAATGAGCGGCTCCTAAAAAAGAGCGGTTTTGCCCACCTCTATACACAACCCTTTTAACAGAATTTAGTTTCATTGGGAGAACCTGAGAAATAGTAAAATCCGTAACAAATCAATCTCACCCAATTTTAGCACTAAAAATGTTTAAATTTATCGCTTTTCCTTGATAATGTACCCTTTTCAGTCTGAATTTAGGCAGCATTAAATCACAACATAAGTTATATTAAACCTCAAAATTTCACACCTTCCAAAATAAAGTATTTTATACTGAAGATGTTTAGAAACAAAAACAGTCAGTTAAACATTTGAACTAAAATTAACTCAGATGCCCAAACCGGTAGAGTACGATTTATCAAGGCTAAAGTAATTGAACCAATCTGAATTTCTCAATTTAACAGGCACCGTTCCCTGATGTACGGACTGGCGGCCAAAGGTCACAATGTGACGGCACTCAGCGTGGACGTTGAGGCCAACCCTCCACCGAACGTGCATTTTATCAAGATTGAGGGTGTTTATGAGGCGTTCTACGAGGAGCATTCGGATGTGACAGATTTCTTTGCGATGGGCGAGCTGAGTCCGTTTTCGATGCTGTCAATGTTCAACGAATATATGGTAACTGGCTGTGAGTTGGCGTTAAAATCAAAGGGAGTGCAGGTTTTGTTAAACTATCCTGATGAATTCAAGTTTGATGTTATTATCAATGATTTCCTGGTGGGACCGTGTGTTTCAGCGTTGGCTCAGCAAAAGTTTGGACGACCTCCGTACATTGCTGCTACAGGGTTCCACGGTTTGACAACGACGACTCCAATATCCGGTGCTTATTCCTATTCTGGAATGATTCCAAATCACGAATTCGATGCTCCGGAAAGTATGAGCTACCGGGAGCGCTTCATGAACTTCCTCTACAATCACTGGGAAGAGCTGAGCAAAACCTTCCAAGTGTACCACAAAATAGACAAGTTGGTTCGTCAGATTAATCCCGACATCCCGTACGTAGCAGAATTCGAGAAGGACGCCAGAATAATCCTATTGAACTCTTATCCGGTAATTCAGCACTCGGAGCCGTCAATGCCGAGCGTAATTTCCGTTGGAGGAATGCAGATTATTAAATCAAAGGAGCTCCCAGAAGACTTGAAATCAATCGTCGAAAACGCAAAGCAAGGCGTCATCCTGTTCTCGCTGGGCACCAACGTTCGGTCGGATCTGCTGGGCAAAGACCGTATTATTGAAATTCTCAACGCCATGAGGAAATTTCCGCAGTACCAATTTCTGTGGAAATTCGAATCGGACTCGATGCCGGTAGAAGTTCCAAAAAATGTCTACATTCGCAAATGGATGCCCCAGAACGACCTGCTGGCTCACCCCAACCTAAAGCTGTTCATCACCCACAGTGGGCTGCTCAGCACACAGGAGGCCATCTGGCATGGCGTTCCCATCATCGGATTCCCGGTATTCGCTGACCAGCACAAAAACATCAATTACTGTGTCCAGATGGGAGTGGCCAAGAAACTCTCCATTTCCAAGATCAAAAGCAACGACTTGGTCACTGCTGTCCAACAATTAATGACCGACCAGAGGTAATAATAATCCGATTTCGGCAACATTTTGACCGACTTAACCCCTCCCACATTCAACTTTCAGATACCGGGACAAGATGGCTCAGCTTTCGAAGCTATTCCGGGACCAGAAAGAACCTCCACTGGAGCGGGCCATCTGGTGGGTCGAGTGGGTTCTGCGAAACCCCGCGGGCAGCACCATATTGCAGTCCAATGCGATCAATATTAGCTGGCTTGCAAAGTACTCGTTCGATGTGATTATTCCGCTCGTAATGCTCGCGGCGGCGGTGTTGCATGTTCTAGTGAAAGTGGTTTCGGTGGTGTTTTGCAGGAAAAATCCATCGAAAAAAGCTAAACGAGAATAAGGAAGGATGAAATCATTAATGTAATTTCCCGTCCTTTTCAACAAAGCCGCAGTTATTAAATCAAAACTCATATTTGTTTTGAAAAATACGTTTCTCCGCTAAACATTCATCATTAGTGTGTCCATCCCGGGGAATCAATGGACAGGACTCCCGGTTGTCTCTAATTTGTTTGTAGAAAATGAGTTAAATCTTCCAAATTCATCAACTTTGTAAATAAACTTATGGTTGCATGTGTATGTTACGGTATACCTAACTCTATCACAAATCACATGTTTCAATAAAGTTTGGAGATAAAAAGTTCATTCATATTAAAAATGTAGCTTGAAAATTCAAATTACCAATTTTGTAAATCTATAAAAACTGAAAGCGTTCTTTTATTACATAACGCAGTTGGGATGGGGGGGGGTCGAAGGCCGTCTTACGCTCCATACCTTTTTTTAAAATTTGTATGGAAATGTTGTTTCAAGAGAGGGAAAGTGTCCAAAAATATTTGTTTTGCGTTACGTAATAAAAAAGGGCTCTCTTAGTTGGTGTATGTATGTCACGGTATAGCACAAATGCAATAAAAAAAAGACATCAGGGATACCCTCTGACTCGATTTCTTAGTCAAAAAAAAACTATCTGTGCCAATTTTGAGCCAAATTGGTTAAGGTTTAAGGGTCGCAAATTTTTTTACATATGAGCAGTTCTCTAGGATTTCGGTCATTCGATTTTTTTTTGTATTTTTTAATCCGACTGAAACTTTTTTGGTGCCTTCGGTATGCCCAAAGAAGCCATTTTGCATCATTAGTTTGTCCATATAATTTTCCATACAAATTTGGCAGCTGTCCATACAAAAATGATGTATGAAAATTCAAAAATCTGTATCTTTTGAAGGAATTTTTTGATCGATTTGGTGTCTTCAGCAAAGTTGTAGGTATGGATACGGACTACACTGGAAAAAAATAATACACGGTAAAAAAAATTTGGTGATTTTTTTATTTAACTTTTTGTCACTAAAACTTGATTTACAAAAAAACACTATTTTTAATTTTTTTTATTTTTTGATATGTTTTAGAGGACATAAAATGCCAACTTTTTTTTTGCTTATTCGGACTTTGTTGATACGACCTTTAGTTGCTGAGATATTGCAATGCAAAGGTTTAAAAACAGGAAAATTGATGTTTTCTAAGTCTCACCCAAACAACCCACCATTTTCTATCGTCAATATCTTAGCAACTAATGGTCCGATTTTCAATGAAACATTTGTGAAATTTTCCGATCTTTTCGAAAAAAATATTTTCGGAATTTTCAAATCAAGACTAACATTTCAAAAAGGCCAAACATTCAATATTATGCCCTTTTAAAATGTTAGTCTTGATTTGAAAATTTTGAAAGTATTTTTTTCGAAAAGATCGGAAAATTTCACAATTGTTTCATATATTAACATTGAAAATCGGACCATTAGTTGCTGAGATATTGACGATAGAAAATGGTGGGTTGTTTGGGTGAAACTTAGAAAACATCAATTTTCCTGTTTTTAAATCTTTGCATTGCAATATCTCAGCAACTAAAGGTCGTATCAACAAAGTCTGAATAAGCAAAATATAGAGAATTTTCTCAGCATTTCAAAAATATTTTTTTCAAAACTGGGCAAACATGTGCACTAATTTTAAAAAATGAAAAAACTGCGACTATTTTCAAAAAAGTCACTTAAATATGGCTATAACTTGAAAACGGTGCACTTTATCAAAATTTCACTAAAGTACTTTTTGATTGCAAATTTGATTTTACATCGAAAAATGAAGTTAAAAAAATTTTACGACCGAAATTTCGATTTTTTGAAAAAAATGTATTGATTCAAAAATTCATAACTCGGTCAAGGATTTTTTGCACAACCTGGAAATTTCTGAAAATATGGCATTTTATGTCCTCTAAAACATATCAAAAAATAAAAAAAAAATAAAAATAGTGTTTTTTTGTAAATCAAGTTTTAGTGATAAAAAGTTAAATAAAAAAATCACCAAATTTTTTTTACCGTGTATTATTTTTTTTCCAGTGTAGTCCGTATCCATACCTACAACTTTGCCGAAGACACCAAATCGATCAAAAAATTCCTTCAAAAGATACAGATTTTTGAATTTTCATACATCATTTTTGTATGGACAGCTGCCAAATTTGTATGGAAAATTATATGGACAAACTAATGATGCAAAATGGCTTCTTTGGGCATACCGAAGGTACCACAAAAGTTTCAGTCGGATTAAAAAATACAAAAATTAAAATTGAAGAAAAAAGACCGATTTTGTAGAGAATTGCTCATATATGTAGAAAAACATCGTTTCAGTATTTTTAAAAAGTATTCGCTCAAAATTGTCCAAGTGTGAGATTCTTGTAAGAAATTTAATTCTCTACAACTTTGCATAAGTGTCTGCCTGTGTGGATCAATCGGACCGCGCACTGGACTCACAATCCAGAGGTCGCCGGTTCGAATCCCGAGGCAGACGTAAAAATTCTAAGTGTTATTATAGGTATTCGGTGCCCTCTCCCCGTGCCATACCTTCACACTTAGGAGACCCGGGAGGCGGAGTCTTGTCGCAAAAAGAACGATACACGCCTGTGGATCCGTTGACGAAACCGCAAGGTTTAAGAGGGCCACATTATAAGGTGTTACGTCGATTCCGTTTGCATAAATAGTGCAAAACGATCCGAGTTGATCCTGATCAAATTTTTGAAAAAAAAAATCGTAAAAAAATGCTTTTAATTTACTTTCTATATAGCCTCATCAGGGGTTACATTGGGGCTGGGGGGAGTGAGATTGGGTCATACAAATTTCAGCATTTTTGTATGACCCGCATTGCTAATAACTCATCAGGATCAACTCGGAATGCTCTGCCAACTCACACGAAATCGGTAAAAGTTACCTGTTCGTGTTACTTCCTAAGACTGTCTGCAGCGCAAAGTTTTATAATTGTTTCAAATTGCGAGCAGTTTTAAATTTTTAGAACTGGCGGAAATGAAACTAGAACACGATGCTCGCAACGCGCTGATCTAAATGTTGTTTCAAAAAATGCTTTTAATTGTGTGCGTATGATTATCAACACAGCATCATAGTGTGTGTGTAAGAATACGTGGATATCTCTATATATCTGATTTTTTTTGAAACTGAGTTCTATTCCATTTCCAAATCGTCTCACGTTTGAAACAAACTCGTCGAGCAGTTTTATTCCAGTTTCAAAATACTGCTCGAAAAATAAAACTGCAACTCCGCGTTGCGGGTGGTCAGTTTCAGTTCTATTTGAAAAATGAAACAGCTAGAACAAAGTAGAGCCGCGTTGCAAGCAGTCTAAGGGGTAATTTTGAACCCTGATCACTAAGGCTAGTGATTTTTTCACGGCAATTAGTATGAAGTATGCTACCTTTTTTATAACTGCTTTGAAAATGCCTGTTCTAATTTTTGAGGATAGCTGCGATAGCAATAAAATCCGAGGTCCATTTTTCGATATCGACGAAGTTACGCCATCTCTCATTTGGAACATTTAAAAAAGACGTGTTTTTTTTCTATAATTTGCAGTCTGATTTGGTGATGAGTTGGTAATTTGATGTTTGATTCGCTCAAAATGTCAGTTATCAACTTGTTCTTTTTAAAATTAAACAAGATGTCGGGGTCGGTGGTATAATGGTAAGCGTGGTTGCCTCTCACCCTAGTTGGCCTTTTTTCTTTCTTATTTTTAACTGTGAACAGACACGGACCACTGTGACATATGCGTATCTATTGTAGTATGGCCTGTTCTCAGGCTTTCTGTTTTGCTGCTGTTTACAGCCTGCCGAACGATCGTCTTCTGTAGGAGAACTGTCATTTCTACCACTCGGATCGGGTACTCCATTCCCGGAGCAGCCGAAATCCCCTCTCGACCGCCACCTGCCCCTTTTTGGGGCGCTCGGCCCTAGTTGGTCTGTTTTCGGTCCCAGTCGGCCGCATAGCATTTATCGAGACGATATTGTCTGATCACGCCTTCCGTCGGACGGGGAAGTAAATGTTGGCCCGGTCTAACCTAGAGATTAGGTCGTTAGCTCAGTCCAGGTCGTCTCCCTGGGTCCTGTCTCGGTAGAGTCGCTGGTCGGCAGTTGGACTCACAATCCAAAGGTCGTTAGATCGAATCCCGGGGTGGATGGGAGCTTAGGTGTAAAAAAGGTTTGCCTTCTCGGAAACCTAGTTTTGAGTAGGAATCTCGCATTAGAGAACGCCAAGGCAATGCTGCGGAGCGAACTTTTAGATTTGATTTTTGATTTTAAAAAAAATACTCAAGAGTGCAATTCAATTTGGTGTTATGAACTTTTCGATGCATTCCCTTGACAACAGCTTTGTAAATGTGAATCAACTGGTGTCACGTAAGTGAGTGGCAAGATATCGCAATCACAACGATTTGTCATCATTTTATCCGCTTGAAAAAGTGTTTGAATCAAAGGTATTGCGGATCAAGTACTGGATTTCAAAGTATACTTACCTTAGCTAGTTGAACGCAAATGGATGGATACTTCACTGTCGCAAAAGTCCGACACAAAGTTGATTTCGCTAACGCTTTTATTAGTCCATTTGAAGTGAACGAAACTCTTTGGTTTTGTTTTACATTCAGCATTCAGATAAATAGAAAAATAAACACGATCCTAAACTCTGAAATCCACGATGGAATCACAACGTTGTGTCTACCTGCGGGGTGAAACTTTGTGAAATCTAACTCGTCATAGAACTCTGACAGCCTAAACGTGTAACTTTTTTTTATAGTAATCTTCTCTTTCATGCCAATGAGTAGTTTGTAACTTTTTTCGGTTCGCTTGTTTTTAAACTTATATAAACTTTTAGTTATACAAATTACACTAGTTTTTTTTGTTCCTTTTAACAAATACACATTTAAATTTATTTAGTTTGTTTCGTACTTACTATATGGTGGTAACTATTCCAATTTTGTGAGATCGTTCCGTTAGTTCGACTGCTCTGTCCGTATCGCGTGTGGGCTCAAACGCATACGGCGAACTCGAGGGGGGGCGGGGGAGTACAAGGTGGGATATAGCGGACTTTTGCTACACAGCTTTGGAAGTATTACCACCACAGCTTGGCCTACGGATTACGATTGCACCACCGTTTTTTCCCCAGGTGATGCCTTCGTTGTTCAAGCTCAGTGATTATATATTTACACAGTAAATCCTTTCAAATCACAACTCCAACCCAAGCTAAAAACCCTTGGGACTTTTTGTATCTAGATTCTAGTATAAATTTAGTTCGTAAATTTTGACCAATATCAGTGGAGTTTTTAAAATTTGGACGCTACCCAAATGGCTAACCCATTGCCAACTACCAGTGCTAGTGTGATACGAATGAGATGAGTGCCTAAATTCGCGCTAGAATCCTTCCGTAGGACTGTCCCGCCCGATCAGACGCAGGTCGTCGTGATGCCCGTCATCCTGGTCATCTCGACCCTATGGGTTGGAGTTTTGCAAAAAACCGACTTAAAGCTAGTGCGGAACTGTTTCGACATTAGGCCGTACAGCACGAAACCGATGGCGGCGTTGATTAAGGCAAGCAGATCCATCATCTCGCCAAACAGCGCGTAGCAACGCTTGAAGAAGCACTTTTCCAGGATGCCACTCAGCAGGCCCAGGATGCCCTGGGGGAACTCCGTCACCAGGAACAGCATCAGCACCGCCACCAGCAGCATCGTGGTCCGGTCGGCGCGGCGGTCCGCCTTGGGGTGTCTGTTTATGGAAGGAAGGAAGAGGAAAAAAACAGTTTCAATAACACTGCCCTCGTTGTCCTGTGATCCAATGTTGATAAAGCAATTTATTCACTGAAATGGAAAAATCACCCACGAGGAATCAGTTTAACCTTTTGGTTTGAACAGTGAGATAACGACTACATTGGATCGAACGAAACAACAAAAAAATGCGAATGCATTGAAAATGAAACTTTCATTGCATCATAACCAAATTTGCTACTTTTTTGTTCGCTTAGCAATTCATCATTCCAACCCGGGCAGGTGGGAATTATAAAACAAAGGTCAATTCAAAAACAAGTCCTGTTAAAATATCTCATTTTGTCATCAAAATATCATGACCGTTGCTAATGAGAAGAAAAAAAATAATATGATCCCCAAAACTTAAATGTTAATAATCAGATCTCATGAGAGAATGCCAAAGAGTAGGACAGTAACAACTAATGTTATGGCACATAGAAGATCATTCAATCATTGATCGCGTTATTGAATTTTACTATAATTATTGGAAAATGTTGACCAATTGTCCATAACAGAATTTGTTATTATTTTTTATTTAGCACAATATGGACAAAACTATGGGACTATTTTTTAACCTATCTGACCGATTTTGCAAGGACATTATGACTTTATTTTGGCCATGGAATGTGATTTGTGGATGGTTTCATTGCAAAAAATATCATATCTCGCTAATACCAAATTGAGTTAACGAACGAGTTAACCCTGATATAAGATTTTCTTGTTGCAATTTTGGTTTTGGGCTATTATAACAGCTCATCTGGGTGTTTTATTAACAAGCCCTGACCTCCTGAAAATAACAGAACTTGCAGTTTGCCAGTTATTTCCACCTGCTCGGGATGCGTATTTCTGCAAAGAGTATGGCAGACTACTTTACTGATACCATGGGATGTTGGAGGTCATCCAAGGACTCCCTGGAGTTACAACCTCTTTTTCATTACAGCGGTATACCCGGAAGATCTTTTAGATTATAATGTCTTAATTGGGTCCTAAAATGAAGCTTAGATTGCCGATATCATTGTTTCAGCGATAAAGCTTATTTTTCTGAGTACAATGACCCTTTGTACGACCACAAAGAGTTTAAAATAAATTTTTAAATCAATTTTCAAAAATTAACCTCGCGGTCCTTCTTGACAGAAAAGTTCCTACTTGACAGCTCGTTTCAAGGGGACCATAGTTGATCCATCGAAAAAATGTTGTCTTGTAATAGTAGTTTATGCAACAAGTTGCAAAAAGAGGATTTTTTCAGCACAAGTCGTGCATTTATCCAACGAGGTTCACCGAGTTGGATAAATACGACGAGTGCTGAAAAAATTAAGTTTTGCAACGAGTTCCATACAACATTTTTTGCAATTTCGAAAAACACCCATTGAGTGAAATTTTAAGTCGAATTTTCATGTATTTTGTCAATAAATCGTTTAAATCAAAAAAAATATGAAAAGTGTTACTTTTCGAAACAAGTGCTGAAAAGTTCAACTTTTCAGCACCCATTTCAATGCTGAAAAGTAGAACTTTTCAGCATTTATTTTGAAAAGTGTTGCTATTCGATTCTGTTATTTTTGGTACAGAAAAGTAGGCTATTTCGTCGTTCAAGAATGACAGGAAAAGTAAGTAGTTTCACGACGGAATTGCAAAAATATATTTTTTTGCATTAAAATGAAAAAAAGTGATCAGAAATGGTTTTTAATCGTGTTTTTTACCGTTGTACATAATAATTGACATAGGGCTTTAGTACCCAATTATTTGTCCTACATTGCTGCAAGTGGGTATTTGGCCCTTTTTTGTTCCTACCAAATTTAATTTAACGAAATCGCGCATTTCACCGAATCTGGTAACAATCTGCCACTTCAGAATGATGCGTGCTGTCAATACTTTCTTTTTGGGGTGCAATATTAATTCCCTTTTTCACATTGAAGTCCGAATCCTAGGAGCAATAGACCCAAAATAGGGATACAAAATGTTTTAGTTTTTCGGGCTTATACAGCAATTTACAAGCTTAAGCAATAAAAAAAAACCAACTTATTCATGTCAAATAAACTAGGCTGCCTGTAGGGCAGGCCTGCCTAACGTTCGGCCCGTGAAGCCATTTCATCCGGCCGCGACGGCTTTTAAAATAGTTCAATGACCCCGAGCAGACGGAAATAACTTGGGAATAACATTCTTTGTTATTTGAAAATACTAGGCCAATAACATTTTATGTTATTTATAACAAGATTTGTTATTCGCCGTTATGATGGTTTTGTTATTGGATTGTTATTGTAATAACAGACAAATAACATTTTACGTTATTCTTCGAACAAATCTTTGTTATTATTTTTTGTTATTTTAACAACTAATACGATCATCCCAATAACAATTGAAGGTATTCTTCCATAACAAAACATGTTATTCCCAAGTTGTTCTGGCTTTCAATCAATATCAGACCGATAACAAATTTTGTTATGATAACATAAACTGTTATTGAACTCTTATGCAAAAATTGATTTTTCAAGAATATTCCATAACACTTTCTGTTATTTTAAGGGTATTTGTTATTGAAATGGCATGAATTTTGTTATTACCGTCTGCCCGGGACCGGCCCTAAATGCTGTTCATCAGTTGTAAATAAATTTAGTGTCAAAACTGAAAATAATCAAGAGATCGAATTTGAAGATATTCTAACGAAACATTTATTTGTTTAATGTTTGCTTTTGACATAAAATGTTGCTAATTCAACGTTTTGTTTGGATTTTGCATTTGTATTTTTTCAAATGATTTAATTTTACATTTTAACATTCTTTATGTTTGAATTTAATTTTTATTATTTCTATATTGATTTTTTCAGCATCAATTATTAAACTTGAGAAATTTGCAAAAAGACACTCAATTTAAATTTAATTGTTATATTTTTGAAAATTTTGATTAATATTGATTTTTCATAAATGAGTAAGCAAAAATAATGTGTTATTTCAGAACAACTTTTCAATGATGAATTTTGCTGAAAAAAGGCTTAAAGCAAATTAATCATATCGAAAATAAAGATCGCTGTAAATATTTTTAAAATATAATAAAATGTTTCAAAATGAGTCAAGAAATCAGACAGCATTTTTTTTTATTTTCTTCAATAATTCTAAGAAATTTGAAAAAAGACGAATTGAAAAATATCAGATATTTATTTTTCTCCAGTTTTTAAAATTTCTTGTCTTTAAAATCATTTTGAAATGTTTTGTAGAATATTTGAATAAAGGTGAACAACAACGCAAAAAATATTTTTTCGTAAAGATGATTTGAGTCCAAATTTTTTTTCAATAAATTTTATCTTATTTCGTTGATTTTTAAAACTTGAAAAAAACTTGCAACGACGAAATTTGAATGTTTTTTTGTTAATGATATCAGGGTATTTAATTTCAATCGACAAAAACAATTACAATACAATTTTAACCAAAACAAAATAAAAATAAATGAAATAAACACATCTTTGGAAGTTAGCTTTGTTTTTCTTTCTCAAAAACAAAATACATGAATCTTATTTGCAACACTAGTTTATTTATTTGTTTACTTGAAATAACCTAATAAAATAAACTTTATGAAAAAAAAAACTTTTTTGAACTTTGAACCGGCCCGCCGTTGCTTCAGAAAAATCAAATCTGGCCCGCTGGGCCAAATGGTTGGACACCCCTGCTGTAGGGGGAGAGGGGGTAATATGCACCCCCTAAGGGAAAACTGTGATTTCGCAACCATTACAGCATTACTGTAGAAGAATTTTGTTCGATGTTCTAAAACAACTATTATTCTTCGTCATCCATGTGAAAAAAGTCTTAAAAACCCTCAAAATTGTTTGAAAACATCAAATTTCTAGCAACATTTTTGATTCATTTCAAACAACCATGCGGGGCAATACGCACCGCAACATTGAGGCAAAATGCACTACAACAGCGGAGCAAAATGCACCGGGTAAAAGCAGTTTTCACTAGTCACCACTAGATGACACCGCCGTTTTTACAAAGGATCTTCAAAGCGGTGCCTTTTGCCCCGACCACGCTTTTTGCAGAAAATTTAATATAAAAAGCATTATTTGATGTTTTTAATCTCATCTATCTACAGAATAATGATGATTATGGTAAAGACTATATACCGCAACACTCACAATATCAATAAATGCTTTTTATATCGTCCAAAACTCATATTGAAAGTTCAATAAAAATTAGATAAAAACACAACATTTTAAATTTTTGCGAATAACTTTGGCTTTTTTATCCTACCACGCTCAAACTTTTCCAGCATAGTTTTAAAATGTTAAGCTTCCAATTTCTATGATGTTTTTTCCCGGAAAATTGTTCCAAATACCGAGAAAAGCAGGGGGTGCATTTTGCCCCGGGGGTGAATATTACCCCCTCTGCCCCTATAGATAGATGAGTCCAAAAACATTAAAAAAAAGTATTTTTTATCGAATTTTATGCAAAAAGCGTAACCAGCCTCCGGCTGAAAAAATCTATAATAAAGAATTGGCGTTCAAGAGCCAAACGACATGCGACACCTAGTGTTGAGTAGTAGAACAGAGCGAAGAATGTCGATTGAAATTTCCGCCCTTTGAGGTTATGTATGCGAATTCTGTTTTGTTAAATTCCAGCGTTCAAAACAACTTTTGAGCAAAAATTCGAGCTGATCCTTTGTTAACTTTTGATGCTCTATCATTTTACACAATATTTTTTTTTCAAAATTATTTTTTTTTCAATTTTTTTTTTATTGTGTTAATTTATAGAGGGCAAAAAGTTTACACTCGTACTACTTGAATTTTTTCTCAAAAGTTGTTCTAAGTGCTGTTAATTCAATTTTAATTTTGCATTCCTATGTAACCTAACAGTGAAAATTTTAATCGACATTCTTCGATGCTTTGCGCTATCTGCCGGAATTATGGAGCTTTTAATCGCGAATAAAAATAAAAAAATGCAAAAAGCGTGGTTGGGGCAAAATGCACCGCTGTGATGATCCTTTGTAAAAACAGCGGTGTCATCTAGTGGTGACTAGTGAAAACTGCTTTTACCCGGTGCATTTTGCCCCATTGTTGTGGTGCATAATGCCCCGCATAATTGTTTGAAATTAATCAAAAATGTTTTTAGAAATTTGCTATTTTTAAACAATTTTGAGGGTTTTCAAGACTTTTTTCACATGGATGACGAAGAGTAATAGTTGTTTTAGAACTCTTGCAAAATTCTTCCACAGAAATGCTTTTATGGTCGAGAAATCTCAATTTTCCCTTAGGGGGTGCATATTACCCCCTCTCCCCCTACATTAAATTAAATGTGCGCTCTGCTTAGTAAGCTCAGAAAAGGGTCAAAAATACCTGTGAGGATTGCAAAATTAGGGTTTTGGAATAGGAGCGCATGGTTGCTTAAGTTGGTTTCATAGCACCACACCCAAAATTTACAACTTTATTCTTTCGCAGGAAATTCACTAAAATTCAATTCTGTCGATTGGAGCGTTCTCTGGGAGCTCAAATGTAGCATTCATTGACAAAACTAAAGCGTTTACAAACACCAACTTCAAAAGTGTCAAGTTGTGTACTGCCCACCATTGAAAAAACGGCTAATATCCACTTTTGGTAAAAACGAGATATTAGCACCAGGTGGTAGAGGATGTTCCAACGCATCTTCTGGAACTTGAATTTTACTGAAATAATGCTTAGACTTGGCTGCCGATGCGAAAAACCAAACGGCTAATATGCCACTGTTATGGGAAATTGCCTTGACGGAGATTTTGTCACAATCACTAAAACGCGTTTTTCTCGGAATACTTGATTTGGCATAATAGCCGAATTTTCAATTATGGGCAGTGTAGAAGATTCACATTTTTTTTTCTTGCAATGCCAACTCTTTAATAAATTATGAGATTTTAGTACATATAAACAACTCAAAAAAAGTATTCTTTGTAGTTGTATCGAAAATTGGGTCACGCTAAAAAAATGTCATTCCACCATAAAAAGTATCTCTGTTAACACCTATAGTACGACAAATGTTCCAGGACCTATCTTCCGGCGCAGTGAATTGAGATGCGAAACAATAACACCACCCACGGTTCATCACGTGCCACGCAACAGGTGACACGGAAGAGCACAGTTCACAGCAACCAGCTTCAACTGGGGCAATCAAATTGCACAACATAAAAAAACAGAACACTGAATAACTCATAATGCATAAATTTGTAATGGGATGTTAGTGAGTTCAAAGCTTGTACCACCTTACAGTGTAGAGGGGTTTTTCATAAGTAATCAAATTTAAAGTCACAATTTCTTATTCTCTAACAACCCTAAACAAACGAGTGCCCTACATTCCCCAGTCTCCCCAATACGGTGACAGAGAATCCCTCCCCGCAATACCAACCTGGTTCCGTTCCCAACACCGATCGGCCCAGCTGTGGCGTTGGTGGTGGCACAGCTGGTGGCGTGACTCGGCGACGAAGCCACCCCTGCCGTCGTCGCACCGTTTTTACTGGGCACCAAATTTGCGCCCTGTTTAAGCTTCAGCTTCCGCTTGCTAGCCTTCCACAGGACGTTGATCAGGACGCAGCTGATTACGGTCAGCACCGCACACGGCAGCAGCTTGATGATAACCGAGTGGATCCAAAAGTTGTAGCTAGACAGTGAAAAAAGGTAAGGAAATGTTATTTTTTTACAAAAAAAAAAATTAACTTATTTTTTTTTTCTTGTGTTCCAAGTTATTCATTTTTTTTAAACTTATATGAAAATCAAAAAAAGTTGCTAAACTTTGCATTAAATTTTTTGTTTAGGCTCCTCAACCAAGATTACAACTGTGTACTACTGTAACGTTTTTTACTGCCCCGCGAGTTGCGGCATAAATAATGTATTGTGGGTGGTTCATGGAAAATAAAAACAGAGAGTAAAATATTACAGTTTAATGAGGTTATCATAATCCCATTGGGATGAAAAAATATGCAACCACGGGATAGCTGTTAACTTTATCGGAATCATGGAAAAAGTATTTACTCGTTTTATTTGATGTTTACTATGAGCTCAACTATGTTTCATGCTGGCTCTACAAATAGTTCATGGATATTATATAAGCACTTTTTTCAACCTTGAAGGTAGACATAAAACTGAAGCTTCTATACAAAAAAAAGAACATAACACCTTAAAACAGGGTGACCACCAGATTTGGATTTTCAATTTCCCGGTTTTTTCCCGGTTTTCTCCCGAGGCCAGAAGGAATTTTTCCATATAGTTTTAAATCAAATTACAATGTTTTTTATAGACTGACGACTGACAATATTTTTATTTCTCAAGAAAGCTTTCAAATTGAGTACAAAAAGTAAGAAGCCGTTTTTAACAGTTTTTAGTCCAAATCCTTAATTTCCATAATGCTTGTGATTTTTCATCTCCATGCTCCACAATTTTTCTAAACTTAAAATCAATAAAACATCGTTTTGTATTAAATTTAAGAATAACATAAATTATTACTGGAAAGCAGGAAATAGCATTTACATTTTAGCAATGTTGGCATAGCATTTTTGCAATGTTGGGTATGAGTATGGGTACAAAATATTTGCAAAAAGAACAACATTTATGCAAATACTCTTCAGTTTTCTTTGAAAAAGCTTTTGTAAATTCAAGAAGAACGATTCTTCCAGAGAAAAAGTGCCATATATTTAAACAAACGGTAACTTAAAACATTTTTTGCTGATCGATTTAGTATCTTCGGCAAGGCAAGGTAACTGTCAAAAAAACCCCTCTGAGTTGGCCTGTACTTCAACCCCTCATCGCGACTCCCAGATCGCGCAAACATAAACATAATTCTCGATACATCCTTTGTATGAGCCGTGCCAAATTTATTGAAAAAAAGAAAAAATAAACATGTTTGGATGTTTTTAAATTTTTTTTGAAACACAGAATGGTAAAAAATCAATTGACCGTGCTGCGATTTTCTGAACAACACAACCGAAACAGTCAAAATTCAGTTAATCTCTTTTTTAACGGAATTTTCAGATGAGAATTAAATATAACCCAACAAAAACTAAATTTTTGTGTTTGAATAAAAATAAAAAGTGACTGTTTGTATTGAAATGACTATTATGCAGTTGAACTCTGAAAATATTGTAATTTTAAAATATCTGAAAATTTTATTTAAAATTTAAATTACAATTTTAAAATAAATTTTAAAAGAAAGATATGTTTTCAAATGTTTTGAATTTGAACACAATTTGATAGGCATTTAACTGTTGAAAGATTCCCAAATAACTATATAAAAATATCTTAAATACCAAATATTTCCGACATTTTTAAATTATACAAAAGTACTCAAATCTGATTTAAAAACACAAGTACAAAGTTTCATAGCAATTTGTCCTGAATAACTTGTTTGACTTAGAAAGCCAAAAAAAACATCTTATAAAATACTACTGAAAACAGATTTTTTAAATTCCACCAAATGTTTGTCCGAGCCACGTAGCCTAGTGGTAACGCTTCCGCCTTGTAAGCGGGAGATCGGGGTTCAAATCCCGGCTCGGACCAACACAACTGGTAATCTTTTCCCTTCTGGATTCGATTGCTTAGTAAAGGGAAGGTAGTGTATCGCCACAAACTGGACCTTATCACGACACCTTAGGGAGGCGACCTATGGAATGTTAACATTAACCTTACCATGTTAACATTAAGTTGAGAATGAAACTGCCACTGAATCCGCTTTGTAAATGCCGGCCCCGATACTCTTCAAGGGTGTTCCCCTCAGGAACTGGGAAAGATTTACTTACAAATGTTTTACAGTAAAATTTGAAAACAGTCCGTCTCGATTATCCGAAGGTTTGAACAATAAAAAAACAATTCGTATTTTTTATTTTTTTTACTTTTAACATCAAATTTGGGTTCAGCGACTTAATTTTAGTCACTGTTGAGTGGTTGATTGCCTATTAAATTTAAAAATGCATTTTTTTCAATATTTCATTTCAACCATTTTGGCCGCCATCTCGGATTTCATAATTCTAAATCATTTTAAAATAGTTTAAGCTGGTACAAATTTTATATAAAGTTTTTGTCTCCCCCCTTCAAAATTGGCCCGAAAAATCAGGGGGCAACTTTTTTTTTTAAAAACTTCAAAATTATAATGAAAATTTAAGTGGAATCAACTGAAATCAATTTAAGATCCATTCACCTGCGTTCAGAATCATTTTTAGCATGTTTGGGTTGATTTAAAAATCATTTGAATTTTTGAAAATTATCGATGCTTTTTTTCCGCTAAAATTTTTGTTTTCGTCAAATTTTACATTATTTGAAAACTTATGATTGCAAAACAACTGAACTAGTGTAAAATGCATTTTAAAACACTTTTTCCATGCAAATGTTGAAACTGTGGCTTTTTATTTCAATATTTATATTTTTTATTTTTTTCCGAGGCCTTCGGATAATCGAGTATGAACTGTATTCTTATTTTTAACGGCGCACATCAAGCTAAGCTTTTTGCACCACGATTTTCGGTACGCAAATTTTAGTATCTTCGAAATTATGGGAACTATCGGTTATTTATTCCCAAAAGTTACTGTCTACAAAAAAAAATAAAGCAGATTTTGACTCTTTTTACAATCATATTGTTGAAGGGTTAAATCCGTAAGTTTGACAATTTTGGAATAAAAAGACAACAACTTCCTTGGCTGCTGTGAACTCTCAAGTTGATATTGAAATACATAATAAAATAAAAATAAATCAATTGTGTATTGTGCTTATGGAATTCACTACTCATTGAAATAAGACTTCAAAAATCATAGCGCTGAGTAAATTTTCTATTGAACCGCGAACTTGATCGGAAAAATTGCAGCTTATCAAACATTTGTTTTTTAAACCGGGTCCGGTGGTGTAGTGGTAATCGTAGTTGCTTCTCCCCCCTCGCCAAAGAAATATATCATGGAATACTCAACAGTAAAAAACAACCAAATTCAAACATTATTTTCCCGAATTCTTAATTTGAAATAACTAGAATAATATTCTAATAGAGAAAAGTTTACGTTGAAGTCATTTAAGAGGAATTTGTCGAATTTTAACTAAACTTAAAATATTTTCCCGGTTTGTCAGTCGAATTCCCGAGTTTTTCCCGGTTTTCTCCCGGTGGAATAAATTCCCGGGTTTTTCCCGGTTTTCCCGGTTTTTTCCCGAGGTGGCCACCCTGCCTTAAAACTTGACATCGCATTGGGAATGTTTTCAAACTGCTGTTTTTATTCATGTTTGCTTTCCTCAGTGAGGTAAGGCTATAATCCTGCTCTAAAATAAACTGTTCACAGAAAGCTCACAGACTCGAAAAAAAAAACGAAGTTGACTTTATAGCTGTCGGCCACCATTGCTAGTACCAACCACTAGTGTCTTCCTTTTTATCTACAAGGACTTCGCCGCCCTGGGCTCCTAAGTGTATGAAAGTATGGCACGGAGCGACGGCGCCGAATACCCATATTTACACAAAGAATTTTAGAGCTCACAGACTCACCTTCATGTATACCTATCGACTCAGAATCGAAAAATGAACAAATCGTCTGCTGTGTGCTATCTTGTGACATAGACCATTTTGGTCGAAAATGAGTTAATGATGACGTTTTGCTATGCTTAACAAACACTACAAGATGCTTTAACCCGATTTTAGGAACTCGCTTCCGTTTCCCGGATATCGCAATTCACACTTGTGACATAGACCAATTTATCATCAAAATGATCGTGAACACTTGTGACACGTCATAAATGTTGTTGGAAAATGTGGAAAATTGTTCTTGTTTTTCACAATTTTATGTTGATACACTCATTCTAAAGGCAATGCAATCTTTTGTTTTTGAAAATATACTGATTAAGTCGGTTAAACTATTGATTTAAGTGATCTGATCACTTATCTGAATCAATTGTACACATTCTACATTGTAGAAAAAGGCAAAAACTGCTCGAATGGAAATGCTCCATTGTTAAAACCCATTTTGAGCTTGTTTGTCAATGTTTTTCAATGGAGCATTTCCATTCGAGCAGTTTTTGCTTTATTCTACAATGTATTTCTTATGGAGCGAACTGTCAAAAACTGCTCGACTGCGGGTGCTCCATTGGGCAATTCTCTACCAACTCACACGAAATCGGGAAAAGTTGCCCCGACCCCTCTTCGATTTGCGTGAAACTTTGTCCTAAGGGGTAACTTTTGTCCCTGATCACGAATCCGAGGTCCGTTTTTTGATATCTCATAACGGAGGGGCGGTACGACCCCTTTCATTTTTGAACATGCTAAAAAAAGAGGTGTTTTTTAATAAATTGCAGCCTGAAACGGTGATGAGATAGAAATTTGGTGTCAAAGGGACTTTCATTTAAAATATGACGCCCGATTTGATGGCGTACTCAGAATTCTGGAAAAACGTATTTTTCATTGAGAAAAACACTAAAAAAGTTTTAATAACTCTGCCATTTTCCGTTAC
This sequence comes from Culex pipiens pallens, assembly GCF_016801865.2. Taxonomy (NCBI): domain Eukaryota; kingdom Metazoa; phylum Arthropoda; class Insecta; order Diptera; family Culicidae; genus Culex; species Culex pipiens. Next base: position 61,444,185 of record NC_068939.1, on the reverse strand, counting down.
TCGAATGTCAAAAATTTTGGAACATGTCATTTTAAGGGAAATTTAATGTACTTTTTGAATCTACATTGACCCAGAAGGGTCATTTTTTCATTAAAAACATTTTTTTTCATTTTAAAATTTCGTGTTTTTTCTAACTTTGCAGGGTTATTTTTTAGAGTGTAACAATGTTCTACAAAGTTGTAGAGCAGACAATTTGATATATAAACATAAGGAGTTTGCTTTTAAACATCACGAGTTATCGCGATTTTACGAAAAATGTTTTGAAAAAGTTGCTCGTCGTCGATCATGGCCGTTCATCGTCACCCGCGACAGACACGGACGACAAAACAAAGAGAAAAGCAAAAAGTAACTTTTTCAAAACTTTTTTTCGTAAAATCACGATAACTCGTGATGTTTATTAAGCAAACCCCTTATGTTTATACATCAATTTTTTTGTAATTGTCTGCTCTAAAACTTTGTAGAACATTATTAGACTCTAAAAAATAACCTTGCAAAGTTAGAAAAAACACGAAATTTTAAAATGAAAAATTTTGTTCTAAATGAAAAAATGACCCTTCCAATCAATGTAGATTCGAAAAGAACATTAAATTTCCCTTAAAATGACATGTTCCAATTTTGTTTACAGTCGAGTAACGGAAAATGGTAGAGTATTTAAAACTTTTTTAGTATTTTTTTCGATGAAAAATACGTTTCTTCGGAATTCTGAGTGCCTCATCAAATAAAAGTCTCTTTGATACCAAATTTCTATCTCATCCCCGTTTCAGGCTGCACATTATTGAAAAACACCTCTTTTTTTAGCATGTTTGTTCAAAAATGAAAGGGGTCGTACCGCCCCTCCGTCGCGAGATATCAAAAAACGGAACTTGGATTCGTGATCAGGGACAAAAGTTACCCCTTAGGATAAAGTTTCACGCAACGGGGCAACTGCTGTTTGAGATGACGGAGAATTACCCAATTATCATTTAAAAATTTGAAGCAAACTTTTTTTTAAGCATTTTCTAATGTTTATCACAACTCATTTCACATATCTTTTCCCAAATATTTTGCTAGAATAAATATTCATGTAATTTTTATGAAGTAATAGTGAAGTAGATAGAAAAGCTTGCTTCTACATAAATACAATCTGTAGATCATGAATATACATAAAAACATCGCTTCTCAGGTTAATTATGTTTGCCACAACCAGAGCCATTACAAATGGGAATTATATCCTCGGTCCAACGCGGGAAAAACACCTTAACATAATACGACCATAATTAGGCGAACGAAAGAAGTAATGAAAAAGCACGACCCCAAGACAGGTGATGCTCATGAATGAATCATCCCACGTTTTTATCAAAGACTCGTTGGGGATGTGATAAACTTATGTGGAAAGAGTGAAGTCTATTACGCATTGTTTGATTGTTCGCTAAAAATAAAGCTTTATGGGCTCAGTTTCACGCAAAAAAATATATTTAATGTGTCGTAATCGGGTAAACTTAGTGCGCACGATCAAACCCTTTCAGAATGTGGTCAATGATTTTGAAAATTGGGGAATATTGTTATCAAAATCGTCACTGCATTTTTATTATGAGTTAATGTATCCAACCAAATATAAACTTATTTGAAAGAAATAAAACAATTGATCTGAATGCCTGAAGTTTAGTACCGGCTTATCTGAATCGTTTCCAGTTAGTCTAATTGTCCGTTGCCCTATGAAGACTATAGTGCCCGAATTATCTTGTCGTCCAATCAGCTTAAATTACAGTTTCAAGTCAAGCAAAAAAAAACTTCCCGTCACGTCACGTGACATCTTCGTCGGACAAAATGAAACATGAAAAATCTGCCTCACGCTACACACTCACCGGTAAACGGAAGTGTTCTCGTCCGCGTCCAAGTGGTACAGCATGACGGGGGCGTCGTCCTTGTAGACACGTGTCTGCCGTATCGTGAAGACAAAGTACGTCGGCATGCACAGGATGGGGGCCAGCACGTAGCAGAACAGGATTGCATAACTGTAATTAGATTGGGCGAAGAGGGCTAATGAACCGTGCGGATGTCTGTGAATGAGAGTTGGGCCAGAAAAAAAAGGAACGAGGAATGGTCAAATTTCTGTGACAGGACCACATGGGCTGTGGTGATTTGTTTCAGGAAAATTATTGCTCATTAAACTTTTCTCGATTATGGCAAAAGTTTGCATGATTTTCCCGCTTAACAACTTTAGCTGAACGTGACAATTCTTCCCACTCTCGGGAGTCGTAATGAGCTTTCCGAAAAAAAAAGTCATCAAAAGACATGAATGTATTCAAGCATTTTAAAACGCTTTGAAGAAGCATCACTATTGATTCTACTTTGCCCACTGAGAATTTTGGCTCGAGCCTCGACTCGATTCAGGCTCGGTCTCGAGCCAGATCGACTCGAAGCTCGAGCCAAAATTCTCAGCGGGTGCTCAGGCAAAGAGTGGGGCAGAGGAGGTAATATGCACCCCCGGGGCAAAATGCACCCCCTGCTTTACTCGGTGTTGTGAAGAATTTTCCGGGAAAAAAATCATATAAATTGGAAGCCTAACATTGTAAAACCATGCTGGAAAAATTTAAGCATCGTAGGATAAAATCATCTAAAGTTATTTGCAAAACTTTAAATTGTTGCGTTTTGATCTAATTTTCATTGAACTTTCAATATGATTTTTGGACAATGTAAAAAGCATTTATTGATATTGTTAGTGTTGATTTATATAGTTTTTGCCATAATCTTCATTATTCTATAGATTGACAAGCCTTACCCGACAAACTTCGTTCTGCCTTTTTTTCGTTTGTTGACGTTTTTTTTTTTTTTTTTGATGTTTTGCCTATTCAGCCTCCTGTGATCTATATTTAGTTTTACGTAACTTTTCCCATACAATATGCAGATTTTCCGGAATCGGTTTCAGAGTGGCCAAAGTTGTAACTTTTTGGCGTAAGAACCTTCCTTGGACTTATACGAACCCAACGCAACAATGAGCACCTCGATCCGACGTTCGGTGTTGAATTGATTCGCGTTCGAACAAAACCGTCGAAATTTTTTATATATATAGAAGAAGAAGATGAGTCCAAAAACATTAAAAAATGTATTTTTAATTGAATTTTGTACAAAAAGCGTGGTCGGGGCAAAATGCACCGCTGTGATGTTCCTTTGTAAAAACAGCGGAGCAATTCTCTACGAAATCGGTCTTTTTTCTTCAATTTTAATTTTTATATTTTTTAATCCGGCTGAAACTTTTTTGGTGCCTTCGGTATGCCCAAAGAAGCCATTTTGCATCATTAGTTTGTCCATATAATTTTCCATACAAATTTGGCAGCTGTCCATACAAAAATGATGTACGAAAATTCAAAAATCTGTATCTTTTGAAGGAATTTTTTGATCGATTTGGTGTCTTCGGCAAAGTTGTAGGTATGGATACGGACTACACTGGAAAAAATGGTACACGGTAAAAAAAATTTGGTGATTTTTTTATTTTACTTTTTATCACTAAAACTTGATTTGCAAAAAAACACTATTTTTAATTTTTTTTTATTTTTTGATATGTTTTAGAGGACATAAAAAGCCAACTTTTCAGAAATTTCCAGGTTGTGCAAAAAATCATTGACCAAGTTATGAATTTTTTAATCAATACTATTTTTTTCAAAAAATCGAAATTTCGGTCGCAATTTGCAATCAAAAAGTACTTCAGTGAAATTTTGATAAAGTGCACCGTTTTCAAGTTATAGTCATTTTTATGTAACTTTTTTCAAAATAGTCGCAGTTTTTCATTTTTTTAAATTAGTGCACATGTTTGCCCACTTTTGAAAAAAATATTTTTGAAAAGCTGAGAAAATTCTCTATATTTTGCTTCTTCGGACTTTGTTGATACGACCTTTAGTTGCTGAGATATTGTAATGCAAAGGTTTAAAAACAGGAAAAATTATGTTTTCTAAGTCTCACACAAACAGCCCACCATTTTTCAATGTCGATATCTCAGCAACTAATGGTCCGATTTTCAATGTTAAATTATGAAACAGTTGTGAAATTTTCCGATCTTTTCGAAAACAATATTTTCAAAATTTTTAAACCAAGACTAACATTTTAAAAGGGCAAAATATTGAATGTTTGGCCTTTTTGAAATGTTAGTCGTGATTTGAAAATTTTGTTTTCGAAAAGATCGGAAAATTTCACAAATGTTTCATATTATAACATTGAAAATCGAACCATTAGTTGCTGAGATATCGACATTGAAAAATGGTGGGCTGTTTGTGTGAGACTTAGAAAACATCAATTTTCCTGTTTTTAATAAACCTTTGCATTGCAATATCTCAGCAACTAAAGGTCGTATCAACAAAATCCGATGAAGCAAAATATAGAGAATTTTCTCAGCTAAAAATATTTTTTTCAAAAGTGGGCAAACATGTGCACTAATTTAAAAAAATGAAAAACTGCGACTATTTTGAAAAAAGTTACATAAAAATGACTATAACTTGATAATGGTGCACTTTTTCAAAATTTCACTAAAGTACTTTTTGATTGCAAATTCAATTTTACATCGAAAAATGAAGTTGAAAAATTTTTGCGACCGAAATTTTGATTTTTTGAAAAAATTAGTATTGATTAAAAAATTCATAACTCGGTCAATGATTTTTTGCACAACCTGCAAATTTCGGAAAAGTTGCCATTTTATGTCCTCTAAAACATATCAAAAAATGAAAAAAATTAAAAATAGTGTTTTTTTGCAAATCAAGTTTTAGTGATAAAAAGTAAAATAAAAAAATCACCAAATTTTTTTTACCGTGTACCATTTTTTTCCAGTGTAGTCCGTATCCATACCTACAACTTTGCCGAAGACACCAAATCGATCAAAAAATTCCTTCAAAAGATACAGATTTTTGAATTTTCATACATCATTTTTGTATGGACAGCTGCCAAATTTGTATGGAAAATTATATGGACAAACTAATGATGCAAAATGGCTTCTTTGGGCATACCGAAGGCACCAAAAAAGTTTCAGCCGGATTAAAAAATACAAAAAAAATCGAATGACCGAAATCCTAGAGAACTGCTCAGCGGTGTCATCTAGTGGTGACTGGTGAAAACTGCTTTTACCCGGTGCATTTTGCCCCATTGTTGGGGTGCATTTTGCCTCATTGTTGTGGTGCATATTGCCCCATTGTTTTGGTGCAGATTGCCCCGCAAGATTGTTTGAAATGAATCAAAACTGTTTTTAGATTTTTGATTTTTTAAACAATTTAAGGGTTTAAGGGTGCACAGCAGCCAAGGAAGTTGTTGTCTTCTTATTCCAAATTGGTCAAACTTACGAACCCAATCCTGAAAAAATCTGATTGTAAAAATAGTCAAACTTTGTTGTAAATAACTTTGAAGACAGTAATTTAGGGGATGAATAAAAAATCATATCGATAGTTCCCGTATTTTTGAAGATACTAAAATGTCTGTATCAGAAATCTGGGTGCAAAAGCTATGGTTGATGTGTACCGTTAAGACTTTTTTCACATGGATGACGAAGAATGATAGTTATTTTAGAACATCTAACAAAATTCTTTCACAGAAATGCTGTTATGGTTGAGAAATCTCAGTTTGCCCTTAGGGGGTGCATATTAACCCCTCTCCCCCTCATATCCCCCTTTCCGCTCATATCTCATATCCCTTGCTGAGAGACTGCAATTCGAGTCCCTCTCCCGGGGAGACGGGCCACCCAGAAATAACTTACTTGATTGCGATGTATCGCCACACGGCCAGCAACACCGTCAGCAGGATCGAGATGGTGTGCAGTATTTGGGTGAAGTGCATGTGGAACATCAGATAGACCGCCCACGAGTACGGGTAGTCCTGGCGGTCTGAAAAGAGGGGGGGGGGGATTAAAACTAAACTATGCGTAATTTTTCGAAATCGATAATGAATAAAATAAATAAGAAAGGAGTAACTACAACAAGGGTCGACATTTTCCTATTTCCAACTCCATTGCAACGTCACGTAGTAATCACGGAGTGGCAAATGAAAAGTTAGTTTTCCGTAGTCCCTTCTTGTAGAAAATTCGTTTCTGATTCGTATCTGTAATAATATTGAAGATTTAAAATGGTTTTGATACTTAATAAGAAACATACTTCGAGATATTTGTGTGCATGAGGTGATTGGTCAGTATAATTGAATAATGCCATCATAAGTGCAGTGCTTCTGGGGACGCGCAGTTCTGTTTTTTCGCGATAATCTTCGTCTCTTTTGTGTGGCTGTTTGTGTGCATGGGGTGATTGGTCAGTATAATTGAATAATGCCGTCATAAGTGCAGTGCTTCTGGGGACGCGCAGTCCTGTTTTTTCGCGATAATTTTCGTCTCTTTTGTGTGGGAATAATGTTCCGTCAGTGCAAGTGGATGGTTGTGTTTGTGTGCAAAGTGAAGAAAAAAATCAGGATTGTGCCTGCAAGATTGGTGAGTGGAGGGAGGCGATGGATGGGGGAAATTATTCAATTATGTTCCGTCAGTGCAAGCGGTTGGTTGGGTTTGTGTGCAAAATGAAAAAAAAAAACAAATCAGGTTTGTGAGATGGATTTTTGTGGTGTTCTTTTCGTGCTGTATTCGCGATCGTGAAAATCAGGAGTGAGTTGCGCTGTTGCTATAAAACAAGATCGAACTTGGATTTTATTTATATTAATCGGTGAGTTATTGTGTGCTTGAAGCCCTTTCTTCATCATCGCTGGTTGGAAGGCAATTTGACGGTTGAGTTCGTTAGTTTTATCGCGTAAAATAATATTTTGATTCGTCAAGAACGTTGTGTGGTGCGCGAGTCTTTTTTTTTGTGTTGAAAAGACCTTCCCATAGCTCCGTAGCTCGGAAGGCTCGCCGTCGGTTGTTTGTGTGTTAAGCCCTCTCCATAGCATCGTAGCTCGAGAGGCAACGAAAATCAATACCACATCTAGCTAACAGAAAGAAGATCGGAAGGCATTTGATGGTTGAGTTCGTAGCGTCTATTCCGTAACAAATTTATGAATTACATGGTTATATAATTAAAAATCAGACTACGCTATCATTGGAGCATTGCGTTTAACACCTCATTCTATAAATAAACATTATTTGGCTTTATCTTTCCACAGCCGGCTGTCTAAGATGAAACCATTTCATTTAAAATTTAACAACAGTTAAACGGGAAATGTCTCATCCGCAGCATCCGATAGATAGTTCCCGTATTTTTGAAGATACTAAAATGTCTGTATCAGAAATCTGGGTGCAAAAGCTATGGTTGATGTGTACCGTTAAGACTTTTTTCACATGGATGACGAAGAATGATAGTTATTTTAGAACATCTAACAAAATTCTTTCACAGAAATGCTGTTATGGTTGAGAAATCTCAGTTTGCCCTTAGGGGGTGCATATTAACCCCTCTCCCCCTCATATCCCCCTTTCCGCTCATATCTCATATCCCTTGCTGAGAGACTGCAATTCGAGTCCCTCTCCCGGGGAGACGGGCCACCCAGAAATAACTTACTTGATTGCGATGTATCGCCACACGGCCAGCAACACCGTCAGCAGGATCGAGATGGTGTGCAGTATTTGGGTGAAGTGCATGTGGAACATCAGATAGACCGCCCACGAGTACGGGTAGTCCTGGCGGTCTGAAAAGAGGGGGGGGGGGATTAAAACTAAATTGTGCGTAATTCATTTTTCGAAATCAATAATGAATAAAATAAATAAGAAAGGAGTTACTACAACAAGGGTCGACATTTTGCTATTTATAACTCCTTTGCAACGTCACGTAGTAATTACGGAGTGGCAAATGAAAAAGTTAGTTTTCCGTAGGCCCTTCTTGTAGAAAATTCGTTTCTGATTCGTATCTGTAATAATATTGAAGATTTAAAATGGTTTTGATACTTAATAAGAAACATACTTCGAGATATTTGTGTGCATGAGGTGATTGGTCAGTATAATTGAATAATGCCATCATAAGTGCAGTGCTTCTGGGGACGCGCAGTTCTGTTTTTTCGCGATAATCTTCGTCTCTTTTGTGTGGCTGTTTGTGTGCATGGGGTGATTGGTCAGTATAATTGAATAATGCCGTCATAAGTGCAGTGCTTCTGGGGACGCGCAGTCCTGTTTTTTCGCGATAATTTTCGTCTCTTTTGTGTGGGAATAATGTTCCGTCAGTGCAAGTGGATGGTTGTGTTTGTGTGCAAAGTGAAGAAAAAAATCAGGATTGTGCCTGCAAGATTGGTGAGTGGAGGGAGGCGATGGATGGGGGAAATTATTCAATTATGTTCCGTCAGTGCAAGCGGTTGGTTGGGTTTGTGTGCAAAATGAAAAAAAAAAACAAATCAGGTTTGTGAGATGGATTTTTGTGGTGTTCTTTTCGTGCTGTATTCGCGATCGTGAAAATCAGGAGTGAGTTGCGCTGTTGCTATAAAACAAGATCGAACTTGGATTTTATTTATATTAATCGGTGAGTTATTGTGTGCTTGAAGCCCTTTCTTCATCATCGCTGGTTGGAAGGCAATTTGACGGTTGAGTTCGTTAGTTTTATCGCGTAAAATAATATTTTGATTCGTCAAGAACGTTGTGTGGTGCGCGAGTCTTTTTTTTTGTGTTGAAAAGACCTTCCCATAGCTCCGTAGCTCGGAAGGCTCGCCGTCGGTTGTTTGTGTGTTAAGCCCTCTCCATAGCATCGTAGCTCGAGAGGCAACGAAAATCAATACCACATCTAGCTAACAGAAAGAAGATCGGAAGGCATTTGATGGTTGAGTTCGTAGCGTCTATTCCGTAACAAATTTATGAATTACATGGTTATATAATTAAAAATCAGACTACGCTATCATTGGAGCATTGCGTTTAACACCTCATTCTATAAATAAACATTATTTGGCTTTATCTTTCCACAGCCGGCTGTCTAAGATGAAACCATTTCATTTAAAATTTAACAACAGTTAAACGGGAAATGTCTCATCCGCAGCATCCGATTGTTTGCCTTGAGAATAATATATAAAACCTTTCAACAAACACTATGATTTTGGGTCGCATCATCATCTTCTATGATGAATCCTGACCAAGCACCCTATCCTACTAACAAATTTTCAGGTTCCTGGCGCTTGTGGGGTGTAAGCACAGAGTAAATCAGCTGCCCTAGTAGCAACCTGCGCTAACTAACATTCCCGTCCCTAAAAATCGAGATCTACAAACTGACATGGCGGGCGCCGTTGGTGGCCAATGACTGTTACCTATTCGCAACTGATCTAGTTTTAGCAATCATGGTGTTTTATCTTTTCGGCGCATTCATACATGCTGTTGATAAGGGAAACACCACTAGATCGTCGAAGCCTATGATCAGTAGTGCTGAAAGGATATTACGGTTCTGTTCAGCAACGGAGGGGCAACCATGGGTGGTCTCTCATGCTCATGCTCATGCTCAATAAGAAACATACTTCGAGAAAAAAAAAATTAAAATTGTGTGACGTTGCAACGATGGTCAATTGTGGTGTCCTTCTTTTAATTGAAAAAGAGGGGTTTGAAAAAGCGAAACAGACAAAAGATACGGTGTCAAAAAAGAGGGGCTGTCAAATTTTGGTAAAAATTAGAGTTTTTTGTTGAAAGTATAAAATTTAGACGATTGTTACTGGAGCTCAAGCAGAGAAGGTCGATTTTGAATTTGAGCATTGTTCTACGAATCCAGCTGATATTTTGCATTTATTTTTTTTTGTTCAAACTTTGTGGTGATTTTCTCTATGACCAACTCTGGGAATGGTCAAATTAACAATGTTAAAAATTGAAACAGTTGTTAAATTATCTGATCTTATCGAATACTCAATAAAACGTTCTTTTGAAATTTTATTCTTTATTTCAAAATTTTCAAAATATTTTTTGCTTCAGAAGGATCAGAAAATTTCACTAATATTAATTTTTTAGCATTGAAAATTGGATCATAAGTTGCTGAGGTATTGACATTAGAAAATGGATGGCTTTTTGGGTGAGACTTTGAAAACTTCAATTTTCATATTAGTATTTCATTTATCCGCTGTATCTCAGTATCCAGTGGTCCAATATTCAATGTTTCTTAGACGCAATTTGCGGAAATTTTCTGAACCTTTCGAAAACATCATTAATAGTTACTCTTTAGCACTTTAAAAAAACGAATAACTGCTAACTTTTATTTAAAAATAAAAAATTAATTTCCCGGGAATTCCCGCTCGTCACCCTCTACTCGGGACCAAAGAGCCTATGTCTGAAAATATTTTTACCGTATTCCTCGGAAAAAATTTCATAACATATCAAAAAATTGTGATGTTATTTTTTCAATATTCCGAGATACGATTTTTTGAAAATAAAACTGGGTTTTACGACGCACCACGCGCAAAAATGAGAAAATTACGAAAACGGGGAAAAAATACTTTTTTCACTAAAACTGCGATAACTTTGAAATTAAAGCGATGACCTATACTGCCCATGTTCGCATAAATGTCCCATGTGCATTTTTGTCGATTTTGACTTTGATATTTGAAACTTTATACTATTTTCCCTTAAAAGCCTATCTTAAACTCTTTCATTTGAGCAGTTCTCTACGGAATCGGTCTTTTTTCTTTAATTTTAATTTTTGTATTTTTTTAATCCGGCTGAAACTTTTTTGGTGCCTTTGGTATGCCCAAAGAAGCCATTTTGCATCATTAGTTTGTCCATATAATTTTCCATACAAATTTGGCAGCTGTCCATACAAAAATGATATGTGAAAATTCAAAAATCTGTATCTTTTGAAGGAATTTTTTGATCGATTTGGTGTCTTCGGCAAAGTTGTAGGTATGGATATGGACTACACTGGAAAAAAATGATACACGGTAAAAAAATTTGGTGATTTTTTTATTTATCTTTTTATCACTAAAATTTGATTTGCAAAAAAACACTATTTTTAATTTTTTTTATTTTTTGATATGTTTTAGAGGACATAAAATGCCAACTTTTCAGAAATTTCCAGAAAGGGCAAAACATCTTTGACCGAGTTATAATTTTTTGAATCAATACAGATTTTTTCAAAAAATCGAAATATTGGTCGCAAAAAATTTTCAACTTCATTTTTCGATGTAAAATCGAATTTGCAATCAAAAATTACTTCAGTGAATTTTTGATAAAGTGCAAACGGGCCAAACATTCAATATTACGCCTTTTTTAAATGTTAGTCTTGGTTTAAAAATTTTGAAAACATTGTTTTCGAAAAGATCGGAAAATTTCACGAATGTTTCATAGTTTAACATTGAAAATCGTACCATTAGTTGCTGAGATATCGACTTTAGAAAATGGTGGGTTGTTTGGGTGAGACTTAAAAAACATCAATTTTCCTGTTTTTTAACCTTTGCATGGCAATATCTCAGCAACTATGGGTCGTATCAACAAAATTCAATAAAGCAAAATATAGAGAATTTTCTCAGCTTTTCAAAAATATTGTCGTTGATTTTCGCAAAAACCACATTTCTCAAAAAAAAAAAAAAAATCATAACTCCGCGTCATTTTAACCGATTTTTGCTGTCTTGGACGCAAATGAGCAATTCTCTGAGATTTCAGTCATTCGATTTTTTTTTTTGTATTTTTTAATCCGGCTGAAACTTTTTTGGTGCCTTTGGTATGCCCAAAGAAGCCATTTTGCATCATTATTTTGTCCATATAATTTTCCATACAAATTTGGCAGCTGTCCATACAAAAATGATATGTGAAAATTCAAAAATCTGTATCTTTTGAAGGAATTTTTTTATCGATTTGGTGTCTTCGGCAAAGTTATAGGTATAGATATGGACTACACTGAAAAAAAATGAGACACGGTAAAAAAAAATTTGGTGATTTTTAAATTTAACTTTTTGTCACTAAAACTTGATTTGCAAAAAAACACTATTTTTATTTTTTTCAGTTTTTGATATGTTTCAGAGGACATAAAATACCAACTTTTCAGAAATTTCCAGAAAGGGCAAAACATCTTTGACCGAGTTATAATTTTTTGAATCAATACAGATTTTTTCAAAAAATCGAAATATTGGTCGCAAAAATTTTTCAACTTCATTTTTCGATGTAAAATCGAATTTGCAATCAAAAAGTACTTCAGTGAATTTTTGATAAAGTGCAAACGGGCCAAACATTCAATATTACGCCCTTTTAAAATGTTGGTCTTGGTTTAAAATTTTTGAAAACATTGTTTTCGAAAAGATCGGAAAATTTCACGAATGTTTCATAGTTTAACATTGAAAATCGTACCATTAGTTGCTGAGATATCGACTTTAGAAAATTGTGGGTTGTTTGAGTGAGACTTAAAAAACATCAATTTTCCTGTTTTTTAACCTTTGCATGGCAATATCTCAGCAACTATGGGTCGTATCAACAAAATTCAATAAAGCAAAATATAGAGAATTTTCTCAGCTTTTCAAAAATATTTTTTTCAAAGGTGGGAAAACATGGGCACTAATTTAAAAAAATGAAAAACTGCGACTATTTTCAAAAAAGTTACCTAAAAATGGTTATAACTTGAAAACGGTGCACTTTATCAAAAATTCACTAAAGTACTTTTTGATTGCAAATTCGATTTTAAATCGAAAAATGAAGTTGAAAATTTTTTGCGACCAATATTTCGATTTTTTGAAAAAATTGGTATTGATTCAAAAAATCATAACTCGTTCAAAGATTTTTTGCCCGTTCTGGAAATTTCTGAAAAGTTGACATTTTATGTCCTCTAAAACATATCAAAAAATTAAAAAAATTAAAAATAGTGTTTTTTTGCAAATCAAGTTTTAGTGACAAAAAGTTAAATTAAAAATCACCAAATTTTTTTTACCGTGTATCATTTTTTTTCAGTGTAGTCCATATTCATACCTACAACTTTGCCCAAGACACCAAATCGATCAAAAAATTCCTTCAAAAGATACAGATTTTTGAATTTTCACATATCATTTTTGTATGGACAGCTGCCAAATTTGTATGGAAAATTATATGGACAAAATAATGATGCAAAATGGCTTCTTTGGGCATACCAAAGGCACCAAAAAAGTTTCAGCCGGATTAAAAAATACAAAAAAAAATCGAATGACTGAAATCTCAGAGAATTGCTCATTTGCGTCCAAGACAGCAAAAATCGGTTAAAATGACGCGGAGTTATGATTTTTTTTTTTGAGAAATGTGGTTTTTGCGAAAATCAACGAAAATTGCCATTTTTCGGACCGACCTAACTCGGCGTAAATAATGGCCTAATGGCCAAACAAAAAAATACAGGTCTAATTATTTCGGCCAAGGAACCCCCAGAAATTTTTTTTCGAGTCATGCTGTTTTCGTGGAGAATTGCTGCAGTATCAAAATGTCTGTAAAGTACTTTTCGGTTACAAATTTTAATTAAAAGAACCTTCAAAATCTACTGAATAAAACCTGAAGTAATTGAATTTTTGTGAAGGTTATTTCAAAATAAGCAAAAGAAAATATTTTCCTTAAACCTAATATTTGTTAACAGTCCACATAAATCCCTACATCTTTGCCGAACAAAACAAATCATTTAGGAAATTCCTTCTGAATATACGAAAAAACGAAGTTGACTTTATAGCTGTCGGCCACCATTGCTAGTACCAACCACTAGTGTCTTCCTTTTTATCTACAAGGACTTCGCCGCCCTGGGCTCCCAAATGTATGAAAGTTTGGCACGGAGCGACGGCGCCGAATACCCATATTTACACAAAGAATTTTAGAGCGCCCGCCGAATGTCTATACAGATGTTCGAATATTCAAGTACAATTTTTGTATGGAGAGCTGCCAAAGCTCTTGCATGGGTGAACCAATAACATAAATCATAGGAAAGGTCCTATACAAATAAAATTCATTTCCGGGAACTCGTAGAGAAATGCTGTACAAAGGCTGAAAAATAAATTAAACCATTTTCTTGGAAATGGTTCCTATTTTCTCAAAACTTTGCTTGCTATTTTTCGTTGAAAATTCAATACTAAGGAAAACCTTGTGATAAAATCTTATTGAATTCCACTATCGACAGTACATTTCAATTACTGTAAGAGGGAACTCAAACGAAATGACGACAACCTTGCAGCTCTTAGTGGAATGCAGTTTGTAAAGATATTTTATATGACATCAAACAAATATGTACCTACCACGCTGTAATGTGGGCAGCAGCTGCAAGATGAAGGATGCTATTGCATTTATGTACCACTGCTGAGTAGAAATTCCATTGAATGCCATAAAAAATCGACATTGTAACATTCTCTTTTTAATAAAAACAAATGTATACATGGAGGAATGCAAAAAAGTCAGTTTACTTTGGGAAAATGAGATTTACTAATTTTTCATTTTCTATATGATTCAATAGAACAAGTATCTTTTTTAAAATTTATATTTCTTGCGAAATGAACCCAAAATGTTGTGCGAAAGTACACATCAAATTTTCAATCATCCACTGATCAAAAAATTCAGTACACAGCAACAGAGTCAGTGGTCGTTCAATAAAGTTATGTACCGTCAGCAGGGGAGATTTGGGACTACAGTCTGAATAGAGAAGTCGTTTTAAGGCAAATTACGTATTCTCCGACTCGCGTTTTTGAATACAGTTTTAAGAAAAACGCCGTATCACAGACGGTAAATAAGCCGTAAGCAAACAATCTGTCGAGTTTAATAATTATTAAACTATAATTAAAATATAATTAAAATATAGTCTACCATATCCACTGATGCTAAACGCACATGATTCGGGGTCAAAATCCGACAAACCCTTGCTTGTTACGGCGGTAGACTCATCTTAACTCTAGGGAGTCCTTGGATGACCATGGACATCCCGAAGTACCCATAGACCTTTGAGAAACATAAAATTTTAGTAAACAAATAAATTTAAAAAAAAATGTTTTTCAAATATTTTAATTTTAAACTTTTAATATTTTTTTTTAATAATCGTACAAAAAATGCTAGCTGTGGACCCCCCGAGGGGGACGTCACTCCGCGATAACACACTAAAACGCACAAAAACGAGCTCGAAAAGCATCAACGCTACTCATCGTGCCGAGTTTTCACATAACGCCACCTTAAAGCAAGTTATCGCATGTTAACGCGCGTTAAAGCGAGTTAAAGCGACCAGCATCTGCTCGACTTTTGAACCAGAGAAATCTATCTTGCAACCTTGCCGTCGAGCAGTTTTTGGTCATGTTTGGCAACTCGGCATTTGTTTTGGTTTTTTCAAGCAGTTTTGACAGAAAGAAAAAAAACAAAGCAAAAATTGCGATTTTTCTCAACGGCCGGAAAAGTTTGCTCCGGTGTGTTCGCCGGCTCTACCGTCCTCGGCGCACGTTTTGACGACCGGAAAAGTTAACTTTACTCCCGGTGTGTTGGTGTGATCGGCGGCTCTAACATCAAGTGCTTAAAACGGACTTTGGCGGAAATCCTAGCGCAAACTCAAGGAGGAGCAAAGTTTTTGGGTAATGTTTTTTTTTAGTAGTGCGATTAAGTGATTTTGGTTTTGATTTTTATTAATTTTGTAGGCAGATAATCGACGCGCTTGGGTGTAGATAAGCCTAGACTTGGGCCATTCCAGTGTCGGCGCTCCACCACGCTGCTTATATCAAGGGAAATTTATCATCAGCTTTTGCCCTGATTGTGAACTCCCCCCAGCGAATCGCCGAAATTTTTGCCAAGGAGGAGAAGGGCGAAATCGCCCGGCTGTCCTCGTTTGTGGGGCCATCGCGATCGGCGTCCTGGTCAAGAGCACACTCGGCCCGAAGAGAATGGACAAGATTCTGGTGGCGCAAGGCCGCAGCGCTGGCCAGGTTGAGGAGACCAACGACGAGGCGACGATTTTGAAGGCGATCGGCGTAGAAAATCCGGCGGCGAAGATCCTCGTGGACATGAGTCGAGTGCAGGACGATGAGGTTGGCGATGAAACGACTTCCGTGACTTCTGGCGTCGGAGTTGCTGCGCGTGGTGGAAAAGCTGATCGAGCAAAAGTTGCACCAGCAGAATATCATCGCCGGGTGAAGAGCGGCCACGCAGGCGGCACGTTCGGTGCTGATTGCCGCGGCTCAGGGCAACTTGAAGGATGCGGAAAAGTTCCGGGAGGATATGATGAACATTGCCCGGACGACGCTCAGCTCGAAGATTCTGTCCCAGCATAAGGAGTACTTTGCCAAGGAAGCTGGTCGTCGATGCCGGCGGTTGCTTGAAGGAATCGTTCCTGGACGAGGGTTTCCTGCTAGACAAGAAGCCCGGTGTGCACCAGCCGAAGCGCTTCGGGAACGGTCTTCCGGTCCCGCTGCGTCTGAACCACCTCGGTCACAACCTGGCCCGCTGTGTTCTCAGATGGACAAAAATTTAATAAAATAATGAAAATGATTTTTTTAAACGGTTTAGTTTTCGTCAACGGAAGATTTATTTCTAAAAGCAAACGCATCACACTACAATTTATCAAAATTTATTGAATACACGATTACAGATTTGTTTGTTTGAGAATAATAGAACCTCAACTTTTTGTCGACAACCTTGAGCTGCTCAATGAATGACCACCTTGACGGGGCGGCCCTATATGAAGATTCCCCAGCCCTGGCACAGACTTGGGTTGCAATCACCTTCACGAGATAGGAGGGGCACTGCTTCATGCATCACTACGCCTTGCGCTGGCAGTCCGGGAAGCGGTTATGGTAGTCGCTGCTAGCACTTGCACCGTACTGGCTAGCATAGTTGTTCAGTCGCAGTCGGAATAGTATCTGGATTCACTGGAACCTCCTTGAGGTACTGGTAGCAGCTCCTTCATGCCGGCGGTATTTTCATACCTTTTTAGAGAATCGTCCTGCTCGGCAACCTCTGTGTAGTGTTGCTTAGCCCAGCTCCAAACCCACCAGATTCGTCGAAGTATGTTTCGAAAGTTTCCTCTGCTGGAAAATAAATTATTGTTAACTTACATCTGTCGTTCCGATGGCTTCAGGTCAGAAAATCGGCGCTTTGGAAAATCGGTTTCAATCGTGCCCTTCGGGGCCGGTTCGCGCCTTCTTTCATGCAATTTTCTCAACCTGAGAAGGCTTTCTCCACCGGGAGACTGACGAATGGCTCAAGAACCAGTGGTGGAACCGTCTCAAATTAGTGGAACGAGACCCAAGCAGGCACAGGAACGCACAGAACGGTTCCGACGGATGATCTCCCCCTGAGACCTTTCTTTAAAAAAAAGCAAACAAACTGCTCGAATCATTTGACAACGAGAACTGTCATTTGCTTTTGACAGTTCTCGCTGTCAAAAAAATCGAGCAGTCTGATGCGCGAACGCAACAAAAGGTAAGCCAAAAAGCGAGTTATCGCGGTTAACGCGAGTTAAAGCAATATCGCTCGGTTAGCGCGGAAGTGACACCCCCCTCGGGACCCCCCGAACTTGACAACTTTTTTATACATTTGTATTGGTTGTTTCCGTTGTGCTTAAAGGAAATGGCTTTGCACCAGACGCTTCCATATTTTTGTAGATGGCTCATATAGTTGGGAGGAGACGCATGGTTTTTTTTAAATTGTTCGATTTTTTTATGTTAAAAAATTTACCACATTCGCGTCAGTCCGCGTGGACATAAAATCAAATTCTGTCGATTGCATCGAATTCGGGGATGCCTTTTCTCTGAGGAACCGATGAGATATCGTGAATCCCTTGACACAAGTTTTGTTTTGTCGAGTAGTGTAATTAATTCAAGTCGCAAAGAAGTGTATTAATGGCCGACGTCCAGTTTCACCTTAAAAGTTTTTAAATAGAAAATCGTCCATTTTGTCGCGATTCACCCTAAAAGACTGTGACCCATTTTGTTGCTCTGGATCTGCTCTAACCGAGACCAATAAATTAATCATGGCTGATTTAACTGCGGTTCAGCCCATGAGTCTCGAATCACCCCAAGATGACGGTAGAGAGTAAGTATGAAAAACTGACATCAGCAGCAAACTTCCTGGCATGGCACCAATAAACCATTAACGATGACGACAAATTGAGCTCCGGAAATGTGAGGCTTTTTTTAGTTAAACAACGTGTGGGAGAGGTAAAACAAAAAACTAAAACTGTACACGGTTAAAAAAAGTTTATGTGGAATATTTTTTTCTGTATTCAATAATAAAAATAAAAATAGTTGATTTTCTGCAATTAACCCTCTAACACCCATGATAGCACCTGTACACCAATACTTTGAGATCGAATTTCAGAAAAAAAAGTTCCTTATCTTCCTGGTGGAGCACTGGAATTTTAAAATTTTGCGTGGATTCGATGTTTGTGGGCTAAAGTAAAGCTATTCCAGAGATATTGGACCAACATTTAACAATTTACTATTTTTAAAACAGGTGAAAAGTTCTGGGCGTTAGAGGTCGAAAATAAATTTCGACAGTTTTGCACAGTACTCACCTGGCAGTATCGAGTACATGTAGAACGCGAACGGGATGTACTCCATCATCACGAACATGTCGGTCACGGAGAGCCATTTCAGGATGCGGTTGATGGGGTTTTTGCACATCTCCTTGCGCGTCAGGACGACGATGTTCAGGATGTTGGCAATCGTGCCAAAAACGCATATCTGTGAAATGGAATGACGCGGAAAACGGATCCAATTACCGTGGGCATGATTAGGCAAACAGTTTGCTGCCACATCCTCGTTTTGGGTTAGGTGGGGAGGTTCGTTTTGTCACAAGGTAAAGGTTGCTGAAGTATTACGAACAAATGGTTGTTGATGTTGTTTATTATCTGCTAACGATAATGATAATTATGTGTGTTCCAAAGTAAATTAACAACAGGATTATACTAATCCTACAGCATAAGTACTGAGTAAACACTTTATTAGTAGGGATTTATCTGGAGCAACAAAATCAGATTGGTATTGGTACTTCTTTAGCAGTTGTTTTACGCAATTTTTATAGCCAAGGTAACTTGAGACTAACGATTTGCTGATATAAGATTGCCCAAAATGAAAAAAAATAATGGTTTGAGTTTTTGTTGAATAACACGACACAAAGAATAAAACTCAATAAGTCTTCTCCTTGATTGTAATTTAGATTATTTAATCAAATTTTAAGACCGCTGCTAACTCCCTTCCACAAGTATGTATCTAAATTACAAAAAAGTAATCCTTTGAGAGTTTTAAATAACTGCTGCATGTTTTTCATTCCCTGAAACAAAAAGACGAGCTTGCTAGCAATTAAAAACCATTTCTAGGTAGTTGAAATAACGAAGGATTAGGTTTATTAAAAGTCTGGGTTTCGTCCATAGATTGCAGCTTCAACAAAGGATGCTTGTGATCCCATAGATTACAGGTTCAATAAAATTCAATTTCCAGTGAAAAGCAGGACCCTCAAGCGAACACATCGTCCAGCATTTTGAGCTGCTAAGATTTGAAAATTAGAGCTTCCCTAATTTATGCAGCTTTGCTGCAATGCCTTTTAACACAAAATGCAATTTGATCGCTCTTTGTTCTGCGCTTAACGTAAAGACTTCCAACATTGACACGGTTTTTCTTTCAAAGATATAAATTTTGCGTCGCTATCAATATTTTGACAAAATTTCTTCTACAAGTTGTTTAGAATATAGTCCAGACTTCGGAGGCTTCGGATAAATTTCACTTCGGATAATCGAATCACGAAAAAAATATGTTTTTCGTTGTCTATTTTTTTATTGTCAAGCTTAAGTATGACCGCTAAACCACGCTAACGTGATTTAAAATTTTTAAATCCAAGGTGTCGGCCAATAATGCATATTGAAAAAATGCATTTTATTATTAAATAGACAATCAACGATTCAAATTTTACTAAAATGGGGTCGCACAACTCGAATTTTATGTTTAAAACAAGAAAAAGAAAAAAAGAAACAAAAAATCGTGATTCGATTATCCGAAGTCCCATACAAACCTTCGGATAATCGAACTTCGGATAAACGAAACTTCGAATAATCGAGTCTGGACTGTAGTGCCCAACACATGCTGATTCCTTTTGGTAACGATTATCCCATTCCTTGCAAAATGTAATACGCCTTTATTTAAAAAGTAATTGGCTATAAAAAAGAGGTAACGCGTGATAGGGTGGAGAACCCAGAAATCGCCCACTTTTAATGGAAATCTTAGAAATTTGACAAGAATTCAATGACAATTTATGGTTTTCGGTTCTATTTGTTGTAGAACGTTGATAAACTATTTGATTTAAAAGTTTTCAAAAGGTTTTTATCATTTACAAGTTCATTTTTGTTGAAATGTTGCGTTTTAATAGAGTTCTCTGCAGTGCCTATTTTCGCCTCCCTAAATCCAATTTTCGCCCACCCTTGGAACCAGTTTTCGCCCACGACAAAAATCAGGCAATCCATTGAATTTATGGCACAAAGCTAAGCAAATATGGTCTCCTATTGATACACAACATGTTCCCGAAACTCAATTTCATTGATGTGCACAATTTTGTCGTAATATAGAGTGAGGTTCAAAAAACCCTAGGAGTTTTTTTTAAACAGATATCCCACTAATTTTAAGGTTCTAACTAAAACCAAAACATGTTCTCACTCGTAAAAAAATATGACTAAATCAAAATTCCTGATAGAACTCATGTGTCCCTATTCACCCAAGATAAGGGCACACAGTTACAGTTAGCTCCATGTTGTTGTTGATTTTATTAGGGGAACTTATGGGTCATTCGCTGAACCAATGGGTCATTCGCTCCCGAATTGACTCAATAGAAAACTTCGAGTACCTCTTAAATAATAATATTAAAGCACATGTGCTATTTTGAAGGATATTGTGCAAAAACTTTTCCCTCCTTTGCTCAATTTGTTCTCCTATGTACCAGTAAACTTTTGCCACGTTTAAACTAGGTGTCCCATATCTCAGTTTAGGTTAATTTTTGAACTGATGTTTTTACCAAAACACCCTAATGAATGAAATAAAATAAAATAATGAACTATCCTTTAAAAATAATCTGGAATGATCCAAATATATTTTCTAGCACATTTCACTGCGATTAGATAAGCTTTTATGTTAAACGAAAACTGGTTCTAGATAAAATCTGAAAACACAATACTAGATTTTGCCCTGAGCAAAAATTGAATCTCATGTTTTTTCATGACCCCAGAAATCTCCAACTTTATTTTATTGAAATAACCTTTGCTAAACTTTTAAAAAGGGTAAATCACTATATTTTCATGAAATTCAGACTTGCAGTGAAGCAATGAATTATTCAGATACATTGTTTTCGAACAAAATGCGTTTTTTTCCCTCATTAACATTATTACCCGCTGTAGTCGAAATTGACAAAAGTATGGCGGCTGCAATAAGGCTTTTTTTGAAATGCTTATAAAAACTTAATAAACAATAGAAATTTACTAGAAATGTTTCAATTAGAGCTAGCAATTAATGAATATGTAAACCTGAACAATAAATTAAACCAAACAATGGTAAAAGTTAGCAAATACAGATTAAATCCAGTAGGTAGGCGAAAACTGGACTTCTGTTGAAGTTAGATAAACCGTGGAGGCAAAACATGTTTGTGCCCCCCCACAAGTCAACTCACCACAAGCGCAATGTACCCGTGCAGGATCTTGTAGTCCATCAACAGGTCCCGCACAAGGCCCTTGCAGTAATCGCTGCAGTTGCCGTGCTCATCCGGGCCGGAATCGCCGCCTCCCCAGTCATCCTCGAAGGCCGGCGCGGTCGTTCGGTTGACCCGGTTCAACGACTGAAACAGCTTCTCCAGGAAGTCGTTCACGTACTCGTGGGTGATATTGTGCTCGGAAATGTTCTGGAACTCGAACGCCCGCCGGTATAGCTTGGTGGGGCCGTTCATCGTGGAGGGGCTGGTGTTGGTCGAGTTGGCGTCTAGGATGGCGAACAGCCGTCGCCGGAATTCGGTAGTGTTGAGGATCAGGGTGGTAGAGGAATCGTTGTGGTAGATATAGTGAAACCATTCCAGAACGCGTTCCTCAGCGCTTAGCATCGTAGTCCTACGGCGGCAACGGCGGCGGCAGAGACTGATGATGATGACGCTATGACGTCCTCAACAATAACTCCCAGTCCTTCTGATGGCCAAGCAATCAACGGGAATGCAGCATGCTCGACCATTGTGGCATTGTTCTGTGGTGGGAAGAAAAAAGAGAAATGGTGGTAGACGATAAGTGACCCGTTGCTACAACCTAGGTAAAGCGTTCAAAAACAAACGAAGGATTTTCTCTCGCGGTAGTTCGATGCATTCTAAATCGGCTTTGGCGTTTTTGTCAACAAAAAGTGTATAGAGGTTTGCACACCCAAAACTGGGCAGCGCTTGTCCGAGAGAATAATGGCCTCGAGTCGAGAGATTAGTGGCACCATTCACGGACACAGAGAACACAGCTCGAGATTGGCGAGAGAATTATTCTATCGAGGTTCATTTGCAAAAAAAGTTCATCCGTCAAAACAAAAAACCAAAAGTGTTGACTACGGGAATCGAACCAGAGACCTTTGACATACTAACTCAATGACTTAACTGCCTCGGCCACCACAGCTTGGTGAACAAGGAGTGGTCAGATGTCAATGTATGACGCTTGTTGGAGATTGATTGTTTCAATTAACGAATGAACTCATTTGTTATGGTGGTTTGAGTTGGTAGCATTATTCTCTCGATTTTGGCGCTGAGCCCTCAATAAATTTTGAGGGAACGATTATCTCGACTCGGAATTTTGGGTGCACGTCTCTAGATCATTCTCGAAGAGCAGTGAGCAGAATCTCAATTTAGTGCAAAACTGTGGAACTATTGTGTAAATCACCTTTACAAATGCTTTAGCATTTTGCAAAACTCTTGCGTTAAAAGTTGAAAAAATAGGTAAAATATTGATTCTTTATAAGTACCAAAACAATCAGAAAGATATTCAGATAACTAGTAATTTGCATATGGGTAAGTTGCCCCGACTCCTCTTCGATTTCATTTAAACTTTGCTCGATGTGGTAACTAAAGCGTCCCTGATCACGAATCCGAGGTCTTTTTTTAGAAACTTTTGAAAACTATTCATTATACATTGAAGAATGCTTTAAATCAAATAATTACATTTTAATCATTTTACAAATTTGATGAAAAACACCCAAGAAATTTTGTTTCTAATGGTTTGATTTTATTCTAGAACAACTCTTTTCGTGTTCAATAAACATCACAACGCTCTTCAATTAAAATTATAAATGAATGAATTTTAATTGTTTGGTAAACTTATTGATATGCTTTTTCATATAACTGATCATCAAATTCTTCACAAAATCTCTAGAAAATGTAAGCATTCCATGGCAATATTGTACTTTTCAAAACCCGAAATTGTGCGTGGAAAAAGACAACAAATCCCAAATAAACACATCGCATTCTTTTGCCAAAGTCAGAAACATTCAGGCGCTCGGTTGGGTTCTCTGGAATTGGAAAAAAATAATAAATAAAATATTTACGTTTTCTACCAGCAATATGATTCTGAAGACTGACACACGTACACTGAAATAAAAAAAAAAGTACCAAATTCCTATTCTAGGAATTTTGCCACTTTTCCTTATTTAGTAATCGGATTTTTTGGATTACTTAATAAGGAAAGGAGGCTAAATTCCTAGAATTTAGGAAATTGGTACTTTTTTTTTATTCCAGTGTAGCATTATGTTTTTTTTCTTTTGGAGTTATTAGGGTTGGTTGTATCTCTTTTTTTAAACCCCGGAAAAATGCAATTATTAATAAAACGTGTACATTTTACCACGGCGAAAAAAAACACGATTTATCACGTAATGATATTCTCATCTATCGAAAGCATAAAATTGTGTGTGGTTCCAGCTCCATTTTTGCGGTCAATGTGCATCACAATGATCGCATAATTGGCGGTTTTCAAAAGGTGTAATTAAATAATGTGGTAAAAAATCAACCGTATTGAACCACACAGCAAGGCAATTGAGTGTTAATTCAATTAATTTGACTTCTGTTGTTATTATTTCCGCAGAATATAGATATAGATTTAAATTCTAGTGAACAAAGATAAATTTATGTATAATTATATAAACGGAGAACAGTACTGTTTGTTGGCAAGAAGTTTTTTATTAACAAAGCAAATTTCCGTTGTATTGTTACATTAAAAAAATAAATTAGCATTCTGCAAAATTTATCAAAAAAAAGGTCCAGGTTGCTGAGAAATTGGTAAAAGGGAATTAGAATCAATTCTACCAGAACAAGACAGGCAGCACCATGAAAGCCATCCATTGCCGGCCGCTCCCATCTCCACCATTCACTGGGTCAGGAATAAGGCTTAGGAGCAAGGGGAATGTTGATGCTTGACTTACTTAGAAAAAGGTAGCAAAACCGCAGGCTCTTTCTTCCAGCCCTATTAGGCGTCATCAATAAAGTATGTCACGCTAAAATTGGCCTATGTGCTTTGTGCCTTCCTCACTCTTTACTAAAAGATTCTCATAGATCTTTACAATCAAAGACTCGTTGGAAAGGTATTTCAATTACCTAACCAACGATGGGTCAGGTGACGGATCCAGACATCGTTTACATACAAATATCACTGTAGTGGTCATGGCTTAAATCAGGGTTGCCAGATCTCCAATGTTTTGGACTCATTGGAATGGTCCAACCAACAATATATAACATGGTGATATTTGGTACGATTTCAGGTAATTTATCAAACATCCGGATATATGTGAATACACATTTTTATACATAACTGTTGAACTACTTATCGAAACTTAAATTTTGTTGAAACTCGATCTATCTATCTATCTTATGCACGAACCCCTCAATGCAGCTTAAATTTTGTTAATCATGTAATCACACAGAATATCACTCGAACAAAATGTTAGGTTATTAGCATTTTTAGCAGGACTGTGAAGTCAAAGTTAGAGCTGGAGTCGGATACTTTTGAAGACCAGAAGTCAGATTCGGAGTTGGGGTCGAAAATGGTTTAGAAGTCGGATTCGGAACCATCGCAAAGGCGATGGAAAGAAATATTTTGAAAAAATGATAGTTCAAATCAAATTTGCCTGATTTTACCTTCTCCCAAGATTCCCAATTCATATGAGTCGAACATTCACCCCAAGCATAGAGTGTCATATTAAGTTGCATTTTGAGCGGAAAAAACCCCACCCAACTGGAGCCAGCATCCATGGCTGGCAGCACTTCGTAATCCAATCAATTGTTTATTGAACACCATCGGTAACGAAGTGTTCCCAGCAGGGTGTTACTAGATAAAAAGGGGAGAAAATCTATCAGTACTGGATTAAGCAAATCCCTTCTTATTCTGGATTTGAACCTTGCTGGACAGAGGGGACGATACCGATTCAATTCTGTTCCAGATGATTTTCGAATCACGTCGATCGTGAAAATTTAAGTGCAGACTTTATTTCTACTACTTCAACTGATTGGAAATGAGCTCACG
Source organism: Culex pipiens pallens (assembly GCF_016801865.2). Taxonomy (NCBI): domain Eukaryota; kingdom Metazoa; phylum Arthropoda; class Insecta; order Diptera; family Culicidae; genus Culex; species Culex pipiens. The sequence continues at coordinate 61,418,848 of NC_068939.1, read as the reverse complement.
ACTCATATCCCAATGGAGCACGATATCACCCAATCTTGTATCGCAAAAAAATTCCTAGAATGTTGACAGCATGACAAATAGCGTGGTTCACTAGGGTGTAATATTAGGGTGTAATATGATTGTATGGAAAAAAAGTTCAAATTTCCAAATTTAGCTAGCACAGCAACTTTTTGGTTCCTTATAGGGTCCTTAAGAACTCCCCAAAGTTTGGTAACGATTGGTTAAGTCCCCACTTTGCGCAAAGCAAGTCAATTTTCCATACAAATTTGTATGGGAAAAATATTTTTTTTGAATTTTGATATTTAAAAAATCCAACTTTTACGCTATATCAAACCGGATCAGCTCTTTTTATAGGAGCAAGTTAGCACCATACTCTCTTCGGGAAAGTTGTAGAGCACATTCCAGAGCATCCGAATATGAATCCAGTTTTAGTATAGCGTGAAAGTTGAATTTTTTAAATATCAAAATTTAAAAATAAACTTTCCTGTACAAATTTGTATTAAAAATTGAATCGCTTTGCGCAAAGTGAGGACTAAACCAATCTTTTTCAAACTTTGGGGAGTTGTTTAGGACCCCAAAAGGAACTAAAATAATGCTGTGCTGGAAAATCGATTTTGATATTACACCCTTATGGAACATTAACCAATTTACTATGGAGAATTGTAACTTTTTACATTTTCTTAAAGAAAATTTCCCAAAACCCTGTCAAATTTTCATATTCTTGAGTTTCTTGTAAGTTTTGATACGACGAACAATTTTGTAGAATATCACAAAGTGCTAGGAATTAATCCTGAAAAGATACAGAATGTTTTTTTTTGAGTTTGCTCTGTTCGGCAAAATTTTAAAACATGCTCTAAAAATAAACCTGTATTTTTTCGGGATCAACTCCTAGACTCCTAGATTCGCTTTGCGTTGTTCCTGAAAACTCTAAGACGAAAAAATTATATCCGTTTGAGGAAAACTACCTTGAAGAAGAGTTAAAAAGTGAAAAACAAAATCAATTAAATTGATTGAAATTCGACATAAACTTTGAAAAATATTTGCAACGGCCTAAGGGAAACTTGTTAAAATTTTAGTTAATATTAGTCTTTTTTTTAGACATTCAAATGAAATTTTTGAAGCTTTTCTATTAAAAAATGAAAATCAAATTATTCGCTCAACAGCATTGCTTGGCGTTCTCGATTGCGAGATTCCTACCCGAAACTAGGTGTCCGAAGGCTTGATTGTTGAGGCAATAGCAAACCTCTTTTTACACCTCAGCTTCCATCCACCCCGGGATTCGAACTGGCGACCTTTGGATTGTGGGTCCAACTGCCTACAAGCGACTTCACCGAGACAAGACCCAGAAAGACGACTCCTACAATTGGACTGAGCAAACGACCTAACCTTTAGGTTAGACCGAGGGGCCAAAATTTACTTCCCCGTCAGATGGAAGGCGTGATCTCGTCTCGAAAAATGCCACCGGGACCTTGAGATTACCAAAAAAAAGTGTCCACGTGGTTTTTGGATGGTCCCTAGGATAAATTCCAAATTTGAGCTAATTCTGACCACAGTAATATCTCCCAGTAACCCCGCCCAACTTGTTTAATTGTTAAAATAGTCTATTCATTACAACAAAACAAAACGTTTTGTTTTTATTATGAGTTAACTTTCTTGGGGAATATAACTTAGGGTAACATGCCCTCGGCCGTCTCGTGCTTTAGATTATTACTTTCAGTTTTAAGGTTTTTTTTTCCCTGGAATGGGTGCAGTGCTTCTCTAAGTTCAAATTATACCTCAAATTGGATCAAAACCCACAAACTCTCTTAATCGCAGTCCCCAACTAGGAACGGATCGCCGCCCACTTACAAGCAAGAGAGCTAGGTCAGGTGGATTTTCAAAGCCATTCTGAAACCCCCATTAAATCACCTTCCCAACAAGTGCGTGCCAATCGTCATCATCGCAAGATTGAAGCAAATCGCTCCAGCCCTATCCAAACGTCATAATTTTCGGTCGACCACTATAAAATTCCCCATAAGCCTCGGAATAATGCTCCCACGGGGGAAAACGATGGAATTTTACCGATTAATTTAACAACAGCCGCCCCACACATCTCCCCGTCGGGAGCCAGCTTTACTTTTGCAGGGAGATAGGGACGTCTCATTCTGTTGGGTTGTTGAACAATTTCACCGTTTTCGCAAAAGTGACTTATGTGACTGGTAATTTTTACGAAATATTCAGAATTGAGCTCAGCAAATATGTCAAAATTTTAAGCAAACATATTAGTTATTCCCTTTTTTTCGTTTTGTAGCATATCTGGAGTTTTTTTAAAAAGGTCCAATTAACCAAATTTTCAGTTTTTGCTTTTTGGGTGTTATTTAATACCCCTGACTGAACCAAAAAGCAAAAACTGGAAATTTGGTTTATTGAACCTTTTCAAACAAAACTCCAGATATAAGCTTTGCTTTGTTTGCTCCGGAAAGCCCTGCAACCACAAAGAACGCCAGTCGCTTTCATGCTTTTCTCGTGTCGACCTCCCTCCCCCTCAATTACAAATTGTGGGTTGAACGAAAATATGCTTCTGTACGATTCGCGAACACAATAAAAAGCCCAGAAAAGGAAGCTGAGAAACAGATGATAAAACACCATCCTCGCGGGTGTTGTTGGCTGGCACGTTATGGGCAATTTAACTACATTCGGGCGTTTTAGCACGTTGTTTCTCATTGGATTGCTCCAGTGGAAATTGTTTGGTCACTCTGATTTTATGATAACAGAGTTGTAATTGGGGGAAAGGTCTTAAAATATATTGATTAGTGTGTTGCAGCATAAAAAAAATAACTTATTGTTAGGGTGAAAATAGAAAAGTATTGCTTATGAAACCGAATATCTCAATACTTTCATCTTAGTAGAAAAAAGAAACGCACATTTCACTAGTCTTATGTTTATTTATTGAATGCGGTTTGTAAAGATAAATCCAATCGTTTTATACTCATGAAATGGAGACTTATTGTTCTACCGTAAAATAATGCTAATCTATCAAGGTGCTTTTAGTTCATATCTGTCCGGTATTCCGGTTTCATTTCTCTGCTGGGCATTGCACAAAATAAAGCAAACAAATCTTGGATTTTGTGACAGGAAAGAACAGCTTGAACGCAGTAAGGGGGAAACAAAGGAAAGCGGTTAAAATGTATTGTTTGATTCAATGCCTGTTTCTTATCGGTTACTCTGCTCAGATGTGGAATAAACCTAAAACCTAAATGATTGACATCAGTAAATCGATTCTTTCTATCTATTTGTGTTGTTAGTTTATGTGTGGAAGTGTGTGTGTTAAACATTAGTTGTGAAATCAAATATATTAAAGAGAAGGGGAGCTGCTGCAAATAATAACTAATATCGTGAAAAGGTTAAGATCTCCATCATTAATGTGTATCCAGTAGAAACATTTCTCTGCAAAGCTCACTTACACGCTAGATATTCTGCAAAAAGTACCTTCCTAATACACTGAATTTAGTTAATGTTTTCATCCTTCCAGTTAAAAAAAAAACCCTTCAGCATTATTTACAGTCTATTGTATAGTGCCACGTCCAGACGTCCAGCTAACCCAACCGCCAAATCCTCGAATCCGCTGAGGGGGAGAAACTTTCAGCAACGTATCGCGTCCGGAAACAATAGTGTTGAAAATCCTCCCACGTACGCACGCACACACGTCAACACTCTTCACACAGCAGTGCAGCAGTCGCAGGCGATCAAGATGGCACCCATGTTCGAATTAAAAAAAAAAATGAAAGAAATAATAAACAAAACCCTCGTCGTCGTCGTCTCCCCGGTTGGCATGCTATCGGCGGTCCTGTGATGGGCAAAAGAGAGATATTGGTTGTTAAAAGGTTGAACTAAAGGCAGAAAAACTCGATAGGTGTAAGGAAAAAATAAAAGTTGAATAAAAATAAGGTAATGAGTAATAATGTCTACGTTATCGCAAATCGACTTTTCTTTGTATTTTTTTATTCGAATGAAACTTCGTTCATGCATGCCCTGTTAGGGTGCAATATGGTTGTATGGAAAAAAATAAAGTTTTTCAAATCTGGTGAGCACAGAAACTTTTCAGTTCCTTTTGGGGTCCTAAACAACTCCCCAAAGTTTGAGAACGATTCGTTCAGCCCTCACATTGCGCAAAGCGATTCAATTTTCCATATAAATTTGTATGGGGAAAACCATTTTTTGGATTTTGATATTTAAAAAATCCACGTTTCACGCTGTATCAAAACCGGACTCATATTCGGTTGCTCAGGAATGTGCTCTACAACTTTCCCGAAGAGAGTATGGTGCTAACTTGCTCCTAAAAAAAGATGCAGCGTGTAAAAAACTCGTCTAAAACTTGTTTTTTACTCGAAAATCACGTTTTAGACGAGTTTTGAGGACGCTGTATCTTCTTTCAGGAGCATGTTAGCACCATACTCTCTTGGGGAAAGTTGTAAAGCACTTTCCACAGCATCCGAATATGAGTCCGGTTTTTATTCAGCGTGAAACGTGGATTTTTTAAATATCAAAATCCAAAAAAATGGTTTTCCTTATGAAAATTTATATGGAAAATTGAATCGCTTTGCGCAATGTGAGGGTTGAACGAATCGTTCTCAAACTTTGGGGAGTTGTTAAGGACCCCAAAAGAAACTGCAAAATTACTGTGCTGGAAAATCGATTTTGTTATTACACCCTAATGCCCTATGTTAAAAGAAGCCATTTTGCATAATTAGTTTTTTCCATCCATCGGTATCTTAAGAAGGGTTGTTCTAATCGATTTGGAATCTTCGGCAAGGTTGTAGGTTATGATGATAACTTTTGATAGGGTTTCCAGATCTCCAATATTTTGGGTGCGTTGGTAGGGACTTTGGATTACCTATTTAACAATCGGTTGCATGATAGATCCGGACAACGTTTTTATCAAAATATCTGGATCCGGCCTCAAAAAAGTGTATAACATAATGATAGGGCTGTCAGATCTTTAATGTTTTGGACTCGTTAGGAAGGTCTTTAAAATACCTTTCTAAAAATGTATAGCATAGGGACGTGGCGTTACATCGTGCTGCCATCAGTTTTTTTTTAAGTGCGAGAGACGGCGTCCTATCTAGCTCAGCATAATGATATCGATAAAGTAGTCGTTTTCGATGAGAAAAAGTGGAAAAAGTGGTCTAAAAATAGCGACGCCATCACTATATGACGAGTGTTCTTACACAAAAAAACACCCTTTTCACAGATATACCTTTGATCGTCCAATTTGAACAGCGGCGAGTTGGCCGTGCGGGTTGGGGCGCGGACTTAGTAAGCTAGATATAACTATCGTCGGTTTTATATTTTTTTGGGATTACAGATATTTTTTTCCTAGCGTCTGCCAGATGTAGGGGGAGAGGGGGTAATATGCACCCCCGGGGCAAAATGCACCCCCTGCTTTTCTCGGTATTTGGAAGAATTTTCCGGGGAAAAACCATAAAAATTGGAAGCTTAACATTGCTAAAACATGCTGGAAAATTTTGAACATCGTAGTATAGAAACAGCTCAAGTTATTTGCAAAACTTTAAAATGTTGTGTTTTCATCTAATTTTCTTTGCACTTTCATTATGATTTTTGGACAATCTAAAAAGCATTTATTGATATTGTAAGTGTTAAGGTTAATAGTTTTTGCCATAATCTTCATTATTCTGTAGATAGATGAGTCCAAAAACATCAAAAAATGCATTTTTAATTATTTTTTTTGCAAAAAGCGTGGTCGGGGCAAAATGCACCGCTGTGAAGCTCCTTAGTAAAAACAGCGGTGTCATCTAGTGGTGACTAGTGAAAACTGATTTTACCCGGTGCATTTTGCCCCATGTTGTGGTGCATTTTGCCCCGTTGTTGTGGTGCATTTTGCCCCAATGTTGCGGTGCATATTGCCCCGCATGGTTGTTTGAAATGAATCAAAAATGTTTTTAGGAATTTGATATTTTCGAACAATTTGGAGGTTTTTTAAGACTTTTTTCACATGGATGACGAAGAATAATAGTTGTTTTAGAACATCGAACATAATTCTTCCACAGTAATGCCGTAATGGTTGAGAAATCACAGTTTTCCCTTAGGGGGTGCATATTACCCCCTCTCCCCCTAAGTTTACACATTTTTCTGACATAGAAGATGTACCCCGTTTAAGATGTAATTTTACCACAATTTTTTTACTGAGTACATTTCCAGAGTTTTTTTGAATAGGTCCTATAAACATATGGAAGACAAAGGCTTATTGGACCTTTAAAAAAAAACTCAAGATTTGCTCTGAATTTGATTCTGAGTCGATATCCAGAGTTTTTTTTGAAAAGGACCAATAAACTATTGTCTTTCATATGTTTATAGGACCTAATCAAAAAAAACTCTAGATATGTATACGACTACGAGGTCGAATTAATAAGTTCATTTTTTTATAGTTTTTCCTCAGTAAGGTGAGGAAGGCAAAAAAAATGGGTTTTTTTTATTCTAAAAAGTCACAACCTACAATTTTTACATTTCTAATTAAAAAAAAATGTATTGCCCATATTTAGAGGTCGAATTAATAAGTTCATATTTTTATAGTTTTTCCTCAGTAAGGTGAGGAAGGCAAAAAATTTGGTTTTTTTTTCTAAAATGTCACAACCTACAATTTTTACATTTCTAATTAAAAAAAAAATGTATTGCCCATATTTAGATTTCTTAAAAAAGTGTCCACGTGGTTTATGGATGGTCCCTAAGCAATTCACTACAAAATCGGCCGCTTTCGACAACTTTTTTGTATTTTTTTTTTTATTCAGCTGAAGCTTTCTGGGGGCCTTCCCTTTGATCAAAGAAGCCATACTATTTTGGCCGTTTCAAAAATTAAACCTAAATTTCTCGGGTGAGTTTTCAAAAAGCCGTAAGAGCCACCGTGACCTCCAACACTAATTTACGTTTTTCTCCAAAATGAAACAAAATTTTATTCATTTTTAGTTTGAGGCACTTGAAGGACGTGTAGATGAACAATCTCAAGCATTTTTGATATTGGTTTTTCGTAAGTAGGTCAAATACCGATGCAAAAAGGACTTTGTTTACCAATGGCTCTTACGGCTTATTGAAAACTAATCCGAGATTTGGATTATTCATAATATTGTTTTCGAAAGATCGGAAACAATAATTAACGAATGTTTAATTTTTAAGCATTGAAAATCGGACCATCAGTAGCTGAGACATCGATAAGCCGCTTTATCTCAGCAACCAGAGGTAAAATCTTCAATGTCTCTTAGAAAATTTAATAGCAAGTTTTCTGAACTTAAAAAAAAATATTTTCAGAAATGGTCACTGTTTTTAAAAACCGAAAAGCTGAAAAAATATTTAGCATAAATCAAACTTTCAGTGGCTATACCTTGAAAACGGGGCAATTTATCAAAACAATAATAAACTTCGATTGCAAATTCAATTTTACATTTCAAAAAATAGGTCAACTAATGTAATGGATTTTTTTCCAAAAATCACTATTTAAAACAATATATATCTCGGCGGCAAAATGTTTAAACATACTTCTCTAAGGCTCAAAAGATTTGTACTTTAAATTATATCAAAAAAATCTTGAAAATTAAAAAATACGGATTTAGGGGAAACATTGAAAAAAATCCGGAAAAAAGTCCGCCCACCTGAAAATTCCTCATCAACTTTGCCGAAGACCGAAAATGGATCAGAAAATTCCTTCAAAAGTTACAGATTTTTGAATATTTACGTACAATTTTTGTAATAACAGCTGACAAAATTGTATCGAGACTTGCATGGGTCTGTCTTCTTTGGTCATAGGAAAGGCCCCCAAAAACTTTGAGCCAAACAAAAAAAATACTAATAAAATCCGTTTCCGGTTTTGGTAGAGAATTGCTCCAGTGTCATCTAACTCCCTATCCCTAGCGATAACTCGGAAACTATTGGTTCGATTTTCAATGTTAAAAAATGTTCTGTTCTTTTCATACAAATAATTACGAAAGAAGAATTTGACAAAAGTTTCATGATTTAAAACTTGTTTTAGAGCTTCGGTGTCTTCAGAAGAGTTGTTGCATATGGAAAGGGGCAACTTTTGGTTTGGTTGGAAATTAGGGTGGTTCACTATTAGGGTGATTTTGAAAATCTAACTTTTCACAAATATTTTTGGTTTTTTTTTGTCTTCTAAAAAGTTGTTGGGCTTGCCAATCCAAGCAACTTTGTCCAAGACACCAAAGTTGTGTCTCGTAATCTACGCCTTCTACGACCAAATTTATAGAAAGCATCTGAGCAAACAATCAAAAATCAGTTTTTTGAACGTGGCAATTCATTGTTAAGTTTTAGAGAAAAGTGGTATTGGAGGCACTTTTAGAACTCTAAAAAACAAACATTTTTATTTTTTGACAAGTCAATTTGGACTTAGGTGTCAAAAGTTACAGCGATTTTAAGGTAAAAAATATGCATATTTAAAACTTAAATATCTCGAAAAGGCGCAAGCCAAATTTTAAGCGCCAGGTTCCAACACTTCAAACGCTGAAAAAATCTCAGGGGTGTTTTTCTTTAAACTCGAGATATCTTCATTCTTTCTCTAAAACTTAACCCTGAATTGCCACGTTCAAAAAACTGATTTTTGAAGGTTTGCTCAGATGCTTTCTATAAATTTGGTCGTAGAAGGCGTAGATTACGAGGTACAATTTTGGAAACTTCGAAAAAGTTGCTTGGATTGGCAAGCCCAACAACTTCTAGAAGACAAAAAATTCCCAAAAATTTTCCTGAAAAGTTAGATTTTTAAAATCACCCTAATAGTGAACCACCCTAATTTCCAATCAAACCAAAAGTTGCCCCTTTCCATATGCAACAACTCTTCTGAAGACACCAAAGCTCCAAAACTTCATCATTTTACGGAAAATCCATTTTCCACTTAATTTTGCGATCTGGACCAGTGCATTGGTTTCTAAATGCACATTATCAAAAAAAAAAAAAAAATGTGTATAATTAATTCTAATTCCAAATCTTATTGCATCCAAACAAGATTTTTTAATTTTTGTTTGACAATATTTTTGATTTTCCAAGAATTACAAAACCGTTTCTTTTTCAAGTCTCTTAAAACAGCGATTCTCAACGGGGGGTACCGGGCCTACTTGATTTACATGGCAGGGGGTACCGGCCTAGAAGAAGGTTGAGAATAGCTGTCCTAAAACATATAAAAAATCAAAAAATTCAAAATACGAATTTTGGGAATTCAATTCAAAATTCAAAGTTTTTGTCCCTCGGCTCTAGCCGGAGGCACTTAGGTTATTTAGTTTTAATTAAACAAGAAAAGAACATTAAAATAAAATTTAAAAAATTAACACAATAGAAAAGAGTGTGGAACTCACCTCAAACTTCCAGCAGTCCAAATGTACACCCGTCCCGACGTTCGCTCGCCCGCCCGACCGCTCACTCGTTTTTCACCATTTTAATCGGAGAAGCTATCGCTCCAGTAGGTGGAGGTTAGCGGCGCGACACACTTGAACAGATCGCGCCCGCTGTTGGCCGGCGAGGGTTCCATTTTCTTTCTCTTCTCGGCACTTCCGCCGGACGAGTGCTTGTTGTACGGCCGCTTGGTGAGTTCCGCTTGCCGCTTGGCTTCTTTTTTCGCCTGTTTCGCCTTCATCTTTTCCTCGCGCTTTTTGTCGTCCTGGTCGTGGCGTTCCAGGTGGTTCGACAGGTAGACCTTCGACTTGAACGTTTTGTCGCACTTGGTGCACGGGAAGAGATCGCCCTTGTGAGTAAGGAGATGCTCCTTCAGTTCGACGCCGGTCTTGAACGTTTCGTCGCACTTGTTGCAGTCGTGGGTTTTGCGGGGTCTGATCGGTTTGTCGTCGTCACTTTCGGACGAGCTGCCGTCCGGAGCTTCGATGTACACCACGTTGGCCAGTCCGGGAGATTTGGACGCGGACTTTGGTGGACGTCCGGGACGGCCCGGAGGACGACCGGGGCCGCGCTTGGGGGTGTTGCTGATCATTCCAGTTTTCGGTGAATATCCGGGCTGTCGGCCACGCTTTCGTTTGACCACCACTTCTTCCGAGCCGGCACCGCTGGATTCGTTTTTCGGACGGCGGCCGCGTCTCTTGGGGGTCTTTTTGATTTTTGTTCTCGACGGTTCGAAGCTGTCATCCGACGTGACCGGTTCGGACTCGACTTCCGACTGGGACACCTTGTACTCGTCATCGTCCTGCGGTTCGTCGTCGTCGTCCTCCCCGTCCGACATGGGGCAGTTCACGATGACAAAGTCGGTCGTCCGGCGAGACTTGTTGTAGCTGCGCTTGAGTGTTTTCCGCAGTTCCTTGTCGGTGTTTTCGCAGGTGATTCTGAACTCGTGCGCGATCTTGACCTTTTCCACACATCCTTTGCAAATCTTGTGCGGCAGGTGATCTCGCTCAGTTATCCGAACGGCCGGACATAGCTTGAGGATTATGTCGCTTATTCTCATGTCGTTATCAAACTCGAAAATATCCGACAGCGTATCCTTCGATGTGCACACTCGACAAATTTCCAAATCTGCCGGTTCTCCTCCCTCTCGGCGCCGAGTTTTCAGCGGCTTATCGTCATCATCAATTTTGGACTCAGTTTTGACTGCCTTCTTGTCGTCTTCCTCACCATCCGGTTTGTCTTTTGCATCCTCTTCCGCTTCCTTGGCGTCGCCGTTTTCATCGTCCGCTTTCGCATCAGTCGCATCGTTCTCTTTCGTCGCTTCGGTTTGATCTTCAGCTTCCGCCTTTCCGTCTTCGTTTTCCGGCTCTTCCGGGTCCAAATGCTCCTCCTCGAGATGGTTTTCCTCAATCTCCTCCTCACCGTCGTGATTCTTCACCTCGTCCGCACTCTCCATCGTTGCTGACTTCACCTGCTCCGGCTCCTGGTATGCTGCTGCACCTTGCGCGTGAGTGTTGTTCGCGATGATGCTTTCCCTCTCCTGGCTATAGCCTTCCTTCAGACCGTTGTGCGTATCCTGTTGATACTGGTGCTGCTGCGGCTGCTGATAATGATGATGGTTATTAGCTTGATGCGGGTGTTGTTCGACTTGACCTTGCAGTTCGGGAGTTTCACCTATTTGACCACTGTACACAATGTTTCCATAAGAATTGTTCATCTTACAGTGATTGTCTGTCCCATCTAAACGTCCAACTCGACACGCACAGTTCAAATCGAACCAGAGTTTGCTCGCGAAAAAAAAGTTACGCCAAACTTCTTCTTTTTCGCGACACTCACCAGAAGATTTCAGCGGGCTAAAAGGGACGCGTTAGCGGTCTAATCGATTTTCACCGTGTAATTCCACGTTTTACACCGCACGCACTGTCCCACCGCGTACCGCGTCACTTTGGCGCACTTTTGCACCGGGTTTCGCTCACTTTGGGCCTAAATTACGCGCCCAAAAACACTTTCAGTCGGCACGGCGTGGAAACAAAACACAAAAGTTTCGGAAATTTTCGACCGCCATGTTGGAATACGGGATGCGAAGCATACGACATAAAAGAAAAAACGCAGGGCTGCCAGTCGCGCTGAAAAGAGAGCAAGAATGAATACAGGTACAGGGCTTATGACACGGCGCGGCGAGGGCGTCAGCTAGCAATCTACAGTAATGAACGTGGCGCACCTCTTCCGTCAAACACGTACAAATTGAACCAAAACCACTTGGAGCAACGTAGCACAACTCTGACAATTATGGTGGTGACGCTTGTTAAATCATCGCCATTTTTGCTAATTTGAATTTAAATCACTTTCCGTGTGCCATCGCAATTTTGCTTCCACACACAGGACAAAGGCGGTACACACAGATAGGTAGTCGTACTGCTCATGCTCACAGTGTGGTGACGTCAGCGTTCATGTATTGCCATCCGGGTAGAAGTGGCGTTGGAAAAATTTCAGCATGATAATGTGAAATGTTTCGAGTCGGTAGGTTTCAATGGCAGCAACAATTATGTTTGATGCCGATAATTGATTTACTTTTTAAATTAAAACTAGTTATCTAAATCGACCAGGACCAGGGTAGAGGATGTTCCAACGCATCTCTTGGAATTTGAATTTCACTGAAATAGTGTGAAGGCTTGGCTGGCGATGCGAAACACCAAACGGCTAATATGCCACTCTTATGGGAAACTGCCTTGACGGAGATTTTGTGACAAACTCTAAAACGCGTTTTTCTCGGAATACTTGATTAGGCATAATAGCCGAATTTTCAATTATAGGCAGAGTAGCCCTAGTTGTTGTCCACTTTTTACTACGATTGCTTTGTATATTTTACGCGCTCTAATTCGATGCATCTGTGCTCTCTTATGCTACCTAGATAGAAGAACCAGCTGGCTTAGTACAAGAGGGCACAGACCCAGTCACTATATTCTAGCAGAATTCTATAGCAGAGTTCTTACATAGCTGGACATTAGCGTGGTTCACGTTTCTATGAAAAAGACAAAAGTTGTTATTTTGTCTTGCATCAACCGGAATTTCATTCTTTTATGTCCCCAGAAGCACTCCTGAAAATTTGAGCCCATTTGGTAAGGTCTAGGAGCTCCAGTTTTAATTTGAAATTTATATGGGATTTTGATTTATTTTCCATGGGAAACTATCTTTTTTTACATTGTATTAGGAATTTTTTTTATAAATCGATGAAATGACTTGATTCTTATAGTAGGAGATAGGTTTTGAACTGGGGAACAACTTTGTAGAACATACCAACATGCTAGGAAGTGACCCTTTAAAGATACAGATACTTTTAGATGGTGGCTTTTGAAGGGGCTTTACTGTGTGGGGTGAAACGGGCTAGCTGGCGTAAGTTCAAGATATCTTTGGTTTTTAATCGATGGTGCTTAGACTTTTTCTAGTCATATTTACAAAGTTATTTTTAGAACATTTATTTATAGACAAGCATGGGCTACGGTTTTGGCCAGCAGTGTTTTGTGAGTTTTCAACGATAGCAAAATCTTTTCCTTGGACAATCTGGCCACCGGTGTTGTTCCAGGTTATCAAATGGATGATGAGACAGTTCGGACACCGGCACTGTTCCGGGTTGGCGGTTTGCTGTTTGTCAAATATGTTTTACGTCGCAAATCCCGACAACATCCAACGAGTACTTCGGGAAGGTCAAAGCGGAGAACAACGAGAACCTCGCCCTGTATGAAGCGCCGAGAACGACGTTTCTGAACACTGCCAGCTGGATCGGACGCACGACGTAGGTGAAGGTATTTAGGAACAAGCTGGCAGACAATAATTAAGACCCTGTCTCAGATGAGCAAGAGCGTTGAGACGCACACGGAGACACACCGGCTATGCACCCTAGGACGACTCCGATCTAGATCGGACGCGCGAGAGTGGAGACGGCAGGAGAGACGAATCGCACGCCAGAAATCAACCGTAAGCGAGTCAGCAGCAAATGACGCCTATCTCTGACCAAGTTTTCCTCATTCTCAAAAGTTAAAGGTCACCACCGCAAACACGGGTACAAGTGAAGCACGGCCCATTATCAAGGTCAAGCAGACATGGAAATAAGATGTATGTTCGCTGAACCACGCGGAGTCTCACCGATACCAATAAATTGCCCAACTCAGACAACAAGAGCGGTACTCGAAGCACACGGATAACTACAGGAGTAACTGAAGCTAGAAAAAACGCCCCATGGACCGAACGGGGTAAGATCAAACTAAGTTCGAGTGAGAACATTGAGAGCTAACTACATCTGTTTCCGTAGGTTTGGTGTTCCTGTCCCTGAGCGCGAGGACGGATCAATCGTGCACAGGTTGAGCTGATTGGCTGGTGGATTCGACTAGAGCGCTTCATTCGCTCCAAGCATCTGGTAGAGCAGGGCCATGCGCGCTGATGGAGTGCTCGAAAATCGGGCGCATCACGTGGACGCAGAGCGGAGTGCGTGCCAACACCGTACGCGCAACAATATCCTACGCGTCGGGCGGACGCAAAGCTTCGTGCGCGGCAACACCGTACATCAGAGACATGCGAGGTTGAAGTAGGAGTTTTGAATCTATTTTCAACCTTATTGAAGTGTTGTGATTTGAGGTTAGGAAAACACGCGTTAGACTTTGTTACACCACTTTATTTAAGACCGACTATCGACGTCTGTTCAGGACGAAGATCGGAAGACGAAAGGAACGACAATTGTACATTTGCATGCATCTAGACTGATGCCATAATAATTACAATTCCACTACCTGCTGACTCGAGGCTGGCAATACTTTAGACCATCCGAGGGACACTACATCTCTCCCTTCCTTAACCTTTGACTACTTACAATTGGACGACTTAGAGGTTATGATGGATTTATAGGTTATTCCTGACACTTTCTGACTTGGCCGACTTACTGACGAAACTGATTCCATTTTGACGACATTATTCCACCGGACGACATCGGTTACTTTATAATCTTAGTTTCTTGACTGTTTTACTGACGACTGCTCTGACTATAAACTCAACTACTTACTGACCATAAAATTCCACGTGATCTTCCTGACACTTCTCCGTTTGCCCTGACGCGCTCAAGGTTGTGACACAATCCACACGGAATCGATGATGGAATTCAGCTTACTCGGGAAGTGGCTCCTACTCCTTCCGGCCCGAAAATGATTCTGGAACCGGTCGCTTCTACCCAGAACCCATGCTGCTGATTCAGGATTCTGCATTTTGAAATCCATGACTGGGCACTGCACACTTAACACCTTCATTCGACTTGTATTTGAGGTTATGTGTACGATCACGTGTTCACCAAATATAACCGACTTTTCTCGACATGTTTCACTTCATTTAACTCACCAGACACTTCGTTTATCCTCGTCGCCAACTGAAGTGTTGTGATTTGAGGTTAGGAAAACACGCGTTAGACTTCTGATCAACACTTTATTGAACACCGACTTAGGACGTCTGTTCCGGACAACGATCGGAAGACGAAAGGAACGACAATTGTACATTTGTATGCATCTAGACTGATGCCATAATAATTACAATTCCACTACCTGCTGACTCGAGGCTGGCAATACTTTAGACCATCCGAGGGACACTACACTTATCAACAGCTGTTAAAATGAGTTATTGCGTTGATTGTTTTAATTATTTGTTATAAAAAACTGAAATACACAAACAATCGAAACAGTGTTGTTTACTTTAGGTTCTGTCCCGAAATGCAATTCCCAATCTGAAACTAACCCTGATTAAATCGACTCCCAAACTATATCCTTCAATCCCGACCAATTTCGTAAGCGTGACCAGCCCCTCCCCGTCCTCCCATTTTTTCAAACTTCTTAACTGATCGACAGACAACTGTGTCGATCCCCTAACAAGAACAGTCTTTGATAACCCGCCAACCGCCAACCCGGAACAGTGCCGGTGTCCGAACTGTCTCATCATCCATTTGATAACCTGGAACAACACCGGTGGCCAGATTGTCCAAGGAAAAGATTTTGCTATCGTTGAAAACTCACAAAACACTGCTGGCCAAAACCGTAGCCCATGCTTGTCTATAAATAAATGTTCTAAAAATAACTTTGTAAATATGACTAGAAAAAGTCAAAGCACCATCGATTAAAAACCAAAGATATCTTGAACTTACGCCAGTTAGCCCGTTTCACCCCACACAGTAAAGCCCCTTCAAAAGCCACCATCTAAAAGTATCTGTATCTTTAAAGGGTCACTTCCTAGCATGTTGGTATGTTCTACAAAGTTGTTCCCCAGTTCAAAACCTATCTCCTACTATAAGAATCAAGTCATTTCATCGATTTATAAAAAAAAATCCTAATACAATGTAAAAAAAGATAGTTTCCCATGGAAAATAAATCAAAATCCCATATAAATTTCAAATTAAAACTGGAGCTCCTAGACCTTACCAAATGGGCTCAAATTTCAAATGGACATTCTTACAGCATTCTAGCAGAAATGTTCGACCATTCTAGCAAGATTCCGGTAGAACCAGCTCTGCTATAATATACGTGACTGGGGAGACATCTTTATTGAACTTTCTTATAATAATTACATTTCTTTTACATTTTAAGTGGTATGGCTTAATGCT
Source organism: Culex pipiens pallens (assembly GCF_016801865.2). Lineage (NCBI taxonomy): Eukaryota > Metazoa > Arthropoda > Insecta > Diptera > Culicidae > Culex > Culex pipiens. The sequence goes on along the minus strand of NC_068939.1, from coordinate 61,402,833 downwards.
CTTCATCTTCATTGTAATTATTAATTTTACATTTTTGTATTGAATAGAATACATTTGGGTAAACAAAAACAATGTGTTAACAACTAATCCTGACTCAAAACTAAAACAAAACTGAAATATTCAAAATAACTACAACGAGTAAACTTCGAACTGTATTTTAAGATAAATCCTCCAAGCGTTCTTACTTGCCTCGCACGAGTTTTGCACCCACGGAGAGTTGTTGTCATCTGGATGAAAATGTTCAGAAGTTCTTGTGGAGAAAACAGAACACTACTGCTTTCATCTGTTGATGCTGATTGGTTTTCCCTCGGTTGCTGACTGAAGCCAGGAGGTGTTGTATTCTCGACAAGTACTGCAGATTCGGAACCACTCGAGCAGACCCCGCTCCTGGTGCAGCCAATGCGGGAAAATCCACGTCCGTGAATGCTGGTGGTGTTTTGCTACGATTTGGTTGGTGCCTCGTCGTCGCTTGCTGCCGAATTTTCACAAACTCTGCACCTATTGGGCAGCTCCGATTCTTGGTCTAATGGTCGCCACCACAGTTGAAGTATTTGGCTTCGATGTTCTCGTTGATTGAGTTGTTGCAAGCTTGAGTTTTGTGCTCACCTCCGCAGGTTGCACAACGACTCTTGATGAAACAGTTCCTTCCACCATGTCCAAACTGCAAGCAGTTCGAACATTGTGTCACGTCACGGTGCACTGGACGATAACGTTCCCAAGTCACGATGATGTTGAAAATTGCCCGAATTGCCTTCAGCTCAGACGGCGTTGTCGATCCTTTCTCAAGATAAACCAGGTACAGTTCTAGAGTTTTATTTTAAAAAAAAGGACCTATAAGCTATTGTCTTTCATATGTTTATAGGACCTTTTCAAAACAAATTCTGGAGTTGATCACAATACTTGATGTCCTTGTTGTGTCTCGTTATCTTGAAGACTTCGATCACATTCAACTCAAGAGTTTTCAGCTCTTCTTTCACACTGTAACTGAAAATCGCACTTTGCTGAGTTCGTTTTCGCACTTTTTCATATGATTTTTTCAGTTCAACTACGATTACACTTTTTTGTGTAATCGCAGTCGAACTGAAAAAATCGTATGAAAAAGTGCGAAAAAGAAATCAGCAAAGTGAGATTTTCAGTTACAGAGCAGCACACTCACATCCATGTCGTACAGGCCTCAGAGGACCTTTTTCATGGGTCGGTTACCTGGATCGTCATGGCTGTAGTATTCAATCTTTGTGTTGTTCAAGAATCCCGAACGTAGTTGAAGTCTTTTCTTCTCAATAACCAAAGGTCAATTTAACAATGCCAATACAAAAAGAGAATTCTTCAAGGTTTTCGAAAAAGGTGCAAGTGGTTATGTTACACATGACCAATATGACAAAGAACTTTGCAGGAAAGCTCTTAAAATTAAGCCATTTTTGTTGATTTCAGATAAAATCAAAACATAATTGGATTTATATATTCGCTCAATTTCTCTTTATGTTGCATATCAATAACCATGAAGTATGATATCCGTATGGTTCAATGTTTGTCCCCCCATCGGAACATTCGTGAGTAGCTCTAGAGGATGACAATTTTCTAGATTTTCAATTTCGCGGTAATCGAGAGCTGAATTTTGAAATTTCCCGGGAATTCCCGGGACACGGGAGTTTTAGTTTTTTTTTTAATTATTGATCTGTTGACATTTTTGTTAAAAATTATATCATTTCCATTAATTTATTATCAAAAAAGTCACAGTTAAATTTTCAAACCTGAATTTTAAAAAAAATATTTTTTAAGTTTATGATGGGAGAATGATTTTTATGACTACAGTCATCCCTCATATTCGGAACATTTTATAGATCGGTCAATTAAAAAAAAATCATAGAAAATCGATAATTGAACTTAATGATTCGCTTTTACCTTCATTTGGAAGCTTTTCTTGCGATCTTTCGAATGCTGTATCGAACAACTGCAAATTTTAACTTTTATATCAAGTTTTTGAAGAAAAACTTTGACCCTTGAAATCCACAAATTCGGAACACTTTTTTCTTACGGATGTAAACAAACTTTGGTTCTCTCCATGAGTACACAATTTTTACAAAATAATGACTTCACGCACTGAAACCAACGAAATGCAAGCTTGTTTTATGAATGGTCTGATAACTTTTTTTGTGAAAATATCAGTTAAATTCAGGTGTTCCACAATTGTGGGAGGCACAATAACATCCCACAATTATGGAACAGGCAATTTGGAGGCAGTGTTTTGCTGCTCTGGATAAAATAGTCTTGAAATGAGGTTTTTTGTTCAAAAAGTACTACTTTTACTAGTGAAATAGCAAGAGAATGTCCAAATCAAGGTCCTAAAAATAGTAGGGTCGACAGAAAAGCTGCATTTGGCATGTTATTGACAAATTATCACAAAAGTGTTCCGAATTTGTGGGTGTTCCGAATATGTGGGACGACTGTATACGAAAATTATAGGCTAGTTTTAGAAATTTTTGGGTCATATGTAACCCATCAGGCCTGAAAGGGTTAATACAATATTATTTTTATATCGAAATAATAATTACTTTGTGGAATATTTAATTCAAGGACTTGTTGGTTTGCACTAAATTATTATTTTTTCGATTCTATGTTCTCACTGAATGATTTTTCTTGAGTTTATTGAAAATGTCTGTGTCGTTGATGCATACTCTTCGGCGTCCAGCGATAGAATGATTACCCTGGACGCAACATTTTCAAAAAAAATTGGAGTGACACCGCAGATAGAGCTTTAAGACAAAGTTCTTTGTCAAAAATAAATAAATGTGGAACTAAGGAAACAGCATGTAATTCCCTCAAAAGTAATCCGGCGTACGATTACATTAAAGTGTTTTTAACTCCAATCAAATGATAAATTAGGAAATGAGCTAGGGAAACAGCAACTAATTCAATCGTGCCTCTAATGTTGCCATATCAGCAGTTTGACGTTCAATTAAAGCTCATAAAAAGCGTTTTCAACTGAAATCGAGTGATAAATAGCTCAATAGGAAGTGAGCAAGCAAATTTCTGTACCGTAAAACGGGGTGACTTTGATAGCCGGGGTGACTTTGATAGGTTTGCTATTTTTCCGCAAAATGAAGAGTACAATCAAAATACGTACGGAATTGTTTAGAATCATACTGACCGTGGTAGAGAAGTGTTCAAAGTACCTCAAAAAGAACTTTTTATAAAATTTTGAAAAGTTTAAAAAGTTAGTTAACTATAGTTAAGAAAATGTTGATGAAAGTCATTATTTTAAACTTCTCAAAGTGTCATGATTTTCTCAATGAACATGATTTTGAATCGGAAAACGGAATTCATTTTCGGATTCTTTGGACAATTTTCCACTAGGAGAAGGGTAAATAAGTTTGTAAATAATAAATAATATGTGTTTTTGAAACACAATTTAAAAAATCTCCAAATTTATAGGCAAATTCAGTTGAACAAATTTCATGTAAAATGTGAAAACTTGTGCTTCGAATTCAGTATAAAATACAATATAAATCAATAATTTTATAAACAAAACCAGTTTTAACAAATTTCACGCCAAAATCCGTTTTTTAACAATTTTACCTAAAATTTATATGTATTTTGTTTAAAAGTTTATAAACTTAGTTAACTAAATATAAACTAGAGGTGGGCAAAACCGCTCTTTTTTAGGAGCCGCTCATTTTCGTTCGCTCACTAAAAAGAGCCGCTCTTTTGAACGGCTCTTTCGCTCTTTTTCAAAATTTTGATAAAAAGGTTATTTTTAAGAATTGTGTGATTTTGCGAACTCTTTTCTAAATTCTGATTTAATCGATGAAGTCTATAAACACTGAAGTTAAATCAGGCAAGAGATTTTTTTTTCATAATCTCTCAGCTATTTAGTAGATTTTTGGTAATATTTTACAAGCTATGCAATTTTAAATGCTCAAATTTGTATTCGGATAATACTTTAATGTACGATCAGTTATATAAAGAAAAGCTTTTTCATTTTGTTTAGAAAATCATTTACTTTTGGAATTTCAAAGAAAAGTAGGAAACTGAAAATAAGTTTGAAAACTTTAAAGTGGTGTTTGGCAGCAATGCTATTTTGGGATTAATTTTTATAAGCAATTATTTTTCAATTGAGAATTGCATTTTCAATTCTAAAAACAAATTTTGTGATGCAATTTGTTCGAAATTCGATAAATTATATTTATAACAAGTTTAAAAATCATTCTATCTTGGAACGGTTCTTTCAAAAGACCGGAGTTTAAAAAAGAACCGCGGTTCTTTTTTTGTGAGCCATGGTTCGTTCGCTCTTTTTAGTGAACCGGCTCTTTGAGCGGCTCGCTCTTTTTTGCCCACCTCTAATATAAACATATATTTTTTTCTTAAAAACTATATCAGCTACTTTAGTGATGGTACATTTAACGTGCAAATAAAGTTTGAACATCTTAAATGTGATTTTAACAAGAAAAACTATGACTATCAAAGTCACCCAGGAATTTAAACTAAGATTTTTTAACGTAACTATTTTTCTTAACACTATTGAAAAAACTTTTTTTCCAAATTGGTGCATGGACTTTGTGTGGCCTACCCCAGTACATGTTTTAAAAATAATAATCTTGAGAAAAACCTTACTAGTTGGAAAATATTGCAAAAACAAATTGAAATCCTATCAAAGTCACCCCGGTTTACGGTATATAGTTTTGCAAAATAAGTTGTTTGAATAGTGAAAATCAGCAAATTGGACGGAGTTAGGGGTGAGTGCAAAACCTGCCAAACATACTATAATTTTCCCTAGCAGCTTTCAATCAAACCTTTAACCAAATAAATGGTTTAACCAAAAATGATAACGACAAACGTTTCATATTTCACAACAATACTTTTCGATTGCAAATAATAATCGCTCTGCGAAATCATTGAGAATTGATTATGAGTATGTATTATGCATATTAGAACTTTTTTCGATAAAGATAAAAACAGGTATCCCTTGAAACTTCAAACTTTTGTTTCAGCTGAGCAAAAACGCTGCTGTGTACCTTCACAAGTGGAGGGGCGTCAACAGGTTTTGACATCAATCATGTTCGTGAAGTGTCGACCATCGATGAGCACATGGTCGATTAACGGCTCCGTTCCAGGTTTCGATGCTGAGGAAGTTATGCCGGAAGTAGATGCGTTATAGCGATATGTTATTGATGGCGGCGAAATTGATTATTGATGGGCAACTTGCGTGGTCAAATTTTGAAGTTGGCCTTGTGGCACTTCCTGTTTCCTTGTTCGAGAAGCTCGTTGATTTTTTAATGAAGGCCGTGCATGTTGAATATGAAGACGTAGTAGAATTTCAATGGAGCAGAACAAAGCGGTAAATAGAGCATAATTACATGATAGCAAGTTCATGTGGAAGAAAAAACTGTCAAAAGATTTTCTTTTCACAACTTAATTATGATTCAGCAGCTTGGCAGAATTTGGGCACCAAAACAGTATTCGCATCAGTTGAAATGAGGACAGAGTAATTTTCATAGAAAAACTGCACTCGTATGTATGAAGAGCAATCAGACGCAAAAAAGAATGACACCATTCCAAACGAAACTTTCAACTGAGTTATTTCACCCCCGAAGGCACAGTTTCACCTCCTTTGCTAACGGAGTTATGGAAATACGGAGGCCAGCACTCGTCATCGCCACTAGGCGGTGTTGACTCAACTTTTCAAAAGTTTTCCTTCCGTCATCCTGCGTTCATCCATCAGAGCAGAGAGTTAGTCCCTGGTTGAATGCTGTTTGCAGTCGTGCGTACTTGATGTGGCCATAAAATCTGCTTTCGCCGTTTTCTGCTTCTTCCGGTGCAAGTGGACTCTCGAGCCGACCGGCTAACCGACTCTACGTGCGGCACTTGTTGGAAGGTTCTTCCCCTCGATGAAAACCGAACAACGTCGACCCAACGCGGCTGACCCGCAAATTTTACGGCTGCCGGAGATTTATGAAGGCCAACAGGACAGGACCTGTGATGCCGTCTCGTTTTTATATAAGCTTCCGCCGGAAAAACTCGCTCAACGACTTTCACGACAATGCGCCGTGTCGAATCTGCTTCCGTAGACCGGCTACAGAATCCTAGAACCTTGTTAACGCACAAGGGCGAAAAGTTACAAGTTCAGTGCCGTAAAACTCCGACACCTCATTTGCGAAGCCGTCTTCGCACCGACACCGGGGCTGTCAACGACAAGACGATGTTTATGTCCGCCGCAAACGTGGGACGACATAATGAAATTCAAGTTGAGACGTCTTTCGGGTTAAATAGGCGAGACGATTTATTCCTTAGGAAACCAAGAGGAAACAGAAATATCTTATAGTGGCGCTTTTAATCTACGAGGGCGCTGCGATCCAAGCAACGGATTTCAGGGAAAGCGTTTCAACTGCTAAATTATGAATCTATTTTCGTCGAAGCATTGAGCAAAGATTAAAGCTCTTGAATATTGCGTCACAATTTATTTCCAACAGTAGTTTGAACATTCTCGTATGTTTGGTAGGTTAAGGATTGGGATCCATAAAATTGTTTTAATGGCAACCAAGCAAGCTGATGATTGACTGATTAACAAAATAAAAATAGGAAATTTTCAATTTCCCGGTTTTTCCCCGGTTTTCTCCCGAGACCAGAAGGAATTTTCCGAAATGTTTTCAAATCAAATTACAATGTTTTTTATGCTAACGTTAGTATCAACATACTTTTTGAACGCATACATTTGGTTCAAAGTTTGAATTCCTTAAGAAAGCTTTCAAATATCTTGAGTGCAAAGTAAGTTCGTTTTTATCTGTTTCCAATTCAAACCTCTAATTTCCCTAATGATTGGGATTTTTCATCATCATGCTCTACAGATTTTACAAACTCAAAATAAAAATAATCGTTTTTGTTTTTAAGAATAACATAAATTATTATTAGAAAGCAGGAAATGTCATTTACAATTTATGAATTTTGTAGAAAAGATTTGTAAAAATTCATTGTTATCAACATTTATGTAAAGGCTCGTAAATTTTCTTTGAAAAAAGGTTTTGGAAATTCAAGAAAAACGATTCTTCCAAGAACTATCAATTTATGTGAATAATTTTTTAGTTTTCTTATAGTAGCAGTTATTTTAGAAAGTTTTTTCTGCTCTCGCTTATTCGAAATTTACGAAATTTATTTCATCAAATGATTGTATCTGAATTAATTTGTAGCTGTAAGAATCACCAAAACTCTGCATCCTGTAATAAGTTAAGCATATTGTATTCTGATTAGTACAACAAATAAACATGAATAGAATTGAATTGATTTTTTTTGTTTGGCTTAAATAATGTGAATATTTTCTTTTTAACCGAAAAAGTCTGTTTGCATCATTAGTCCAAACAAAAATTTATAATTACACTTTGGCAGCAGTGCAATATAAGTGCCAAACACATGTTATAAAATCGGTACCTTAAAACGGGTTTTTTTTTTTTATCGATTTAGATTCAAAAATACTTGAATTCTTGAAATATTGTATTTTTAAAATATCTAAAAATTTTACATTAATTTCAAACGACATTTAAAATAAAAACTTAGAAAAAAAGATATTTTTCCAATGTTTTGTTAAAGTACATACTAAATACTTCAGACATTTAAAATCATACATAAGTACTCAAAAAAAATCATTGCAATTTGTCCTTAATAATTTGTTTGGTTGAGAATCTAAAGTATTATCAAATAAAATAATATTTACAAACAAAAACTCAATGATATTATTATTTTTAAGTTAAAATTTATATTAAAATTGCACTTATGGAATTGAAGACTTATTAAAATAAGACTTCAAAAATCATACGGCTGTGTAAATTTTCTATTGACACTTGAATGATACGTCAATTTGATCGCAAAACTTGTATCTTATCATACATTTATGTGGGTTCGGAGACATAGTGGTTGCCTCTCACCTCAGTTGGCTTTGGTTCGATTCCAGTCGTCCCTGGTGGCATTTTTCGAGACGAGATCTACTGATCAAGCCTTCCGTTAGATGGAGAAGTAAATGTTGGTCCCGGCCTAACCTAGAGGTTAGGTCGTTATTTGTCTCGGTAGGGTAGAGCTGCTGGTCGGTAACACTAATTCTCACTAATTCTCCATACAAACTTTGGAGAAAAAACCGTTCGGCACTGTCTAAATATTTTTGAAAAAAAATCAAAGTGCACGTGTTTCTAAGGACCTTAACCCTCTACTGCCCAAATTTGTTTTTTCGAAAATATTCATTTTTCCCGTGTATAGGAAATCATTTTGAGCAACTTTTGTTCTACGAAAAACTTTACTTCTCTTGTTTTATGTTTTTCATGTTTCATTTTTAGTATTTTAATTTGCATTTATCTTTTTTAGTTTATGTTTGTTTTTGGTAGTATTTGGCCTACTCTACCACCTAATATAATTACATTTCGCCTATATAATTTTTTCATGTTTTTACAGTCACTTTTTCATTTTTTTTGCATGTTTTTCACATTTTCTGCTATAGAATCGCACCATCATCATTTAAATTGCAAAAAATGCGTAGAGGCATAGTCTGGGACACTACAAAAATTACTGCATACACCATATTCTTGATTTACACAACGAAATGGGGGTGTTTAATTCGAGAATCGTTTAAAAAAAGAATGTCCATGACTTAAATTGAGAATATGACTTAAATTAAGAATCTTTGGGATTTCGTAATTTGTCGGAGAATTTTCAAAATGTATCAATAGTATTTTGTTTAGTCATGTTATAAAAACATTTAAGCATGGTTTTGGAACACCTGGGATGTTCTAGTCCATCCGAAACTTCCGGAAATTTTGTGCAGCAGGCTAACCGAAAAAACAAGTTGAAACTTCAAAATTTTGACAACGGATCCTACCCAGAGTGCTTCAGTGAGTGCGGTAGGCTACAGTGCATTGTTGTAACAACTTATTGGGATGATCTGGGACATCCAAGGACTCCCTGGAGTTAAGATCTGTGGGTCTACCACCGTAACAAGCAAGAGGTCGACGGATTTTGACAACGGAACATATCCGCATAGCTTCAGTGAGCATGGTAGACTACTTTGCTGATGAGTAGGAATGTCCTGGGTCATCCAAGGACTCCCTGGAGTTAAGATCTGTTGGTTTACCACCGTAACAAGCAAGAGGTCGACGGATTTTGACTCCGGAATATACCCGCATAGCTTCAGTGAGTATGGTAGACTACTTTGCTGATGTGTAGGGATGTCCTGGGTCATCCAAGGACTCCCTGGAGTTAAGATCTGTGGGTCTACCACCGTAACAAGTAAGAGGTCGACGGATTTTGACTCCGGAATATAACCGCATTGCTTCAGTGAGCATGGTAGACTACTTTGCTGATGAGTAGGAATGTCCTGGGTCATCCAAGGACTCCCTGGAGTTAAGATCTGTGGGTCTACCACCGTAACAAGCAAGAGGTCGACGGATTTTGACTCCGGAATATACCCGCATAGCTTCAGTGAGTATGATAGACTACTTTGCTGATGTGTTGGGATGTACTGGATCATCCAAGGACTCCCTGGAGTTAAGATCTGTGGGTCTACCACCGTAACAAGTAAGAGGTCGACGAATTTTGACTCCGGAATATAACCGCATTGCTTCAGTGAGCATGGTAGACTACTTTGCTGATGAGTAGGAATGTCCTGGGTCATCCAAGGACTCCCTGGAGTTAAGATCTGTGGGTCTACCACCGTAACAAGCAAGAGGTCGACGGATTTTGACCCCGGAATATACCCGCATAGCTTCAGTGAGTATGGTAGACTACTTTGCTGATGTGTTGGGATGTACTGGATCATCCAAGGACTCCCTGGAGTTAAGATCTGTGGGTCTACCACCGTAACAAGTAAGAGGTCGACGGATTTTGACTCCGGAATATACCCGCATAGCTTCAGTGAGTATGGTAGACTACTTTGCTGATGTGTAGGGATATCCTGGGTCATCCAAGGACTCCCTGGAGTTAAGATCTGTGGGTCTACCACCGTAACAAGTAAGAGGTCGACGGATTTTGACTCCGGAATATAACCGCATTGCTTCAGTGAGCATGGTAGACTACTTTGCTGATGAGTAGGAATGTCCTGGGTCATCCAAGGACTCCCTGGAGTTAAGATCTGTGGGTCTACCACCGTAACAAGCAAGAGGTCGACGGATTTTGACCCCGGAACATATCCGCATAGCTTCAGTGAGCATGGTAGACTACTTTGCTGATGAGTAGGGATGTCCTGGGTCATCCAAGGACTCCCTGGAGTTAAGATCTGTGGGTCTACCACCGTAACAAGTAAGAGGTCGACGGATTTTGACTCCGGAATATAACCGCATTGCTTCAGTGAGCATGGTAGACTACTTTGCTGATGAGTAGGAATGTCCTGGGTCATCCAAGGACTCCCTGGAGTTAAGATCTGTGGGTCTACCACCGTAACAAGTAAGAGGTCGACGGATTTTGACTCCGGAATATACCCGCATAGCTTCAGTGAGTATGGTAGACTACTTTGCTGATGTGTAGGGATATCCTGGGTCATCCAAGGACTCCCTGGAGTTAAGATCTGTGGGTCTACTACCGTAACAAGCAAGAGGTCGACGGATTTTGACCCCGGGACTTACCGGCATAGCTACAGAGCGTATGGTAGACAACTTTGGTAATGTGTTGGGCTGACTTGGGTCATCCAAGGACTCCCTGGAGTTAAGATCTGGTGGTCTATCATATCTCCAGGGAGTCCTTGGATGACCCAGAACATCTCAACACATCAGCAAATTAGTATATCATACTCACTGAAGCTATGCGAGTGAGTCCCGGGGTCAAAAACCGTCGACCTCTGACTTGTTACGGCGGTAGACCCTCAGATCTTAACTCCAGGGAGTCCTTGGATGACCCAGGACATCCTAGAACATCAGCAATGTAGTCTACCATACGCTCTGAAGCTACGCGGGTATGTCCCGGGGTCAAAATCCGTCGACATCTTGCTTGTTACGGTGGTAGACCCTCAGCTCTTAACTCCAGAGAGTCCTTGGATGACCCAAGTCAGCCCAACACATCAGCAAAGTAGTCTACCATACTCACTGAAGCTATGCGGTTATATTCCGGAGTCAAAATCCGTCGACCTCTTGCTTGTTACGGTGGTAGACCAACAGTTCTTAACTCCAGGGAGTCCTTGGATGACCCAGGACATTCCTACTCATCAGCAAAGTAGTCTACCATGCTCACTGAAGCTATGCGGATATGTTCCGGGGTCAAAATCCGTCGACCTCTTGCTTGTTACGGTGGTAGACCCACAGATCTTAACTCCAGGGAGTCCTTGGATGACCCAGGACATTCCTACTCATCAGCAAAGTAGTCTACCATGCTCACTGAAGCTATGCGGATATGTTCTGGGGTCAAAATCCGTCGACCTCTTGCTTGTTACGGTGGTAGACCCACAGATCTTAACTCCAGGGAGTCCTTGGATGACCCAGGACATCCCTACTCATCAGCAAAGTAGTCTACCATGCTCACTGAAGCTATGCGGATATGTTCCGGGGTCAAAATCCGTCGACCTCTTGCTTGTTACGGTGGTAAACCCACAGATCTTAACTCCAGGGAGTCCTTGGATGACCCAGGACATCCCTAAACATCAGCAAAGTAGTCTACCATACTCACTGAAGCTATGCGGTTATATTCCGGAGTCAAAATCCGTCGACCTCTTGCTTGTTACGGTGGTAGACCAACAGATCTTAACTCCAGGGAGTCCTTGGATGACCCAGGACATTCCTACTCATCAGCAAAGTAGTCTACCATGCTCACTGAAGCTATGCGGATATGTTCCGGGGTCAAAATCCGTCGACCTCTTGCTTGTTACGGTGGTAGACCAACAGATCTTAACTCCAGGGAGTCCTTGGATGACCCAGGACATTCCTACTCATCAGCAAAGTAGTCTACCATGCTCACTGAAGCTATGCGGATATGTTCCGGGGTCAAAATCCGTCGACCTCTTGCTTGTTACGGTGGTAGACCCACAGATCTTAACTCCAGGGAGTCCTTGGATGACCCAGGACATTCCTACTCATCAGCAAAGTAGTCTACCATGCTCACTGAAGCTATGCGGATATGTTCCGGGGTCAAAATCCGTCGACCTCTTGCTTGTTACGGTGGTAGACCAACAGATCTTAACTCCAGGGAGTCCTTGGATGTCCCAGATCATCCCAATAAGTTGTTACAACAATGCACTGTAGCCTACCGCACTCACTGAAGCACTCTGGGTAGGATCCGTTGTCAAAATTTTGAAGTTTCAACTTATTTCTTGGGTTAGCCTGCTGCACAAAATTTCCGGAAGTTTCGGATGGACTAGAACATCCCAGGTGTTCCAAAACCATGCTAAAATGTTTTAATAACATAACTAAACCAAATACAATTGATACATGATGAAAATTCTCCGACAAATTACAAAATCCCAAAGATTCTTAATTTAAGTCATATTCTCAATTTAAGTCATGGACATTCTCATTTTAAGTCGTGACTTAAAAAAAGTTGCGTAAATCGAGAATCGTTTAAAAAAAGGTGACTTAAAAAAAGAATATGGTGTACTTCTTTTTACTGAAAATATTGAAAATGTTAGTGAAAAACACAGCCTAAGTTGACCCCTAAAAAAAAGACATTTTTAAAAACATTGGCAAAGTCACATAAAACAAGTTAAACTTCCAACCCTGAAATTTTCTAAAATTTTAAGAGTTCTTCTTTCCAGTGCTTTTTGAAGATCAAAAATTGGTTGAAAAATGGATTTTTGGCGATTTTTCAAATCGAAGCCCGTCTAGAGGCGGGGTTGGGTTGTAGAGGGTTAAAGTTCATGCTTCCCCCCGAGTTGAGCCTACGCAGCAATCCAATGGTCGTTAGTTCAAATCCTGGGGAGGATGGGAGCTTAGGTGTACCAAGAGATATTTATTGCCTCACCGTTTCAAGCCTTTGGACAATAGGGGTTAATCACTTCGAGTATACTGCATACGCGTATCATACGCACATAATATTCTCATTGTCTGCATACTGTATTGACAATATAGACCCCATATTCGTCGTATTTGAGGTCATATCTACCCAAATATCAGCGTGAATATCATACGCGCATAACACTCGCGCAGTATTCCTTGGCTGCATACCGTATCGACTCCAATATTGGCTTCATATTGGTGCAATATCAGAAGTGAATTGCCCTTTGTTTGGACACCTTGTTTCGAGTGAGAATTTCGCAATAGAGAACGCCAAAGCCATGCTGTAGAGCAATCAATTTGCTTTATTTGAAAAGGCAAATTCGCAAAATAAAAATATCATAGGATACAACAGATAAAAAAAACACCCATAGCAAAGAAGCATGAGTCTATTGCACTAATTCAAACATAGTGTTCGCGAATTCTTCATTAAGAATAACAGGAACAATATTCTAATTGGGAAAACAAAATATTTAATACATTTAAAAGGCTTTTGTAAAATGTTAAATAAATTAAAAATATTTTCCCGGTTTGTCAGTCAAATTCCCGAGTTTTTCCCGGTTTTCTCCCGGTGGATAAAATTCCCGGGTTTTCCCGGTTTTCCCGGTTTTTTTCCCGAGGTGGCCACCCTGATATAAAGTTTACTAACTTTTTAGTATGAAAGTTTATATAACTTTGGAAATTATATAAAAAACTTATGGAAACACAATTTTGCAAACTTTTAATTTAACATCTAGGTTTTCTATAAAACCCACGTTTTTAAATACCTAGGTAAAAATGTTGTTATGGTTTCGTTTTAGCAACCTGCCGAAAAGGCCAAAAAATGATTGGAAAATGAAGACGTTCTGATTATTTTGTTCTCATGGACATACTTTTTGCTCAGGTTTTGAAAAATGTGGGTTTAATAGAAAACCAAAAACATATTTATTGATGTAAGTATTCTTTTTTTTTTCATTAAAAAGCCCTTTCCATCTAAATTTTAAAAATATGTTTTTTTTGTACTCATGGCGCTTACACAGCAAAAATTTTATGTGTAAAATCGCATGCAAAAGCATGCACATCACCTTTGTGAGAAAAAGCATGTAATATTGTATGAGAAAACGTGTACACAAAAAGCATGTACCGAAGAAAAAAAAAATCAGGTCTGCTCACCCCAAAAATAACATCAATCCGGCGAGAGTCATATTCAGATTACCAAGTCCGCGCCCCAACCCACTCGGCTATCTCACCGCTATGAAAATAGATGGATCTTCACTGATGTAGCTGTAGGTTCCCCATACATCGTATGCAGTTAACACAGTATACGACGTACGGAAAACCTACTGTTACATTGGCATTGATCCAACTATTTTCATAGCGGCGAGATAGCCGAGTGGGTTGGGGCGCGGACTTGGTAATCTGAATATGACTCTCGCCGGATTGATGTTATTTTTGGGGTGAGCAGACCTGATTTTTTTTTCTTCGGTACATGCTTTTTGTGTACACGTTTTCTCATACAATATTACATGCTTTTTCTCACAAAGGTGATGTGCATGCTTTTGCATGCGATTTTACCATCGGATTTTTTGCTGTGTACGTCACATAGTCCAATCAATGAAAACTATAGATTTTGCGTGTAAATTACTGTTATAAGACAATCAAAAGGTTTTGAAACATATAAAATGCTGGCAGTAGCTGATACAAAGATTAAATTGAGTTTCCATAGGGAATTTTGAAAATTTGACATTTTTATTTTACTAAAAAAGCAAAATCGTTCAGAAAATTGTTACCTACAAGATGATGGTATAGGTTTTGGTGTCAACATTTTTTTGAGGGAGATTCGTAAAAATTTCAGGCAGAAGTTTTCATTTTTTCAATTTTAACGTGCTGCCATTGAAAAATGACGACTTCTTGGATCAGTATGAATACAGAACATTATTGGTAGGAATCCTAACTATGATTAAAAGTGAAATACGGAGCGATTTGAACGCATTTTTAAGTTTTTAGAACAAAATATGAAATTTTATATGATAAAAGACCATTTTTCAGTAAATCGCAAATCGCGAGTTCTAAACGATTTTTGGGATTTTTACTTTGTATGAAAACATTGTTCCTGAGGCAAAAACCTATCGAAATCCAAGTGAGCCCGAAGGTTTTCGCCACATCGCCTCTTTTTGGGACACACTATTGGACACTATTGTGACCAATTCTGTCGAAATGTCAATGAATGCCAAGTATCGAAACCATGAATTTCGATACACACAAGTCTGTACTTGATTCTCCGAAGTCCTTACAATAAATTAACTTCGGATAATCGAATATCGAAAATTTATTTTAATCAGAATTTGGGTCTATGACCTAAAATAATGGATTACGAGTACGGACTGTATCTCTGTATGGTCCAAACTCGCATGATTCCTCCTGTCGGATCAAATTTCTGCCAAAGTGTAATTTTTTATGCTCGGTGGACATATCTACGATTCAATATTAAATAACCATGTCAAAAACCATTACATGAGACATAGCACTATTTCAAAAGTCAGCGTCGATTTGGTTTCAGTTGAAAACGCTTTTTAAGAAGCTGTAATCAAGCATCTAAGTGCAGATGAGTCAACATTAGATGCCTGATGGAATTATTTGCTCTCCTCCTTTATGTTACAAATATTGCTAAAGTTATGTATAAGTTGTTCCGCCGCTTAGTTTAGGTGAAAACTATCTCAAGCAGTGACGGTTCGTCAACTCGGTTTGCTTTTGTTTCGCATAAACGCAAAATAGTTTTAACACGCAAATACAAGCCAAACTGCACGCGAAAGTGCAAGACGTCGCACAGTGGTTCCAGGTGTGACAAAAATCAAAAAATGAAAGTTATATTTCAGTTGTGCTAGTATTTTTCTATTTTTTCTCATATCTTCAAAAACACTTTCCCAAATTTTGAGCAAGATTGGATGAAATTTTAATTTTTGGCAGCTTTGAGAGTGCAGCAATTTTTGTTATTTGTAGTAGCTGAAACTTCAAAATTCGCAAATATTATTTTTTCTTAAAACTTGCATAACTCAGCCAGTTTTAAACCAAATTTCATTCTTCTGGCTGCATTCGAAAGGTATTTGAAAGTTAATTTTACTGTCCTTGGAATTTCGATTGACCCCTCCCCCTTTTTTGCTATTTAAACGAAAGTAAGGATTAACAATTTTCAAGATTTTTTCGAATTTCAACCCTTCAGGAAGAATTTTGTACGGGTGTGACCAATGTCTCGTATGCATTTTCTGTCATGAAAATAAATGTGCTTTCAGACTGTGTATAGCAAATTTTGCTCCTACTTGCTCGAAAGATCAAAATTTGCATGTTTCTAAAAAAGTCATAAGTGGATCTACTCTACTCTATTCACGTAATGGATCAAAAAGTCAGATATGGAATTCGCCTTATGATTTTTCTTCATATTCAAGAACTCAACAAATGTACTAAAATAATACTGGATTTTAGATTTATTAGTGTATCAAAAACTTTTTTTTTTTTTTGGTACGATATATTTTCTTGTGAGAATCCTGACCAAAAAGCAGTTTTTACCTTACATATTTTAATCTGTAGCTTAGTACATAAAAAGCAGAGCATACCTTGGCTCTAGTCGTGGATAAGGAGAGGAGGGAAGATGGGAAATAAAAAAAATCAAAAACTTATTCTCATCTTTTCACATTAAATGTTTTATAAATTACTTTAAGTAATATAAAATGCAAAAAAAAAACTTAATGAATTATAAATTTTGTAGGTGACGATCTTTGTTTTACCCCCAAGTATTTGGAGAAAATTCGAAAAGGAATAGAGATAATAACTTGAAATGAAATGGTCCTATAATTTATTGTGTTTCATACGTTTATAGGACCTTTAAAAAAACTCTAGAAATGTCTTATGATCTTTTTCTAGCTAAACTACAGATACTACTAAAATGTGTACGGTTAAAATGTTATGATTATCTCATAAAAGCCAAATAACACTTTTCCTCAAGTACACAAATTCTGGAACACCCTATTAACTGGACCACCCTAGCGTTACTACTGTACTGACCCTGATCAACTTTCCGGTAGATGTCAAAAGCTGTTAATTAAATGTGTGGTATCAACAAATTTTGTTTAACAAAATTCCGGTTTTGGATCATTGTGATATGGTACCACCCTAACATTTTATTTGTTTAGATTCACACACACAAAAAATCAAAATTCAGAAGTTTAAAAAAATATTAAAAAAATAATAATTTATGAACCCCCCTAATGTACTTAGATTACATTTTATGAAAAAATAAATGTATTTTTTGAATTCAGCTGCCAAAAATTACCCTAATAGGGTATTTGTACCTATTTTGGGCCTAGAACGTATTTTGGGTCTACCAATCTTAATTCAACGAAATTGAGCTTTTCGCCAAATCTGGCAGGGATCTGCCACTTGAGAATGATACATGCAGTCATTATCTTCATTTTGGTGGGAAAGGATCATTCACTTTTTTCTCCTAAATTAGAAATAATGCAAAAAATATACCACTCTTCACATTTTTCTTGGCAAATCGCTAGGTGCCCATTAGGTCCAAAATATTCACCACTTTTGCTTACCGCTTGTTGACACTCAGCGTCACGGTTTTCATCGCTCAGCACATGAATGAGAGCCGTCCCCCGAATCTCCAACCACCGGCAATGTGTTTTTATTGGTGGGTTGCACAATCCCATTGCAAAAACAATCACTAAACTGCCACCAAATCAATAAAATAACTGATTAAAGTTGCTTCGTCCATATCGGAGAGAAATGGATATATTTTCGGTACATTTGACAATTCTACAAACTGTGCCAGTGTGTGTGCGCTTCTCGAATTTTACAGTCTTTCTTGCATATTACGAGCTCGTTGTTTGGCTACGCAACAATTGTTTAATTATGTTTAAAACTCGTAAAGAATGATATAAATCATGTCCAAGCTAATTATGCACGTAATGCAAGTGAAATCAATCATTCTAATGTTTATTTGTGGCTTAAAACATCACAATGATTTAGCATATTTGTCGACCGAATTTGTGCGGCTGTACTGTACGAGCTGGGGCTGAACCGTACGTCAAAAAAGTTCGCCACGTGCTTCGAGATTTCAACCAATCAGAAGGTAGGCCGAAAATATGCACAAAGAAGGTCGTATGCTAGGAGCAATATCCCCAAAATAGGGGCAAAAAGTGTTTTAGTTTTTCGTGCTTTTACAGCGATATAAGGTATTTTTATCAAAATGTTGATAATGTACGAGCTTAAGCATTAAAAATCCAACTTATTCATGTATAACAAACTAGGCTGCCAATAGCAGTCTTTGAGAATACATCAAATTAAAAGTGCGCTCTGCTTAGTAGGCCCAAAATAGGGACAAATACCCTATGACATATTTGGTAGGATACCTGACATTTTTTAATTTTGTCACACCGTTGTTCGGAGAGGATCCACTGTGCGTCGTCACCCTGTGCACATAAACAAATTTAATCTCTGACACGTCAGTAAGTCACGTTGCAGCAGTGCCTAGTTAGGATAGCATTACTCCCTCCTGTGGAAAGTTGGTTGCCCCAGAATCTGATGGAGTATTCAAATCAGCACATCCAGAGCAGACGATCCTTTGCAGTGATGAAGCAAAATGTGTGCTAATAGCATGGATGGATGCACACCGCCATTGCCTTCGTCAACTGACTCACAATGCTGATTCTGGTGCTTGACGGGAAGAATCTAACACCTGAACGAGAGAAACTCTTTTAGCTGCTGTAAACACTTTAAAGTGCTATAGCAGAAACTATCTGGCACTCCAAAGGCACTTGGAAAGACGAAAAGAATTGGACCTCAAGAGCTCCACAAAAGAAATGATGCTTAGAATTTTAACAAAGGTGTCAATGAATAACCAATTAGCTAGGGAAAAGTGAAAAATAGCAACGACAAAGAACTTTTCTATTAACAGATTCATTTCTATTCTTAACGTATCAAACGGTGACACAAACTTGTCACAGTGATCTTGGTACCATGTGCAAACCCAAGCTGTCCCTGTCCCATTAGGGTGACAATAATAAAAATCGACATCAGAGATACCCTCTGACTTGATTCCTTAGGCAAAAATAAGTATCTGTGCCCATTTGTGCCAAATAGGTTAAGGTTAAAAAAAATCAAATCAAATTATTCGCTCTACAGCATTGCCTTGGCGTTCTCGATTGCGAGATTCCTACTCGAAACTAGGTTTTCGAAGGCTTGATTGTTGAGGCAACCCCTTTTTACATCTTAGCTTCCATCCACCCCGGGATTCAAACTGACGACCTTTGGATTGTTAGTCCAACTGCCTACCAGCGACTCCACCGAGGCAGGACGACTCCTACACCTGGACTGAGCTAACGACCAAACCATTGGGTTAGACCGGGACCAACATTTACTTCCCTGTCCGACGGAAGGCGTGATCAGACAAATCTCGTCTCAAAATTTGCCACCGGGACCTTCAGGGATCAAACCCGTCGACTGGGTGAGAGGCAACCATGCTTTCCCCTACACCACGGTCCCGGCTAAGGTTAAGGTTAAGGGGTCGCAACGCGTATCGTTGAAGTTTAAGTTTAAGTTACATGGGGAAAATCGCAAAAATGTATGCAGAAAAACATCGTTTCAGTATTTTTCTGCCAGGGGGCGCGGGTCTTGCACAAAATTTTCCAAGTGTAAAATTCTTGTAGGAAATTAAATCTCTACAAGTTTGCCGAACGATGCAAAACGATCCGAGTTTATCCTGATTTTTTTTCGATAAGAGTATTTTCTTATATACTTCCTATATGCCCCTTACATATTTTCAAGTATATAAGTCGATGTCTTTTCATCGCATTGCTAATAACTCATCAGGATCAACTCGGATTTTCTTGCACCCTTCGAAAAAGTTGTGAGTAATTAAATTTCCAGGGTGGTTAAAAATCTTCGCGGATTTCGCGATTTTCGCGGCGCGGATTTCGCGGATTTCTGTTGAATGTTCCTGTGGGTCTATCTTCAAGAATACAACGTAGATTTCGATGGCTAGTGAAAATGTTTGTCTAAATCTAGTATTTCCAGAAGAAAGAACGCAAATTTATCTAAATCCTGCTCGGT
Source organism: Culex pipiens pallens (assembly GCF_016801865.2). NCBI lineage: Eukaryota > Metazoa > Arthropoda > Insecta > Diptera > Culicidae > Culex > Culex pipiens. The sequence goes on along the minus strand of NC_068939.1, from coordinate 61,382,797 downwards.
GAGAGCAATTTAGATTTCCGCGAAATCCGCGAAATTCGCGAAGATTTAACCACCCTGAATTTCCTACAAGAATTTCATACTTTGGTAATTTTGAGCGAGACCTACGCCACCTGCTGCCAAAATACTGAAGCTATGTTTACCTTTTTGCAATTTTACCCATATAAACTTCAACCATAAAAGCGACCTTAACCGATTTGGCTCAAAATTGGCACAGTTACTTATTATTGCCTAAATAATCAAGATTTTCTAAAATTTTAAATTTCTCTTGTCACCCTACTGTAACATCGAAAAAAATTGCCTTGAATTTTGTTTGCATGAAAATGAAAAAAAGTGATCAGAAATGGTCGAATCGTTTGTTTACCGTTGTACATAAAAATTAACATAGGGCTCTAGTACCCTATTGGGGACCATCCATAAACCACGTAGGCACTTTTAAGGAAATCTCATCAGGGGTGACATTGGGACTAGAGAGTGGGTAAGTTTGGGGCATACAAATGTCTGCATTTTTGTATGACCCAATCTCACCCCAAGACTCAATGTCACCCCTGATGACGGTACTTTTAGAAAACAAACAATGCGCCATGGGTTTCCTATGTGCATAGGACCTTTTGAAAAAGTACCGTAATCTGGGGCGAATCGGGACTACAGTCTGAATAGGGACAACAGTTTTTAGAGCACTTAAAGCTTTTAAGTTTGGAAATGGATGTACACATTTTGTTGGTCTGAGTCTGTTCTAACCGAAACCAACCAGAAAAATCAAAATATTGTGCTCCAACATAGTTAAAACTGTTGTCCAAATTCGCCCCATGTGTCCCGATTGACCCCAGTTTACGGTAAGCGAAATTTAACTTTTGATTCAGAGCTATTCAGAGTATTTGGGTCGTAAAGCCCTATGTTAATTTTAGCATGCAAAATTTAATAAATAGCATGCCAGAGATCTTTTTTATCTTAATTTTTTGACCTTGCCTTCCCCAACGTCTTCCACCCACTTATGATTAAGATTGATAAACGAAAACAAATATCAACTGAAATATATTATCTAAAAATTTGCCGAATTGCAATTCACAACGCCATAATTGTCAGAGATCGTGTGATATTTTGCTTCAAAATGCTATTTTATAGTGCAAAGTACATACCTTTCTCAGTATCTGAGTTTTACACAAAAATTAAACTAGATTCTCTTTAAATTATCACTATTTTAACCGGTTCACTAAATGAAAATTTCTCATTTTTTTTAAAGAAAACTTTTGCGCTGGAAGCGTCGGCGCAGGCAACTGTCAATGTGTCAAACAACGTGCGAAGCAACGTTGCCAAGTCGGCAACACAACGGAGCGCGATCATAGCGCACTCTGTGAACGCACTCCACGCCAAGATGAGAAGGTAACAACGGAAACAAATGCATTGATTAAATCCAGTACATATAGATCGGACTCGTTAATTCAACAGCTCGCTTATTCAAACGTATTCGAACTCAAAATCACTCAATCGTCAAAATCAATGTAGTTCCACTCGAGTAGCCGAATCCACTGTGTGATTAATTTCGGTTAAAATCTTACGTTAAGGTATACCCTTTTGAAAAAAGGTAACACCGGGTAAACTTAAAAAAAAGAATAGGCAATCAAACGTCAAAATTACCCCACACAAAAAAATATTATGGTAATGACAAAAGTAACTTACTTTTGAATTAATAAGTGGTTAAAATTTGCTACATTAAAAGTTTTTTTCTTGTTTTGAAAATGAAAACTTTTACTGCTACAGTTTTTGAAAATCTCATTGCTAACTTATTTAAAAGTTTTAACTTTTAATTCGACTGTATAATTTCTTTCATTTCGTCGTTCTCGTGTAACCGTGTACGCCTAAGTCCAAAATGTAAACAAACGTTTAGGTGATTCCGGTGGTTAGTGAGTGGTGGTCCACGACGTCAATCAAAACAGAACGCGTCCGCAGCCAGGACTTGTACGCGGATACCTTCGAAGGAGGATGGTGCGGAACAAGGTTAAGGGATTAGGGGAAAGTTGGTTTTCAAAAGGATGAGGCCAGCTTCCTGCCGGATCTGCAGCTGTTTCACGACCGAAATGGGTAAGAAGGAAGCTTGGGTGTTTGGTGGCGTTTGTGTTTGATTTTGTTTGTTTTTGTAGGACGCCGTTTATGCGGATGTGAATTTGCACCGGTTGTATTCGATAAAGTTAATTTTAACGGTGAGGAGAAGGATCCGACGGAAGAGGGAAACGACGAGAAGCGATCGGAGGTGGTCAGCGCGGATGTTGCACTCGGTGCCGGCGGTTTACGACCATCAGCAGCATTATGTGCCGGAAGTGATGACGGGACAGTGTGGGATGTCCTGAGGGTCCGCAGTCCATTTGTCGTTGCAGGACATGTTTGACGAGTATTACATAAACATCCGGAAGAACAGTTTGCACCAGTTCTGGAAGAACCGTCTGTACGAAAGCCGCAGGTCCTGAAGCTGTCGTACTCGGATTACTTCCAGAGGTTGGAGCGATATCCGACGAACCTGATCAAGAACATCTACCTGGAATACCGAAGAAGTCACCGGTGAGTATTGAGAATGTGTTCAGTGTCTAGCCAATTTAATTTACTTTCAAACTCTTTCAGCAACTCCCGCCCGCAAACTCTCAACTCGCGACGGCGCAGCTTCGGCCGGATGAACTGACAACATCTGTGCCATTCTCGAAGGAGGATGATGTGATCGGGAACTATCGGTTCAGGCGCTTCACTTCCCAGTTGAAAAACGTCGACTTACCTTCCCGAATTAACACCCAATGGCCAACTCCTCCAAGCCTGTCCTGATGATGGCCGGCAACGAGACCACCCTGTTCTCTACATCGCTGTCGCGCTCTAAAATGTAGGCCGCGATGTTAAGCAGCATAAGCAGCAGTTTTAATATTAAAATAAAAATAAAAATGTAAATAAAATCCATCACATTTTTCGAAAATCATCACTGTAATGTCAAATGCTATTTATTGTTGCCATAAAAAGTTTCTTCTTATAATAAAAGTAAAAAACTTTTACCGATACAACGATTTTGTTCTAGAAGTGCATGGTAGTATCAAAAACTTTCCAACTTTTAAATTAAAAAGTTTGAACTTTCTACGAATATTCACCAACGCAAACTTTTAATCCAACGAACGATCTTTTTAAATTTAGAGTATTTTTTCTTTGTGTGCCCCCACTAGAGGGCGCTTAAACTTGGGGTGATGTTTTCATTATAACCTACAGCGAGTAAATTGGTTTGAAATTTGAAATTGTTTTATTTCATCATAAAATCGATATTAATAGCAAATTATACCATTTTCAGGTAAGAAATAAATAGCTTAATTGATATAAACGAAAATATTTTTGTGATGGTCGATTTAACTTGTTCATTATCTGATTCAAAGTAAGGGAATGTTTTAATCAACAACATCAAAACATAACTAATCAATTGAGAATGTAGATTATTCAAGTGGACAATTATTTTTTTAAGTCACTTCTACCATAAAAGCAAAGATCTGCTTGAAAAATGATAATTGGATTGATTTTCAAAATTAGCAATCCAACCTCATTCTCGCGTTTTCAATCCGGATCTCAGAATTTTCAATGAAAAAGGCAACTTAGCAAAAAAATCAAAAAGTCAGTCGATAGAACTTTTTATTTCTTACCTCCTGTTAACTTTATTTTATTCCAAAAGATCAATTTTCTTTTAAAAAATCTTAGAATAGTTTTCCCTCCCCTTTGCACTTATCGCGCAAAACCGTAAACGTAACCTTGCACCAAAGCTCTCCTACTCGAATGTAGGTGGCGAATAGAGTGTTTAGCTTTGGTTTTGGGGGCCTATGGAATGTATACTTTTTTGGGCAAAAAGGGTAGAAAGTATCCCTTTGAGGGATAGTTCTGATTTTGAGTGTACATTCTACAAAACCCGTTCAAAATAAAGCATGATCAAATATTATCTCATTTCCTGAAAATTGGATAAAATGGCCTGAATGAAAGATCGAGCGAGATGTATCAATATTTCGATTTTGCTGAGTTCAGAGAATTTTTTGAGAAAAAATAATCTCTGGATCTCTGAACCCTAGTTCGAACCTTTGTTTCGCTAAATTGAAAAAAAAAATATTTGGCGTCATTTTTAGCACTTAGATTTGACCTGCTTGTATTGAAGCAACAAAATAATTGTACCAAGATTGAGACGCTCTAGGCAAATTAATTTATCTCATTCGTTCCCTAAATCGCATTTAACCAAATGAAAAATTGTTGACCCAACTGAATCAACAAGCTACACTTCGTTTCAAAAAATCGTCAATGGTTCTTTGTAGGAACGTGTCGAACGTTCAGTTTCGAACGGAAATTTGTGAACTACACACGACGTTTTTCTCTTCTCGCAAGACAACATCTTTCGTCACATCATTTTTCCTCCCCCTGTAACCGGACGTGACGATGATGAAAGCAGTGTTGTGTCTGATTTTCACACTGTGCCGCTACCAAAGCTTTGCCCAGAGTGAGTTGGTTCCCTTTGCCTTCTATAGTACCAATCGCGTGTAATTGGGCACATCGTCATCGTTCACGCTTCCCACAGATATCGTCTGCTATTACGATGGTCGTGCAGGAACCTACGCGACCCCGGTGCTGCCGGAGGCACTCCAATCGGCCAACTGTACCCACTACACGTACATCGGAATTGGGCTCACATCAAAGGGAGACCTTCGGGAGCTGAATCCTAACTTTGATTTGAAAAGTACGTATTTGCGGCGAATAACGATGGGAAAACGCTCGCAGTTTGGATCGAGAGTGATTCACCTCACACTCAAATGCAAGCGCTCGCGAACCATTCGTGAACCATCAACTGAAAATCGTTCATTGATGTGCGAAAATTCTCATCAGGGTAAAATTAAGGTTTCGTTACTCTTGTAATCTTGAAATTTTTACATTGAAAATTCCAACTCAAAACGATTTCATGCCTTCCATTTTTAATATTCTTTTCGAAATTCAGTCGTTTACGGTCCAAACTGTGATTCGCCTGTGGGTGATGAACTCGTGATGGATGTTAATTGAATTATGAGAACATAAAAGACCAAGTGTATCAATATTTGCGTTCTTTTTGTAATGGCAAATGTAGATTACGTTTCACCTTTTTATTTCTCTTTTCACTTGAATTTCATTGAAATTTCAGTTTATCTTTGATCGTTCATCTTTCTACAATGAATGAATTTTCTATGAGCTGAAAATGAGCATTCTTCGAGATTTTAGAGCCTTAAAAGGATCTCGATACCTTTTCCTAGAACTAAAAATTACCTCTAGAATTGAATTGAAAATTATTTTTCCCGTTACTTTTCAGCTGGCCTCCCGTCGTTTCTTCAGCTGCGGTCTCCCACATCGAAACTGTTGGTCCTGCTGGGGGGCATCTACGAGAGCAGTGCCACGTTTTCAACCGTAACAACACAAATTGTTTTGCCCCCATTTTACGCAAACTTTTTCGTAGCACAGACAAACGTACACTGCAGAAGTGAACTTTATTTTGCCCTAAACCGTTTAATCCATGTTTAAACCCATTTTTGATTTTATAAGAATTTACAGTGAGTCAAATATTTGCCCTCGATTTAAGTGAATTCTTTTATGAAATGAGTTACGGACAAATATTTGACTCACTGTAGGCAAAGGCCATCAAATTTTAAAGTTAGTTTAAACCTCACACTTTATTTGTTGATTTCAAAAACCGCTGCTTTCCACATATATTTTGGCAATTTACAAAATAAACGTTCGTTTGTCTGTTTGTGCCCGTATCTGCACAATGTTTCCCAATTTCCCAGCATTTTCCTACCCCCTCTTCGGTTAGTTTTTATTTCTTTACCCTCATTTTCCCCCCTCGTCACAGGCCGTTGCCGCCTCGTTGGATTCCCTCATCAATAACGTAGCCCTGTTTTTGACCCGCCACAACCTGGACGGTGTCGACGTAGACTGGCGGTACCCGGGAAGCCGCGGGGGAAAACCCAACGATAAGGTAATTACTGGGACCTCATCGGAACATTCCGGTCCTCTCGTCCTTTCGGCCCTACGGCAAAATGTTGTCAACCGAGAGAGCAAGGTGTCTCATTATTTTCCTTTTCCTAAAAACAACAACTAAACTTCCAGGCCAATTTCCAAAAGTTTCTGATCCGGCTACGGGCTCGCCTCAACATGATGAACAAGCTGCTTGCGATATCTGTTTCCCCGAACCCGGCACCGTCCGGGGTGGCTTACGATGCTACAACATTAAGCCTGTAAGTATAGGCAACTAACTAACTAACTAGGTTTGGCTTTTAACAGAGCCACACATTAAACATAAATGGTACAACGTGTACAACGAAACGATAGGCGAGGGTTGTCTCGTTGAGGATGATTTACTAATTAGATCTTAAGCCCCATAGTATCGTGCACCTAGCTCCAATTACCGGACCCTTTGATGCCTCTTTAGTGAAGTGTGCTAGAGCTTTAGTGGCTTAGATCCTAAATCTTAACTCGAAACTTGATATTACGCAGATATGCCGACATGATCAATGTGTACGCGTTCAACTTTACCGAGGGAACGGAAACCGTGACGACAAATTTGGCCCCAATGTACTCAAATTCCGCCAACCCGATTAGTGTGGTAAGTTGAAAAAAACTAATAATATTGAAATGACTTTTCAAATCGGGTATTAAATGTTGAAAATGAGCAATTCTTTCAGACTTCGATACAAATTTAAAAAAAATCCAGAATTTCGCATTTTTTTTTTATTTTGTAATTTCATACGATAATCTGTCCAATGGACAGTGTTCATGCATTATTTTGTCAAAAGAAGCCATTTATCATCATTAGTTTTTCCATACGATGCTCCTAACAATGTTGTGGACTGGTGGTCATATAAAATGTGCATGGGAATATTCAAAACATCTGGACCTTGAGAAGGGATTTTCTGATCGACTTGGTGCCTTCGGCAAAGTTCTAGGTTATGATTAATGGATGCTCGGAAATGAATTCCTGATTTTCAATTTGGCTTTTTATCATTTAAAGTTGAGATCTTGAAATGCGTGTTTTGTTAGTTTTCGAAATGTTTTAGGGGACTAAAAGAAAAATCATTTCTTTTTTTTTAGTTGAGGATGGAGCAAAAAATATGCTACCGGAGATATGGTTTCTTGAAACATATGTGATTTAAATATTTTCAAAAATATCAAAATAGTTCTGTTTTTTTTTTTCAATGGAATATCAATACAAAAGCACATTTGCAAAAATATTATAATGGACTCAATTTAGCTCCTTTTTTTACTGTGTTGTTCGGGCTGATGGTTGATGAGATACGGCCTCTTGAAGTTTAAATTTTGTGAAAAATGAGATTTGTTTAGTGTCACCAATCCGTCATTTTTTCAACAAGCGTTGTTTCGGTAACGATTGGTTTGATTTTCGATGATACAGAGAAACCTCTTTTTACGCGGTGGCGTTACGCTTTTTGGTTCGTAGATTTCTCTTAAACCATACAGTATTTTTGCAAGCTTCAAAAGCCATTTTGTAGATCTGAACAAAACCTACAAATTGCTTTTAAAACATTGCAAAAATGTTGCGTCGTTCCAGAGAAATCGACAAATTAGAAAAACGTAACCCACCGCGTAAAAAGAGGTTTCACTGTATATTAAACTTATGTGAAACTTTCTGCTTTACCTTCAAAAAAAATCAAAAAGTCTATAAATGCCAAAGTTAAATCGAGCAAGAGTAGTTAGGATATGGTTATTTAGTAGCTTTCGGGCAAAATTTTCCTAGTGAAGCATTTTGAAATGCTCAAATTTATACTTCGGTAATTCTTCAATGTGTCCTCCGATCAATTTAGCAATGAAAGGTTTTTTATTCTGTTTAGAAAATCTTTCACTTTTGAAGTAATATATGTACATGAAAAAGTTCACCGAGTATGTAGGGGAGTGTGGGGTAATTTGGACACCCTAAGGAAATTGCTCTGTTACGGGCTGTATGGATATTTTAAAGGAATGTGGATGACACCAGAGGATAATAGAGACCATATTTGATGGAAAAATGTCATTCATTTCGATAAATTTTGATGAAAAACCCATTTTTATCGCAAAAGTTAAAAGGTGTCCAAATTACCCCACATTTTTGTGTGGGGGTAATATGAACGCCCCTATGGGGTAATTTGGACATGCCTTGTGGGGTAATTTGGACATGCCTTGTGGGGTAATATGGACATACCTTGTGGGGTAATATAAACACCTTTTGTGGGGTAATTTGGACACATGTTGAAGAATAAGTTTAACATTTGATTTTTTGAGCATGTTTTTTATCCTTCAACCTGGTTTTGTAATTGCTTTATATTTTGAAGTGTTGCTCACAATATTTCATCAATGGTTTAAATAATGATTTAGTGATAGAACTATAATTCAATAGGAAGATAACAAATAGTTCAGTGTAGTATACATAATTTAATCATTAATACTGAAATGATTTAAACATTGATTCTGGATCAGGCACACTATACTTGTTTTTAGTGATTAAGGTATCGTTTATGTTTATATAAATCAATCTATATATAAAATTTATTAGCCTGAAAATATATTTTTTTTTAAATTTTACATTGCCCTCCAAAATTAAATATTATTGTAAACCAGCATAGAAATTAGAAATGTCAAAGAAATTAATAAAAAAGCAATCAACATTAGAGTCTTGTTGAACGCCAAATGTACAGTAATCAGATTTTCATTTGTTGGTTTTGTGAAAGTTCTCATTGCTCACATTCATTTTTGATTGTTTTGACATTTTAAATCCCTCTAAATTTATCAAAATCCCTTTAAAAACTCATCCCACCATGAAAGTTACTTTTTTGTTGCCTGACAGGTAGGCTTTCAGGTATGTCCAAATTACCCCACAAGCCATGTCCAAATTACCCCCATAGCATATTCTATCATAAATTGCGATTTTTGATGATAAAAATGGATAAAATGCACAATTTTTATACGTACATATCTCAGGCATCGTCCAAGCAACCCCCTTAAACATAAAATGTCCACCTTTTTGCCATATAACCCCTGCAAAACCTTATTTCCTAACCTTCAAATATTAGAATTTAAGGCAGTGCCAACCGGCCTTTGGAAACTTTTACACATTATACCAAAACTACTAAACCTATTCCAACTTTTTTGGTTTGTCCATACTCCTAGGCCATTACTAGTACTAGCCTTATCACTTAAATTGTCGTTTTCACTTTATATCTGAAGAAAACGTGATTATTAAAGGGGTGTCCAAATTACCCCCACTGTCCATATTACCCCAAACTCCCCTAATTCTGACAAATTTCATGCTACAATTAATTGAAAATTCAATTGGGTCCTAAAATGAAGCTTAGATTGCTGATATTGTTGTTTACAGCGATAAAGCTTATTTTTCTGAGTACAATGACCATTTGTACGACCACAAAGAGTTTAAAATTGATTTTTAAATCAATTTTGAAAAATTAACCTCGCGGTCCTTCTTGACAGGAAAGCTCCTACTTGACAATGACAGCTCGTTCCAAGAGGACCATAGTTGATCCATCGAAAAAATGTTGTCTTGTCAAAAAAAAAAATTGCATTAACATGAAAATAAGTTATTAGAAATGGTTTTAAATCGTGTTTTTTTACCGTTGTACATAAAAATTTACATAGGGCTTTTGTACCCAATTAAAGATATTTATAAACTATAAAATAGACAAACGGCGGTTCTTTCAAAAGACCGGCGTTTCAAAAAGAACCGCGGTTCTTTTTTTGTGAGCCATGGTTCGTTCGTTCTTTTTAGTTGAGCGGTTCGCTCTTTTTTTGCCCACCTCTACTTTTCAGCAAAAAATCCTTAAAATATGGTGTCTTCCGGAAAGTTGTTCAAAATTTAATGAAGGTTCTACTTCTGAGAATTGATAAAGGTTGGACGACTATTGGGCCCTCAACAGGCAGAAAACTGAAACATTTGCTTTTTTTCCCATACAAACTTCAAGCGATTAGAGGGAGGGGTTCCCGTGGTCAAAATGAGCTCAAATTTGAAATTGAATAGCCCCGGATTTGGACCACCCTAATGTTTATGTATAATTTATTGCCAAATAATTTTATCGAATGCCCACATAATAAATGCAAGAGATCAAAGTGAATAAAGTAGAAGTAGAAAATCAACGGTTGGTTGAAAGATACACTTTTCCTTCGAATAAGCTTGTAAATCATCAGTTGTGTGCTATCTTGTAACACCAACCATTTTGTACATTTCGAGAAAATTGTTTTTTTAAATTTGATGGTAAATATTTTCAAAACTATGAATGATAGAGTCTAACTTTTTGAAGCTGTCGGTTCGTATACTATCGCCAAACAAACGCTACAAGTTTCAACTTTTTTTATTACAAAAGAAAATTATGTAAAATTTGAAAAAAACTTGTGTCACAAGTGTGAAAAGAATTTCCTTACAAACTAAAATAAGTTAATCAATAATTTACCCACTTAATCAATATATTTTCAGAAACAAAAGATGGAATTGCTTTCACAAAATAAGTACCAACATTAATTTGCGAACAAATCCAGAAAATTCCGCATTTTCCAACAATTTGTATGACGTGTCACAAGATAGCACGATCATTTTGATGACAATTTGGTCTATGTCACATTGTGACATTGTCACAAGTTTGTATTGCAATATCTGGAAAACGCAAGTAAATTTACAAAATCGCTTTCAAGCATCTTTGAGGGTTGCTAAGTATAACAAAACGTCATCTTTAACTCATTTTCGACCTAAACGGTAGTTGTCACAAGATAGCACTCAGTCAACGAAATGGTAAAAGTTAGAGAAAAGTCAACATCATTTCAACAATCATTTCATGGAGACGCACGGTATTAGAAATTTAATTCAGTATTCCTAAAAAAGGCAAGCTTTCTACAAATATTGACCTCAACAATATTAAAAGCAACTCAAATCCAACGAAATCCCTTTTTCCAAGAATCAATTGTACCAGATAGCGCGCGCGCTTACCAACAGGAAGTTACATTTAATACCCTCCTCCCCATGTTGTGTTCACAGAACTCGTCAATCTCGAGCTGGCTCTCGACAAAGGTTAGGAAAAACAAGCTGAACCTCGTCGTCGCCACGTACGCCCGCTCCTACACCCTGGCTAACGCGGCCTCCAAGAGTGGCTTGGGGGCACCGACCCGTGGCCAAGGGTTGGCCGGAACAAACAGCAAACAACCGGGCTACCTGTCCCAGGACGAGTTTTGTGCAATCAAATCCGGTTATGGCAACACCAGCGATGCCACCACCCAGACCACCTTCTTCGCCCGGGACTCGAGCTGGGTCAGTTCGGAGACGGCCGACTCGCTGGTCCAGAAGTACTCGTACGTCATCGACAGCGGGCTGGCCGGGGTCGGCATTTACACGCTCGATTGGGACGACACCAGCGATGGCTGCGGGGCAGGCCAGTTTCCGGCCGTACAGCTGGCCAGGGACTATTTACTTTCGAGTTATTGATTTCACACCCGGTCGCCACCCAAACACTCGTGTGGTGGAAGCTAGAGAGCTAGCTAGAATAGGGGTGAAGTGACCCATGATTCAAGCAAAACAATGTAATTGGGCCAATTGTGATGTCCAAACAAATCCACTTTGGCCTATTCACAATGTTTTGCTTTAATATATGTATGAAAAAGGTAAAACACGTTCTTTCAATAAAAATTAATATATATCACATTAAAAAGTTCTCAAAACATGAAATCGAAGTTGCTACGTTGCTGAATCAAAGTCAAAACTCAGAAAATCACAGAAAAATATTTCTATGAAAAGTCCGTCCTCGGAAAAGAACTCGTCCTGGCCTCAAATGTTTTCCTCTTAAAACATCCTTTTATGAGAAAATGTAATTTTCGAGTAACGCTTTTGTGGTGGTTGGTCAACAATGTAGACCAAAAAACATATTTGCTTTTCGAGAAACAGCTGAATTCGATGGCTTTGCTTTCCAGTGGAAATCTTAAAATGGAATTCTGCCGTGGAAAATTCTACAAAATGACAATATGAATGAAGTTCTCCCGAGAAGCAAACGATTGAGGGGAAAAAAATCATTGTGAGTCAAAGCGATATTTTCATCAAGTTCTTTGAACAACTTTATCAGTGAGCTGTGATGATTGCCTCAAGGTTGATTTATTTATATTTTCGTGGAATGGTGTTTGGTGTGAAAAGTTTATTAGAAAAAAAGAGCAATATGAGAAAATTTTAGTTGTTTAGGCAAATAATTCAATATTAATTTTTCATTCCCATTATAACAAAAATACACTTTGCCCTAAACCTTCAAATATCCTTGTTTGTTTGCAGCCGGCGATGTCACGATATGTTTTGGAAATTAACTCAATGAGCATTAAATTTGACGACAGCTTTACACATCCTATAATGAGGATTTGCCTGCTGTAAAAGCGGAAGTGTATTTTCCTGGTTTTTCCCCCGAGGTAACCAAACTGGGTGTGTGTGTGTATATGTGTGAAGTTAGAACAAGCTGTGTTGTTGTCAATGATAACAGCTCGAACCACATGTCAACATGTGTGTTTGTGTGGGTTTGTTTTCCTGGATTAAGGAAGTATTCGATGGAATTGATATTGCTGTGGATAGTTGCCATCACCATATATGGATTATACTCTGATTGCATAATAAAAAAATTAATATTGCTCTACTGCCCCTGATCGCATAAATGTCCCATATGCATTTTCATCGTTTTTGAGTTATTGATGCAGTTTTGTTCAGAATCGTGTGATCTTTCAGAAAAGCCTATAACATCCAGTACTTTGTTCTAGAAATTAGGAGGAAATCCGTTTTTTTCGTGAAAACTTAACACGTAGCCTTATGTGTGGGACAAACTTTCCATGTGGTTTTCTCAGCTTGCTGTTTTTGCATATGGGACATTTATGTGAACATGGGCAGTCTATGCGTTTTTCGTGGACGTTCAGGAAGACAAATGACTCATTTAAAAAATAAAATTATTTATAATTTTCTCACCCGACTCATCATTACTCATCAGACGCTGTTCGCGTTTACGAGCACTTTTAATTTTGCGAATCACAAATAAGCTTACCCAATTTCTGATAAGGTACTTAAATTGAATGGTGTTTGAAAAGAGAAAATTATTGTAGGTAGGTTCCAAAAGCAACTGAGAAAAGAAAGTAGATATCACAGCTGGTTGACCTTTTTCCTATCCCCAGAGAAAGGTGTTTATTTATCCGACTGAGTAGTTAGCAGCCCGTTTGATGGCAGAAAATTAAGTTTTCCGAATTTAGGGCCAAACCACAAACACCCGCCCCCACGCAAACTGGTCGAAATTCCTTCAGGGACCAGTTTTTGCTCCAGCGATAATCACTAAAATAGCTTTTTGTGGGAGAAGGCCCTATCCACAAGACTTTAAACAGATTAGCCACGAGCCCACCCAAAACGGAAAACCAGCGAACCAGCTTTATGTTGGAGAACGCCTGAAGAGTTTTCATTTCCCCTCAGAAGTGAGAGTGAGAGAAAATCCCTTCGCAAATAAAAAAAATAGGAGAAGAAAAAACACAATTTACCTGTATCAACTGGATCCGACGGTTTTCAGTTTCACTGGCCAATCACGGTTGAAGGGTGGCCTGGAAAAGGGAAAGCAAACAGAAACAAACATGAGGCAAGCTGCAAAGCAATTTACTGAGATTGTGAAAATTTTGAGCGTTAGTCCTCCAAGAAAGTGGGCTTAGAGCTAGGCTTAGAGAGTTTTGTTATGTTTAACTTCGCTTAAAGACAACATTTTGGAAGCATTGGTAATTTTCGTATATTATTCAATAATTCAATAAATTTTGTATTTTCTATACTGCCCATGATCGCATAAATGTCCCATATGCATTTTCATCGTTTTTTAGTTAATGATGCAGTTTGTTTCAAAATCGTGTGCTCTTTCAGAAAAGCCTATAACATCCAGTACTTTGTTCTAGAAATCAGTAGGAAATCCAGTTTTTTCACGAAAGCTTAACACGTAGCCTTATGTGTGGGACAAACTTCAGATGCGTTTTTCTCAGCTTGCTGTTTTTGCATATGGGACATTTATGCGAACATGGGCAGTATAGGTAACACAATTTGCTACGTTGCTAAATCAAAGTCAAAACTCAGAAAATCACAGAAAAATATTTCTATGAAAAGTCCGTCGTCGGAAAAGAACTCGTGTTGGCCTCAAATGTATTCCTCTTAAAAAATCCTTTTATGAGAAAATGTAATTTTCGAGTAACGCTTTTGTGGTGGTTGGTCATTGGGTCTGGGGGTGAGATTGAGTCATACAAATTTCTGCAATCTCACCCCTATTGTCACCCCTGCTGACAGTACCGTAAATCGAGGTGATATCTAGAGTTTTTTTTGAAAAGGTCCTATAAGCTATTGTCTTTCATATGTTTATAGGACCTATTAAAAAAAACTCTAGTTATTAGAAATATAGAATTAATTTTTTTGTTGATGCAGAAGAGCCTCTTGGGAACCCTCATGGGAATTTAATTATTTGTATTTTTGTTTTGCCTTTGACTTTGACTTTTTTTGACTTTGACCTTTCCACGACCAAAGAAGCCATTTTGTGTAATTGGTACGTCTATACATGTTTCTGAACTGATTTGACAGCTGGGCACACAAAATGGTACATATCTGTATTTTGAGAACCGTAATATCAATTTTTCAATACAGTGAAACCTCTTTCTACGTGGAGGCGTTACGCTTTATATTTCGTCGATTTCTCTTAAGCCGTAGAATATTTTTGCGAGCTTCAGAGGCGTTTTGCTAATCTGAACAAAACCTACAAAAGGCTTTTAAAAGATTGTAAAAATGTTGCGTCATTCCAGAGAAATCGAAAAATCAGTAAAACGTAACGCATAGCGTAAAAAGAGGTTTCTCTGTACACATTTTTAAATGAGTTCAAACAATATTTAAAAGCCCCAAGCCCAAAATATGTCTTAAGGTTCATTTTTAAGGTAATTTTATCAAAATGCCATTTTTCCTAGATCAGTAGTGTCCCTAGGGACCATCCATAAACTACGTTAACACTTTTTAGGAGATCTCAAACCCCCCCCCCCCCCCCCACCCATCGTGGACAATTTCCATACAAATAAAATCTTTTTTTTATGGAGCGTGGAAAATCGCCAAACCCCCCACCTCCCCTAAGGTGTCCATGTGGTTTGTGAATGGTTCCCTACCAACGATTTGCACCTATTATAAGGTATAATTTATCTTTTGGTTATTTTTGTTGAGACCTTTTAAAAAATCTTGTTCAGGTGGGGCAAGTGTACCATATGGATTTAAATATGGGTCATTCCATCTGAAGCGGAACAGCATTTGAAAATTACCATCTCCGATTCTGCTCAAATTTGGCAGAGCTGTAGCTAATTTAGGTAATCTCAAATACTTAAAACTTTAAAATTCGATATCTCTGGAACGAAACATATTCCTTTCTGTCGATAAGTGATTCTTATGTAAAATTGGACGGGGAATACGATGGTGAGGTCAAATTTAAAAAATAAATAGGGCTGTTTTGAGATACGGCCATTTAAAGTTTTCAATTGCGCAATACAGGTTGAAAACATATATTATTCTAAATTTTGATCGCGGAAATCGATTCTACGTCCAATTTCCTTCAAAATTGAGTATAAGACCGACTCTCTAAGATTTGTGGTTCCTGAGTTATCGTCGTTTGAGGATAGAGGTTTCGCTCAAAAATCGCCAAAAAGACGATTTTTTGGGAGGGTACAAAATGGAGGGGGTGGTCCGATTTGGATGAAATTCGGGATTTTTGCATGTTTTGATAGTCTCAAAAGCTCTGCCAAATTTGAGCAGAATCGGAGATGGTAATTTTCAAATTTGCATTTTTTCTTGCACACTTCAGGTGGCCATATGGTAAAAATTACGAATTGCTGCAACAACATATTGTATAAATACATAAAAGTATTTACAAACTGATAAACAATTGTTTAAAAAAAATTCCATACAAATCATAGTAATATTATGAAAATATACTATTAACCATCTAAGTAATTTATTTTTTCGTATTAACGATCAAATTTGTAGTAAAATATAATTATTTTATATAAAAATTAAAGAAACGTGTCTAATACATTCTAATATGATATGTCTAAGTGATAACAGCTCAAGTGTTAGCAAATTAACATGTTGTTTCATGCATTGTTCCTCTTGCCCCACAAGTTGAGTAGAACGTACGGAAATTCTACACATAATTTTGAAATCATTTTTTACAGTACAAAACAGGATTTTTTAGAAACTTGTTCTATCAAAGTAGTCAAGACCTGGAATAAGATGATTATCAAAAAATCCGACCGATTTTTCACGTTTTCATTGAGTTTTACCAAACATTTCCTTAGTTTGTTACACTTGCCCCACATTCCCCTGCTGGGGTAGGCCACACAAGGTCCATGCACCATTTTGAAAAAAAAAATGTTTTTTCATTAGTGCATAAAAAATAGTTGCGTTGAAAATTCTAATTTTGAATTCCGGGGTGATTCATAGTTTTTCTTGTAAAAAATCAAATTTAAGATGTTAAAATTGTATTTTGACGTCCAATAGGATTATTAATATTGTTTCTGAGAAAAGAATCAATGTTTATATTTAGTTTAATTAGTTTATAAGCTTTTTAACAAAATACAAATAAATTTTAGGTAAACTTGTTAAAATGTCACAATTAAGCCAGAAAATCGTAAAAACTAGTTTTTTTTTTATAAAATTATCAATTTATGTTGCATTTTTAACAGAATTCGAAGCACGAATCATAAGTTTTCACATTTTATATGAAAATTTAATGCCTATAAATTTGAAGATATTTTTTAAATTCTATTTCAAAAACACATAATATTTATCATTTACAAACTTAGTTTACCTCCTTCTAGCGGAAAATTGTCCAACGAATCCGAAAATGCTTTCCGTTTTCCGATTCGAAATCATATTCATTGAGAAAGTTATGACACTTTTAATTAAACTATTCAAAATTTTATGAAAAATTCTTCCTGAAGTGTTCAAAGTACACTTCTCTAACATGATCAGTATGATTCCATAGCATTCCGTACGTATTAAATCACTCACCCCGTTATGCGGTACTTCAATAGTTATATTAAAAAAATGACTTTTTTTAAAGGTATTTGAAAAACCTTCCCGATGAGTAAAAAAGATTGAAGTTATAACAACCCATCAAAAGTTATGAGCCCTTAAGAATACACTATACACTTTTTATGAAGCCGGTTCTCAGATATGTTGAGGAAAGTGATGTCCGGATCCATAAAAAATGTCAAATGAAGAGTAACAATATTGCACGGAGTTTTTAGGGATTTTGTTAAATATCCCAGGAGTAAAATCGAACTTTGGAGATTTGTGAAGGCCAGCAGATAGGACATAGATAGCTGCACAAAATGGTTTTTCTTACCTCAGTTGAACCGGAAATCGACGTGCGACAAGATAGCACGATCCCGAAGAAATACTGACAAATACTTTGAATTTTATTTCTCATCACTACTCCTTAAACAGTAGCCATCGATTTCAAATGTCCGTAACATTTTCACTTCTTGTTTTATGAGCAACACAAGACATTGAGGTGATCATCTCGTTTGAGCCCACCTGAAAGCCCATAAATTTAAAAAGTCGTCATCGTTTAAGGATGTACAAGGCGATATAAAACGTCAGCTCGATGTCAAAATTGAGCGGCATTTGGCTGCTGCCGGGTAATATGGTCTCTTAAAACGTGGAGATAATTGAAATCAACTTACTTATTTATAAGCCATTTGAAACTTGCAGCCCATCGAACCGTTTTCCACTTTTAAGGTCTGAAAGTTGGTATAAAAGTTGGAATAATTTAGGGATTCCGCTCGTGTTTAGCGTAAAGCGATGGCGCAATCATCGTTATTGATCCAAACGATGCTTCCTAACTCAACTGACTGTTAATGTGGTAATTATGCAAATTATCGTCCGTTGGCGTACCAGTGTTTGATGTTTATTTGAAGATCGCCCACGATGCTATTACGGTAATTCGGTCGATGAAGAAACAACTGTTTTCTAAATTGTCCTAACTTGAAAAGGTCCCTATTCATGAGCCCATTATCATGAGTTCCAAAAACTATACTCTTCCGTTAACTGTCTAGGATAATACCCTTGAAAGATCAATCCAAATCAGCCCCTTTTATTTTGTAAGACATGTAATGTACGAACAACCGGATCGTTCATAATGCAAACTGATGGCTTTGATGTTCCGCGAAACTCGGTATTTGTGCCGTATCGTCATATAAAATGTTTTCCGTAAGTAGCATCACAAAATTGTAGGTAAAATGAGTTGATCTACGTTGGATTCCATCATTTTCAAATTCTTAGCAATGTCGAAGGGAAAAGACTCAATTCCAATTTTGCTGATGATTTAACCCATTCAGGCCTGAATTTTCAAAAAAATATTTTTTTAGTCAATGATGGGAAAATGATTCTTATGACCATACGAAAATTATAGGCTAGTTTTGGAAATTTTGATATTTGGGTCATATATGACCCATCAGGCTCGAAAGGGTTAAACCCAACTTAAGCCAGGCTACTTTACGGTGCTCAAAAAGCAAAGCAATGTCATTGCCAGCTGTGGCGTATTTCGGCAACGGTCCATGAAAAGCGTGTCCCACAGCAACCGATCCGGAACGTGACAGGTGTGCGCTTCCCGAGCAGATGAAAATAACTGAAGAATAACAAGTTTTGATACGATTTTACAAACTCATAATAACACGAGAAGATCAAAACCTGTTCAACCAAGATCTCAACATGTCATTTGGATGCCCAGATTAGCTGTTATAATAACTCAGAGGACAGAGAATTCGTACTGAAAATAACTGATATTGTTATTATTTATTCTTGTTATAACAAACCAATAACAAAAAATCATAACAAACGAATGAAAAAACATGATCGATGATAGATTTTATTCAAAACATTAAATCAGAATCAATTTGTAATGACTAAATCGACGGGTCAAGAAGATTTAATAATAAACTTTTTTATGATAACATAAGTTCTGGAGCAACACGAGAAAAGGGCGGATAAGCATTTTGACAGCTGGAACTATTTTGCAAATTCGGAGCCCTCAGGTAACTTTTTCACACAACTCGAAATGTGAAGCAATAGCTTGCCGCCTCAGCTACCTCTTAACACTGCGGGTTTCGTTTAAAAGTTACCTTTTGGCTCAGAATTTGCAAAATAGTTACAGTTGTCAAAATGCTTATGCGCCCTTTTCAAATGTTGCTCCAGAGTTGTTATCAAACTATTATTCATGGATCAATTCCACAAGAAAATTCAATAACAGTTTTTGGGATACTTGCCGATTTGTTATTGAAATGTTAGTATCCCTGTTATTACCACCTGCCCGGGTTGTAACGAGTTCCAGTACCGCGTAATGTTTGGAATAGCACGTGTGTGTATTTTCACTGCTAAAGCCTCTTTTTGGTCCTCAATCAGTGTGTTCTCGTAGGAATGATACATGGGACGTGACGGGATGGAACCGGTTGTACTTGTGGGTTAGGAAGCTCTGAATGTTTGTTTTTTACCTCAGAATTTGAAATCGTGCCGCAGAATGTATATGAATAAGTAGGGCTTAAATCTGATAAAGAAAGCTACGCTGTTTCAACGGAATGTTTGTCACAATCTGCTCATGAGATTATATTACGGTCTAGAAATAATTTAAAAACAGCGGTATGGGAAGAAATTGCTTGCTGAACTAAAACAAAAATTAAAATCTTGTATTTTTGTCAATTTTATGAAGAGCATCTCAAACGGGTTGAAACCTGAATATTTAAAAAATCTACTTGAATGCAAAATATTACAGATTCAGCGATTGAGGCAGTGGAATCCCAATTCAACTGTAACGCAAATCTTTCTGGTCAGCGGAGCGGCATAATTTTGGGTTAAAGCAAGGGTCTGCGAATCAAACGATACGATTCACTGAAAGAGTTAAAAATAGGGTTTTCGGCCAGAACGAACCTTGACTATAGAACGATGAATCATTATGGAAGCCAACAACCCAAGAATAAAAAACCCCGCCAGTTCGTAAAAACAATCAAGCTCAGGAAATTTGAGAAAGCCAATCATTGCTGTTCTCTAGTTCATTGACTGTTACTGTACACAGGTATGAATGGTTTTTGGTCAAGCCAATATGTCGAATGATGGGAAGTCGCTTGCTTGGAGATAAACTCGCTATTCAGTGGGGCTACCCAAGTGGAAAATCCCATTTTGCAATCAGTCACAGTCAAGGTCTCTTTCCCAAGGAAAGGCGAATCCGTTTCGTCTGGAGACTTTGTTGATAGCACTAAGATCGTCAAGCGAAATGAGGTTATGAGAAGTTTGACTAGAATATAATCTACAAGAGTGGCTAGACTGGACATACCAAATAACAACGTGCAACAAAATTGGACACAAACTTACGCTTCAACACGATATTCTGGAGACCTTCTAGCTTTACCATCCCAATCATTTGAGAATCCGCAACAAAAAAATGTGTTGGTCGGTGAAAACCTTCTTTTCAAATTGATGTTACTCACTTCTGACAGTTACGATGGCTTATTTTGGTAAGTTAGATGCTTATGTAAGGCTATGTATCCGTCCTGGAAAATATGATGAGTTGCTCGCTGATTAAGATTCTGACAAAGAGCCAATAAGCAATCACTAGAGAACGGTTTCTATCCAGCTCCTCAGAAAGCACACAATAAATCCGTTTCAAATTGAAATGGTAGTGATATAATGCAACCGGGTTCACTGACATTTTTCAATTATTCCATATGAATTTTAAGTGAAAATAGATTGTGAGATTATTAGCTTTACATGATGTGAAATACGAAAAATAATGCGAATGCGGTAACATTCCACAAATTAATTAAAAATGCTACATGCATAATCAGAAACATATCATTTCATCAAAGCTGATTTCATGTCACGCAATGTTGATTTGAGCTGCTTAATTTATTCAAACAAGACGCTGAATCAAACGCACGTGTGCAATTCTAGAATGCTCCTACTTTAGCTAGCAAACGTTTCAATTTGCTGATGGCACCGTGCGAATATCTTCAAATAAATCACGACCAACCTGGAGCCATTAGCCCTCATGACTCATGAACTGTGATGCTCGTGGCAGCTTCCATCACGTAAAGCGGTAAGTAGGTATTTAACGATGGATCGTAAAGTGCAGCAAGTGGGATGCAATAAATTAAATTCCAAAAGGCACATACTCGCAAACACCCACACACTCACTCATTTCAAAACCTTGCAGCCATGAATTGCGTGGAATTCGAAACGTGCCGTGAAAGCATAATGTTGGCTAATTGTCAAAATAATCCCTGAATTGAAAACCACCCTCTGAGGATCTGTCCGCGGCAGGACCTTCAAAAGGGCACACACATAGTGGAGCATGATTAATCATAATTTTCCGGTATGTTGGCATCAGCCAAGACGCATCAACCAGTTTGAAAAATATATATAGCTAATGAACTTAACAATAGATTTTAAGCAACTTTTACAAAAAATTGCAAGCAAATTTGTCAACAGCTTATTTTATCATCAAACTGTGGGTCACCTCAAATCTATTCCGTATCAGCACTCGAAATCAATTTCTGAATATACTCAAATTTGGAGAATTTGTTGATACAATCGAAACAAATGAGAGTTACAAGTTTTGAGAAAAAAAGTTTTTGTCAGTTTTTTCATTCTTCCAACAAGTTAGGCCATTGCAAATATTTTTCAAAGTTTAGTTTATTCAAAGACTCTGGACAGAGTCAAGGGACATAAACTTCAAAAAATGTTTGCAACGGCCTCAGTTCAAACATTTTGTAAACCATTAAACAATCGATTTCATTGTTTTTTTTTCGGGAAAAAAATGCAAAGCTGTTTCATTATAACTAGATTACTTTTTCAAAACAACCAATGTGCCATGGGTTTCCTACATAGATAGAACCTTTTGAAAAAAGTAAGCAAGGTAACAAATTTCAATTGTCTCCATAGAAATAAGTTCCCAGTAAATTTTTCTGGAGACGCACGGTACATTAGACATGACTAGAGCGTCTAATTTCCCGGGATTACAAAATTCCCGGGAAACGGGAAATTTTAAATTAATAGAAAATTATTCTGATTCTGGTTCTGATATATATTTTGCATCAAAATTGTATAAGACAGCAACATTTAAGGTCAAAATGAGTGCGACAATGAACTTATTGGTTGACTGCTTGTAAAAAATCATAAGAAAAAATAAATTAAATTATTAGCTCTTCAGCAATAATATATCATACAACTTCAAAGAAAATGGTTTACTTTTTTTAAGCTATCAAATCGTGAAATAAACCAAAAATATGATATGTATTTGTTTTGTTGAACAGTTTTATTTTTGTAATAAAAGTGTTTGGACAGTGAGTCAAATGAATCCATGTCTCACAAACTTCAAATTGTTTTTAAATTTGACTCCGTGACCAGTTTTAGAAACAACAAGAAATAAGTTTTTCATGACAGATATTTTCTACTGGTTTAAAAACATGAATTAATAGATAATCGATGAATTTACCTTATAAATCTTACTTCTCGTGCTTTTTCACTTGAAACATTATTTTGTTAAGTTTTCAAATATGTTGATTGAGTTTTTTAAAATTATTTGTGCATTCTTTGGGCACCTTTTAAATAATATGATGTAGTTTTTCAATGATTTTTTAAATAGCTCCATTTTTGGTACTGTTTTTGTATCATCAAAATCAAACCATCACCATTTGGTTTGGAGTGTTGTTTGTCTTTATAGCAGGGAGACGGCTGGAACCGACGTTTTCATAGTTTTAGCTAAAAAATTATCATCGGTAAAAAGTGTTTTGATTACAAAAAAAAGTTGTTATAAATTAACATCATTACACTCTCAGGCTTTTATAAATTTTCCATAAACCCAAAACTGGGCAGCGCTTGTCCGAGAGAATAATGGCCTCGAGTCGAAAGAATAGTGGCACCATTCACGGACACAGAGAACACAGCTCGAGATTGGCGAGATAATTATTCTATCGAGGTTCATTTGCAAAAAAAGTTCATCCGTCAAAACGAAAAACCAAAAGTGTCGACTACGGGAATTGAACCAGAGACCTTTGACATACTAACTCAATGACTTAACTGCCTCGGCCACCACAGCTTGGTGAACAAGGAGTGGTCAGATGTCAATGTATGACGCTTGTTGGAGATTGATTGTTTCAATTAACGAATGAACTCATTTGTTATGGTGGTTTGAGTTGGCAGCATTATTCTCTCGGTTTTGGCGCTGAGCCCTCAATAATTTTTGAGGGAACGATTCTCTCGACTCGGAATTTTGGGTGTACTAAGCCCTTTTACGCCTTTGGTAGATCCAGTGCTCTATAACATTTTCTCTTCATTATTTATGTTCATAATTTCTCGAAATTTTACTAATCTTTCATTTTCAATCAATTAATTTGTTTTATTAAAAGCCCAGCTAGTCACATTTTTTTTTGATTAATTTGTTTACCAGCGCTGGTGCCAGCGAATAATGGTACATTTTGAAATAATAATACCAGATAATACCCAACGCCAGGATGAAAAATATACAACTGATTCTTACGCTGAACAAGTAAAAACCAATCCAAATTGAAAGCATTACTTTGTTTTCTTGAGCTGTTGCAATGCGTTGCCAGAGCATTTCCCTTCTGAGATCATCCCTCGTCCTTGGAAAATAACTTTTCTTCTTGTCTGTCATCTGTTTTTAATCCATTCTGTCTGGTTGCCACACACAACTTGAGACAAGAAGCTTGAAATGCTGAAACAGCAACGATAAGCCGTAGGCGAAAGTTTTCCATCATTTTTGTTGGTTTTCCACTGGAATGCGATTAGAGCTTGCTTAATCGTAGTATCAAACAGCACAGCGTTGTTGACGGATGACGTTTTCCAGCATGACCGCGCGTGCTGACAGAGTGACGATGAGATGAGCAATAATCCCGAGAGTCCGTGGAATGCACGAATCGATTGTACCGGAAGCAGGGCACTTCGCCGAAAGGGTTGTTAAACCTAATTCATTTAGTTAAGGCAAAATGCGTTTGAATTATTCATAACAAAAGAGAAGATTTCGATGAAACTACATTCGATGAAATGACCCATGCACAACTTTAAACTGGCATGCCCTCGAGGGAGGAGTGTTTCACCGAAACGAAATTTCAAGTGGTGTGTCAGTATCGGGCGATCCGTTTGAAGCGAGTGTTTGCTTTCGTTCTCAGGAAAAACCTTCGTTTCGTCGTCACCAGCAAGCATCGGTTCCAGGAGAGTGTTATAAGATGAAAGATTTACGGCCACTTGTCAACAAGCTTTCATCTGGTTGTCACTGTCAGAGGTTTTGAGATGCTATTTTCCCTGAAAGAGGTACTCTTGGTAATGACTTTACGATAGGTTCGTGTTCGTTGACAAATAAAAAACGAAATTCAGAGCAACGTTAAAGTGGATTAAAATTTGAAGGTTTGTTTTGAAACCACCACAATCAGTTGAAAATTGAGAAAACTGATGTCATCAGATTGGAATTTAAAGGATAGTTGGTCAATCGCATAACTTTGGTGGCCACATTCAATCAAGATTGAAATTAAATTCAATTTATCTCAAAACTGCAAATTGCAATTGAAATATAATAGCTTAATTAAACCATAATTTAAATTTTGAGCTTGAACTTTTTTTGAGCTTGATGAACTTTTTTCGAACTAACCAAAATACAACTACCGGGTGCGGTGGTTTTGCAAATACGAATCAGACCAGCTTGCAGCACTGTAATGCTGAATCCATTCCAAAACAAGATCCAAATTCAAACCAAAGAGCAACAATTTGATACATTTTAGCGTGCACGTTGCTGTGCTGCATTTAAAATAGAGCTTTATTGAAGCGTATTTAATTGATGAAATCCATCGCTGCAAATGCCACCTGACTTTGGTCAGCATTCCCGTTTAGCAGCAAACCATGTGACCTTTCAATCAAATATGTTAACCCTGCATTATTGAGTGTTCGTGGATGTTTTAAAGAAGCAACATTAAGTCCGAGTTTTATGATATATTTGGAAAAAATTACAGTAATGTTCATTTCCGTCACGTTCTAGTTTGTTTTGGATGATCCGAAAACTTTTTCTCAAAGTTTGTATGGATGAGTGCAGTTCACTCCTGACACATATCGTAAGTGGGTAATTCTCTACCAACTCACACGAAATCGGGAAAAGTTGCCCCGACCCCTCTTCGATTTGCGTGAAACTTTGTCCTAAGGGGTAACTTTTGTCCCTGATCACGAATCCGAGGTCCGTTTTTTGATATCTCGTGACGGAGGGGCGGTACGACCCCTTCCATTTTTGAACATGCGAAAAAAGAGGTGTTTTTCAATAATTTGCAGCCTGAAACGGTGATGAGATAGAAATTTGGTGTCAAAGGGACTTTTATGTAAAATTAGACGCCCGATTTGATGGCGTACTCAGAATTCCGAAAAAACGTATTTTTCATCGAAAAAAACACTAAAAAAGTTTTAAAAATTCTCCCATTTTCCGTTACTCGACTGTAAAAAATTTTGGAACATGTCATTTTATGGGAAATTTAATGTACTTTTCGAATCTACATTGTCCCAGAAGGGTCATTTTTTCATTTAGAACAAAATTTTTCATTTTAAAATTTCGTGTTTTTTCTAACTTTGCAGGGTTATTTTTTAGAGTGTAACAATGTTCTACAAAGTTGTAGAGCAGACAATTACAAAAAATTTGATATATAGACATAAGGGGTTTGCTTATAAACATCACAAGTTATCGCGATTTTACGAAAAAAAGTTTTGAAAAAGTTACTTTTTGCGTTTCTCTTTGTTTCGTCGTCCGTGTCTGTCGCGGGTGACCATGAACGGCCATGATCGATGACGACCAACTTTTTTAAAACTTTTTTTCGTAAAATCGTGATAACTTGTGATGTTTATAAGCAAAACCCTTATGTATATATATTAAAATTTTTGTAATTGTCTGCTCTACAACTTTGTAGAACATTGTTACACTCTAAAAAATAACCCTGCAAAGTTAGAAAAAACACGAAATTTTAAAATGAAAAATTTTGTTCTAAATGAAAAAATGACCCTTCTGGGACAATGTAGATTCGAAAAGTACATTAAATTTCCCATAAAATGACATGTTCCAAAATTTTTTACAGTCGAGTAACGGAAAATGGGAGAATTTTTAAAACTTTTTTAGTGTTTTTTTCGATGAAAAATACGTTTTTTCGGAATTCTGAGTACGCCATCAAATCGGGCGTCTAATTTTACATAAAAGTCCCTTTGACACCAAATTTCTATCTCATCACCGTTTCAGGCTGCAAATTATTGAAAAACACCTCTTTTTTCGCATGTTCAAAAATGGAAGGGGTCGTACCGCCCCTCCGTCACGAGATATCAAAAAACGGACCTCGGATTCGTGATCAGGGACAAAAGTTACCCCTTAGGACAAAGTTTCACGCAAATCGAAGAGGGGTCGGGGCAACTGCTGTGTGAGTTGGCGGAGAATTACCCAAGTGTAATATTACAAAAGTTTTTGGTGACTTTTCATCAGTTACAAGTAAAATTAATCAAACAAGAGGATTTATTCAACGTACCAAATTTTCAACTTTCCAAAGTTTAACTTTTTTTCTGTGTATGCAATAGAGACAAACCGCCTCAATTGTCCCAGGCGCCTTCCAGATTGTAAATTGAAATGAAGTAACAATCATATAAATTGAAGCACCCCGAGAATTCAGTTTCGACCACAACGCCATAGCACGTGGGTTGGATAGATGCGACCAATGGTACGTGGTGCACGTGGATCATGCAGAAGGTAAAAAGGTTCCTGGTCTGTGGTAACACGCTGAAATAAGTTCAAACGTACCACCATACGTTCTATGCCCCATCAAAGCATCGAGGTTTGACAAATTACAAAACAAACCACACCAACAGTGAACACAGCCACCCACAAATATGTTACTGTTGTGTGTCAAACATTCCATTTCCATCGATTGTCGTTTACGTTCGATACCTGATGAATGCATTAATACGTAAATTGTGTAACGAAAACAGGCAAACAGAATGCGAAGAAACAAGATGGAAAGAAAACGATACGACACCTGTTTAATTAAACGAAACAAACTGACACGCGGTAAAACATGTTAAGGTGGAATTGTTGCGTAACGTTAGTGAGCAAAGATGATTCATCGAATATCGTTTGAATTACTGATTGGTGGAATCGATATCACCAAAACTATTGTAACGGAAAATATACAGAAAAAAAGACAGTTATGAACCTTGATTGCTAAGTTTTTTTCCTGCACTACCACACAACATCTAAGACACATTTTACAACAACTTGCACCATGCAAAATTCAAAATATTCTTTGAAAATTTAATTTAATTTTCAACCAAGCCAAAAGTTGCCCCTCATCGTTTGCAACAAGTCTTTTGAAGAGTTTTGGAGAGACCTTCAAAACTTTACCATTTTTCACTTAATTTTTCGATCTGGACCACTGTGCATTAGGGTGATAAGAAAATAGTTAAATTTTGGGTAAAAAACAAAGGTCCAATATTTTTGTAGTTGAAAGTTCATTAAAAGAAAAAAAAACTTTTTTCTGATTGCCCGAAGCTCGATAAAAATCGTAACACGTCGTTCTCTTCGTTAATCAGTACCCCGCTAAACATCAATCATGTAAAACTCGTAAAAACATAATACCGTTCAACAAACACTATGATTTTGGGTCGCATCATCATCTCGTCAGCTGTGTGCTATCTTGTGACATAGACCATTTTGGTCGAAAATGAGTTAATGATGACGTTTTGCTGTACTTAACAAACACTACAAGATGCTTTAATCCGATTTTGGAAACTTGCTTCCGTTTCCCGGATATCGCAATACACACTTGTGACATAGACCAATTTGTCATCAAAATGATCGTGCACACTTGTGACACGTCATACATGTTGTTGGAAAATGTGGAAAATTTTTCTTGTTTTTCACAAATTTTTGTTGATACACATTTTCTGAAGGCAATGCAATCTTTTGTTCTGAAAATATAATAATTAAGTCGGTTAAACTATTGATTTCAGTCTATTTTAGTTTGTATGGCAATTCTGTGCACACTTGTGACACGTAGTACAATTTTACTTTCGAAACACACTTGTGACACGTGCTTTTCAGATTTTTGATTACATAATTTACTGTATCTTTTAACTGGTGTAACCAAATTAGTTGAAACTTGGAGCGTTTGTTAAGCGATAGTATACGAACCGATTGCTTCAAAAAGTTTGGCTCTACCATTCATAGTTTTGAAAATATTTATCATCAAACATTGAAAATCGATTTTCTCGAATATTACTAAATGGTCGTTGTCACAAGATAGCACACAGCTGACGATCTTCTATGATGAATCCTGACCAAACACCCTAACACATTTTCTGGTTCCTGACGCTCGTGGGGTGTAAGCACAGGGCAAACCAGCTGCCCTAGCAGCAACCTGCGCTAACTAACATCCCCGTCCCTTAAAATCGAGATCTACAAAATGACATGGCGGTCGCCGTTGGTGGCCAATGACTGTTACCTATTCGCAACTGATCTAGTTTTAGCAATTATGGTGTTTTATCTTTTCGGCGCATTCATACATGCTGTTGATAAGGGAAACACCACTAGATCGTCGAAGCCTATGATCAGTAGTGCTGAATGGATATTACGGTTCTGTTCAGCAACGGAGGGGCAACCATGGGTGGTCTCTCATGCTCATGCTCATGCTTTTTCTGATTACCCGAACCATTCCCATACGGCAGTAAACTTTCCAATTGGCCGTGCCCGTATGTAACGTGCACCGTGCGGAAAATCCCTTTCGCACACCCCAGATCGGACCTCCAAGATTAGTAAATTTATTGTGCACAATTTCGAGATGATTGCCACGGCGGACCGGTGGCGTTCTGGAATCTGAATTTTGGCACTCCCGTGGGAGTAGCTTAAGAAGAAGAGCAAAGTTGAGTCGGATGATGATGGCCAGGGCGAGAGCCCTTTTTACGAGCCCGTATTCCGAGGCCATTACCGGGAAAGGCTAGCGTGTGCTTGACCCGTGGCCAGTGAGTCAAGTGCCACATAAATCCTTCCATGCATACTCACATTTCATGCTGGGCTTCTAGGAGAACCTGCCTGGTGCTGGGCGCACTATGGAGTATTGTAGTATAATCCCGGGAGAACTGGCTTGATTGAAAGCAGACTGCTGGCTACTGTAGGCAAGACAACTGTTCTAATTCGGGAGGAAATTGAAAGCTACTTTGGAAGCATGGAAGGGATTCGGCTGTATTTCCAAGCCGGGACCGGAATTGAAACTTGAACCTTAACAGCCAATCAAAGATAAATAATGTACGGTAACTTTTGATTTTCCCTGGTTGGGGACGTCCATAAACGTTTCTGACATGATAAAATCATGCTGCCCTGGCAGCTGTCAAGACCCTTACAAATTCTATAATGTATTAATTTGAGCTAGACTACATCGTAATGAGATTACACCCACCCAAAACTGCGACATTAAATAAAACTCGTTAAAATCACCTTTTGAAGCGTTAGGGCTAAAAATAGTTTTCCAGTCCCGCGGGGTTTCGTCTTTCCAGCATGACACGGGCCACCGTCACTGCTGCCAGAATGATTGGGAATTCGATCTCTAATGGGGATGCTGGTGAAACTTTGCTCGTTACGTTGCGGTAAACTATACTGAAAGGGATGTGCACCCCAGGAAGGTTTGTTTCAGTTGGGATATCTAGTATATTTTATTACTTAAAAAAAGCCGCCATCACTGAATGCCAACATTTCAGTACATTTTAGTTTTACAAAATTAACTCTTTTGAAAGATTAATTTAATTTAATATAATTTAAATTTAAATTTAAAATCCTCGATAAAGAAAATAATAAGCATTAGAGGGTTTATTCGGTTACTTACTTCACGCAAGCTACGATGCATGCTTCCCAAGCTGCAATGCTAGCAGCGATGATATGTGATGTATTATTTCCATCGCATGGCAGTAGCAAGTATGCAAAAACATAATGTAATTAAAAAAAAAGTTTTTCGCAGCACATTTATTTCTCCAAACATTTTTAACGATATTTGGGTGTTCTACCCGACTATAGATCGAGAGCAACTGGTCGGTTGTGGTCCCGCCAGCCGACAAACAAAAAGGTTACCGGAAAGCGTTAATTAACGGATCCATTTATAAAATATCCAGCGCAGGGAAATTTATACGAACCCAGCTGCTGTTCGTTATCAGGGCCCCGTCGACACCCCAAACCGAACCTCTCCCTTTTCACCGCCTTCGTGGAAACGGAAGCAATAGGTGTGATTTGACGCTTGTAAATTAATAGTTTTACGGGATCATCCCGAGAGTTGGCCGGGCGAGCGGACCATTTGCAGTCAACTGCTGCTGAGTGATATCAAAGTAGATTTCATAAATTGACGTCGTCGTGCTATCTTGTCGCACCCGCCATTTCGACGTTCCGAGACAAACGCGTTTTAATGTTTGACCTTGAATAAACAAAAACGAGAGTACGCGATGTAAACAATAACAAACCATTCTGTGCTTTGCCCCGAAGTTTGGTTGAATTTGGTTGCTGCAGTCCCGAATTATAATTACCGATGTTTACGGTAGTCTAACTTGTACGTGCGTCAAACACGTTCTGACTGAAATCCCTTTGGCCAATTGTCGCATTTACATCAATTTTCAGGGAGTGCCAAGATAGCATGACAAGATGGAAACTACTTTATGAAACTACTCATATGAAAAGTGACAAAACATTTCGGAGCTTTTTTGGTTTTCATTGAATATCTCAGGACTGAAATCAAATTTTGGGGATCTGTGAAGGTCGAAAGCTGCACAAAATGGCGTTCTTAACTCAATTTGGCCCAAAATGCACGTACGACAAGTTAGCACGACGGCGACGAAATTATTTTCGTTCGGTCGAAAATAGCTTGTGTGTGGCCAAGGTTGCTGGTTGATGTGGGATCGTTCTAACTGTCGATAGCAATTGGTAAATTCCAAATGGCCGAGCTGTTTATTCAGCATTGAGCCGGAATAATTTTATTTTCGATGAAATCTGATAATTGAAACTAGGGAAAATTCTCGCATGTTTGGCAGGTTAAGCACTCGCTCCTAACTCCATCCAATTGCCTGATTTTCACTATTTAAACAACTTATTTTGTAATTTTGTTTATAGAAACTTGCCTGCTCGCTTCCTATTGAGCTCGATTTCAATTGAAAACGCTTTTTTGAGCTGTAATTGAACGTCAATGTGCTGATATGGCACAATAGAAACACGCTGGAGTTAGATGATATTTCCCTATTAAGAGCAGTAAAATGTCTGATGAAAATGACCAATTGATAAATTTATTATTTATGATGTTTCAATGCTAAAAGAACAAACAGACCAAGAAATCAAGATTTACGGCATTTGAACATAATACTTTCGGAACTTGTCTGTTTTATATCATGGTGACTCCAACTTTAGTCAGCAAGTTTTGTTACAACACAGCCATTATACCTATTTGTGATAGCAAGCAACATCTGCAAAATCTAATCTGTCTGCACCATTGTCAACTGGTTCTTCTGTTGATATTTTCTTTCTCTTCAAGGCTTACAAGTAAGGATAGGAGTCGTTTTGATATTTTATATTTTATGAATTCCAGATTAGCATTCCTGCATTGCAAACCTATAGCACAAAGGTTTGATGATTCACTCGGGAATTTTCGTACTTTGATAGAATAAATCCTCCAACCTTTGAAATTGCTCCCTTGGAAATTTACATCTCGCAACGTGTTACTGTCACGTGTTGAGAAGCTTCCGCTACAATCCCGCACCAAACGCCACAAACCGTGACAGATTCCAGCGCAAATTCCTCTAAACACCATGTTTTTCCTGGTTTTTTTCTCCGCTCCAACGATCGGTTAGTTGCTATGTTTATAAATTTACTGTTAGTACTGAACTGTTCACGAGTGTTTTAAAACGCCACACATCTAGTGAGCGTAAAATATCAACGCTTTGTTTGCTCTCGAGCTGGTGCCACCTGCATAAGAACCAAACAATAACATCCCAATCTCGAAGTTCACATCTGGAAAACGCGGGCGAAAGTTAGATCATCTTTCACGTAACGTTTGGTCTGGAAGCAATAGGTTCATGAGTTAGCCTTTTAGCAACTCGTGAGTTTGAACTTAAAAAAATGATTTAAAGCATACACTCTAGTGCTGTGTAAATAGTGTAGATTTAGCAGGTGTAAAAAAGGGAGGTTTAATATTAGCTCTTTTATGATTTACCTCAATTGAGACTGAAAAAATGGCATTATCATGAACAAGTGGTAACATGTAAAACATACCGCAATTAAAAAAATGAAATTCTGTGTGCGGCAGTTCAGAGCAGCTTATCTGAATGAGTTAAAAACCCTAATTGAAAAAAATGTAACGTTCATAAATCAAAGCGAATCAATCTGAAATGGTACTTCATAACCATCGAGAATTTTTCCCAGAGCAGTACATCGATCGAACGAACTGAAACCAACTGTTTACGTTTGTATCGTAAACAGAGTTTTCTGTTCACATGGCTATGTTAGTCTTCCGCACTTGTTTACATTCCGTCGGGCAATTTTTTTTTGAACGGAAATTCAAGTTCATTGATGTTGCACACGGGCAGTGAATGCAGTAACGTTTTAAACTGATGAATGGCTGATGTCAACATCAGTCAGTTGATGTGAAAAAAAATGATAATTTGTAATAATTTCCTTTTGAACTGTAAAATTCCTGAAACTGATTTCAAATCAAAACCTGTGCAGGACTTCAAAATAAATAATTCAATACCCCTATGGATTCAAATTGTTGTGGACATTTTATTTCAACAGACACCCGCAGGATAATGTTTATTGGCACAGATTTTCAGGAAATTTGAAAACTTTTGATCTGCAGGCATTTTTTTTTAATACGATGTAATATTTACAAAGCGAGCCACCAATTGATTTTAAATTTCGCATAATGCTGCACCACCCTTTAACATGCCCAGAACCCATTCAAATTTTCGTGCTATAGAAGGATACCCAAATAGCAGCACATGATAAAAAGAATTTAATTTAATGTTTGCCGACCGTATCGGTCGCTCGCTGAATGATGAAAAGAAAAATTGAATAGAAAAACATAAACTTTTACGACCGGCGAATCTCCGGCGATACCTTTCACTATAGACGCAAAAGAATGAACGAAAAAAAAATGGAATGTCAATTCCGATTGAAAGTTGCACACCATCCTGAAAAAGGCAATCGTGACACGGTGAGGTTGCCACCCCGACCATAAATTTGAAATTGTCGTGAAATTCAAGCCTTTGGCTTTATAATATCCACGTAAAATGTTGCTTTAATCCAAACATAACTTTTCAATCGTTTCAGGCGTTTTTTTTTTGTTTTCAATTTAGTAGCTAAGTGAGGAAAATTTAAAAAATCTCTTCTAATATCAGCAGTTTGGGGACAAATGAATTCCATCGCTAATTGTTAATTAGCCTTTCTTTTCTGAACGAAAAATTCTATAATTTGTTTTAATTCCAACATCACAGCAAATTAATGCGATTACATTCAAAACGCTCATTTAACGTGTCTTTTTCGAACTTCAATAATTAACGTAAAACTGCTCATTATCTTACATCGCACCGCACAGTGATACACAGTCCAAGACAGAGCTTACTTAATTAAGCCCAACGGAGCATAATGTACTCCAGAGTTTCAACCAAATTCCCGCGAGCAAGTAAAGCAACATGAAAAAAAGGAACAAGTTTTCAATCCCCTCGAGAGATCCGTTCAATTGATGGGAAAATCAATTTAAATTTTAAAGTCTTCCAATTTGCAGCACATCATTCTGTGACCACGTAGCAAATTCAAACCACCTAAAATCGAACTTCACCCAAAGTTGGATCCAACAAAAAATAAATGACTCTATCTCAAAGCACTAAAGCGAAGTTGGAATAAAAAAAACTAAGTCAACTGGAATACCTTTTTTCGTGCTCCTTGTTGGTTCTTTTCACCTTTGGTACCTTTGATTTTTTTTTCGATGGAATGAAACATCAGAGCCATTCACTCAATAAAGGATACGAAGCACCGTGTAGGTGTTTTTGGTCGTTGGCTCTCCCGGAAAAGGTTGATGGAGTGAGCAATCGAAGATGCGGACGGAGGGCGAAACTTTACGGACCCTTCTTCTACTTAGCTACCACACCTACGTTGTGGAATAGTTTTTTGAGTAGGGTGCTCGTTTTGAACAGGTTGATTTGAAACTTGAGCACACATTTGTATGAAATAATTCATAATTAAATAACTTTTCTTGGGTTGTGGTGACTAATTTGTCCGTTACTTGTTGCGTCCATTAATATGTAAATAATATATTTATGTGTTTTGCAATGACGCTCCACAATAGGGTTGGGAAAAAGAGCCTGCGGTTTCGCTACCTTTTTCTAGGTAAGTGCAGCATCAACACTTCCCGTGCTCCTAATCCTTATTCCTGCCCCGGTGAATGGTGGAGATGGGAGCGGCCGGCAATGGATGTCTTTCATAGTGCTGCCTGTCCTGTTCAAGTAGAATTGGTTTTAATTCCCTTTAATCAATTTCTAAGCAACCTGGGCTGGACAATCATCACATATACATGACGAAATCCAGTCTGCAACCCGCTAAGATCACCATCTCCATGCAAATGCGAATGCGAATGCGAATGTTATGTGTTTTGCAACGACGATTTAAAAAAAAGGAAAAGGAAATCAGGAAGAATTAAAAAACAGTATTTTATTTCAGAAAAATAAGACTTGGAAGCCTTATCTTCCGAAACCATACTAGAATCACGAAAAAAAGCAAAGTCTGCAAAATGCTCCAGGCAGAAAAATAAACGATAATTTCAACCCCTTTTGCTTATTTTCAACTTATTGAGGGGTGAAACAATAAAATATTTAGTGAAGATAAATAATAGTTATGAAAATAAATTATCTGCAAACTCACACGAAAACGAAATAAAAAGTTACACGTCTTCGCTTCAATTTCATAAAATTTCGTGAATTCAAGGTCCATTTTTCGATGTCTCGCAACAGTGCAGTGGGGCTGTACGACCCCTTACCCGGGCAGACGGTAATAACAAAATTCATGCCATTTCAATAACAAATACTGTTAAAATAACAGAAACTGTTATGGAATCTTCTTGAAAAATCCATTTTTGCATAAGGATTTAATAACAGTTTATGTTATCATAACAAAATTTGTTATTGGTCTGATATTGGTTGAACGCCAAAACAACTCGGGAATAACATTTTTTGTTATGGAAGAATAACTCCAACTGTTATTGGGATGATCGGATTAGTTGTTAAAATAACAAAAAATAATAACAAAGATTTGTTCGTAGAATCACTAAAAATGTTATTTGTCTGTTATTACAATAACAATCCAATAACAAAAAATTCATAACGACGAATAACAAATCTTGTTATAAATAACATAGAATTTTATTGGCCTAGTATTTTCAAATAACAAAAAATGTTATTCCCAGGTTATTTCCGTCTGCTCGGGTAATTTTTTGCATTCAAATTAAATACAGAAAAATGCGTTTCAAAATGGTGATGAGATATGACATTATTTTCAGAAGGACTTTTTTAATTTAAAAAAGCTGCCGTTTTTAATTAAGAACGATAATTAGAAAAAAAGCAAAGCAATCCACTTTAACGACCCCCGGGTCTTTTGTGGGCTCTGTTGCAAGTTTCTGCTCATTTCTAGGCGTCCGAAGGTTATGTGTGGTGAGTCACTCAAAACCTCTTTACGCTAATGGACCGACGTTTCAATCAACTGTAAAAGAACACATCCCGATCAGACGGTAATAACTAAATTCATGCCATTTCAATAACAAATACTGTTAAAATAACGGAAAATGTTATGGATTCTTCTTCAAAAATCAATTTTTGCATAAGAGCTGAATAACAGATTATGTTATCATAACAAAAATTGTTATTGGTCTGATATTGGGTGAAAGCCAAAACAACTTGGGAATAACATTTTTTGTTATGGAAGAATATCTCCAACTGTTATTGGGATGATCGGATTAGTTGTTAAAATAACAAAAAATAATAACAAAGATTTGTTCGAAGAATAACTAAAAGTGTTATTAGCCTGTTATTACAATAACAATCCAATAACAAAAATTTCATAACGTCGAATAACAAATCTTGTTATAAATAACATAAAATGTTATTGGCCTAGTATTTTCAAATATCAAAAAATGTTATTCCCAAGTTATTTCCGTCTGCTCGGGATGTCATTTTATGGGAAATTTAATCTACATTTGGAATCTGCAATAACCCAGAAGAGTTTTTTTTATTTTAAAATATCGTGTTCTTGCTAATTATGCATTGTTATTTTGTAGAATGTAATGTTCAATAAATTTTTAGACCCAAATTTTGTGATATTCGCAGAATTTTTATCTGCTAAAATATCGACGCATATTTTAAAATAGATGTTTATTTTACTAAGATTTAGAAAATGAATTTACTAAAATATCTCGTAACGAAACACATCCTAAACAAAAGATTTACGAATTCGCCACTTGTTTTAATTTAATTGTAAAATAATAAAAAAGTAAAAAAATTGAAATTACGAGCCATGGTTTCCACATTTTAAATGGAAAAAGTGTTTTAAAATGCTTTATACACCTGTCCAGTTGTTTTGCCATCATTAGTTTCCAAAATATCTAAGTATTGACGAAAGTTTTATTATTTGCGAAAAATATTTTTTTTTGCTGTGCTGTACATTGAAATTTTATAAAAATTCAAAACATGTTTAAACAAGCCCAAACATGCTAAATATGATATTCAATGCAGAAAAATGCATTTTAGATTGTTTTCAGTTGATTGGACTTCTATTTTCATAGACATTTTGAAGCTTTTTGGAAAAAAAAATTTGTGCCCCCTGATTTTTCAGACCAATTTAAAGGAAGGCCGACATAAACTTTGAAAAATATTTGCAACGGCCTTATCAAACTCTAAAAATAACCCAAAGTCATTAAAAAACTTAAAATTTTAAAATGAAAAATTTTGTGCGAAATCTGAAAACAACCTCTTTGGATTGTTGCAGATTACATTAAATTTCCCTTAACCCTTTCAGGCCTGAATTTTCGAAAAAATATTTTTTTAGTCAATGATGGGGAAATGATTCTTATGACCATACGAAAATTATAGGCTAGTTTTGGAAATTTTGATATTTGGGTCATATTATGACCCATCAGGCTCGAAAGGGTTAAACGACAACGTCCTGAAACTTTTTTAAAACTTTCCGTTCTTTTTTAAACAAATGAATAAAATAAAATAAAAATTTCAGCACTCTGATTTTTTTTCTGCTAACCTTTTAGGATAAAGAGATTAAAACATGAATTGAAAAAACCATAGATGTCTTAAAGCTTCTGATTTATTTTTATATTTCGTTCCTATTGTCCCTTTTTATGCCTGAGCATTAAAAGAAAACATGCAAAACAATTGTTAATTGTTATACAAATCATCAATGTTTTCCATCTAAATGATTTTAAGACAAATAAGCTGTCATTTTATCCATTCAATTTTTTTACGTTTTATTCGTTTTCTTTATGCTTTGAATTATGTTAATCTTCGAAACATTTTAACAAAATCACGTGGGAAGCTATTAGTTCGATCACTTTCACAGAATCTATATCGACCAATCCTAAATCCTTTAATTCCGCAATCCCTCAAGACTCACCCACTAATCTCCTGCTAAAGTGTGAAGTTTACAGCAAAGATTAGCCAAGTCAGCACCAAGTTCGCTCCCCACGATCCAATCGAGGTGTGTGGCTCACCCTAACGGCTCAAGTTTATCGTTTGGTGGACCCTTGAACGGATACTGAAACTTTTTTTTTATGTTTGCTGTTCCAATCGATAGGAATTTAACTTTTCACTCTCCCATGAGAGTTCCGCATATACTAGGTGATACCTTTTCGCAGATAATTCCGTTTGACGAGCCGTGGAAATGGGATCGGGCTCCAGCTTTAGAGTTGGGTCTGGTCGGGAAAGTTTCGTGGCGAAGTTGAATGTTGGTGCCAGACTTAATTTATGAAATCATTGAGTCGGAAAAAGAGACGAATTGTGAAGGAAATAATCAGCAAAATGAATAAACTTTAAACATATGAGGTATTTGATGTTCCGTTATAAAAGTTCAAAAATATAATCCAGTAATGGCAGCAAACAAATTAAATTAAGTGACTCTCAAAATGAACATCGCCCATAAAACCACAACCAAAACAACAAAAAGCGCAACAGTTTGCAAAGTGGTGACGGCTACTGGATTACACCCGGTTTATGTGGAAGCAACCGCAAAATTTACGAGCAAGGAAGTGGGATTTATAATTAAATTTACATGTAGCGCTGATGCATTCGTGGATGCACTTCACTTTAGCCTGTGTGTCAGCCAGCAAACAGAAATAAATATTCGACGGAGAGTTATCGCCTTTGTCTCGCGAACGATTATTTTGTGAGCAAATGTGTGTGCTTAATTTTGCTTCCAGATTTCGGTAGAATAGATTCAAACTTAGTTCAAATTTTTTGCAATGTGCATGTTTCAGTTTGTAGCAAAAATAGATGAAAATTACAAAGTCCAATAAATTTTCAAAAATACCAAAACCCTTTTATCATTTTTGGGCGGGAATTCCGAGAACAGGAAATTTATCGTGGTGACTTTTTTAAATATCATTAATTTTAAATGGAACAGTCACACTGAACTGAAATGTGTCACCTCCAGCTAGGTCGAAGAGTATCTGATCAGGATCAGAAACAGTTTATAATGACTGCCGAAACATCAAAGTAAAAACATAATGACAAGGGTTCATCACTTCCGGTTTGTGGTAAAACGCCTCCCAATGGCGATTTGATTGACGATAAAAAAAAAGTAATTTACTGAAGTATCCGAGGACTATTTCAGTGCTAATAATTGGTTTTGCAATTTCAACCTACAGTTAATCTTTGGAAAATCCTGAACCTGTGGACTGCATGTGTTAAATATTTATTATCTCGGACTTTCTTTTATTTAAAACAATGTAAACATTTGTCAGTTGCACTTCAACTCTGCTCGTCCAAGGACGAGCTCATCTTTATTAAGTATTGCCATGTCGGTAGATCAACTACCTCCCTAGTATTATAATTGACTACCTATCGACTTTACTTCATTTTACCTCCTAGATTTAGTCATTGCGTTTACCTGTTGACGTACATAAGTTTTTATTGTCTTATATCGCCAAACAGAGATGGTAAATATGGAAAAAGGGCGTGTTGTGGTTCAGGCCACAACATCACTATCCCCCTCGGAAAAGGTTTTTAATTATCTGAATGATCTTTTTTTCTTTTCATTATAAGTTGTGAATACTAATACAAAACTTTTAAACCTTAATTATATGACATTTGCAGAAATGTTGTCTAAATTTGTAGAGGTTTTGTTTGATGAAGATTGTTGACATTTGTTTCATAAGTTTTCATGATGTTATTGAATATTTCTGAAATACGTTATTGTTTTGATTGGTACATATTGTTTACAAAATTTACTTAAACTAATGTTAGTTGAAGGAACCGATTACCCGCGGTTTACTCGGGATTAGTGGGATACAATAAAAATAGTAAATCGTATGGCTAACAAATGATATTTTTATGTTTACTGATTTTGAATGAATTCGTTTCATATTTTTGTTTACTAAGCTATAATTATTTTTGCTTTTAATTTAATATGTTTTTTTAGACAGCAAAGATAATGTTTAACAATTGAAAGACGCGAAAATTAGGCTAATACAGTGATTACAATGAAAGATTGCAGAAAGAATATAATTGAAATGTAAAATTTGCAGGATGACTGTAGGCGTTGAAAATGTGTGAATAAACTTTGTGATGATGGTGCTGAAGATGTCTTGATGTTGTTGTTTTGGAACCGTTTCGATTGTTAACGGTTTCGTTTTCGTGAATCTTTTGATGACGACCACGATCTCGGCGACGATTAGATGAAGATGAAGATGGCGAAACAATTAGAATTGTTTGGTCTGAAGGTTGGAACGTGGGGGTCTCCTTCCCCCTACAAAAAAAAATTGTCTTATACAGACTTTACTTAACTACATTGTATTTATTTTACTTAACTACAAATGTATTTTATAAAATTTCAAAACTTTGTTTAATGATAATCAAGATGTTTGTTTGTGTGTTTATATGTGTGTTTTTAGTGTATTTATAATTATATTGTATGTTGAATTGTTTTGAACTTTTTTTTTGTAATTCAGTTGATACATCTATAATGTTTATATTTTCATGGATAACAACTGATCATTCTCATTTTATACATTTATGGTAACGTTATTTTTAAGGGATCTGTATATTCATAAGTATCTACGAAATTGTTTGTTTTTCCTTTTTTAATACTATCATTCAAGTCATGTTTATTGAGTATAAAGTCACAATTTGTAATCTCCTTATTTTGTTATGAACTAACTTACAGTAAAATAAGTAAAATAAGAGAAATTGTTATATTAAAATACTTCAAACAAACTAGTTATTATACTAAATGAAATGAACATTTCTGTTAAGATGTTTGCTTCATGACAGCTGATTTTAAATTTTTAAAAGAAAAACTTTATTTTTTTTAATCGATCAATTAGTAAACCTATTTGAACAGATTTCAATGTATATTGTTAGTTTGAATACTTTTTCACTTTCATTATTATAATATAATTATAAGATTATTTCTTGTGTCTGATTTGAAAGTGGAAAATATGAATCAATTTTGTGTGAATATTTGATTAACACATTACATTATTTTGCAGTGTTTTTATTGGAAATTTATTCAAAATATGATGGTTGTCAATTTATGTTTTAAAATTAATATATGAAAGTGATTTTTACAAACCAAATTAAATCAATAAAACTTAAATTATATCTACAATATCGATTGATTAAATTTGAAGTGTTAAAAGGTTGATTTCGATATCTTTGATATCTCGCCTGTTTTTTTTCGACATACTATGATTTTAAATTAGGAAACTATTTGGCTATATTTTGAATTATTTGTAATATTTGTATAATATATATAATGAATTGTTTTACTTTTCGCTTTTTGCATTGCATATTTCTTTGTTCAATCTGTTATATGTTCTGAACCATTTATTTTTATTTTTTACGAATAATTTGTTTTGAAAATGATTTTGTATTTAGCAAAAATATTAGCTTTGGTTCATTTTTGTGTACGCTGAATGCTTTTCTTAGATTTTTGTTAGATAGAATTTTTGTTATACTTTTGCTGAACTTATATTTAAATCAGATGTATTCTCCGGAAAAATATACATGATTTTAAATATTTTGTTCTAACGATCAAGGTAGAGTAAATCTTTAACATTCATTGATAATTGATATTGGCCAGATATCAACATAATTGATGGTTAAGATATGTCTATCATGATTGTGTGTGTGTGTGTTTTTTTTTGTTTATCAGTAAGAATACTGATTACTTAGATCATCTAAGTATTCTATAAATTGTTGATAGAAGTGATCATTTTTATTTAAGAAAATATTTTTCTCATTTTCAATGAAATAATTTTTAAATTTGTTTTGTTGGTAATCTAGTTTTTGACATTGTTTTTTATCTTCATTTTTTATAATTTTAATTTGCTCATTATGTTTTTCGTTAAGCTCGAAAATTTTTGAATTATTTTTTATTTCCCCATGATTTTCATATT
Organism: Culex pipiens pallens; assembly: GCF_016801865.2. Classification (NCBI taxonomy): domain Eukaryota; kingdom Metazoa; phylum Arthropoda; class Insecta; order Diptera; family Culicidae; genus Culex; species Culex pipiens. Next base: position 61,341,013 of record NC_068939.1, on the reverse strand, counting down.
CTGCTGTTTTTTGATTTTTATGTAGAATTGGATTTTCAGTATTGTCACAAAGGTTTTCACTGATATTTGGATTGTTGAAATTTTCAGCTTGAATATACGAGATTTCATCGTTTGAATTGTTTTTCGCTAAATAATTTTTATTTTTTGGCATGCTGTTTTGCCAGTAATGATTATATTTTGTGTTATAGTTGTGGCAATTATTTGTGTTATTATAACCATTGTTGCGAGAGTTGTTATTTTGAAAATTGCCATTTGTCATATTATTATTATTGTTGTTATCGTAATTGTTTATAAAATAAGGTCTTTTGTTTTTAAAAAATTGAACGAAAGTTTTACCCTTATAATTCGGGTTAATTTTTGTATCTTTATAATGAATGTTTTTCCTTTTAGGAACAAAATATTTCCAATTATTTTTACCGTGAAAGTAATTCATGTTATTTTGTTGTCGGATTCTATAAATATTTTCTTGTTTTGCATCATTATTTTTATTGTGCAATGGATTAAAATTGTTACCCTTATATCTGGGATTGAAGTTTTGGGGACCTTTTTTCCCAGAATTTAAACATGGTTGAAAATGACTTTTGAATTTAAAATATTGGACTCCGTTGTTTTGAGCTGTAGATTGTTCAAAATTTCCTGCTCTGTCAATTAATGGTAGAAATTTACCATACATTTTTTTGTCACCAAAATTTAATTTTTCCAAAATAATTTTGATTTCGTCTAAAGTAGACGCTTGGCCTAAAATAATAATTGTGTCGATGGACAACAAATCTTTTATTTTCCATACAGCTTTACCCATGGCATGCTGATGGAATAATTCGAATTCGGAGCCACAATTGTTTTTTATTTTTGTCAGAATATAATTTAGTCTAGCAATGAAATTAGTCAAGGTTTCATTTTGCTTGATTGATGATGTATTCATTTCGTCTAATAATTCCAACATCAATTTTAAACTTGGTTTAAATCTATCTTGCAATAAAGATTTAAGTTGGTCCCAAGTATCAAATTTTTCGTTTTTTAATTCATATTGTACATTTTCCGAAAGTTTACAGTATTTAATCACTGTAAGAAAATGTTTCTCATTTACATTTTTTGTTTTATAGATTTTGTGAAAAAGATCCACAATTTCTATAAAGGATTTTAATTTTTGCACCGAACCGTCAAATAGTTCGATGTGTTTAAATTTCAACCAATTGTCCATGTTCGTTAAAGTTTTTTTTTAATTTTTTATTATACGTTACCAATCGTGTCCGTGTTTACTGCAGGGTTCCTGGCCGTTGATCCTTATGAAAATCACTACACTTCAGCTACATTTTTTTTACTTCTGACACCAAATTGTTAAATATTTATTATCTCGGACTTTCTTTTATTTAAAACAATGTAAACATTTGTCAGTTGCACTTCAACTCTGCTCGTCCAAGGACGAGCTCATCTTTATTAAGTATTGCCATGTCGGTAGATCAACTACCTCCCTAGTATTATAATTGACTACCTATCGACTTTACTTCATTTTACCTCCTAGATTTAGTCATTGCGTTTACCTGTTGACGTACATAAGTTTTTATTGTCTTATATCGCCAAACAGAGATGGTAAATATGGAAAAAGGGCGTGTTGTGGTTCAGGCCACAACACATGAATTATCTCTTATGGCAAAATCAGCGTTGGTGGTGTAAATATAAAATATTTTACCAGCTATAAAAGGCCCGTATTGTAAACTAGCATAATCTGTTGTACTGCATAGCAACTTATTAATTATTCTAGCTCATTAGCGAAACCACCAGACACCGCGGAGACAAGTGAGCAAAACATTGTCAAGTGAACCTACAGGTGTTATGCAAATGGAGTGACACCAGCAAACCACAGAAGGCAAGGATGATGGTGTCACAGAGATGATTCTATTAAGCTTCGTTAATAATTTTCAATGTCCCACACCCCGGGATGTAAGCGAAGCTCATGTGCACCATAGGAGAGCATATTATTTGCGGTTTACCACATATTCACGAGTACATTATGGTGTTTAGAGTTATTTAAAACAAAGTAATCAAATCAGATTTTTTGTTAGTATTTCAGCCTTTAATCAAACCACTTGGGTAATCTTGGCAAAATTATTAAATAATTTGTATAGACATAGGCATTTAGCGTATTTCTAGAGTTTTTTAAGAGGTCCTGTATGCACATGAAGGACAAACCTTTATGTGACCTTTTAAAAAAAACTCTAGATTTGTAAAAATATAGTTTTCTTGAGGAACCTTGGGTTAATCTTCGGTATACACTAGTAAAAATATAATCCAACATTAAAGAGGATTGATGATAACATGGTAAAAAGAAAATTACTAAATTCTGTAACAAAATCAATCCATACTATTTAAAATTCGATGCATCTGTGTTCTCTTATGCTAACTAGAAAGGAAAACCAGCAAGCTTAGTAAAAGCGAGCACAAAGGCATTGAATTATTGTTTATCATTTTTCAAAATGCATTCTTCAATGTTTACGTAGCTTAGTTTTTCCAAAGTTTGCTTCGTCTGAGGTTCGTGTAAACCAATACAAACTTTATTTAAATAAATTTAAACAAAATGTGCATATACTATGTGATACCCTAAGCTCTACCATCACAATTTCGTGTCATGACACCACGTGGATTCACTCCTTCGAGTATTTGGAAAGTCAGGTTCTGCGAAAATCATCGTTACATTCTACGTTCTACGAACAAAAGTCATATTAAAGCGTTCAGATTGGGGATAAAAACACATTTTCCCCCTAATCGATAAGATACCAAAATTCCCATCGATTATACCCCAAGGGCGCCGGAAGATGCAAACCGGTTAGATTAATTGCTTTCACTCTTTGTTTCGCGCAATCCTTCAATGGAGTCGCTTTCGCTGTTCGGAAATCTGTAAGAGTGGAAAAAATCTGACCGGAACGAGCAGAATACCAATGAGGAATTAGCCGAAATTGATTGATCGGAGATTATTTTTTCTGTTTGACTGAGTTTATTGCCTCCCCGGAAGGAATATGTAACATTGTAACTTTATGGCTCAATATCTATCAGGATTCACTCAGGGGCAACTGAATGCAACTAAGGTGGCAATTTTTACAGTCTTTTAAGCTGTAATGTATTTTTTTGTAATGTATGTCTAATAAAACATGCGTCGAAATATAATTTAAAACAAAGATAACGTTGTGTATTTTCAGGAAGTTATGATTGTGAAGAGGTTTAAAAATTGCAATGCACATTAATTCATTCAAGTCATTTCCGGATGACATCCCCATATCCCAGATAATTGGTTCATATCTGTCTGTTACATAAATCATTCGCAGTTGCCAGTATTACATCAAACTGAACTTTGTATGACCCCAATTCTTTTTGCAACATCAAAATGATACCGGAGGCAACTGAATTTTCCCATAAAATGAAATAAAAATTGTCCAACCCGACAAACATTCCTCCCAATTTACAGCAAAGGCACGTACTCTCAGCTATCCGTCAACATCAGCAGCAGCGGTATGCAAAATAACATATTTTCACTTCATTATCACTATGAAGGGGTTCTTTTCATGCGTGGGCAGACCCACGTGCGTCAACCCATCCCACACGTGACCAGATGGCCTGTGGTATGTCGTCTGGTTGTGCGGAATTTTTACGCAGCAAAACAAGCTAATTTATTTTGCCGTTTCTGTTTTGAAAATATAAATCTTTCGCACGCGTGCGGGGAATAATTGCTACAAAAAACTGATTTGTTGGAATGTGTTTAGTAAATATTACATTTTGTTTCATTTTGGTAAAATGTTGAAATACTTTGATCTTTTTGGGGTTCTAAAAAAGCTTTAAAGCTTACAAAACTCAATTAAGAGTTACAACGAGGAAGCTTTGTTCAAATCAGAATCCTAATTCACAGTCCATAATCATTCAGTGGTAGCTTTCCCTAACCTCAATTATATCTAACTGGCAAAGTACACAAAAAGCTCTCCTCCTCATCGTATGCGTTTATTTTTATTTTTAAGCCTTCACCCGAAATGTGTAGCAGAGAAGAGCAAACATAATTCTAGTGCGTCCATCCCGGGAATTTCCGGGACAAACATCCCGGGATTTTTTTTTATAATTTGTCCCGGGAATTCCCGGAATTTTAAGGAAAAAAAACAAATTTTGGTCTGGAAATTCAGATTTGGTTGTAGGAAGTAGATGACAAGTTGAATGCATATTAATCGATAAGAAATTTAATGCATTATTATTTGTATTCGGCATATATCAGCATTAATTTGGCTTTTGGGGGAAAATTGTTGAAATTTTAGTTTCGCAAAATTCCTAGCGCTTATTCATAAAATTATTTTTATTAGGTCCTTTTCGGTGCTGGACCTGGACCGAGTCGGCTTTTGTAATTACATTTGTCCTAAAGCTAAAAGTAATTACAGAGGATCTTGTGTGTAAATGTTAGTGGGAGGGGAATTCCTAGCGCTTTAAATATTTTAAATTTAATGTCATATATTTTTAAAAGACTGGGAATTATATTTATTTATATTTATGATTTTAATTTTGAAACAAATATCATTTAAATTATTGTTCATCATTTTGCGGAATCTGGGCCAAATTTTTTTTGAATGACTTCGCATAAATCAAAAACAGAACAATACAATAAGTTCACCGATTTCCAAATTAATTATTCTAAAATCTCCTGTGAATAGGTACTGTTTTCCACAGTTGGTGGTAGTAACTTATAGATAATTTGTAAAATATGTTTTATATAAAACATGAAATTCAAAAAGTATCTGAAATTTTATATTGACTCGTATCATTTTATTTGTTGTCGCTTCTTGTTTTTAAGTCATTTTCAAAGAAATTTTTCAAGTTTTTGTGGTCATGTCATATAACAAAATATAAAAGAAATATAATTATGAAAGACTTATGTATTTAATTTGAATCACATTTGATAAATAATTGTAGTTCTTTTGAAATCCAAAGCACTACAAAGAGTAACAAAAATCAATTTTTAATTTCTTTTAAGCCATTTAAAAAATATCGTCCTTATTAAGTTTAGATTATAACCAATTAATATTATTGAGCTAATTCTATGATAAAAACATAGATTTTACGACTGCTTCAAAAATTTCCCGGGATTCCCCGGATTTCAAAAATATTTTTCCCGTTTCCCGGGAAATTCAAAACCCGGGAAAATTGGAAGCCCTACATAATTCGTATGCAGATTTGGTAACACAGGTGCAAATTTAAATTCATACGCACGTTCCCAGGACTGATGTGTTACGAAACGAAATAAAGGCATATAGATTGGAGGTAAAGTGGTTAAGCACGTTTCCAGACCACCGCACTCTGCTTGTTATTGAAAATGTCTTTCAGGAGAAGTTTATTAAATTTTCTCTGGTTTACTATTATGTAATGGAAAGATACGCAAATTGTTCATATAACTTCATTTTCAAAGTGTATGACATTCGGCTCGACTCGACTCGCTAGAATCAATTGAGGGGAGAGGGACAATCATCTATAACAAGTTAGCATTTGATGCTTACACACTTAAAGTATAAAAAAATGTCGAAAAATATTTTAAATTCCTGAAATCCCTTCAGTCTTCAAATGTTTGTAAAACTTTAATTAAGTTTAACATACATATAAAATGCAGAATTCTTGAAAACTTTGTTAAACAGATTAAACATGCCTCATTAGGGTGTAATATGGTTTTATGGAAAAAAATAAAGTTGTTCAAATACAGTGAGCACAGCAATTTTTTAGTTCCTTTTGGGGTCGTAAACAACTCCCCAAAGTTTGAGAAAGATTGGTTAAGTCCTCACATTGCGCAAAGCGATTCAATTTTCCATATAAATTTGTATGGGAAAAACTTTTTTTTTTATTTTGATATTTAAAAAATCCACGTTTCACGCTATATTAAAACCGGATTCATATTCGGTTGCTCTGGAATGTGCTCTACAACTTTCCCGAAGAGAGTATGGTGGTAACTTGCACCTATAACAAGATACAGCGTGCTCAAAACTCGTCTAAAACGTGTTTTTTGCTCGAAAATCACGTTTTAGACGAGTTTGGAGGACGCTGTATCTTCTTTCAGGAGCAAGTTAGCACCAAACTCTCTTGGGGAAAGTTGTAGAGCGCCTTTCAGAGCATCCGAATATGAATCCGGTTTTGATATCGCGTAAAACGTGGATTTCTTAAATATCAAAATTTAAAAAAAAATCTCATACAAATTTATATGGAAATTGAATCGCTTTGCGCAATGTGAGGACTTAACCAACCTTTCTCAAACTTTGGGGAGTTGTTTAGGACCCCAAAAGGAACTGAAAAATTGCTGTGCTGGAAAATCGATTTTGTTATTACACCCTAATGACTCATTGCTATCAATGGGATTCGGTCTGTAAGTTTCGAATAGTAAAACAGAAATCGTTGTTTTATTTAATTACAAAAATGCAACAATTATATCAAAACTTATTTGATTTGGTAAAATGTCTATCAAACTTATTTCCGGGAATAGAAAAGTGGTATTCATCAGTAATTTTCCCTCAAATGTATTGTGGCCACTTGCGTCATTTGAGCAGCAGAACTCTTAACTGCCCAACTCTACCCTACAACATCTGTGGCTTTTATTAACATTTGTTGAATCTAAGGCATCTTCTCGTCAATTCGTTTTGACTATAAGTTTTAGGTTGAGAACTAGATTTTTGAAGATAATTATAATTTAGAGGGTTAATTTATAGATATTTTTTCCATTGTGAACAAACAATGCTTTACTCACGAGTAAGATGAATATTGTTGAAATGAAACAGTTTGCAAAACCACGAACAGCTCAACCTAAACCAAAACGTAACTTTGTGGCAGATCGCATGTAGCTTGTGCTGCTGACGTAATGACTCCATTCTCGTATGGTTTAGTACCGACTCCTGCAGCATAATTAGCAACAGCAGCAGCCTTGAGTAGAAAGTTTACGAAAAATGCACCCTTGCACGAGGAAAAGCTAATTTAATTACAAACTACTGTTCATGTATACTCTCAACGGGCTCATCCCGCGGAAGCACTTTGCAACACTTCGTTTATCTTTGTCAAACTTTGCATGATGATAATGCTGCACTTTAGAATTTTTTTTTTAATTTGATTCACAACTTGCATGAGCATTAAACAAAAGCCAAATTTAAAACGCCCATGCTCATCAGAGTCATAAACTAATCAATTCAAAGGTAAAGCATTTTCACTCGGTTTGAATGTAATCTAATAATTGCCCTCAATTGCAGTGCAAACAAAAGGCTTTGTCCCAGCTAATGATTCTAGCACTTGAAATTTTCCATTGAACTGAGTTATCAATACTCAATAAGCTTTGAGTGGATTTTTATTAGCGCAATGAAATGAAAAAAATATATGTTTGTTTAAAAAAACAAATATAGTGGAACTCAATTGGAAACTATACGCATTATGAAAATGAACCTTTTGAAATTTCAACTACAATAAAATGGTTCTGTAGATTAAGGTTCTATTCTACTCTCAGAGCAAGTCCAACACAGCTGTTATATATTATGTGATAAAATTGAAGTCAGTCACTCAAAAATTAACCCAAAAGCTGCCGTGGACATGAAGTTTCCTTCCCAAATACAGTCGACTCTCTGGCTGTCGATCTTCTCGATATCAATATTGCTCCTGCTGTCAATAAATTTTTCAGTCCCTTCAAGAAGCATGCTTTGATTTTTCGTTCTATAATTTGATAACTCCCGCTCTCGACGGTCCCTTAAATATCGACAACGAGAGAGTCCACTGTAGCTCAAACATTCTCAACATGCCCAACGGTGAAGAGAGCGCCGTTTCGGGACGGGTCCGATGAAGAATGTACCGGAGGTATAAAGCACCTTCCCCGGTGGTTCATAATGTCTGGAATGTGCCCCATAAATCCTTCCGAGATCACACAATCTAGTTATGAGTCCGTGAAAACGGTTGCGTTCCGGGTGCATCCCGCGAAGAAAATCTTTGCTTTATGATTCTCCCGGTTCAACCCCCTGGTTCTACCCCAAAAGGCCATCCATTTTCATTCCTTCCACGTGTTATGGCTTTCATGCAGTGTTTCTGAAATCTGCAACTGATTCTATTTTCCCTTTCACCCAGCCAAATTGTATTGGCATATTTTACGAAGTTTTTCACACGTTACATCAGCGCATTGTAGTCAGCGGGACCACCCAAAAAGGGTTATAAATAATCGGACCCTTCCATGGTATATGTGGCACAGGATAGATAAGCAAGTTGATCCAGAGGGGATAACTTGAAGCATAATAATCATACAAATTTTAATTAATTTGTTTTTTACAAAAATCATAAAAAAACTAAAATTGCATAATATTTCCAAATGATAAAGAAAGTTTTTTTCAATATACATGTCTCATTCTAATAAAAACCCGTAATCCCCTATGCTTATTTCAGCATAAATTTATTTGTTTGACCTCTTGCGGAGCCTAACCACGGCACTGGGAAGTGATAAGTTCTGACAAATATGCACTAGTCACAAACAAGCAAGCACGAGATCATAGCTGAAAATATTATGAAAACATTGAAATTGGATATTTAGTACCAATAAAGCCAAATAGAACTCTGCAAGGCTAACTACTACTAAAAGAAATTGAATATTTTAAACCATAACTATGTTTTCTTACTTTTTATTTCCAAAATACAAATTACAAATCCTGTCCACACTTTACAAACAACTTTGTCAATCCTGAAGAAACAGCAATCCTATTTGGCAAATAACAAACACGAGCTCAAATGGCATGGAAGAAATCGTTCCACCGGCAAAACAGAAGTCAATTAGGTCACAAACCAACCCTTGATTTCTTCCTAGAGTGTGGACATTTTTCTCTGAATCGCCTAGTTTTATTCCAAATCATCCACGTGAAAAACCGTTCCATTCACAGCAGTGTTGTAACAAGTGACTCATCGTTTCAGCACGACAGTTCACTAGTAAACATGAAAAAAAAAAAAAGTTTTCATTCGCGCTGGTTCGAGGAAAGCTGCGCTTTCACGGAAGGCTTCCACACGTTTAATAACTCATCTGGAAAATGTTTGTAATTTCAATTAATCGAGTCAGTGAGCATATAACGAAGCCATAGACTGGACTACTTCATCAAAAATTCCTAGAAATGCTTTGCACCGAAGTCACTGACAGGAGTAAGAGGTTCGTTGCAATATCAGCTAAGCTGGAAAGTGAAATAATAAAGTTAATTGAATGCACTTGTTGTTTACCTCTCCTTGATTGAAGAGAATGCAATTAGTTAGTAACAAATCAGTCGTCCGATTAGAAAAAAGGACTAACTACATGGATGGATAATTTCTAGAATATTGTGTCATTTGCACCTATGTTTTATGGATTTTCTTTACATATAAGACCGTTTAAAAAATATGGTAAATTTTCCACCTTGCTTGCCTTATAAATCTTTCAATGGGTAGAACATATTTTTTTCATAGTGAGATGATTTCTCTAAATATCTAAAAACTTTTTAAAGAGTTTGTGACAGCGTGACAAATTGCTGTTTTCCGACTCACAAGTGGGTCCACGACGAAGAAAACGGCCTCATTTCTACGTTAGTTCGTGTTAGATGTGCATAAATACAGAGTTTTAGTGGTTTAATTTTGAGTCGCAGTAATTAAACCATATTCCGTGGATTCATACTTCTTTTCGGTGCTGACACTGAATATTTTTATCAAGTACAAGCTCTGCAACATCAACAATACACATTCTCGTGAGACTTGTAGCTAGATGCACATTTCGCAGCTTCACTCACAATGTTTCTGGCGCTTTGTTTTTGTGCTTCCAATTATCTAAATGCTCGTAACTCATGCACCTTGCGCCAGCACAACTATTGCCATCCTTGTTGGCAACAACTCCAAGCTCACAAATAGTTCGGTGAGTTCTGGGTTAAAAATTACACTAGAAGAATTGGAAAGAATCGTGCTCTTGTAACAGAATGCAACTGAATTGGTCCTTCCGATATCTTTTCAGCTTGGAAGGCATTTCGGTGGAAGATTTTTCTTAAATTGACAAAATTCAGCACCTTTTTGCAAATATACTTTAACTCGGCAACATTCTACTTTTTTAAATATATTTCATACAATACTCAAAAGCATTCTGTTTTTACGAGTTGGCATGGAATTGCTTAGGGACAAACGTTCCCAGAAGGACACTACGGGAAACTTGGGGGCCACTTTCCCGTTGAGATCTTAATTACTTTGAGCTCATAATAAATGTAATTTCGAGTGCGGTATCGTTGGCACACAACAAAAATAAACAGCAGCGAGTTGTTAACACTTTGCGAGTGGATACTAAGGGCCTCAGAGTTGGTGCAGCCGAGGATGAATTTCATCCGGTGAAAAAGCTCTAGTTAGTGTAATTCAAGTAGGTGTGTGCTTTTAGTTCAAGTGTTTTTAAGCGTTGCTGTAGCTCGGGAAACGTTGCAAATGCTGAGATGCCTGACCTATATTTATTTTAAGAAAAAGGTTGCTTTATTGGAATTGAATGGTACGCAAAAGCACAAATCCACAAAGCTCAAAAAACCATGAACGACAAAAAAACACTGACGTGACAAATCTCGAGGAATAATCTGTACAAATAAAAACACGTCAAACTCAAACAGAGCAAAATTATGCAAGAATCTGTGTGCAAATATCCCACAATCCGAAACGACGACGAAATTCAGCATCATTCTATTGGCATCAATATTATTTCGGTAAACAATGAGAATTTGGCTTGGTGATGTTTTACTTAAGAGTCAATTGATTTCGTATTTTAACATTTTATAAGTTAGCTACAAAAATTTAAATAATACAAAACTTTATTTGAAAAAAAAAATAACAAGCATTAATCAGTTTTGACGTCAGACGACAGTTCAGCACTTGACCCTAGAATAACTGCTAATTCATCGTCCGACCATGGGCTTATGCAGGAGAATTCCTGCTCGGTAATTAAATTTACCTCTATTAGGTTCTGCTAATGAACAATCCTGGCAATGCTTGAAATACCTTCACAGATTTTATGATCCGTTGCAACGGTTGGTGCACAGTTGCAAAAAATTAATAAAGAAAAGGGAAACAAAAGAAGATATGTGACAGAAAATTTCAAAAATACTGATTAAAATTCTGAAAAGCCGATAATAGTATTGGACCGAGATAGGGTATATTTCCCCTGCTACTGTTTTTTTTACAAGATTTAAAACAGAATTCAAATCACCATCACTTTCATTTAGGATAAATTAAAACATTACACGTTAGGCCGTTGCAAATATTTTTCAAAGTTTATGTCACCCCCCCTTCAAAATTGGTCTGAAAAATCAGGGGGCAAATTTTTTTTTTCCAATAAGCTTCAAAATTTCCATGAAAATAGAAGTCTAATCAACTGAAAACAATCTAAAATGCATTTTTCTGCATTGATATTTAGCATGTTTGGGCTTGTTTAAAAATGTTTTGATTTTTTTTATAAAATTCCAAAGTACTGCACCGCAAAAAAAAATATTTTTCGCAAAAAAATTAATTTTCGTCAATACTTAGATATTTTGGAAACTAATGATGGCAAAACAACTAGACAGGTGTATAATGCATTTTAAAACACTTTTTTCATTTAAAAGTTGAAACCATGGCTCGTAATTTTAATTTTTATACTTTTTTATTTTTTTGCCCCCCCCCCCCCCCCTCGACTTTGGTCAGAGTCGAGGGACATAAACTTCAAAAAATATTTGCAACGGCCTTATTGTACTTTATTGTTAATTTCATCTCTTTGAAAAAAAATATAATTTTTTGTATTTTCTAATTAAATAAAAAAAATGTTTGAACTGTGTAACTTTTGATTACAAAGGATTACAACGAACCGTTTCTGGATCAGCAAACAGTAATGCATAAAAGAGAATACCATTCTCCGACACTGCTGCTGATGGATAAGGGAGCAAATTTTGCACGGTTAATTCCCGTGAATGCTGCAAGAAAAACACAGCGAATGCTATCAAATTGAAAATCATATGCTCTCGTGATCACGAAGCGAACATGGAACAAAAACTCAATCGTTCTTGGAAGTTACGTACCGTAAACCGGGGTGACTTTGATAGGATTTCAATTTATTTTTGGAATATTTTCCAACTGGTAAGGTTTTGGAACAATTATTCCTATAAATAAGGCACTAACAAGAGCAAGAAAAATAAAAAAAAAACTTGCTAAAATTGCAAGGGAAAGGGGAAAGAAAGAGAAAAAAGCTTATAACTAATAAGAAGGTAAAATAAGTTTTTAAATATTAAAAAATATGTGTTTTTGAAACGTGATTAAAAAAAACACAAAGTCCATGCACTATTTTTGAAAAAAAAAAATCTATAATGTTACGTTAAAATTTCTTATTTTAATTTCCGGGGTGACTTTGATAATCATAGTTTTTCTTGTTAAAATCAGGTTAAAGGTGTTCAAACTTCATTTTTACGTTAAATGTACTATCACTAAGGTTGCTGATATAGATTTTAAGAATAAAATCAATGTTTATATTTAGTTAACTATGTTTATAAGCTTTTTAACAAAAAAACATATCAATTTTAGGTAAATTGTTAAAAAGTCGGAATTTTGCCTGAAATTCGTTAAATCTAGTATTGTGCATAAAATTATCGATTTATATTTCATTTTAAACTGAATTTGAAGCACGAATCACAAGTTTCTACATTTTATATGAAATTTTTTTAACTGGAATTGCCTATAAATTTGGAGATTTTTTTTTAATCACGTTTCAAAAACACATATTTTTTAATATTTAAAAACTTATTTTACCTTCTTATTAGTTATAAGCTTTTTTCTCTTTCTTTCCCCTTTCCCTTGCAATTTTAGATTTTAAGAATAAAATCAATGTTTATATTTAGTTAACTATGTTTATAAGCTTTTTAACAAAAAAACATATCAATTTTAGGTAAATTGTTAAAAAGTCGGAATTTTGCCTGAAATTCGTTAAATCTAGTATTGTGCATAAAATTATCGATTTATATTTCATTTTAAACTGAATTTGAAGCACGAATCACAAGTTTCTACATTTTATATGAAATTTTTTTAACTGGAATTGCCTATAAATTTGGGGTTTTTCTTTTAATCGCGTTTCAAAAACACATATTTTTTAATATTTAAAAACTTATTTTACCTTCTTATTAGTTATAAGCTTTTTTCTCTTTCTTTCCCCTTTCCCTTGCAATTTTAGCAAGTTTTTTTTTTATTTTTCTTGCTCTTGTTAGTGCCTTATTTATAGGAATAATTGTTCCAAAATGGATTATGATGCAACACACAGCTGAAAGGAACTCCAAAACTCTGATATGATTTGCAAAAGAACTAATTGTATCTTGATTATTCACCAATAAAACTGAATTGAATTGAAAAATTGAATTTAACCTTCTCCTAGTGAATACTTTCCGTTTTACGATTCAAAATCATGTTCATTGAGAAAATCATGACACTTTGAGAAGTTTTAAATAATGCCTTTCATCAACATTTTCTAAAAATAGTTAACTAACTTTTTAAACTTTTCAAAATGTTATGATAAGTTCTTCTTGAGGTACTTTGAATACTTCTCTACCACGGTCAGTATGATTCTAAACCATTCCGTACGTTTTTAATTTGTACTCTTCATTTTGCGGAAAAATCTCAAACCTATCAAAGTGGGGTGGCTCTCAAAGTCACCCCGTTTAACGGTACCTCGCAAGAGCCTTAAGCTTCATTTTTGCGCGTATGGAACGGATATGAACTTTGAAATCCCCCCTTGAATCGCTGTTGACGTGACGTTGGAAAAGCGCCTTCTTAAATCACTCGACTCAGGGATGTGGAGCAGAATAACGAGCCGTTCCGGGCTGCTGAAGTCTTAATTTAGAAATGATGAATAAATTCTGAACAGCCACGGAGGTTGTTTTAATATGAAGGAAAATTAATGAAACATATAAAACAATTTTAATTTCAAATCAACTTTTAACAAACTTAAGCCCAAAAATCGACAAATACAACCTTACAAAAAAAAAGGAAAAACCAAATAAGTAATTGAACATTAAACTCACATCATGCTACCAGGCACTATCCCTTTCAACGCAAAATCCGGCCTAGCCATCGAATTGGAACAAATCCCCCCGGATTCAGCTACTGTCGTCGACGCTGACAAATGGCCATAACGTCCTACATATTTTCCATTTGCCCTGTTGAGCAAATTTGGCATCCAATTTATAAGCGTGACATTCGAACACAATCGCCATGCCCAGCTACTGTAAAATGAACTATTTTTTACGCAAACAGCGAATGGACGCGGCAACATTGGATCTTTAAATATTTACACGAAATTGATACAAAAGATTTGATTTGTTTTCTATTTATTATGTTGGTGTTTGTTCAAATGACACCGGTTCCTAGCGATTAGACAGTTATTGTGTAGAGATAGCTGTTTCAATTTCATGCGTTATAGTTTCAACAATGTTTCATCAGCTTGAGCTTAATCAAGCTTTGTTTGCAACTACATTCGAAAAGCGAATAAACCTTAGTAAATTAAACTCCACTTTGTTTAGTACACTGACCTCAAAATTCAATTTATATTCATTGGCCGTTGCATTTTTATCTGGTCATGTTACAAACTCAAACTCACAACTGATTGTGTTTGGGATCACAAAAGAAGCATGTTTTTACACGCACTGTTCCTCATGCTGTGCAACGAGGACGGTTATTGTTGACATGTTGAATTGAATAGAAAAAACACAACAGGTTTCTTATACCTATTATGATCTGATATCGTTAAAGATAAAATGAATTACAAAGGCTTGTTAGCCAATCTTGCGTTAAAATGGATAGTAACTTCCAACGAGGCTAGTTATTGTTAGCATTTTTTTAAATAAACCAATAGTTTATCTATTTATTTTGCAGTGAAATGAAAATCGGACTCTAGTGACTTTGGATGTGGGGGTGAGATTTAGTCAATGTGTTTTACGGTTATTACAATTACTTAGAATCTTATAAATCGACTCTGTCGTGCTATCTTGTCATTTTTCGCTTTTTGACGTTCCGAGAAAAAAACGAGAGCACGCAATGCAAACAATAACAAACACGTTTTGTTTGGTAGACCATTCTGTGCATTGTCCCGAAGTTTGAATTTGTCCAGAGTTATACAGTCATCCTCCAAATTGCCTGTTCCATGATTGTGGGATGTTATTGTGTCTCCCACAATTGTGGAACACCTGAATTTAACTAATGTTTTCACAATAAAAGTTATCAGACCATGGATAAAACATCACTAAGCTTGAGTTTCACTGGTTGCAGTGTGTGAAGTCATTATTTTGTTACAAATATGTACTCCTGGAGAGATCCAAAGTTTGTTTACATCCGTAAAAAAAAGTGTTCCGAATTTGTGGATTTCAAGGGTCTAAGTTTTTCTTCAGAAACTTGATATAAAAGTTTAAATTTGCAGTTGTTCGATACAGCATTCAAAAGGTCGCAAGAAAAGCTTTCAAGTAAAGGTAAAAGCGAATCATTAAGTTCAATTATCGATTTCCTATGATTTTTTGAACATTGGTCGATCTGTAAACTGTTCCGAATATGAGGGATGGCTGTACTCTTTTGTAAACATAAACGAGGTTTCAAATTTAAGCATTTTATTTTCCAAACATTACAAACGGATTTTTTAGTAGAGCAAAACTTGAATAAAGACATATAAATTAACATAAATTGTTATATTCAGTTCAAATCATTTCGAGTTAAAAATTCTTCTGATTCACTCATTCACATAAACACATGCTGTTCTATTCATCCAACCACAATGTCATTAATTCACAAAAGCTCAAAAATACAAACACAAACCCCGCTCGCCATTTAGCGCAGTCACTCATGTATGTTGTTTAGTGCCGGAAGTTTATCCACATTATTGTTGCACATGGCACAGGTTTCACTAAGGAGAATGAAAATCTGTCTTCGCCCGGAAAAGTTCGCTACATTAGCCTCGAGCTGGGCGGAAAATGCACCGCACACACTGCATTCTCCTTTAGCCAGCAGTAGTCATTCTTCATATTTTCCATTTTGTGGTTGTCGCACCTGTGCCGCATCGGTGTTGCAGGCAGATGTGAATTGCAAGAATTTTCCAAGGCAGGTACACTCTGATCGGTTGAGAAAATATCGAATAACAAAATTGCTAGCGTTGAAAAATAAACACATCAAAACTGAAAAATATTTTTTTTAGCATTACAAAAAAACTATTTGATTTAAAAAAAAACTGACGCAAGTTGTAGTGAACCCTAGTGTACCACCCTATTGATATTACGTGAGAAAATTTCCACATGCTATAACGTGCACCTTTCAGCGCCTCACCACACCGCTGAACCATGGGAAATAAAGTGGTTTCTTCGTGGAAAGCACATTCTCATAAAGATTAACATGCCAGTCATCTTACATTGATTAAAAAACTGAACTAGTGTTGCGTCACGCCTGTTTATAATGTACTGGAATCTATTTAAATCAAACTGCTACAATTTTGCTGTTAAGGTTTAATGCTTGCAATGCTGGTGTAAGAACTGGTTTAAATCCACTTTCTTCAACGAATCAAAACAAACGTTTACGGAGCAACTTCAAGTGGGATGCTATTTTCCTTCCCAGAATTCAAGGTTTGGTTTTGTTACTGCAGCAGTCTTTCGAAATGTGAACGAGTACCTAGTTTGCATTTAGTTTATCGTCCCTTTTACCAGCATATAAATATACAGCATATTGCCAACAGTTTATGCAACTTGGTTACGACTTCCACTTCTCGAAAATCATAGAGCCTAGAGTATGTGGATAAATGGGTGAAAAATAACTTTATATTATCTGATTCCCTAAATGCAACGTGCAACATTATCGAGGTTTGATTTAAAAAAATAAATAAAAGTTGATTTTCAATTTAACTGAATCTGGAATAAGTTGAACAACGAAAGAAAATAACGAAAGAGTTACATAACATTTTTACTAACCAGCCATCGAACTGTGTTATCCCACGCTACAATAAAACGCAATTGTTATTTTAATCGGATAAGCAACTTTTGAGATTTCAGCACTGGCGGATGACGGCGCCTGAGGTCACCCTGACCTTCGAGCATTGAAGACTTTTCTTCCATTGAGCGATTTCGTTGCACAATCACGCCGCCTTTTTGTTACAATTTCCAGCGCCAATAAAGACATGAAGTGGCCAATTTCATCGCTTCATTCGCTGCTGCTGTTTTCCCGCGTGCGGCATCGTCCCACCCAAAAGAGTCGGAAAAGCAATAATTTTCGATAGCTTATTTGGTCCAGTGTGGTTTTCTTGCGCCACGCTTTGAGTTCATAGTTTAAAAAAAGCTTTAGAAGCTTTTTTTTTCCACACAAATGTGTTACGTACAGATTGTGCAGGTAGAGAAAATGCCATCGGATTTGCAATTGCCACAGGTATTTAATTGAAGTGCCCACCTGTCTCATGGCTTGCAGCTTTCTTGACAGCATATTTTCCAATTAGGGTCCCAGTTGGGTGGTTGGAATGCAGCACAAGATTGCATCCCAGAAATTCTCTTTGAAAATGCAAGAAAACTATTCTGATCAATTGCAAAATAGTCATGATAACACACAAATATGTGCCTTGATGTCACATAATGTAGCTTATAAGGGTGCAATGAGCATTGTTCCTGTTTTAGTTGCAATTAGCTTATTTTTTCCAACTGGTAATTTATCTATAGTTAATATTTACAGGAGTTATGAATAAATTGTAGAAGTCCAAAAAGTAAAAATAACAATTTTTTTTAAATGTATTGCACTAAAAATTTCGATGGTTCGATTTTTTAAGATACAATAAAGATTGTAACCGGTTGTTTTTTTTTTTTTTGAATTTATCAACATTTTTTCATAAATTGAAAAAAAATCACAGTCTTTCCATCTTTCCAAATCAGTTTTAAATGGGATTTAACACCTAAAATCAATTATTTTCGATTGAACCTATATTACACTGCTCAATATTTTTTAAGTTGATGTCAACAAACGCTTCAGTTTTAAAAGGCATGGTAGATCCCTACAACCCTTCATCCTTGTTCTGAAAACACGGCTTGTTTTCTGGGCAACCTTAAGAAAAAAAAATAGTCATCGCTGCTTTGAAATGTGAGCAATTCTCTACCAAAACCGGAAATGGATTTTATTTGTATTTTTTGATTTGGCTCAAACTTTGTGGGGGCCTTCCCTATGACCAAATATGCTATTTTGTGTCATTGGTTCACCCATACAAGTCTCCATACAATTTTGGCAGATGTCCAAAAAAATATTTTGAAAATTTTTAAATCAAGACTAGCATTTTAAATGGGCGTAATATTCAATATTTGACCCTTTTAAAATGATAGTCTGGATTTGAAAATTTTAAAAATATTTTTTTCGAAAAGATCGGAAAATTTCACGAATGTTTCATGTATTAACATTGAAAATCGGACCATTAATTGCTGAGATATCGTCATTAGAAAATGGTGGGATGTTTGGGTGAGACTTAGAAACTTCAATTTTCCTGTGTATATTTTAAGCCACTGTATCTCAGCAACCAGAGTTCCAATCTTCAATGTCTCTTAGACAATTTTATAGCAAATTTTCTGAACTTTTCAAAAAAAATATTTTTAGAAATGGTCACTCATGGTCACTATTTTTAAATATTGAAAAACTGCAAATATTTCGCTAAAATCAAACTTTCGGTGGCTATATCTTGAAAACGGAGCCCTTTATCAAAAAATCTGTAAAGTACTTTTCGATTGCAAATTCAATTTTGCATTAAAAAATAATGTCAAACTTGATTTTGCATGAAACTTCGATTTTTTCCAAAAATCACTATTTTTCAAAAATGTATAACTCGGTGGCAGATTTTTGACCATGTTTCTCTATGGCTCAAAAGTTGCGGATTTTTGTCCCCTAAAACGTATCAAAAAATCTCGAAAATCAAAAAATACGTATTTTGGGAAATTGAGTTTTAGTGAAAAAAAGGTTGATAAAAAAATCTGCAAATTTTTTTTTCCGTGTACCTATTTTTTTCTCAAAGGTCCTCAACAATACCTACAACTTTGCCGAAGACACCAAATTGATCAGAAAATTCACTCAAAAGTTACAGCTGTTTGAATATTTACATACCATTTTTGTATGGACAGCAGCCAAAATTGTATGGAGACTTGTATGGGTGAACCAATGACGCAAAATAGCTTATTTGGTCATAGGGAAGGCCCCCACAAAGTTTGAGCCAAATCAAAAAATACAAAAAATAAAAATGGTCGAAATCGGCCGATTTCGTAGAGAGTTGCTCATGTGCCTTATTGGGAATTTTCTCAGCTTTCCCATGCTTCAAAGAGCGAAATGTTTCATCGAGAAATTCCTGAGATATCTATTATTTATGTTTTTTAGTTTAAAATTCCATAACTATTTATTGGAATATTTTTAATAACTGATCAGGAAACTTGATGTGCTTTATGTGTCATTTACTCACCAAAATGTACAAAAGTTGTCAAGAAACAACTTTGTAGAAGTTTGCAAATCGCTAAACATTTTGAAAATCTAATTTCAACTATTTTTTTTAATATGTGGGATTTGTTAAGAAATTTAAATCATTGAACCGTATTTAAACAAAATTTCAACAAGAGTAAAAACGTTGGTAAATACAATTTTCCATTCGTTTAGCGTACAAATATCACCAGTGTGCTCTAATTTACCTGATGCAATTAACATTTTAGCAGGTTTGAGTTTGTTTATACCCTTAGCAATCTCAAACCTTGGATTTGGATTGGCTTTTTATGAAAAAATATCATAATTCTTTGACGTAATATTGAACAGGTACTTAGATACAAAACATGTTTTATAAGGTCGTTGCAAATATTTTTCAAAGTTTATGTAGCCCCCCCCCCCCCCTTCAAAGTTGGCCTGAATAATCAGGAGGCAAAAAAAAATTTTTTTTCGAAGAACTTCAAAATTTTAATGAAAATTAAAGTTAAATCAACTGAAAACCAGTTAAAATGCATTTTATCGCGTTTATTATCATATTTAGCATGTTTGAACTCCTTTGAAAACATTTTAAATTTTCATGAAATACCAATGTACAGTCCCACAAAAAGTTTTTTTTTTGCGAAAAAAAAAATCCGTCAATACCTCGATATTTTCAAAACTAATGATTGGAAAGCAACTGTACGCCTGTAAAATGCATTTTAAAACACTTTTTTCATCGAAAAGTTGAAACCTAGGCTTGTAATTTTAATTTTTATATTTTTTTATCCCCCCCCCCCTCGACTTTGGCTAGAGCCGAGGGACATAAACTTAAAAAATATTTGCAACGGCCTAATTGAAATTCACCTAGAAATTACTGTTGCTTCAGGAGAAATACTCTCCATGAGTATGGAATGATTTTTTTTTCTGTTTTTGTGTATTCATGAAATTATTAAAAAAACAGCAATATTATAGCAGTCCTTGTAGCATGATATAAATATAAATAATCTTATAAATCTATTTTTTTTTTTTTTTTTAAATCGTTACCTTGATTTTTGTTTTAATGGTTTGGAGTGGATGTTTTTGCTTATTTTTTCTGTTAAGATATTGAAAATAATATTTTATATTTGTTTAAACGTAAAAAAGGCTTGTGACGGTGTTTTGAACATTCTAATTCTAAAATGTGAGGAAGGCATCAAACACACGTTTTATCGTCAATTTGTTATTAATTAAATAGTTTTCTTAGACACAAATAGTTTGAAATCTTTTGTATGATCTACTTCTCAAAGAAAAGCTTACCTACTAGTGTTTCCACTTGAATTGCACCTGGGGGCAACTTAAGGGCTCTGCCCTTGGCCAAGAAAATGTTCACTTTCAAATTTCTTCTTCTATGCACAACAAAACACAGCAAAACATGTGCTGGAATATCCCCAGTTCAGGGTACAACCAAGTGCTCGCCGCTGTGTACACTTTTCACAGCTGAAGCTGCTGTAAGTACTTGTTCTTATCCAAACACTCACTCTAGCTGTCCAGACCCAAGTAAGTGGTACTTGCTACCGCGGCGGCACCAGCTGGCCTTCCGAAGGATTACAATTTCACTGGTTGACAGGACTGGAAAAAAAATTGGAGGTCCTGGTGGTGGTCTCGGACGATAAACGCTACGACAACGACGAATCTGAAAGTAAACGAAACACACAAGAGTGAGGGAAAACATGTCATGAAACGAGGTGGATGTGTAATTGCCACAACTTTTTATTGAGCATTTATATTGGCCGTATAATTTGAAAAGTTTTTCTCTCCCTCAGCCATGTTTGTGGGGTCGGAACCAAGTATCGCCCGGAAGCTGGGTCGCATATGTGCTGCAACTTAGCGATCTCGAGATACTGCCAGTATAACCACCCACCAGGAAAATCGGAAAATCGATTGCAAGCTCAAATGTAACGAAATTTATAGCATTCTGTTGCAGCCACCGAAAGAGATAGAGAGTGCAAGAGATGCAGCGCGGAAGTTTGTCTTATCCTCCGGCTAACGACAGCCATAGAGATGATTTATGAGAAACCAAATTGACTTGGGTTCAGTACTCGAGTTAGATTTATGCAACAAGTTTTTGGCGCGAAATGTTTGCGCAGCGAAGCCAAATATATGCTAACCTGATAATGTGTGTCGAAAACGAAAACAAACAATTTTCTTGTTTATCTTTTTTCAAATGTATGTGGGTAATTCTCTACCAACTCACACGGAATCGGGAAAAGTTGCCCGATCCCTCTTCGATTTGCGTGAAACTTTGTCCTCAGGGGTAACTTTTGTCCCTGAACACTAATTCGAGGTCCGTTTTTTGATATGTCGTGACAGAGGGGCGGTACGACCCCTTAAATTTTTGAACATGCGAAAAAGAGGTGTTTTTCAATAATTTGCAGCCTGAAACTGTGATGCGATAGAAATGTGGTGTCAAAGGGACTTTTATGTAAAATTAGACGCCCGATTTTTTCATCGAAAAAAAAAACACAAAAAAAGTTTTAAAAATTCTCCCATTTTCCTTTACTAGACTGTAAAAATTTTTGGAACAAGTCATTTTATGGGAAATTTAATGTACTTTTCGAATCTACATTGACCCAAAAGGTTCATTTTTTCATTTAGAACAAAATTTTTCATTTTAAAATTTCTTGTTTTTTCTAACTTTGCAGGGTTATTTTTTAGCGTGTAACAATGTTCTACAAAGTTGTAGAACAGACAATTGGGTACTAAAGCCCTATGTCAATTTTTATGTACAACGGTAAAAAAACACGATTGAAAACCATTTGTGATCACTTTTTTGCCTTCCTCACTGAGGTAAGGCTATAATCCTGCTCTAAAAATGAACTTTTTATTAAAAGCTCAAAGACCCACCTTCATGTATACATATCGACTCAGAATCGAAAACTGAACAAATGTCTGTGTGTGTGTATGTGTGTGTGTATGTGTGTGTGTATGTATGTATGTGACCAAAATTCTCACTGAGTTTTCTCAGCACTGGCTGAACCGATTTTGACCAAACCAGTTGCATTCGACTTGGTTTAAGGTCCCATACATCGCTATTGAATTGTTTGAAGTTTCGATAACTAGTTCAAAAGTTATGTATAAAAATTTGTTTTCACATATATCCGGATCTCATTTATATACATGTAAACGATGTCCGGATCCATTATCCGACACATCGTTGGTTGGTTAGGTATTTGAAAGACCTTTCCAACGAGTCCACAACATTGAAGATCTGGCAACCCTGTCTCGAGTTATGACCACTTAAGTGATATTTATGTAAATTTTTGATGCCGGATCTCACATAAATGTATGTAAACGATGTCCGGATCCATCATCCGACCCATCGTTGGTTAGGTAATTGAAAGACCTTTCAAACGAGTCCACAACATTGAAGATCTGGCAACCCTGTCTCGAGTTATGACCACTTAAGTGATATTTATGTAATTTTTTGAAGCCGGATCTCACTTAAATGTATGTAAACGATGTCCGGATCCATAATCCGACCCATCGATGGTTAGGTAATTGAAAGACCTTTCAAACGAGTCCACAACATTGATGATCTGGCAACCCTGTCTCGAGTTATGACCACTTAAATGATATTTATGTAATTTTTTGAAGCCGGATCTTACTTAAATGTATGTAAACGATGTCCGGATCCATAATCCGACCCATCGTTAGTTAGGAAATTGAAAGACCTTGCAAAAGAGTCCACAACATTGAAGATCGGGCAACCCTGTCTCGAGTTATGACCACTTAAATGATATTTTTGTAATTTTTTGAAGCCAGATCTCACTTAAATGTATGTAAACGATGTCCGGATTCATAATCCGACCCATCGTTAGTTAGGAAATTAAAAGACCTTGCAAACGAGTCCATAACATTGAAGATCTGGCAACCCTGTCTCGAGTTATGACCACTTAAGTGATATTTATGTACTTTTTTGAAGCCGAATCTCAATTAATTGTATGTAAACGATGTCCGGTTCCATCATCCAACCGATCGTTGGTTAGGTAATTGAAAGACCTTTCAAACGAGTACACAACATTGTACATCTGGCAACCCTGTCTCGAGTTATTACCACTTAAGTTATTTCTGTGTACTTATTTTTCTAGATCTTAAAAAATAGCTGAAGTATGTACCACTCATATTACCCATTTTGGATAAAAAGTGAGGAAGGCATCAACCACATAGGTGGATTAAGTTTGTTTTTCATTTTAATGCAAAATTTTTTTTTGACAAGACAACATTTTTTCGATGGATCAACTATGGTCCCCTTTGAACGAGCTGTCAAGTAGGAGCTTTTCTGTCAAGAAGGACAGCGAGGTTAATTTTTATAAATTGATTTAAAAATCCATTTGAACTCTTTGTGGGCGCACAAAGGGTCATTGTACTCAGAAAAATAAGCTTTATCGCTGTAAACAATAATATCAGCAATCTTAGCTTCATTTTAGGACCCAATTACAAAAATTGATATATAAACTTAAGGGGTTTGCTTATAAACATCACGAGTTATTGCGATTTTACGAAAAAAAAGTTTTGAAAATGTTGGTCGTCGTTGATCATGGCCGTTTATGGTCACCCGCAACAGACACGGACGACGAAACAAAGAGAAACGCAAAAAGTAACTTTTTCAAAACTTTTTTTCGTAAAATCGCTCTAAACTCTAAAAAATTACCCTGCAAAGTTAGAAAAAACATGAAATTTTAAACTGAAAAAAATTGTTCTAAATGAAAAAAATGAAATTCAATGTAGATTCGAAAAGTACATTAAATTTCCCATAAAATGACATTTTCAAAAAAAAATTACAGTCAAGTAACGGAAAATGGGAGAATTTTTAAAACTTTTTTAGTGTTTTTTTTTTCGAAGAAAAATACGTTTTTTCGAAATTCTGAGTACGCCATCAAATCGGACGTCTAATTTTACATAAAAGTCCCTTTGACAACAAAATTCTATCTCATCACCGTTTTATTGAAAAACACCTCTTTTTTCGCATGTTCAAAAATGGAAGGGGTCGTACCGCCCCTCCATCACGAGATATCAAAAAACGGACCTCGGATTCGTGATCAGGGACAAAAGTTACCCCTGAGGACAAAGTTTCACGCAAATCGAAGAGGGATCGGGGCAACTTTTCCCGGTTTCGTGTGAGTTGGTAGAGAATTACCCAGGTGTAAAAAGAGGACACCTAGTTTCGAGTAGGAATCTCGCAACCGAGAACGCCAAGGCAATGCTATAGAGCGAACAATTAGATTTTTGATTTTTTTAAAATACATCATTATGTGTTTGATGTAGTTTAATTCTCATCTTTCAATGTTCAAAAAGCACTGGACAAGAATATGTTGTTATTTCAATTAGAAATGTTAATAACGGTCTCATGTAAAGCTTTGATCGTTTTCATGACAGGATGATTCAGCTTAATAACATTTTTAGTCGAGCAGTTATGTTTTGGCTTGATTGGCAGATAATTGAATGTGATAAGGAAACCAGTTTACAAATCCTACAAAAAATCAATTTTTAATTCTGAAACCATTTTTCATGCCATTGCACCGATCCAGACAGAGCAATTTGATAACATTCAACTATTGCCAGGGGATAGCGGAAAAAATACCATTCTGCTCAGGTGTTCCAAAACGAAGCATAAAAGCCATCGATGCAACAAGTGGGTAAGTACCTGCCACCTGCTATCGCACCGAACCTTGAACTAATGGGTGCATGACCTGGGACAGGGATTACTTGCCATTTTGAAAAATATCCTCTATTTCACGGAAGCTTACCCCTATCGAAGGCACATCCATTACGTGCAAGAAGCTCACATACTGTGGAAACTCAATACCATTCGAAGATAAGAAACGGGAAAATTTATGTGCAACTTATGGTCTCTCTTTATATTTGCACAGCAAACAGTTGAGAAATTTGCCCAGCTTTCTACTTTTACAAACCGTAATGCTACTGTAAAATCATTCGTATTTTGTAATGTGCATTTCCACAATAACCTTTTTGTTAGTGCATCGATGCTACAGCAAGCTGCAAGGTTTTGCAATACGTTGCCCTGGAACATGATTTCAATCAGCTCAATATCGCTTTTTCCACTCTAGGTACAACAAAGACTGCTTCCATCCTGTACCATAAATCATATTCAAGCATAGTGTGCATTTTCGACGAGGATCGTTTCTATCAATCGTTTTTTTTTCGTGCAAGCCAAACACCATGTTTGCCCTTCCTCAAAATGTTCAGCTCAAATATCGAACATAGAGCTCACTGCAGAGACAAACGGATGTTAAATAAGTTTCTTTTCGCAAGAACTTAGAAGAAGGTGGTTTCCAGCAAGTTGCACTTGACACTGTTTTTTATTTAATCAGATTTGAAACAAAAATTATGTAAACCGATAACTGCAAATTTCCATGAACTGATTGTATCTGCTCACTCTCTATCCTAGGGCTATTGAAATTTCCGGCGATCAACGGATATGCCAGCGAACGAGCGAGTGAGGGTGGAAAAACAATTTGTGATTCAGCGTTGTTTTTATTGCCCGCTCCCCGACACCATTGGGAGGATTGGAAAACAACACTTTATGCTCTCAACACATGCACTGGCACCACGTGCGCATAAATAATACCGATTTTATGTGAAAATTTGCTTTCCCGCCAAGAGAGTGTACTCTCCCCGCAAAGGCCCAACCACAAACCGCACTCAATTTTCCACCAAGTGGGTGGCATGTGGAGGGGGCAACGGAAAAAGTTATGATTTCCATTTACTTAACCAGAGTGTAGAAGCCTACAACAACGTCGAACAAGATAATAAAATACTGGAAAAGAGTTTGTTAGACACTTTGATGAGATTTGCATCAGAGCGGTGCATGTTGGATAGGCATCACTTTTGAAATAGTTTGAAAAATGAGTTTTTTTTGTGTCAGAAATGTTCAACCGGTACAACTATTGAAATAGTTGAGCTGAATCAGCTCAATTATGATATAGAATGACATTTTTCAAAAGAAATTTTCAACCCTGAAAGAAAAATGAACTAGTTGAATGATCCACCCAACAGTGGTAATCACAAATCTCCCGGCTTATCAGAAGCCACATCTACAATAATCATGGTGGAATATGACTTCCAGCAAAGAATAACGACGGAATACCTAAGAGTTGGTACACTCGGTTAGCTCAATATTGCTGGCGGCGGCGTCGGGGGCGATGTGATGTTCGCTGTATTATCAGCAAAGTGCTTCCCTTTGGTGGCACACAATTCAATATGGAAAGGTAAATTGAATCAGGTCCAGCTGAGAGGAATTATTATGATCTCGGAAGTTGTTGGAGCCGTCGCAAATCTGATTCCGACATCGCCGAGACACCGGGTTCTGAATGAATAGGTATACTTTCTGGGGGGAATAACTTTCACTCTTCGGTGGAAGCCATTTAACGATAAACATTGAATTTATTGAGTGAATTTTGCTCCGATGGGATTTGGTTAGCTATTGGCTTGAATACCGCCAAATGCTATGAATGGAATTAAATTGGAAGAAATGTGATTCTAGATCGAATTGATTGGCGCCTTGAAACCATTTGTTGTATCAATAACTTTGGCAATGAACAGCTCCGAAAAATGATGAACATCCATCAGGGGTGATTTGAAACCTAAGGAATGAGATAAAGACATATAAATTTCTGCAAAATTGCATGAAGGGACAGTTTGTAGTTCTTAGAGCACTCAAATGTACAGTAGCATGAATTATCTTAAAAATACCGGAAACTAAAACAAAACGATAAAACACTCAATATTAATCATTCAATAGAATTACAAATTTAATTGGCAAAAAGCATAAGTTCAGAAGTTATTGTAATTGCTGCAAAAGCTGCTATTTTTTCGTGAAACTTTCCTCAATAACTTGTTTGAAATATCATTGATATCATTCTACTTAGTTTCATTCAATGTAATTTGAAGACCTCACCGAAACACAATCAATTCCTGTAATCGTGAATTGTTGTTCATGAATATAAAAACCAGGCAAGAATTTATTCAGTACAGTAATGCTATGAATATATTATTTCCTGCTTACATCAACAATTCCGGGAAAAAATAATTAAACAAAGCATTAAAGGGACTACCTGCCTGAGTATGTGCCTTTGTTGAAACAATTTGTTTGGCAGAATCTATACCCGATGATACATGAAATCCTAGAATGAGCCATACCAATAAACAATGCATTATGCAATCATTTTTTTACATTTTAATAAAAAAGTTACCTGAAGCATCTTTAAGTAGCTTGGTCAAAATTTGCAACAAATGTTTTGATTTGGCATATTTTCCCAGTAGTTGGAAAAATGCCAAAGTAGTTCCGATTTTGAAACCGGATAAAAATCCTGCTGAAGCCTCAAGCTATTTGCCCATTAGTTTGCATTCATCTATTAGTAAATTATTCGAAAGAATAATTCTTAATAGAATGATGACGCACATTAATGAAAATTCAATTTTCGCTGATGAGCAGTTTGGATTTCGCCTTGGGCATTCAACTACTCATCAGTTGTTGAGAGTTTCAAATTTAATTCGAAGCAACAAATCTGAGGGCTATTCTACTGGCGCTGCTCTTCTAGACATAGAAAAAGCATTTGACAGTGTTTGGCATAAAGGTTTGATTGCGAAATTGAAAAGGTTTAATTTTCCGATTTATATCGTGAAAATTATTCAAAATTATTTGACGGATCGTACTCTGCAGGTATGTTATCAGAACAGCAAATCTGATCAACTACCTGTACGTGCCGGCGTCCCTCAAGGAAGCATTTTGGGTCCAATTTTATACAATATTTTTACTTCTGACTTGCCTGATTTGCCCCCAGGATGTCAGAAATCACTTTTTGCTGATGATACAAGCATCTCCGCTAAAGGTAGAAGCCTTCGTGTCATCACAAGAAGATTACAAAAAAGCTTGGATATTTTCAATTCTTATTTGAAAGAATGGAAAATTACTCCAAATGCTGCAAAAAACTCAACTTGTTATTTTCCCTCACAAACCAAGGGCTGATTTTCTTAAACCAAAAAGTCATCACATTATAAAGATGAATGAAGTAAATTTAAAGTGGGAGGATCAAGTGAAATATCTTGGACTTGCTTTTGACAAAAACCTTACTTACAAGGATCACATTGAAAGTATCCAGGTTAAATGTAACAAATATATTAAATGTTTGTATCCGCTTATAAACAGGAATTCTAGACTTTGTCTCAAGAATAAACTGTTAATTTATAAACAAATTTTCAGACCTGCCATGCTTTATGCTGTGCCGATCTGGACAAGCTGTTGCTTAACACTAGAACGCCCAACGCATGTCCAACTTACACGGACGCCCAAGCCTCCCAAAAAAGGTGGAACGGTAACCACAACTCGATGGTTCTCGGGCATTATTCAACCAATCGGGACGATTCTTGTTTCCAGTGATTTGTAAGAATGTCCAGATGATCCTAAAATTTTGCAGAACTTGATTTGAACAAATCTGTAATTTCTGCGACCGAAAACAGCGTTCCACCTTTTTTAAAAAGACTGCCTCCGCGGAATTTTTGGCGATTTTTTTTTTACACGCAAAAAAAAAAGTTGGAACGATGTTTTTGTTCGCAAAAATTACAGATTTGACCAAATTAAGTTCTGCAAAGTTCTAGAATCATCTTAGACATCCTAACTAATCACTGGAAAGAAGAATCATCTTGATTGGTTGAGTTATGCCCGAGAACCATTGAGTTGAAGTTACCGTTCTAACTTTTTCGGAGCCTTGGGCGTTGGAATGTTAACCAGGAAGAAAAAACTTCAGAGCATTCAGAACAAAATGATTCTGAAACTTCCTCCCTGGTTCAGCACCAGTGAACTTCATCAATTAGCCGAAGTTGACACTTTGGATGTTATGTACAATAAGATAATTGATGCATTTCGACAAAAATCATTGCAGTCTTCAGCTGCATTGATCCGCTCTTTATATAGTTTATAAGTTAGTTTTAAGGTATCCCTTTTCCCTTTTGTACATGTAGGACCTCCTACATTTGAAATCACTGAATAGCGAAAGCTACAATATTTCATGAATAAATGAAGTAGTATTATTTAAAATTGAGGTGAAAAGTCATCGATTGTGATTGGACACTCAATAATATTTTAACTGAATGAATGTACATGGAAGAGAAAATCTGAATAAATATAAATTAAAAAAAAATGCATTATGCAATTATTTTCCGCAAATCTTTACAAGCTTGTACAGACTTTTATTTTAAAATTATTTCTTCACAAAGTTATAATTTCAAAATCGGAACATAAATAAAGATTGTCACGAAGACATAAATCTCAGTGCTTGATGACCATTTGCTAAAAAAAAGGCGTTTGTTCTTTGCCGAAAAGGACGTCATTCTAAACGAAACCCTTTTTGCAATCAATTTGAAATACAACCCTGCAGAGGTCACATTTCCACTTTCCCGTAAATGGGGTTAAACCATATCTTGAAGGCATTTCGTTTGCTGCATGACATCTGGAGACCAGGAATTTGGTTTATTTCTGCTTGCAGTGCAAAGATTTCCTTGGTCCTTAGTCGGTAATCGGTGTGCAATCTTGGTGCAATTGGAATTTAAAAACATTTCCTTCAACGGCTAGTTGAATTTTTCTTTCCGTTTGTTTAAAAGTTGTACACCAACAACGCCAACCTGGTGGTTGTTATGCAGAGCTGGTAGAGCGTTACACACCACACTTGAAGGAAATTGCTTCCTTCTGGGCAGTTGAATGTTCTTCAGCAACTACAGAGCTCTGCAGAGGCCACATAAACTACTTTTGCACTTCTACAGGTGTTCAGCCTGCCTCTGTAAAACAACCTCCATGCTTTGGTATCGAATTTCGATTGATTACACTGGTCAACAAAATAAATTTAAATATTATGAAACTTTGAAATATTCAGTATTAATTTACATCACCCATAAACAATGCATTTCCGATTGTCGACCTGAAACTCAGTTTTAACAAGTACCTCGATCGAACCAAATCGGGCATTTGACAATCACGAAAAAAAAAGAGTTTGCTGGACTTACTTCTTGCTAACTGGTGTTAATTCAACCACGTCCACAGAACGAGAAACTTTTGCAGAATATAAATCAGGGTTATTACTGCAAAAAGGTTGTCAATGCATTTGCTACCCATTAACAACAAATGTAACAAAAATGACTTTTGGGCGGGCATTCAGGGGTTTGTACCGGTGGGCATACTGAGCCCAAATCCAAAATATGTGCTTGATTGGACGTAATAGGAGCTGGCGCTTTGCATTTGAATGTTATATGGGATTTAACCCGTAAAAAAAGATTTTTTCAAAAATGACAATTTTGAGGCATTTTGGCCATTGGAGCGTTTATTTTCAACATCACTGGCGTGTAGGCAGGACCCTTACGCGTCTTTTGGTATAAATAACATTAAAGTTTGGAGTACCCTAAGGCTCGGTACAGACCTTCAAAGTTTGGCTTTTTTTTTTTCGAAAAATCGGTCCCACTAAAATCAAATGGCGTCTCGGGACGTCGCAAGATACGACGCATATCTTTATTGCCGGGACCGATTTTTCGCAAAAAATGACAAACTTTGAAAGCATTTTGCGACGCCCCGAGACGCCATTTGATTTTGCTGGGACCAATTTTTCGAAAAAAAATGCCATACTTTGAAGGTCTGTACCGAGTTTTAGGGTGCTCCAAACTTTAATGTTATTTATACCAAAAGATGCGCAAGGATCCTGCCTACACGCCAGTGGTGTTGAAAATAAACGCTCCAATGGTCAAGATGCCTCAAAATTTACATTTTTTAAAAAATCTCTTTTTACGGGTTAAATCCCATATAAAATTCTAATGCAAAGCGCCAGCTCCTTTTACGTCCAGTGAAGCTCATATTTTGGATTTGGGCTCAGTATGCCCACCGGTACAAACCCCTGAATGCCCGCCCAAAAGTCATTTTTGTTACATCCTACTACCCATACCATTTCTAGATTGAAGATCGAACGATTGCACGCTATGCGTCACGTGCCTTAGGCTTATGACTTTGCAAACTCTTAGTCTTAGCTTTTCGACCATACCGTGAAACCCAACCAAACGGTTTCAAATCATTCATGCTTTTTCACGATGTTTTTCACGATGTTGGATAAGTGCAGTGCTTCTGGGGACGCGCAGTCCTGTTTTTTCGCGATAATTTTCGTCTCTTTTGTGTCGCTATTTGTGTGCATGGGGTGATTGGTCATAATAATTGAATAATGCCTTCATAAGTGCAGTGCCTCTGGGGACGCGCAGTCCGGTTTTTTCGCGATAATTTTCGTCGTAAATGATCGTAAAAATTTATTCCAACTTTCAGTTTTAGTATTAACTCATCAAACTATCGATTTTATGAAGAGTAAAGCGTCATTTATTTACTATTTTTGAAATTTGTTCGCGTTATCTAAATTGTAAAAACAGTAAAATTATACTGATAAGTCCAGCCCATAGCACTACTGCTCGGCTGGCACGCGTTCGATAAAAATAAACCATTTTAAATAATCAATTATCTATCTTTCCGCAGCCGGCTGCCTAAGATTTAAAAAAATTGAACCGATAAACAAAATGCTCATGGTCACATCACTGCCACTCGTGAATCCTGACCTCATACCCATCTACTAACCCCCTCAAAACTCATGTGATACTTTGTCGGAGAAGCAGTCGATTGGGCGGTCTCTATCACTCAAGTATCGGACTAACATTCCCATCCACTTCCCCGTGACTCTACCACTGGTCGTGGCCGGCGCCGGTATTGATCAGCATGATAGGGGCCTTTGAGAAGTTGCGAAGCGAGGAAAGATAGCACCCACTCATCTTCCACGGCTCGTGGATGTAACTTCTGGAGGTCCTGGTCAATAACGGAGTAGCAACTGCGGGTGGGCACCTATGCTTATGCTTATGCTTATTCATGCTTTTTCACGATGTTGGGTAAATAGGTAAATAATAATCTACACATCTACACACACGTTGGCTGCTCAATCCTCTAACAAATTTGACAGAGACTCAATTGTTAGTCCAGCAAAATTCCGAGTTGCTTTTTAAAATGTTAATTTACTTCAAAATCTAATTAACTTTGTTAGATTTGTCAAAATAAGGAAACGTAAAATATAATTTTGGATACCAGTGAATTCAAAATTTTATCTTTCGAATTGTTAATTTGACTTACAAACTCAATCAGTTTAGTTCTTCGAATCAATTCCACTCATTTTCGCGCATTGAAGCATAAAGTTCACGTGCTCTGACATCAAATTCGCAATTAGCACCGAACGCCGACATGTGAGCAACAGTTTTCGTTAGCTCATTTGCAAATTACTTCGCAAAATAGTTTGCCGTTGCACAGTTTGCACGAAACATTATTACGTCAAATTAGTTCAAAACAATTTGCGCTCGATTCACTCAGTGGTTATGTCAAACGGCGGAAATTTGATGACGCATTCGGAATCGTTGATCCACGAAATAGGAAGGCACCTTTCGATTGGTTGAAGCCAGTATAGTCGTATCATTAGTTCGCCAATTAACACTGGGTTTTCGATTCAGCTGCTACAACTATGGAACCACACTCGGATGTGCTTTTTCATTAGAGGTCACTTGATAATAGCATAACAGCACAAGTGCCTATCTGGAGTGGAGCCGTAATAATGATTGAAGTGGTTGAATATTGAATTTACTCGGCACTGATAGCTTCCTTAGGTGACTAGTTTGCTAAGTTTCCCATAAATAAAATCTATAGATCTGATATTCAATATTGAAAAATAAGACGTTTTAGTAGATAAGTACAGGCTTTTTATAGTACATGTTTCAGTACAAATATTGCTTAAATACAAGATACCCTTCATTTTTAAAGCATTTTTTTCCTGTGCATTCCCCAATACTTACAAAATAGTAGTTTATGCAACAAGTTGCAAAAAATGATTTTTTTCAGCACGAGTCGTACATTTATCCAACGAGGTTCACCGAGTTGGATAAATACGAAGAGTGCTGAAAAAATTAAGTTTTGCAACGAGTTCCATACAACATTTTTTGCAATTCCGAAAAACATCCATTAAGTGCAATTTTAAGTCAAATTTTCATGTATTTTGTCAATAAATCGTTTAAATAAAAAAAATGCTGAAAAGTGTTACTTTTCGAAACAAGTGCTGAAAAGTTCAACTTTTCAGCACCCATTTCAGTGCTGAAAAGTAGAACTTTTCAGCATTTATTTTGAAAAGTGTTGCTATTCGATTCTGTTTTTTTTGGTACAGAAAAGTAGGCTATTTCGTCGTTCAAGAATGACAGGAAAAGTAAGTAGTTTAAGAGCGAGTCCACGAACAGGGCATACCCCTTTGTAGGACGTCGTTTGGACCTCACCAATCTGCCTGAAATTTTCAGGGGTTGTTTGTACATATAAAACTAGCATCTGGCCAAAATATGAGCACTCTAGGTCAATGGGAAGTGGGGCAAATCGGGACACAAAGTTTGAAGGTTCAAAAACGTCAAAAATCTTAAAAAGGCTATAACTTAGGCAAAATTCAATTTATTTTCAAAATTCAAAATGCATCTGAAAGGGCTTAAAAAATGCAACAAAATGCAGGATAGAGCATCCCAATTGGTTAAATCTAAAGGGAGTTATTGGCATTTTAGTGAAAAAATAGCATAATTTTCAAACTCAAATAAAAAAGTGTTCCATCCAGATATCAACTCGGTTCGACCTGCAGCTTGTAGGGGACATCTGGGACTACCATCTGAGACTGAGAACGCTTTGGGTAAGGCAGTTTAACATATTAAATAGACACTTTTACTTTTAGTGAATTTTTTGGTTGTAAATTTTTGCTCGGGGGACCCCTTAGATCCCATTTTCTGGTGATAATTTTATCATATTCGTGTTCCTGAGACAATTTCACAATAAAAACATGCATAAAAATGTTTATTTTGATCCATTTTAACCCTTTAAAAAATAAAAGTTCAAAAAAATTAAAAAGCTGCTTTTTTCTGGTGTCATCTAGTATCCTTGGAAACGAGCTTGATTTTCAATAAATGTGAATCGAAGATTTTTTTTAACTTTTATTTTTTAAAGGGTTAAAATGGATCAAAATAAACATTTTTATGCATGTTTCTATTGTGAAATTGTCTCAGGAACACGAATATGATAAAATTATCACCAGAAAATGGGATCTAAGGGGTCCCCCGAGCAAAAATTTACAATCAAAAAATTCTTTAAAAGTAAAAGTGTCTATTAAATATGTTAAACTGCCTTACCCAAAGCGTTCTCAGTCTCAGATGGTAGTCCCAGATGTCCCCTACAAGCTGCAGGTCGAACCGAGTTGATATCTGGATGGAACACTTTTTTATTTGAGTTTGAAAATTATGCTATTTTTTCACTAAAATGCCAATAACTCCCTTTAGATTTAACCAATTGGGATGCTCTATCCTGCATTTTGTTGCATTTTTTAAGCCCTTTCAGATGCATTTTGAATTTTGAAAATAAATTGAATTTTGCCTAAGTTATAGCCTTTTTAAGATTTTTGACGTTTTTGAACCTTTAAACTTTGTGTCCCGATTTGCCCCACTTCCCGTTGACCTAGAGTGCTCATATTTTGGCCAGATGCTAGTTTTATATGTACAAACAACCCCTGAAAATTTCAGGCAGATTGGTGAGGTCGATGCGAGATGGGTATGCTTTGCTCGTGGACTCGCTCTTAACGACGGAATTGCAAAAAAAGATTTTACTAAATTATTGAGACAGGGTTGCTAGATTTTCATATTTTTCCTACAGATTTTATATAAATATCGATGTGGTAGTCATAATACCAATCATCATAAAATATTATGTATGTAATAATACTGAAGGCTGAAAAATGTTTCTACAAACACTCAATTAAAAAGATAATTTCATTGAATTTTTGTTAAAAAGAACAGTTGGATTACTATAGGGAAGGGGTCTAAAAATGTTTAAAAACCAAATTGGATTATTGATTTTATTTTGAAAAAAAAAGTGCAGTGCCAATGCTACAAAGATAATCAACATGACGAATAACTTTAGGTACTTGAAAAGCACGCCCCGAGATGGGAAAGTGTGTTTCATTTGATGCGTTTAATATCGCTTCCCGAAATTGTGGATTGTTACCCCGTGTAAACCCATAGATGAAGTTCTTCCGGAAAAAAACTGCAATATTTTTTGTACAGGACAAAATTGCGTTTCGAGGAATCCTCGCAGCGGCAGCGAGTTACTCGCGTGTAGATGGAATTCAAATATTTATTCAGGGTGCTCCTTTTAATGCCTTCAGGCTTCTGTAACCAATACGCGGAAGCTTCTGCAGTAAAAGATGATGTGCCTTGACAAATCGTTTACAACCGAGTTGGAAATGGGGCATCATGCAAATCATGTAACATATCAACCAACGTTTTCTGCACTGAATGTTTAAACACACTGAAAAAAAGTTAGAACACCAAATTATGGACTGGATCAGTTACTCATGCCTAAATTTTGTACAGTGTACAAATTTCATATCAATAACTAATAGAAAAACTTTTACAATTCAAACGAACATGCTATGATTTGATGTGTCACATAGATTATTTAGATCGTGAATCGTGATCTAACGATACAAGTTTTTGACAAAAAAAAGCATTATTGAATCTATTTGGATGCACACGGATTGTTATAAGATTGTTGACTTTTTCTTTGGTGTGCAGTTTTTTTTACTGAAGGACATTATTATTAACAACGTTTCCATTAGCACTGTGCAACAGTTTTGTTTAAATTCAAACCTTAAACAAAAGTCTGACCTCAGAACCATTTGAATAAATTATGCCATTTTTAAAACTCTGCCCGATAACTTTACCAGAAAACAAATAAAGAGCTAATGAGTCATATTAATTATTTAAGCCTATTGGGACAAAACAAACAAATGCGTCCTTCCAAAATATGCCCACTTTCATCCCAACTCATTTAAATTGGTTGCTCGGAACTGATGAACATTACATTCCATGCCGGCAAATGTGATGCGATTCACCAGGATCGTCGCGGAACCAAATTGGCTGTTGGATTTAATTAAAAATCCATGAAGGAAAACATTTCACTTCATTTCCGCAGCGGCACTTAACACACGTGTGAAAGTGTCGGTACGCCGGAAGTGGTGTGACTTGTAAGTTAAACAGCTCGATTTAATGTAATGTGGTGCTGGTTTTTATTCGTATGCCAAACATTCCTGAAAGGTGAATACATTATGTATTTTGGTTTGTTCCTGGTATTACATTTAAACATTCATCAGTATTTAAACTTTAATTTGAGTTATTGCGTCCCCTACAATAAATTGAGCATTTCATCCTGCATTACTTAGAAACCTGAAATTTCATAAGGGGTCATTCACCAACAACTTGGATACTTTGTTCGCCCTAAATTTAATCAACCTGTCCACAGAGAGCCACTCGGATCTCCCAGAGAGCTTAAAATTAAGTTGTACACACATTTTTCACCACTCTCGTAAAGCGGATGTACACACCAGGGACCAAAATATCGATCCCGTAATGACGATCGAACCGTGTCGACAACATCCGGTGGCCGGAAGTACGGGTGACTTGAAGCAAACAGCAACAAAAATGTTCTCTTTTTTCCTCACTGATGGTACACCATAGCCAAGATGGAAACTTTGATTGAACCGAAAAATAAATTAATTTTCACTGCTTTCTGGGGTGCTTTGGTGAGCGGGCTAAGACACATTTTGAGGGAGAAACAATCGATTTTAATTGAAAATTGGATCTAGAGGCACCGGGTGTGCGAGATTTATCCCAAGTGTAATAAACCCTAACTGATTTTATATATTTGGAAATGTCAAAGATGATTGGTTGATTTTTATTCGCTGACGAATAAGACAAGACTTTACATCCTTTTAGATTTTTTTCCTTCGTTACAAGCTTGATAACTTATTAATATTAATCAATGTTTACATTTCAACATTTCCTACAATTAAATTGGATCACATTTTCAAGAAATTATTTACTCAACCAAATTAATTTGCTAGAACCCAAAAGGGACATGTAAAGCTTCCCTAAAGTATCATTTGAATCCATCATCCTTACGTACCAATGTGAAGACCAGAAAAAAACCAAAAAAATACATAATTGATGAGAAGCCTACTACAGCTTGAGTGCGGTTTCCTATCGATGCCAATTTCAATTACTGAACGATCCGGACTCCAACGATATCGTGGAGAGAAAAAATCATAACCCATACAAGTGAAATTGCTTCCAACCTGTGCCCCGTTAGCGTTATTTATAACGAGGAAGAAATACAATCTGATTGCTCGCGAAAGGATTGATTAATATTGCATTTTTTTTTGTTTTGCTGAAATTCTGTGAGCAAGAAGCATTCAATGTTTCAAATAAAATTTTAAGCAATTGTAGACAAAAAATAACTCTTAAGCTTCTACAAAATTTCCTTCACTTAATACCACGAAGGTGCAAACCAAGTTTACTTACCACCGGAACCATCGTCACTGTCTAGATTGAACAGGCAAACCAGAAAATGCTCTCACACAGCTTGTTTACCGAAAATTGGTTAAGAACAAACGTGCCGTGAGGCATGAGCCGAAAAATGTTAATTAATTCTGACAAGGTTTTGTTTAACGGCGCGTAATTTCCTTTGAAAGCAAAACTCGACGTGCGGTGTTCACCTACAACAGGCAGCCAAAAAGTTTGCTCGCAAATTTGCATAGTCCTGTTTGTTGGTTGAAATAAAGTTCAAATGAATGGAAAACAATTGCAGAACAGTAAAATGGACTTGTCTGGCGTGAATTAGTTTCATCAAGCAAGTTTGGCGGGTACGTGGGAGTTTTAGTGTGGATCCATCAACTATCAACATAGAATACAGTCCAGACTCGGTTATCCGAAGGCAAAATTTCACTTCGGATAATCGAATAAATATTTTTTTGCTGTCTTATTTTTGATTGTTGAGCTTAAGTATGACTTCTAAACTTCGCTAAAGTGATCTAGAATTTTTAAATCCAATTTGGCGGCTAAAATACCGCGATCAACTATTGGAAACATGCATTTTGTAATTTAATAGGCAATCAACTATTCAAATTTGACAAAAAAGGGTCGCAGAACTTGATTTTGATGTTAAAAATAAGAAAATAGAATAATACAAAAAAATTTTTTGTTCGTGATTCGATTATCCAAAGTCCTATACAAACCTTCGGATAATTGAACTTCGGATAATCGAAACTTCAGATAATCTAGGCTTCGGATAATCAATCTGGACTGTACTATTATGTTGATGATCACAAAAAGCATTTTTTAAACCTATATTATCAATGAGCAACGAAAACAGTGAAGACCCACGCGAAAGGTTTTAAATGCTGCAATAAGAAAAAACATGGTAAAAATTACACCTAAACATAAGAACACATAATCTTTTTTATTAATTATCTTCTTTCTTGTGTAAATCTCCTTTTTCGGCATAAATTGAGTTATAACGGCAGTGCGTGGCCGAATGGTTACGCTGTCCGCTTTGTAAGCGGATGATTCTGGGTTCGATTCCCATCTGCTCCAACCTTTCATTTTTTTTTGCTGAACATTCGCTGCACAAGCGTTTTTATACATTGATTATTGAACAAGTCTAATACAATTTGGTCAATTGTTCTCATTTTGATCAAAAAACCATTGTTCAACATGGTTGTGTAACACAAATGCCAAATCTAGCAACGGATTACGGAACGGAATGACATTTGCAGACATTATGTTCCATTTCAGTTTGCTCAACATGATAACATAGTAGAATTGACCTCTGGCTTCGGATGGGATTTCACGTAAACATGTTGTTTATGTGTAGTTGGCGTTCGTGTTTTAAAAAGTTCACTAAAAACCGAGCAAGAACATGTTGACGCACAAATAGTTCTAAAAATAGAAACAGCTTATGTTCGAAAGAAGTTTTGACAAATTGTTAGTGAACTTGGTAAAACCTAGATGACCGCAGACTTCTAATTGACTTTTAGGTCTGCTCATCCAACATAGCCTCTCGTGGAAAGAAGCAGACGTTCGAAGTGATCTTGGGTTCGATACTTGCCCTGAGGATTCTTAAAAAAAAAAGAAAAACTGAAAATGCAGCACCGAGAACCAGCAGCACTAGCAGAGTAGCAGTAGCGAGCAATGTTAATTAGCACTCTATCATGATTGAAAAAAAAATCTCCAAAATTATAATAATGACATTGAATGATTTTTTATGGTTGACATTTTTTTTATTCATCATTCATATTATTATCATTCATAAATGATGTATCCGTATCCAAAATAATAAATCACAAAACCTAGTAGTTGAAGTATCTTGAAGCGACATTACCCACAAATAAAGGATTAAATTAAGATTTTTTTTTTTAAAGCGAACACCTTGGACTTATTTTAAGAAAAGCCTGTTTAACATTCTTGTCTGCCACGATATGTATACCTCAAAACGTTTGCCTAACTCCCTTCTGAATCTTAAAGTCAGGATGTTGTTAAACGTTTCTAATGACGTTATCTAACCCGGTTCGGAATCTTATAGTCGAGAGTTCTTATGGCATGATTAACAAACGTTCTCTTTGCAAGTATGACGTGCGCTGGTAAAACCAAATTAAACCACGCACATTTCTAACGAGTTAAGAGATGTTCAACAACAGAAATACATGCGCTTTTTCCAGCGATCAAGACGTTAGGAAAACATAGTAAATGAGTTCAAAAACCAGTTTGGAAATCTCTTGGCAAACAAAGTGTGCTACCTGGGTTTGTGATCTTTGTACAGACTGAAAAACTTCAAAATGTTTCCAGCATTAGTATTATTTCCCTTTTATTAAATCTAAATCACTTATTTATCCGACTACCTCTTGCTTGTTACGGCGGTAGACTCGTAGATCTTAACTCAAGGGAGTCCTCGGATGACCATGGACATCTCAACACATTGATATAGTACACAGTAAAAAATAACCTCAATTTTACCTCAATTTAGACTGAAAAAGTGACCAGAAAAGTGGTTATTTACACATTTTCAGAGGTGAAATTACACATTTTTCCTAACATAAAAGATGTACCCCTTGCCAGATGTAATATTACCATGATTTTTTTTACTGTATGTACCAACATGATCCGGGGTCAAAATCCGACGACCTCTTACTTGTGACGGCGGTAGACTCGTAGATCTAAACTCCAGGGAGTCCTCGAATGA
The DNA here is from genome assembly GCF_016801865.2 of Culex pipiens pallens. Classification (NCBI taxonomy): domain Eukaryota; kingdom Metazoa; phylum Arthropoda; class Insecta; order Diptera; family Culicidae; genus Culex; species Culex pipiens. The sequence continues at coordinate 61,300,347 of NC_068939.1, read as the reverse complement.
CCATGGATATCCCAAAGTACTAATAGACTTGTCAAATTTATACAATTTTAATAAAAAAAATTGAAAAAAACTTTTTTGGAAAATATTTTAATATTGAACCTTTAATATTTAACTAACAAACCTACAAAAAATGCTATTTGTGGACGCCCCAAACTTGACAACATTCTTATGCATTTGTATTGGTTGTTTCCATTGTGCTCAAAGGAAATGGTTATGAACCAGGCGCTTCTATGTTCTTGTAGACGGCTCATATCATTTGAAGGAGACGCATGGTTTTTTTTAATTGCTCTATATTTTTTTGTTAAAATGTTAACCTAATTTTGCCAAGTTCGCGTTGATATAAAATCAAATTCTGTCGATTGCACCGGATTTTGAGGTGCTTTTTCTGTGAGTTACCGAAAGAGCAAAGAGATATTGCTTAGTTTACCAAATACATCAGACATTGTTTGAAAACATTGCAAAATATTGGGCAAAGATTACGACATCGCCTTTGAACACACGTTCCTGAATAGACAATTTAATTAAAACGTTAAAACGCGGTAGTACAATTCTACAGCAAAACACAGCAAAGACAAAAGTTGTGGAAGATTGCTTCCGTCTACTGAAACACAGTTGTTAAAACTCCACAAAGTAATTAATTCCGCTACTGATGTTTGTGATGCTTGAGACGTCCTGTAAAAGGAAACTGGCGCAGGAGGTAAAAAGGGTAGAGCCACCCCTAATAGGCAATTAATCCTACTGCTTCATTGTCTTGCAAAATAACAGGCTGGTAATTGAAGCCGAAAATACTGCAGAACTTTTGCAATGAAGTTTTTTTGAAGACCAAAGAGATGTTTAAGGTTAGGGGTAATAACTTAGGTCAGCCAGGTCATGATGCATTCCGACTTGACCACCCGAGGGGCATTGTTGATGTCTGGGTTTATCTTCCTAACATTCAAAGCTTCCCTTCTAACTTTTATCTCGCAGAAATGATAAGACACTCTGACACAATCATTATAGCCCTAATGAGTGCTTACAACTTTGTTTTGATAACGGGCTGAAAAAGCTTTTTTAATTATCAACATCTTTATAATCTTCATCGTCTAAGCTGGTTTTTATTGCACCATAATTTTCACAACCGCCGTTGTACCTTTTTGGCCTATGCGGGGGTTGTTTTTGTGGCGGCATCTTCAAAGTCCCCGAGGGGTTATCGTTGCTAGGGCATCATTGTCCGAGATTAGATAGGGTTTTGCTCACTTTCCCTTATTACGAGCTTTTCGTTCCCGCTTCCTCCCTGGAAAGCTTTTTTCAAGATCATTTGTTTCGGGTTTCTCTCTATCACTGAAAGCACTTTCTGGTTTATTTGTGCGCGAAACTTTTCTCATAAATCTGCGCCGGTTTTCCCTTCCAAGTGTGGTACAAGACATTCCGAAAAATAAGTCACCCCTGAACAGGTTTTGTTTTGTTTTTAATTTAATACTGGCCCTGAACTGGGAATCAAACCTTCAGGTAGCCGACTCTGCTAGAGATGGATGAGGGTCCATTTTGCTTGTTAAATTTCAACACCTCATTTGGCTCGCGGCAGTTAATTTTGTTTGTTTTGATTCTTTGCCGAATACAAGTGCCGGGTCTCTATCCTCTCGGGAGCAGCATCATCGTCTATTTGTCTTGCCGGCAGGGATTTGGCAGAATTTATAAAATTAAAAAAAAAGTTACTTCGAGCGGTTCATTATGGTGGTAATTTGTCCAGGGGCCCTGTTTACGCGGTGCCGAGGTTTGCGACGAGATTATTAATGGGGGAGGATTTTCCGAGCGAAACCGGTCCCGAAAACAACCGGGCGATATTAATGGGGAATCATTTGGAAGTAGCTTTAATAGCTGATTGATAGAACAGGAAGCAGGTTTTGTAGCATAAGAAGCACTTAGTGAAACTTGTAAACATGGATCGCTTGAGATTTTATCAAATGATAACAACTTTAATTGGCAGTTTTTGTAGATTTTGCTCGGTTTGTTCTAGAGGTTGTATCGATGTGTTCCGATTAGGATGAAACTTTTAACGTCTGTTTGTCTTTACATAAGATGAACTCATGCCAAATATGAGCCCTCTACTCTATTGAAATTTGAACTAAAAAAAACATAAAAAATCTTAAAATTGCTCGCATTTCCGTAAAACTTTATCATCTACAACTCTCTTAGATACAGGACTTTTGAAGGCCTTTCAAATGTGTCATAAACATCCGAGGTTGGTTTGACTTTTTCTCATAGCTTTTGCAAATTACTGTTAAAAATGAATATTTTTAAAACCCCAAAATCTTTTTGCAACAACCTCCAACACCCATACTCCCATAGGTCAAAAGTTTGGTAATTTCATGGACTATAAACCTACAGAATTAACTTTTTGACGATTCGAAGTTTTTCCACAGTTTTACGATTTTTCTATAACAAACTTTTGCCAACAAGACGGCACTTTTTGCTCTCAATTTTGAAATGTTCGGAATCCTCGGGAAATTCCACACAAGTTTGAAGTGTTGGTGTTGTAAATCTGATAGAAAAAACTGCCGTTTAGAAAAAAAATACAATTTATTGGATTAGGGGAGAAATCACGATCACAGAGTAAACAAGATCTTTCTTTTATGCAAAAATATTTTGTTTAATTATTTTTTAAATCAGCAAACTTATGTAAAATTGGGTGAGCTTTCCGATAAAAATATTTGGATGACTGAAAAATCAAGTCATATAGAAATGGCCAAAAACCCTATTTTTCAATATTTTTATTTTTAAACCCGCTGTATCTTCATAAGGATTGGACTTAGGCCAATGGTCAATATGTAAACTTTTATGCAAAATTGTCTGGAAAATCAAGTCCCGCGTTCATTTTAACAGATTTTGACGTTTAAACCACCTAAAAAAAACAGTTAAATAAATTAATTTTTTTTTTTAGGAGAGACATATTATCCTGCATTTTTTATTCACCTTTGTGTGACATCTTAGGCTATTTTCACAAAAAAATTAAAGAAAAAAAATCGTGACGCCACTTTTAATTTTGATTTCTTATACTTAAAAATCAAAATTTCTCAAAGATCTGGCATGTTTTTTTCATTCAATGTATTTTTGACCACTTTTTTATACAATGCAACGGCTTCGAGAAACAACAATATTTAAATTACGAAATACAAAAATATATAAATAACTTACGCCCTTCTCAAATGCCATTCTCGAGTGCAACTGGCTTCGTTAACATGAAAAATGGCTTATTTAAGACTAGGATAACATGTAACCATAGTTTCATTGAAATCGGAGAAGGTCGAGTAGAAAAGTAAGTCAACTGAGAAATTACACAGAGAAACAAATAATTACAATAAATCTTAAGCTATCGATAAATCCATATCTTATGAGGTATAATAATTCAAAAAGCTCTGTTTCATTTGAAGTTTTCCACTTCATAGTTCATCAAGTATCATGAAATATTCAATACCATTAGCAATTGAAAACTTTTATTAGGTGGAAATTGAGCACGCACCACGCACACAACATCCACACGTTTCGATATTGCAATGTGCTTCAATGTATAGAACTTGAAGTGATCAAATTTCAGCCAGACACATAAACCACTAAAGTTAGCCCCCAAGTGTGTGTAGCTCAATCGAGAACACTTGTCAGCTTTATCCCACGTGTCTGAACACGTACTAGCGATCGAAAACCAATCAAGTACATCAAAGTACGTACTTAAAAATTGCCTATGGCACATGTTTTTAAGCGAGCTCATCGATTCTGGCCCCAAAAGAGAGCAAACACGTTCTCATTCTGCCCCGTCTGGAACTGCCGGGCAGGCTAGACGTTGAACTTGCATAAAACGTTGCTTTCGCTAAAAATTAAGAAGACGTGAACTTTCAACACAATAGACTTAGCTGCCAGCCTCAAGACAGAAGCTTCTGTTTAAATTAGTTAGGTATTTAAGAGTGATAATAGAAGATTTATTAAAATATTGTTTTTAATTTATTTATTCTTCTGAACCGAATCAACTCAGGATTTTGATTGTTTAATTTTCTCTCAATTGAGAAAATTTATGTCAAGAAATCCATTTATTTATTTTGTTGTGAGACACGAAAAATATTCATATCAAAAATTTATAGTCCTTTATTTTCTTATTTTTTTCTTAACTTGTATTGATAGAAACGATTTGTTTTAATCTTGAAATCATTTTTTTTCAGTGGTATTACATTTTACAATTGAGATATTTATTTTTTAAATTTTATTGACTTTAAAACGTGGCACTGCGCCTAAACAAAAACATTAAATGATTCTAATTTCATTTTGAAGTTTATCAAACATTAAAATAATATAGCCTATTATAAAACAAAAGTTTGAAAAAGATTGCTCATTACAAACACACATACATACCGTGACTTTTCCGCATCTTTGGTAGCAAAAGTTATCAGTAGAAATCTCCGGTTCGTAAAATAATACCTCCAAACAAACACACGCGATACACTCGCACACGTTTCAGTCAGGGGGTAAAAATCTCATGTAAAATTAATTACATCCAGGCCACTTCCAGGAATTCGTTGACTGAAACCGCAATATATAATGGCTTTATCATATTTCTCCCCAGTACCGAAAAACTGGGAATTTTATGAGCTGCAGGTCCTCGTCATCAACGTCGTTTAAATTATCCTGTACACACCACACCACTAGGAACACACAAACTTCCCGAGAACTTTACGCACCTTAGCACTTAACCCTCAAATTTCACTAGAATTCGGCATTACGGGCCGAAATCGCTTCCGTTTCCGTTTCGCCCATCATCGTCGCACGTTCCCTTCGAAAAGTATACCCGAAAGCTTTAGAAACACATCCCAGGCTAAATCTCACATCTTGGACTTTGATTTATACCCCGCTCGCACAATAAACACACTTTAAGAGAAAGATTTATTCGCGACCGCCACTAAATTTTCCTGCTCACGCGTGATTGTTCTTTAATTTCCACGAATTATCAAAACACACTCTCTCCACGCGAGAAAACTCCCCTTGAAAACTTTCCCTAGAGCACAGCATCCAGGGTAGCTCCTTTGGGCCACGATCCGCACTCACCGAGCTCCGCGGGAAAACTGAATGAAATTCGCTACGAGCAACATAATTTAATCAAAGTCGACACACGCGGATCCCCAGGCCCCGATGGGGGTTGCCAGTCGAAGGAAAGGCCGGGGAGAGAGCTTTTCCTCCTTCCCTCTGTTAGTTACCAGTTGAACACACACCGACTGAGGGCCAGGATCAACCGAGGACGAACGAGCGAAAGTGACCGTTTCGGGCGAGGATTTGTGGCACACTGCCAACCATCTGTTGGGTCCAGATGGACGGAAGCTGTGCGTGGAGCCGGTCACACCGGCAGAGTTGTATGGTGGACCGAGTTGCCAGCTATATGGTTTTCAAAAAAAAAATACTCGAACTTTAACTAAATGGTTGACTATCAAGCGTCTCCATTGAATTGTTCAAAATAAACTCTTTCAGTGGAGACGCAGGGTGCTTGAAACAAAATGTGTTCAAATTTGGCATCGTGTTTCCAAGTGTTTCCTTGATGCTAGGCAATGCATAGTGGTCCAGATCTCAAAATTAACCGGAAAATTGATTTCCCAAAAAATTGTGAAGTTTTGGAGCTTTGGTGTCTCCAGAAGTGTTGTTGCAAATAGAAAAGGGCAACTTTTGATTTGGTTCAAAATTAGGGTGGTTCACTATCAGGGTGATTTTGAAAATCTAACTTACCAGGAATATTTTTGGGATCTTTTTCGTCTGCTAGAAAGTTGTTGGGCTCGCCAATCTAACCAGCTTTGTCCAAGCCACCAGAATTTTATCTCGCAATCTACGCCTTCTACGACCAAATTTAGAGAAAGCATCTGAGCAAACCTTCAAAAATCAGTTTTTTGAACGTAGCAATTCAGGGTTATGTTTTAGAGAAAAGTGATGTTGGAGGCACTTTTAGAGCTCTAAAAATCAAACATTTTTATTTTTTGACAGGTCAATTTAGACTTAAGTGTCAAAGATTCAGCTACTTAAAGGTAAAAAAGATGCAAATTTAAAACTTAATTATCTCGAAAAGACGCAGGCCAAATTTGCAGGTTGGTTGCATTCGAAAGAGAAGATCTAGCAGTAATAACGCTGAAAAAATCTCAGGTGTATTTTTCTTTAAACTCGAGATATTTTCAATTGAAAATGTCTAATTTTCAATGGTAAACTGTATGGGACTACCCTAACGAAATTCAAAAAAATTCCAGCTACATGTTTTTCGATGTAATTTTGCCCGCTGAATCAGAATTTACCATCAGAATTGAGCCAAAGTATCAAAAAAACGATTTTTGGTCATATTTTGGGTTTTTATGATAAATTAATTTTTCGCTTGAAAATTAGACGTTTTAAAATTAAAATATCTCGAGTTTAAAGAAAAAATACCACAGAGATTTTTTCAGCGTTTATAGTGCCAGATCTCGTCTTTCAAATACAACCTGGCACTTAAAATTTGGCCTGCGTCTTTTCGAGATATTCAAGTTTTAAATTTGCATCTTTTTTTACCTTAAAATAGCTGTAAGCTGTCCAAATTGACCTGTCAAAAAATAAAAATGTTTGATTTTTAGAGCTCTAAATGTGCCTCGAACATCACTTTTCTCTAAAACTTCACCTTGAATTGCTACGTTCAAAAAACTGATTTTTGAATGTTTGCTCCGATGCTTTCTCTAAATTTGGTCGTGGAAGGCGTAGATTGCGTGATAAAATTTTGGTAGCTTCGACAAAGTTGCTTGGATTGGCGAGCCCAACAACATTATAGAAGACGAAAAAAATCCCAAAAATATTCCTGGAAAGTTAGATTTTCAAAATCACCCAAATAGTGAACCACCCTAATTTTGAACCAAATCAAAAATTGCCCTTTTCTATTTGCAAAAACTCTTCTGAAGACACCAAAGCTCCAAAACTTCACCATTTTTCGGAAATCCATTTTTTACTTAATGTTGAAATCCGGACCACTGTGCAATGATTATCAAATGGACAAGTTATCAACAACTTTTATTATTGGAATATTCCGGTTATTCTAATTATATGCTAACAAATCTTTCCAAAATCGATTAAATGTACACAAAAAATATTTAGGGTATTTTAACCATTAGTGGACCCCCTAGTAGAGCCGAAGCACATTTTTCACAAATTTTCAATATTTTAAGCACTTTTCATAACTTTTTGTACAAAACAATTAAATCTGAAGTCTTTTGAACAATTTTGACTAATTGTTTCATCAGTTTTTTTTTTTTTTTGAGCAGAAAAATAGTCATTTGAAAAAAAAATAATTTGCCTGTTATGGACCACCTTTTCCTATAGTGGACCCGGGTCCATAATCCGATTGTGGACCCGGGTCCACTATAGGCAAACTGTTATTTTTATACCAAATTTAACCGATATTTGATGTTTTGATGCATGGCGTAGGTCTAATGATAGATATAATGAATAAAAGATGGATTTTGCTCACTTTTCATCATAAACAAATATGTTTTGTTAACAAATTTGGCTTTAAACAACAAAAAAACCTAACAGATATTTAAACACATTTATTTCCGAAAAAGATCAGAGAAAACGTTTCAAAAACCACTGCAAACATAAAAATAATAAAAAAAGTAATCTTGATGCAAATTTTTCCATATTAATTACATAAATGGTTGACCGAAACTAAACATTAGATTTGTTTACAGTTGCTGATAAAACCACGCATGTTTATATAAAAAATGTATTTTTTTATTGATTTATTATTATAAAATATCATTTCAAACTGCAATTATGATGCTTCAGTTAAGTACAATTAACTATAGTTTTGATTAATTATAAATTCTTACGGCTTCAGCTTTTTTGGTACTTTTAACATGAAAACAGCTATATTTATACTCATAATTGAAAAAATATGCGTTTAGGTTGATAAAAACAAGCATTTATTGTATGTTTCAGAGAAACTTTTGCTTGGATACACAGTTTTCTTCATTTTTGAAGGTTAAATTAACAGGGGTCCACTTTTGGAAAAGTTTGGATTTTAGTTGTCCTATATTGGACCCCCCTAATTTTTGCTCGAAAATGGCAGTTCTTCGCTATATTTTAGTAAAGATCCTTAAACTTACATTATTTCGACTTGCTGAAGTTAAATAATCAGTCAAAAAATGATTGGATGGTTAATTCAATCATAAAATATAAATGCAGTATTGTTGTGAAAATGCTAGTGGCCATGGCTGATTTTAGATGCCGAACTCAAAACACTTATTTTGGTAAAAAGGATAATTCAATGTCAGTCAACATTGTTTTAAACGATGCTTAACATGCCAAATAAAAGAATTGTAGACAACAACACGCTTGAAATTGTGATTTTATTGAATTTTTCATCAAAAACCCTTCAGAGGGTCCACTATAGGAAAGAGGTCCACTAATGGATAACGTACCCTATTTATAAAGTTTTTTAATATTCTTACTTTTATTTTTGTCTAATTATTTAAACGACTTAGTTTTACTCAGTAAGCCAGCTAGGTGTAAAAGGGATTGAGGGTCATCCATAAACCATGGGGACAATGTAGGGGGCGGTCTGGCGATTGTCCACATTTCAAAGTAAAAAGATTTTTTTGTATGAACAATTGTCCACGAGGGGAAGGGGGTCTGAGATTTTCATAAAAATGGATGGATCCCTATACTAAAAGGGAAAATGGGTGAAAATCGGATATTCAACTGAAGAATAATAATCGGAAAAAACCTTTTTTTTGTATCCTTTTACATTAAGACTTCATAAATGTTATTAAATAATACTGAGGAACTGCCTCCGTTCGCGTTTTAGACTAAGCTACCTTTATTTTGGTTCATTTTGACGAAAATTGTATGTTATTTTTATGAGCAAGTTACAAATCGTATCTAAATTTTATTTCGGAATCCATACAACGTAATGTTGATTCTGTTACGTGTTTTCGATAATTCACGATAAAGGAAGTCAAAATGCAATTCTAGTAAAGTGATGTTTTAATGTAAAATGTTTAATCAACTTCAAATAATAAGAAATGAATTTTCCTGCATTCATCATCATATTCAGCATATTTGGAAAAAACATTTTGATTTCTTGTGAAATTCTAATATACAGTACTTCAATATACAGTACCATATTTTTTATACAATTTTTTACAAATCTATATCTATAATATATATAAAAAAAATTGACGGGTTTGTTCGAACGCGAATCAGTTCAATACGGAGCGTCGGATCGAGGTGCTCTTTGTTGCGTTGGGTTCGTATAAGCCCAAGGAAGGTTTATACGCTAACTAATTGACACTTTGGCCGATTCCAGAGCATCGGCAAATTGTATGGAGAAAGTTATGTAAAATCAAATTTTGGTCACAGGAGGCTGAATAAGCAAAAAAGTTCAAAACGTCAACAAACGAAAAAAAGGCAGAACGAAGTTTGTCGGGTAAGGCTTGTGTTTATATAACTGTGTTTCAACATTTGATTTAGATCAAAAATTCCTTCACCTTCACATGCTGATTCATATTGGTGCAGAAATTCGTTAAATTGAATTAAATACAGAGCATTTTAGAGTGATGATCAATTTTCTCCGAAAATGATCAACGGATCAATTTTCTTAGAAAATTATCAACGGCTTTACCTTACGATTATTCTTATTACTGAAATTCAAAATCTAAAACCATATGAAATTTTAGCAAATTTCTTAAACAATATGTTTCGATTTTTCACCATGCAGTCTATGCACTTAGCTGTAGACAAAACATTAAACGTAAATTAAGGTTTGGTTACTATCAAATACAGTTTGGCTACAGCTTCAACAATAACTTTTAAATTTTGGTTTCGATAAAAATAAATGATTAAATAATTGAAAAATAGGTTTAAAAATATTATAAAAAAAATACTAAACGCAACTGGTGATTGTTTTTCTTCTGGATTCGAGATATAGTGATCATCAAAAGATGGACCTTGTCACAATACCATATGGAAGGTGACCTATTACAATTAAACATTCACACTAAAACATATCAACATTCGTTGAGTAAAAATAACCACTGAATCCGCTTTGTAGATGCCGACTTTTCAAGGGTATGTTCAAGATCTACAATATTTCAACCGCAATTCAAAATTTTATCAGATTTTCCCAGTAAAACTTATTCTTATTCTTATTTATTTTCAAGTAACAATGGCTGTTGATTTACCTGCTATGGAAAACAATATTCAATCCTTAATATGTATGACTTCAACCATTAAATCACAACTTAAAAACCACCAAATCTGGCAATGATTCCAAAATCCCGATCCCAAGAACCGAACCTTACCACGCATGTTCAGTTCCAACCCGGGGCACGTGCCTCTTCGGCTCCCACTCACGAACTTTTATGTTGTTTACCTTTATTCTTCTATATGATCCATCATCATCATCACTAATGACGACACGAACCGTATCCGTTTCACCTCGCTCGCCTCCTTTCGGATATGGTGCCAACAACACCCATAACATCTTGCTTCAGTTGCAGTGTTTGCGGTTTTTTTCCCTACTCCTTCTGTGTGCATGTGTTTCAAAGTCATAACACGAGATCTCGACATCGCCGTGTAAACACGCCGATGCTGCACGGAGTTATGCACTGCCGTCACGTAAGGGTGACCCTTTTAGAATTGTGTTACTGGGACATTGTGTCATTTAAAAAAGTTACGCCCCCAGTAGATGGCAAAGAGTAAAGAGGTCTCGAATTTATCTGAAAGCATAATGGTATTTGCGAGAGTATAATTCTCTCCCATGAGCGCATAGATCAATTTATGGCCTACATAACTTATTGAAATGTGGTGGCCAACATTGTAAAAGCACTACATTGTTGAGTCAAGGCTCTCGGAAAAAAATCAACGCTTTTTGGTTGTTAATTTTTATATATACTTTGTAAACATCTTCTAGCTTTTGGTTTAATTGTAAAAAAAACTCAGAATCGAAACATGACCAAAAATTTTTTTTTCGTATTATTTCATTTTTTTACTTTAATCATTAAATTCGAGTTCTGCGACCCCATTTAAGTCAGATTTGAATAGTTGATTGTCTATAAAATTTAAAAATTGATTTTTTCAATAGTAGATCACCGCCATATTGGCCGCCATTTTGGATTTAAAAATTCTGAATCACTTTAGCGTAGTTTAAGGGTTATACTTAAGCTCGACAAACAAAAATAAGACAACGAAAAAAAAAATTCGTGATTCGATTATCCGAAGTTTCGATTATCCGAAGTTTCGATTACCCGAAGTGAAATTTTTCCGAGGCCTTCGGATTATCGAGTCTGGACTGTATAAAACTATTTCTATTGTATGCGCAATAGAGTAGTTAATAACTAAAAAACGTTCAACGGATCAAGGATAATGCTCACAACTCGATCGAAATTTAAATATTGCAGTGAAGTGAAGTAATTATGAAATTATCCATAAGTTAAAGTGTAACACAATGTTGTGTTGGATCATGGAAAATTTTTTTTTTTTTTGGGTTGTTGATCGATTTGTTTTCGGCGATCAACAACCCAAAAATCATTTCGCGGCGATTAACACCCAAAAAACGGATCATGGAAAAGAAAGTCGCCCTATTTTCGCAACTCTGCGAGGGAAGGAGGAATTTCGAGCCGCCATTCATCCACTTGGACGGCCACAAGGGGGCTAGAAAAAAAAATGGTTCACTATCGATTTTTTAGTGAAAGTTTGAACCGGTGATGCAAGACCAGCAGGTATAGGTTAATACATAATGCATCACATGAAGCGGCCAAACCATACGGTGCAAGGTGAGAAAAAAATGCCTCGTCTAAGATTCTCCGATGAAAAATGGCGGGAAAACTCATCGACACCGGACTAGACCGGGCCGGATGACCTTATCCCACTGAATGTGAATGGTCAGCAAAAAAGGATGCACGGTCTTTTGAAATTTTACATGATGGGGAACAGTGGGTATCGTAATGTTCAATAAAAGCAACAATGTTATTGAAATTCAGAGTTGTTTTCTAAATGTTCCTAAAAATTTCTTGAGATTTTTTTTTTTTTTGAAATTGTGCCTATAATCAAACTGTACCCGATTTACCCATTTACTCTGTAGGAAAAGAGAGCTAGATGATTGTACGCCAACCATAAATCCGATTGAGATGAAACGAATCGGAAATGGATCCAGAAATATTCATTTAATTAATGAACCTAAAATAGACGTTCTTTGTTCCATTGTGATCCGTTGGGGGTTTGCAATTTTAAACTAGGATTTTAGTATGTGGGCGTTCATGAAAATAGTTCCTTGAATATGCCAGTTTTTTTTAATATAATCAATAAAAGCATGCATAGTAAAATTTATATTTTTTTCTCACATCGAAGATGCATCCAATCCCATATGTAGCATAACCATTACTTTTGTACAATACAGTTGTAAAAAAAAAACAATTATTCAGTCATTTCAAAGCAATATTGAAAACACATTATCAAGCATTTAGAGAATCCGTGAACAGCTTTCATAGCCATTTCTATCATTTTAAAGGTAACAATGTCAAAAGCCAGATATTCAAATGAAAAGTTTGTTCATGACATAAAGGTAGCAAAAAAAACTCAATTCTGCAAAAAATAAAAATACTCCATCAAGCTGGTAATAGACATGCCTGTAAGGCATGCACATACTAGAATGTACCGTTTCATCTACATCACACATGTGTGAAAAAGTGCACCTGACATGGACATTCATCCGCCCTGGTTCCAGGCAAAACGCAGCTATTTTTAACACTGTGGCTAGACAGACAAGACTTTGTTTTTGACCGATGATACCTGTCATAAAGGCTGTCATCCCACGTGCACCCAATTAGTGATGTTTCAATCAAACTGAAGTTTTTTTTTTTTTTTTGTTATATTCAAGTGTCATAATCACTCAAAATGGTTTTGATTTAATTCGAGCATTTCTAATTATTTTAATAATTAAAAGTTTGTTTCGAAGATGCTTTTATTTTAATACTTAAACTTAGTTTTATTTTTAGTAATATCAGTGATTTTAAAACCATCATGAATTATTTTAATACCAAAAACATAATGTCAATCTAGTTGAATTTTAAGAAACATCATTAAATGCTTCAAAACAACAGAATATGGCGTCATTTGATATAACACAATATTACACAAATAATCACGCTAAAAAAACACATTTTCGCTCTATTGAACCCACAAGCTGTTTATCCTATACATAGAAATGCTGCGCAAGAGGTAGGGGAGAGTGGGGAGACTTGATCCCCTTTTTTTGTATCGCACATAACTCTGTCAATTTCTCACAAAACTATAAACTTTTTGCATGAATTGAAAGCTTAAACATTCATCTATGTTTGGCTAATAAGGATATTTATTCAGATAAACTCTTCGAATCATGCCAAGCGTTTTAAAAAAATATTTTAAACCGGCATTTTAAAAATGTTAGGGGTAACTTGATCCCCCTTTCAACATTTTGAAGAAATCTTAAGCAAAATGTTTCTTATTCATCCAAACTTTTAATTTTCTATAAGTTACAGCAATTTCACATAAAACCTGTACGTTTGTGTTCAAAATATAACAAGTTTATTATGTTAAATATTTAAAAACTTAAAATATTATTTTTTAGACCAAAATTAAGCATGTTTACAAAAGCTGGAAATTTTTGTTTACGAAACTTTTGAAAAATGGTTCAAACTGCAGTAAGTTATGTACAACTATACTAAAGGAAACTATGTATGAAAACCCAGCTCAATTAATTAATCTTGAGGCTGATTCCAGTGACTGTAAAAATGCAGGGATCAAGTCTCCCTAAACGCACTTTTTTAAACAATTGATTGTAAAAATAGTATGACGATAAATTTAACATCAAATGCGTAAGGGTTTTGGAGTTGATAAGTTTATCAAACAATTCACGTATAAAAATTTTTTTTTTGAATAATTTTTGAGTGTTTTCTATACATATCAATACAAAGAAAAAAAGATCTCTTGGAAGTTTTTTGCAGCTCGTTTTAGAAAAATGTGTGTAACTGAATCTAAACATTTTTTAATTTTTTTCTTTGTTTTCTACAATGAGTTTTAGTTAATTTCGCACAACTTTCTAGAACAAAGCTAATTGTTTTACCCACATGCTGACGAGATACAGGCTTGGGATCAAGTGTCCCCGGGGATCAAGTCTCCCCACTCTCCCCTACTATTTTTAGTACGATATCTTTAAGTAGAACTTCTTCGAATTGCTTTCTAATCCTCTGTGTGTAGAGGCGTCTCATTAAAATGGAATAATAAGCAATATTTTGTAAACATCTGAAGGATCAATTCTAATTTGAATAACACGATTGTTCATTATGAAAAAAAAATCAAACCCTTTGAAGCAAACTGCCCTAGTTTCAACTAGCTTTAACATCGAAAGCTGTAATCTCTGGGATTAACAGCGTTTTGGTCAGCACACTTCATCACGTAATCGTCACGCAAGGCGTTGTGATTAAACTCAGCTATTATCCGTGGGAGCCTTTCAGAGCCCATAAAATTGTGGTCTTCATGGGTCACGCAAGCCTGTAATCCTGCCCTCAGTGGTGTAGTTCACACTGGCACACGTGTAATCGTTATGTCGCAGCAAATTGGATTGGCCTTTTCTATGCAAAGGTAACGCTTGTTTATTACTAAAAAAATGTTTAAAGGCTCACTACGTAAAACGTTTATTTTCCTTTATCTTTTTTTTTTGCTTTGGATATATCCAAGCAGTAATAAATTCTAAAGAAATTTATAATAAAAACCCACCCTTCTGAATGTAGCTAGTTTTTTTTTTATTCTAAAGTTTAACAGAAGTAAGAACTCCGTATAATATAATTAATCAATGTTGTGTAGGAGGTTAATACCAAACACCCACCGCCTGTCACCGATTTTCGTTTATCTCGAGTCACAATATGACTTCACAGCAGAGCACTGTGATAGGGTTATAGTAAAGATAAATTAAATTCTTAATTATCTCAAAACTGAAAAAAAAAATTCCATGGCTGCTAGAACATTACATAGAAAAAAAAATATTGCCAAGACCATTGTACTACATTTTTCATTGAACAAATATGCATTCTAATTCTTTATGAGAGGCAGCGAGTTGGTTGGTTAAAACTGCCTTAAAATAAATGAACAAACAACAACAACAATATGCATTCTAATGTTTCGTACAAGAGCGAACGATTTTAAAAACCCCTGCTGAGCTGCTACCCATTCGTTCAACATAATAACTCAATTACTCTTCTATAGGTGAGTTGGCAATATAAAATCCATCACCCACAACATGTCAGCGTAGTTCGAAGTCATGTAGTGGCACAGTACGACTTCAGTATCGTGACCTATTTTTTTTATGTTTTATTTTAAAATCAATCGGAAACGCATTGTATGACTGCAGTCTTGCGTTACAGAACATTTTAAACGAGAAAAAACCAGCAAAAATTAAACATGTTTTTGTTTTCTTCTTCGAGAACCTCGACAGATCCTCGTTGGATAAATGTACGACTTGTGCTGTAACAATCTTTTTTTACAACATGTTGCATAAAATACTATTTAAAGATTAAACAAAATGATGTTTTTTTAATTAATTTTTGCTTCAATTTATGGGAAATATCTGAAATCACCGAAAAATACATTACATGTCCACATTTTAGGGATAATTATAAACACAATAGCATTTGATTTAATATTACCATGATTTTTTTTACTGTATTGCTTACTTCTCAATAAAAAGTATCACAAATAGATGGCCCTAGCCAGGGTTCCCAGGTTGCCAGATAAATCTGGGAATGCCAGATTTTTCAAATGTCAGCCAGAATAAAGATTCACCCTTATCTGTGCCCAGTGGCGTACTAAGGGGGGGGCGGTGGGGGCGGCCCGCCCCGGGTGTCACCCGTCTTGGGGTGACACCCGAGCTGATGCAGTGACACCTAACTCGGACGAAGAAAAAAATATAATTGACCTAAAATATGTTCATAAAAAAATCATCAAGTATCTAACTAATATATATCATCTGTCTTAAACAAAACATAAAAGTTAAATTTTTTGAAACATTGAATTAAGATGGGGTGACACCCAAAAGAAACACTCATGTTTTAATATAAGTTTACATAGTAATGATGAAGTTAAGTATTCACAGTTAACAAAAGTGCATGTTTATATTAGACATATCCTGAAGACGTCAATAATTTAATATTCAGGGGTGACACCCGATCATCAAATAAAATGAATTTTGATAAAGATACTAATATATAATTAATGTACAATCTTATAAAAAGAGTTGAATGGAAAATGCTTTCTCGTAAAAATGTTCTTGTGACAAACCACTCTTGAGTTTGATTTTTTTTAATTTTCTCGGAATGTAGGTTTTTTTTTGTTTTATTCGGCAATGTTTCAATTGAAAGCAAAAATTAAAAAAACGCTTTAGGGGGAGAGGGGGTAATATGCACCCCCTAAGGGAAAACTGTGATTTCTCAACCATTACAGCATTACTGTGGAAGTATTTTGTTCGATGTTCTAAAACAACTATTATTCTTCGTCATCCATGCGAAAAAAGTCTTAAAAAAACTCTAAATTGTTCGAAAATATCAAATTTCTAAAAACATGTTTGATTCATTTCAAACAACCATGCGGGGCAATATGCACCGCAACATTGGGGCAAAATGCACTACAACAACGGGGCAGAATGCACCACAACATGGGGCAAAATGCACCGGGTAAAAGCAGTTTTCACTAGTCACCACTAGATGACACCGCTGTTTTTATAAAGGAGCTTCACAGCGGTGCATTTTGCCCCGACCACACCTTTTGTAGAAAATTTAATTAAAAATGCATTTTTTGATGTTTTTGGACTCATCTGTCTTCAGAATAATGAATATTATGGCAAAAACTATATACCTCAACACTTACAATATTAATAAATGCTTTTCATACTGTCCAAAAATCATAATGAAAGTTCATTGAAAATTAGATGAAAACACAACATTTTAAAGTTTTGCAAATAACTTAAGCTGTTTTTATACTACGATGCTCAATTTTTTCCAGCATGGTTTAGCAATGTTAAGCTTCCAATTTCTATGATTTTTTCCCGGAAAATTCTTGCAAATACCGAGAAAAGCAGGGGGTGCATTTTGCCCCGGGGGTGCATATTACCCCCTCTCCCCCTAAATTGAAAAATTAGAAAACAACTGTTTGCTATCAAAACTGGAAGCTAATAAAAGGGTGCAGAAAACGGCAAATTATTTTAATGACAATCACCGTATTTCTTTTAGGAAGGTCAAAGTATAACTTGCCAGTAGATACAGTTTCAACCGCAGATCCTTTGAAAATGTGTTAAACATTTCGAACTATAATTGTTTATATTTATTATTCCTAAGATTTTTTTTAAATTGGTTGTGCTGTTTTAAAATTTGAAATTGATTTTCAGATTTTTTTTTAATTTAATCAAAATAATTGATAACCTGAAATGAACTTTCAAATACTGATGATTTATTTGGGCAAAAATAGTTTGATGTTTTTCTCAATTATTTTTAAACAATTATTTGCTGGTGTATTTTAATATACTTTTTTTCAGTTGTTATCATAGACACTGTAAAAATTGCATGACTCTCGATAACAGTTGAAACAATAATTTTTCGAAATATCTAAGTTTCCTAAAAAATCAGTGGTTTTAAGCCAGCTGAACCTCGCGGGTCATTTTAGAAATATACCGCAGTATCGCGGGATTCAGGTGAAACTCAAATAAAAAATACTAAAACTTTACATTTTGCACAACCTTTGATATGATTTTTAAATGTAATTAAATGTTTTACATTTTAATATTTAACAAGATTTGCGTCCGTCTCAATCCCTTTTCATAAATTTCCTTCTAAAAAATGTCCTGTGCAAAAAATTATTGTTGTTCAATTCGATACTTTAATTCTATTAAGTTTTACCAAATTTATGATTTTTGGATTGTAATCTATTTTTCAGTTTTACAAATATGTTTGTACAGAAATCTTTTTTGTAAAGAAACATTTAATTTACTACTCTTTTCAAATATTTTTAAATAATTTGAATGAATATTGAAACATACATTTTTATAACAAAATCTAAAAAACAAATTTAATCAAAAATTACATCAGAGAAACTTATTTTTCGCCAAACAATGCAAATTATGATGTTTTTTGAAATTCAGTGTTTAATTGTATAAAAAGATCCAAATATTTTTTTTTAAATTTTAACGATCTGACTGGAAGAAAACAAACACTATTTCAATAAATAAATATTCCAGCTTAATCTTTACTAGGCAATAATGAGAGATACGAAACGATCTTAACATCACCATTGTTTTCTTTTTCGTTAAATAGACGACCATAGATCTAGGGTTTTTTCTCAAAATTTATTTTCCCTAAAAGAGCACCCAGCTAGCAAAATCTAAACGTAGAAATATGTACCCTCCCTGCAAAGGCCTATGAATTGATCTCAGTTGAAAGGTTCTCCAAATCTCTGAATTGAAAATGTAACATCCTGGAGCAGAACTGTTAAATTCTAATAAAAAACACAATTGAATTGAATTAAATAGACAGAGAATATTTTAAGTTGAAAAATCTAAGAAAAAATGTATTTGATTAGATTCTTTACTTTTTTTGTACCAAATTTTATCATTTCATAATTATTAATAAAAGATAAAAAAGATAAGGAACAAACATTCAGGGCTGCGGAGTCGGGTCATATTTCAAGCGACTCCGACTCCGACTCCGACTCCGGCTTTCTGAGATTAGCCAACTCCGACTCCGACTCCAGCTCCGGCTTTCAGAGCCAACCGACTCCGACTCCGACTCCAACTCCGGCCCACCAACTCTAGCCGACTCTGACTCCGACTCCGACTCCAGCTTTTAAAAAATGGTTGGCTCCGACTCCGACTCCACATATTTTTAAATATTTCAAAAGTTAGCTAACTATTATTTCCAAAACATTGATAAATAGGATTATTTAAAAACTCTCTAAGTGGAAAAAACCGGAACAAAGTTTCTAGTTTTACATGTTTTAGACGTTACTGAAATTAAAAACGCCAGTTTTGAAGGCATTTTCAGAAGAACAGTTTGGTAAGTTAATTTGGATTTAATTTCTTAACCTCAAATTTTCATTAAATTGATTAAAAGCTAAAATATTACATTGTTATTTTTTGAATGATCATTAAAAGAAAGCTGGCCTTAATGATCGATTTAACATATAAATTCAATTTGCTCACTTTTAGGTTGACATTTATAAGTGTCATAGTCACCTTGTAGTTTTAAATAACAGTTTTAAACGAAACTATTTTTAAAAGCTCCATTGATATTTTTAAGACGTACATGGATATCACGCCAAGACTGAAGAAGTTTATTATTACAAATCAATTTATCTAAAAAATCTTCGTGGTAAGGACGCTTAAGGGGTCCTTTTCTAAATTCCGTGACCTAGAAAATATTTTACCTCGGAATTTTGGATTCATTTGAATTTTTATTTTTTTTATATATTTAAAAGGAGGCGCGCGATACTTCTTGCATCTTCACCTCAAACGAAGCTTTATGAATGGTCGTGCGCCTCCATGAAAATATATGTAAAAACTTAGAATTGGATAAAAACAAAAATCCACAGGTTAAATATTTTCTAGGTCACGGATATTTTTCTATCTTGAAATCCTATCCTATACTGAAATCTTGAGATTTGTTCAACGATAATTTGCAACAATATCAAAATAGTTTGCCTAAGGATCAACATTCTCAGATTTTAGTATAGAAATAGTAAACATTAAGATAATGATATATTTCACATATTCAATGATGATTTCAAAATTAGTTGCAACTTTTTTTTGATATTTGATGTCAGCTTGGAATATTTTAAGCGCGACAGTTTTAATTTTTTGTACAAAGTTATAAACAAAATGCGCATGTTGAGTTCCAAGTAATAGATTGTTACAATCGTTGTTGGAAGAGTTATCCTGTCAGTGATTTTTTTTTCGATTTCCATAAATAGTGATATTTATTTTATATTTTTTGATGTACCTCGTAACTTTTTTCCTGAACATTGATTTACTTAAAACCACCAAGACATTCGCTATCGGGGTATAAGATGACTGTGTGTGTACTTTTTTCAGAAAGAACTAGATTAAATTTGGTCAAATTTGAATTTAAAGGGTACATAAATATCGGCAAAAGGTATTTCTGCAGTCAAAAATCAATTAAATATTTCTGACTACAAAACCAATATTGTTTTTATTTTTTGAGTTATGATGATACTACATACTTGGGTAAGAGCTGATTAACAAGTTATCATTTAGTGATCTTTAAAAAAATTAAAAATGGTAACGCAGCGTATGCAACTTGAAAAACAATTAAAAATATAAAAAGTTTTGTAAATTAAGCTGTTTTCTAGCAAATACTAAAAATAATCATAATTTTTGTTGAATTTAGGATAACTCCGACTCCGACTCCAACTCCGGGTAATCAGAAATTTTCGGCTCCGACTCCGACTCCGACTCCAGCTAATAAAATTTAGCCGACTCCGGCTCCGACTCCGACTCCAGCTGTTCGAGTTTTGACGACTCCGACTCCGACTCCGACTCCAGGCTTCCCAAAAAGACCCGACTCCACCGACTCCGGCTCCGACTCCGACTCCGACTCCACAGCCCTGATTGTTTTGTTATTTTTCAATGAAATTGTTTTATCAAACTTTCCCTCGGCCGAGCCATTTTTTAAATTGCCACGTTTATTTTTTTTAATTGTCAGGCAGATCCGAAGGGGTCCACAGAATTATGATTTTAAAATAATTTGTAATTTGATTTACTATTTGTTTTTATTATTTTTGTTTATAAAAGCAAACTTATTCATCATTTTCCTAAACAACAATGAGAAGAATCCTAAATGGGCCGGATTCCACAATAATCCTAAGACCAGCCCGCTGGATATTTGTTGGTTCGCCTTTGCAAGTCTCTATATAATTTTAGAAACTGATCATATACAAATGGTAAGTAGAGTAAGACTCGGCAAGAGTGCACAACAACCTTTTCAAACCCTATTATAATTCAAATAAACAATAAAAAGCATCCATGCCAAAAACGTTGGATATTTCAATAAATATCTTAAATTATGATCAATTAAAAAATATGAATTAACGAATCAATAAACTACTTGTCACAAAATTTGCAATTAAGTTGAATAACAGCACCGTAAATCAAAAAAGGTAAAGAAATCGACAACTACATTAAAATACAGATGGCGCAATCTTGGCTCATATTGTTGCCTTGCTTCTAGAATATATGAAAATCCTTGTGTTGGGATTCGTTTTTTTTTTGTTTTTGATATGGGTCATTCCATCTCAACTGTGCACGAAAAAGTGCAAATTTGAAAATTACCCTCTCCGATCCTGCTCAAATTTGGCAGAGCTGTTTATACTATCAAAACATGCAAGAATCCCGAATTTCATCCAAATCGGACCACCCCCTCCATTTTTGTACCTCCCCAAAAAATCGACTTGATGGCGATTTTTGACCAAACCTCCTAGTTTCAAACGACGATAACTCAGGAACCACAAATCTCAGAGGGTCGGTCTTAGACTCAATTTTGAAGGAAATTGGACGTAGAATCCATTTCCGTGATAAAATTTTTGATTAATTCATTTTTTCTACCTGTATTGCGCAATTGAAAACTTTAAACAGTCGTATCTCAAAACACCCCAACTTATTTTTTTTATTTGACCTCACCATCGTGTTCCCCGGCCAATTTTACATAAGAATCACTTATCGACAGAAATGAATATGTTTCGTTCCAGAGATATCGAATTTTAAAGTTTTGTGTTTTCGAGATTACCTACATCAGCTTCATTCGCCGCATCTGCTAGAAGCACACAGGCGGGCTGATCAATAACTGCTACCTGGTGTTCTGGGAGATGATTAATTTAATTTATATTCTTATAATTTTACGCATATATTTATTCAAATGGCTAATAGGGGAAATTCTCGTATGTTTGGCAGGTTAAGTCCTCGCTCCTAGTTTCGTCCAATTTGCTCATTTTCACTATTCAAACAACAAATTTTGCAAAACTTTTGATAGAAATTTGCTTGTTCACTTCTTATTGAGCTATTTATCACTCGATTTCAGTTGAAAACGCTTTTAATCAGCTGTAATTGAATGCCAAAGCGCTGATATAGCAACATTAGAGGAACGCTGGAATTAGATGCTGTTCCCCTACCTTGATCAATCTATTTTTGTGAAAGGAATATTTATTGGGTTATTTTGAATGCACCGTTTTTTTTTTCGTGTTGCTAACCGTTTTAGAGTACCTCCGAGGCCATGACTAGGGCCTTTATCATGGGCGGTAGCAAAATAGTGCCATTCAGCAAAAACCCCAAAACCTGCTTTATTATTATTATTATTATTAAAGTTTATTATTGACACTTTACCATAATTTGGCAAATCCGATTTATGGTTTAAAAGATTGATCATAGTAAATCAATTTTTATATTGTGAGCCAGCTCCATTTGATTAAAAGAATCCAAGAATGATAGAAGAAAAAAAATACTGTTGTTCGGACGGTGTCGAAAACATCGCAACTAAATTTGGGGAATTAGCCGCTTTGCAGCAGATCAAACTTTGTGATTTTCTTACATTTTTCAGTTTTATACTTTCCAGAAATCCTTTTCCTACTCCTTGTGATCGTCCTTCACTAGAGTACAACGTATCAACAAATTTTATTAATTTTAGTTCATATTTTTTATTCAGTAATGTATCGAGCACTTATTGTTCAGTGTTACTAACAAGATTAATTGCATTTTCCTGCTCGCTCCGTCGGAATCCAATTCTGCCCTTTACTGTGTGTCGTTATTGCTCTGTCCTGTGGGTTGCTCATTTTTTTTTTGAGCAGATAAACATTCGTGATTCAACTCCAGTTTCCTACAGTGTTATACAGTCAATTTTTGCCCAATTTGATAAAGATTATTTATGATGAAATATTATTTCAATAAATGGTCAGGTAGCATTTATTGATCAGCCCGCCTGTGTGCTTCTAGCAGATGCGGCGAATGAAGCTGATGTAGGTAATCTCGAAAACACAAAACTTTAAAATTCGATATCTCTGGAACGAAACATATTCATTTCTGTCGATAAGTGATTCTTATGTAAAATTGGCCGGGGAACACGATGGTGAGGTCAAATAAAAAAAATAAGTTGGGGTGTTTTGAGATACGACTGTTTAAAGTTTTCAATTGCGCAATACAGGTAGAAAAAATAAATTAATCAAAATCATGATCACGGAAATGGATTCTACGTCCAATTTCCTTCAAAATTGAGTCTAAGACCGACCCTCTAAGATTTGTGGTTCCTGAGTTATCGTCGTTTGAAACTAGGAGGTTTGGTCAAAAATCACCAAAAAGTCGATTTTTTGGGGAGGTACAAAAATGGAGGGGGTGGTCCGATTTGGATGAAATTCGGGATTCTTACATGTTTTTATAGTATCAACAGCCCTGCCAAATTTGAGCAGGATCGGAGAGGGTAATTTTCAAATGCTGTTCCGCTTCAGATGGAATGACCCTTATAGTAAATTTTAGATAATCAAAAACACAACTTTCGATTTTATGGAAGAGATAGTCAAAAAATGTCCTGGCAGTATGATACAAAATGCGATTTTTAAAAAATATTTGGATGTTCTCATAATAATTCCAAAAGCATTTTGTTGTTATTATTTTCAAAATAATTATCTGTACTTATATAAAAATCCATTCAATACCTGAGGAGAACAATTTAAAAAAAAATTGACTCCATTCTTTTTTAGTGTTTTCAAGTCAAGGCAATATTGATATATGGACAAATATTGAAAGGTAGATTCTTCAGTCTTAAGTCAAAATAAAAAATGTTTTCTGTAAGATATTTATTGAAAAATTTGTGATTTTCTTTCAACATGCTGTTCTTGAATTTAAATTCATAATAATAGTTTCTTAAAAAAAACAGCTTGATAAAAAACTTAAAGCGGATTATTTTTTTTAAATACATCTTTAAAAGTTTTTTAAATCATTTCATAAAATAAAAATTTATTCCAAAAAGATTCAAAACTCGGAAATGTCTTCAAATGTTAATCGAGATGTTTGTTTTGTTTCAAATTGTGCAAATATGTTTGATGTATGATTTCCCATCAATCAATTAAAAAATCAGAAAACAAAAAAAAATGCAGTTAACAATGATTTTTTTTCCTCGAAATTTCCTTGAAAATCAATAATGAGTTTCATTAATATTTTTAATTTTGAAAAATATGCTTTTTAAAAAGCGAAACTATTTTTCTAAACTTCCCTCACCAATACTTATAATTTTTCTGGTCCTCGGAAAGATTCTATAATGTTTCAGCAAAATTAAACAAAATATGAATGAAACTAGTTAACCCTTTTCAAGAAAAATTCGAGGAAAAATGTCTCAAGTATTTGGATTCAGTGTTTAACACTTTTTTTTAATACTGATTTTTTAATTGATGGGAAACCATGCATCAAACATATTTGCACAATAAAAAATAACATTTTGATTAACATTTAAAGACATTAATTTTAAAAAAACTTTTGAATATGTATTTAAAAAAAATAAAACCATTTCAAGATTTTTTGAACAAACTGTCTTTTTTAAAACAAATATTTTTAATGCAAAAAAAGAAAAAGAAAATTGTTGAATTAAAAATAAAATTCGTTGATAATTGAAAAATTGATCCTTTTTGTGTTTTTCCGGTTTTATTTTTTTGAAATCTTAATAGAAAATTATTAGAGCAGTTTTATTTGATAAACAAATTTTACAATTCAAAGCTTTTTTTTTCTTTTTTGATTTGTAAGAATGTCTAAATGATCCTAGAAATTGCAGTACTCGATAACTCGATTCAATTTTCGCAATTTGAGCGTTTAAAAAAATCGTCCAAAATTCCGCGGGGCCAGCATTTCAATTCAAGTAACCCTCCCTAAGTCAAAAAATGTCTCTTTTGATCTGCAGTTCTAAGAAGAAAAAAAAAAACTTAAAAGTGTCTTATTTAAAAAAAATAGCGGAAAATTTAAGTTTCAAAATATCCTAAACCAGTTGAAATATTTTGCTTAGCTATAATTTATTCTAATTCTTTTTAAGCTTGAACTGACAATTATTTTAGCTACAAGAGATTTTGGAAAATATGGAATAGAAGGTTTTTTTTTTAAATACGGCTATACGTTATGTTTATTAAATCAAATCAGTTTGCCTAATTAAATTTGTTGCCTTTGGAAAAAAAACGTTTATAAAGCTTGAACAAATGTCATGTCTTATATTTATTTGTTTTTATTTCGTTGTTTATCAAATGTTAAAAAAATATGTATCTTACGATTATCAGTTTAATCTTAACATAATTTCTAGAGAATACTAATACCGCGCAATTTTTTTTCATAGAAAATGTTTGAATTTAAATCAGCATTCAAAATTTACGAGTTCTTCAATCTCGTATCGAACAATTTTCTGAAAATAAATTCATCATTGAAAAAGCATAACGATTAACTTAAAATTTAATGAAATTCAAATATTTTTAATGAGCGTATACAAATTTTCAACCTTTCTAAATTTTAAGGAAAATGATTTTGATATTGATGAAAAGAATATTCTGTGCAAACACTATCAAAACGATAAAAATAATGTATTGTGTATTTGATGACACCACATATTTTTTAAATATATTTCATTTTAAAAAATCTGTCATTTATAAGGAAAATCGCCGAGCTAAATGATATCTTCTTTATTGAACTATATTTCACTGATATAATTATTTCGATAATTATATTGCGTGTATGCATACGAGAAAAAAAAATCAAATTGTAAACATTTTTTGAAAAAGTCTTTGCTTTTTATATAAAAAATATAATTTTCACTATTCAAAATATTCGTTTTTTTATATTGCAAAATTTTTGCTCATTGCAGAGTATTTTTTCTTTCAATTTCATGTGACATAAGTTTGGTGGGATTAAACCTAGAAAGGGGGGTGTGAGAAGGAGGGGGGGGTGAGGGGTGACACCGGGTAGCCCGCCCCGGGTGACACCCGGCCTTAGTACGCCTCTGTCTGTGCCAGATATTAACAGATTTTGCCAGATTTTCCACTTGATGCCCATTAGCCTGTCCCATTTTGAGGTCATGTCGAGGAATTTCAGGTGCTCACTTCTTAAATGGTAGATTATGATGTTAGGAACAATGTTTTCTTAGACAAGAAAAAATAATAAAATACTTTCTCGCACCCCCTAGTCGATTTACTGAAAAAAGTCACTTTTTTGAACAAATTTTCTAAAATCGCTTGGAATCAATACAAAAACTGTTTCGATCAGGTGTGTATTATCTTCAAACGATAGGTTTTTGTCCATAGATTAAGATGCACTATCAATATTGGACCAAAATTTAAGTTTTTGGACTCTCCCAGGCGGATTTGTGTCGAAAAAATCGCATTTTTTCGAAACTTTTTTCAGAAATGTTCATTTAATTTAGGGTAGCCTATTTTTCCCAGTAAAACCAATACATGCAGCTTGTAGGAAATTTCATGGCGAAAATTTTTCCCTCTGAGAAAATGCAATTTCGACACTCCAGAGCCGAGATATTTGAGTTTTAGTGAGGAAAAAAGTGCCAATTTTCAAAATTTTTCAGAATTCAGAAGCAAGGCCTACTAATTACACGATGTAGCAAGCATATGTCTCAAAGGTCAGGGTATGCTTTTTTATAGTAATTTTGGCCGCTGAATCCGAATCTGAAATCAAATTTCGTGTAAACAGTGATGTTTTGGAGCTACACCCTTTTGGAATGTTATTTGCGTGTT
This sequence comes from Culex pipiens pallens, assembly GCF_016801865.2. Taxonomy (NCBI): domain Eukaryota; kingdom Metazoa; phylum Arthropoda; class Insecta; order Diptera; family Culicidae; genus Culex; species Culex pipiens. The sequence continues at coordinate 61,273,533 of NC_068939.1, read as the reverse complement.
TAAGAGGCAGTTTTTGTAAATATTGCTCCGTTTGTTCTAGAGGTCGTATCGAGGTGCTCCGATTTGGATGAAACTTTCAGTGTTTGTTTGTCTATACATGGGATGAACTCATGCCAAATATGAGCCCTCTGCGACAAAGGGAAGTGGGGTAAAAAACATAAAAAATCTTAAAATTAAATTGCTCGCATTTTAGTAAAACTTCATCAATTCCAACTCTCTTAGATGCATTCGAAAGGTCTTTTGAAGCACTTCAAAATGAGCCATAGACATCCAGGATTGGTTTGACTTTTTCTAATAGCTTTTGCAAATTACTGTTAAATTTTTTTTTTGCAGCAACCTCCAACACCCATACTCTTTTAGTTCAAAAGTTAGGGAATTTCATGGACTATAAGCCTACGGTAATAACTTTTTGGCCAATCGCAGTTTTTCTCATAGTTTTTCGATTTTTCTATAACAAACATTTTACAACGTTAGTTATTGTCCTGTAGGCATCCATAGCGGCTCTTTTTAGTCTCACTTTTGTCATATTCGAAATCCTCGGAAAATTCAAACTTCAATGCCCGTTTTACCCCATTTCCCTTTGTCATAGAGGGCTCATATTTGGCATGAGTTCATCCCATGTATAGACAAACAAACACTGAAAGTTTCATCCAAATCGGAGCACCTCGATACGACCTCTAGAACAAACGGAGCAATATTTACAAAAACTGCCTCTTAAACACGCAAATAACATTCCAAAAGGGTGTAGCTCCAAAACATCACTGTTTACACGAAATTTGATTTCAGATTCGGATTCAGCGGCCAAAATTACTATAAAAAAGCATACCCTGACCTTTGAGACATATGCTTGCTACATCGTGTAATTAGTAGGCCTTGCTTCTGAATTCTGAAAAATTTTGAAAATTGGCACTTTTTTCCTCACTAAAACTCAAATATCTCGGCTCTGGAGTGTCGAAATTGCATTTTCTCAGAGGGAAAAATTTTCGCCATGAAATTTCCTACAAGCTGCATGTATTGGTTTTACTGGGAAAAATAGGCTACCCTAAATTAAATGAACATTTCTGAAAAAAGTTTCGAAAAAATGCGATTTTTTCGACACAAATCCGCCTGGGAGAGTCCAAAAACTTAAATTTTGGTCCAATATTGATAGTGCATCTTAATCTATGGACAAAAACCTATCGTTTGAAGATAATACACACCTGATCGAAACAGTTTTTGTATTGATTCCAAGCGATTTTAGAAAATTTGTTCAAAAAAGTGACTTTTTTCAGTAAATCGACTAGGGGGTGCGAGAAAGTATTTTATTATTTTTTCTTGTCTAAGAAAACATTGTTCCTAACATCATAATCTACCATTTAAGAAGTGAGCACCTGAAATTCCTCGACATGACCTCAAAATGGGACAGGCTAATGCCCATGGACATAATCGGAATTGATAACGCGGAATTGATGCTTGATGGACATAATCGGTTAAACCTTCTGAATACTATAAACCTTTGAATAATTTGTATCCTCCCTCCCTCCCTTTTTCCAGATTTTTAATCGATACTTTGCCTGGTTTTTCAAATTTTGACCTTGTAACCCTGGCTCTAGCGATAAGTGCTGGATTTGTTTACTGATAGTGGAATGAAAAGGAATTAGTCGTGTGATTTTGTATTACTAATTTATCATCATTATTAAATCATTATTAAACTTGTTTTTCGTCGTTTTTAGCAAAGCAAAAAAGTGATTGGATGTTGAGTTTTTTATAGAATTGGGTACTAAAGCTCTATGTCAATTTTTATTTTAATTTGTGCCATGTTATGAATTTTTGAAAAATATTGATTTTTGAAAAAAAAAATCTAAGTTTCATGCATACATTTTTTTTTTGACCTAATTTGTATGTAAATTTGAATTTGCAATCGAAAAGTACTTTACAGATTTTTTGCCTTGTTTTCAAGATATATATCTATATAGCAACCGAAAGTTTGATTTCAATCAAATATTTGCAGTTTTTTCGGAAAATCGGAACATTAGTTGCTGAGACATCGGCATTAGAAAGTGGAGGGTTGTTTTGATGAGACTTAGAAAACATCAATATTCCTATTTCTTTTTCTTTAAGCCGCTGTGTCTCAGCAAGCAGCCGCTGTGTCTCCGCCAACTCACACAGCAGTTGCCCCGACCCCTCTTAGATTTGCGTGGAACTTTGTCCTAAGGGGTAACTTTTGTCCCTGATCCTTAGGCTTAGTGATTTTTCACGCTAAAAAAATGCAGTTTTCACGGGGACCCCTATCCAAAAACACAAAATTTCACGGGAATGTCACGGAGCGTGAAAAATGCTACAATATCCTATAAAACCTTTTGTTAAACAACCTACAACCTGACTTTTGTATAAATAATTATATATTAAGCATACCAATTTTTCAAGCTGAAAATATCCAGTTTCCACGGGGGCCATCAAATTAAATCATCAAATTTCGTGGAAATTTCTCGGGATTATGAAAAAACTTAAATATCCAGAAATGGGTGGTTTTAGAGATTAAACTAATATTTGAAAACCAAGTCATAAAGTTTGAAATAAACTTTGTTTTAATCTTCAACCTTTTAAATGAAATGGTAGAAAAATTGTTATTACACGTAATTTACCTTGCACATTAACGAAGTTGACTTTATAGCTGTCGGCCACGATTGCTAGTACCAACCACTAGTGTCTTCCTTTTATCTACAAGGACTTCGCCGCCCTGGGCTCCTGAGTGTATGAAAGTATGGCACGGAGCGACGGCGCCGAATACCCATATTTACACAAAGAATTTTAGAGCGCCCGCCGCGGGATTCGAACCTCCGACCTCTGGATTGTGAGTCCAGTGCGCGGTCCGATTGATCCACACGGGCGGGACTAAATCATTGGACTTGTACTCAAAATGATGATTACCCCTATTCAGTTCTGCTTATGAGTCCTTGCACATTAAACAAAGGCGAAAAAAACTCTTTACCGAACTTTTCAATAACATTATCATGATATTTAACAAACCCAATCGTGCTAAAAGTGACAATAAATGCAGGAAAAAGCATTTGTATTCAGTTGATTGTACTCTTATTTTCACTCAACGTTTCAAAGTATTTTGAAAAAAAAATTGTTTTCGTCCCTGAAAATTAAAAAAAACAACTTAATATAAAATTTAATGCATTTTTTTTTATTTAAGGCAAATAAGTATCCATGAATGCTTTATATTTCTTACATTCTAAAGTGAAAAAAATACATAATATCAATAAAGCCCAAAAAAATTTGGAGTGGTACGGGTATTTCCAATCTGTGGTTCCAAAACTCCAAATTTGGAAAAGAAAAAAAAAGCCTAAAAGTGCCGAATTAAATTTAAAACGATAAAGTAAGCAAAGTTCAATGTTTACAATTATTTGGAGTTATTTGATTTTATGGAAATTTGTATGTTTACCAAACATTTTTTTTACCCGCCCTACTTTTCTAGTAAAAAAAAGTAAATCTTTCCCAGTTCCTGAGGGGAACACCCGTGAAGAGTATAGGGGCCGGCATTTACAAAGCGGATTCAGTGGCAATTTCATTCTCAACTTAATGTTAACATGTTAAGGTTAATGTTAACATTCCATAGGTCGCCTTCCTAAGGTGTCGTGATAAGGTCCAGTTTGTGACGATACACTACCTTCCCTTTACTAAGCAATCGAATCCAGAAGAGAAACGATCACCAGTTGTGTTGGTCCGAGCTGGGATTTCAACCCCGATCTACCGCTAACTAGGCGGGAGCGTTACCACTAGGCTACGTGGCTCGGTCAACTTTTCTAGACACTTTTTAAAAGGTGAGGCAAAAATTTGATTGTTTCAAAAATAAAATATGTTTTTTATTTATATGTTTTTTATTCCTTTCATTATGTATTCAAAGCATTCATTTCATATCAAATTTGATAATAACTTTATTTTAACGTTTGCGTTCTTTTCAAATATTCAATTCAAGAGTCCAAAGTGAGTAAATACCACGTTTTTCAATTGAAAACTAATCAAAGTAACGCTAAAAACCTTTGTGAATGAATTATTTATGAAAATAATTTGTTATTTTCATGCATTGATTTCCAAAAATCCTTGAATTTCACGGGATTTCGCGGAAATTGTGGGATTTTACGAATTTCACGCTGTCCGTGAAATCGTGAAAATTCACTAACCCTACACGAATCCGAGGTCCGTTTTTTGATACCTCGTGACGGAGGGGCGGTACGACCCCTTCCATTTTTGAACATGTGAAAAAAGAGGTGTTTTTCAATAATTTGCAGCTGAAACGGTGATGAGATAGAAATTTGGTGTCAAAGGGACTTTGATGTAAAATTAGACGCCCGATTTGATGGCGTACTCAGATTTCCGTAATCGCGATTTTACGAAAAAAAAGTTTTGAAAAAGTTGGTCGTCGTTGATCATGGCCGTTCATCATCATCCGCGACAGACACGGACGACGAAACAAAGAGGAACGCAAAAATTAACTTTTTCAAAACTTTTTTTCGTAAAATCGCGATAACTCGTGATAATTACATGTAAAAATATTTGCAATTGTCTGCTCTACAACTTTGTAGAACATTATTACACTCTAAAAAATAACCCTGCAAAGTTAGAAAAAAAACACGAAATTTTAAAATGAAAATGTTTGTTCTAAATGAAAAAATGACCCTTCTGGGTCAATGTAGATTCGAAAAGTACATTAAATTTCCCTTAAAATGACATGTTCCAATTTTTTTACAGTCGAGTAACGGAAAATGGCAGAGTTAATTTTTTCTTCGTTGAAAAATACGTTTTTTCGAAATTCTGAGTACGCCATCAAATCGGGCGTCTAATTTTACATAAAAGTCACTTTGACACCAAATTTCTATCTCATCACCATTTCAGGCTGCAAATTATTGAAAAACACCTCTTTTTTCGCATGTTCAGAAATGAAAGGGGTCGTATCGGCCCTCCGTCATGAAGTATCAAAAAACGGATCTCGGATTCGTGATCAGGGACAAAAGTTACCCCTTAGGAAAAAGTTTCACGCAAATCGAAGAAAGGTCGGGGCAACTTTTCCCGATTTCGTGTGAGTTGGTAGAGAATTACCCTTTTTCCAAAAATCACTATTTTTTTCCAAAATTCATAACTCGGTTGCAACATTGTTTACCATACTTCTCTATGGTTCAAAAGTTGTAGGTTTTGGTCCCCTATAACTAGGGTTAGTGAAATTTCACGATTTCGCGGACAGCGTGAAATCCGCGAAATTTGGCTTTTTCCGCGAAATCCCGTGAAATTTTATGTTTGTGTGAAAATGTAACGATTTTTCTCAAAATAATTTATCAAACTCAAAAAGGAATAAAAATAATCTTATAAACTACTATAGAATTAAACGAGTGAATACCCTGGTTTAATTTCTAATACAGGGTTAGTGATTTTTGACGATTTCGTGGACGGCGTGAAATTCGTGAAATTTATCAATTTTCTCAAATATTTTTTTAAAATAACAGCTCAATAAATATTTCATCTAAAAAGACTATTTAATTAAATGTTATTAGTATTCAATTGAAAAGTTTGAATATATATGTGTGTCAAGTTGGTATGAATAATTTGAAGAAATGTTCAGAGTTTTGAATTTTACTAGAATCCAACTAAATTTAGTAATATTTTCATTCGTTGTATTAAAAATTTCACTGCTATTTCATTTAAAAGGTATAGTTTTGAAAGAAATTAAAAGAAATTAATTCAAAATAAAATGAAGAGTAGAGTTCCAGAGTATTTTTTTTATAAGGACCAATAAACTATTGTCTTTCATATGTTTATAGGACCTAATAAAAAAAAACTCTAGAGTTTATCCTTAGAATCACATTTTAAAAACATTTCAATTTTTTTGGGCCTATTTAATTTTAACTATATGTGTTTATTTGGGTGGATGATTCCCGGGAAAGTTAAAAAATACTACTTTTTTGTTTTCATTTCTCATTTAGAATAAAAATTTCGGTTTTGTTAAAAATTATATTATTTTTGCAAATTGATTTTGAATTTAGTTTTTGAAAGTGAGCTAAAATCCTTAAAAAATATGTTTAATGGGCTAAACGTCGCAGAAAATTCAATTTATTTTACTCATTCTGACTAGACAAGATTGTTAAATCTTGCTTTGATATGAAATTCAATAAAATGTAAAATTATGTAACAGAAAACATTTAAACTTTATTAGTCGAATATTATAAGAGCAGTTCAGTGAATGAGAATACGCGTGCCCTACATTTTGTTTAAAAATATATAAATATAGAGCCCATCCATAAACCAGGAGGATTTTTTTGTGTTGCATTCAAATTTAGTGAAGATTTTTTTAGTTTATCATATAGGTATAGTGAAGCATAAAACGTAGTTTCTGTGATTTGAAAAAAATATTTTCAGAGTTATTTTAACATTTTTCAAGTTCCGCGAAATTTGCGTGAAATTTGGTGTTTTGAAATTGAGGTCCCCGTGAATTTTGCAATTTTTGAGCGTGAAAAATCACTAAGCCTACCTATAACATTATATCAAAAAATCTCCAAAATAAATAAATACCGCAACATTTTTTCTGTGTAGTCCTCATCAATACCTACAACTTTGCTGAACTTACCTACAACTTTGCTGAATACACCAAATTGAAAATTCCTTCAAAAGTTACAGATTTTCGAATATTTACGTACCATTTTTGTATAGACAGCTGCCAAAATTTTATTGAGACTTGCATGGGTATGGGTCATAGGGAAGGCCCCCACAAAGTTTGAACCAAATTTAAAAATACAAACAAATCCATTTCCGGTTTTGGTAGAGAATTGCTCATTTGCACTACAATTACTATTCCTATTCAATCTGCAGTCCCTATTCGTGCCAGTTTACGATTCTTAAAAGGCTTTTACATATACCGATTTTGCTCTCAGACGTATTTAATCTTCTTGCTAACCATCCTTCCACGTAAAATGTGTTCATTTTAAGCCAACCATGTCAACAGCCTTCGTGGTAAAGTGTGTGGCACCGCCCTCAAAAACCCCAGACAAACGTGTTCACCACGTACATATCTTAGATTCGCCATAAGTTTAGTTTCCCCAAAAAACAAACACAATCACACACACCTACTTGGCATATACAAAACCCATTTAAAATGGAGCATTTTCCGCCACGACTCCACCCTCTCGACTTGGTTTCTTGGGTTTCCACTAGAGCGTCCAATTTCCCGGGGTTACAAATTTCCCGGGAAACGGGAAATTTTCATCCAATTTCCCGGGAAATCCCGGGAATTCCCGGGAAATTTTAAATTTATTGAAAATTGTTATGATCTTGGTTTTTATTTATATTATGCAACAAAATTGTATAGGACATCAATATTAATGGTTTAAATAAGTGTGGAGATCAATTAACAGCTTGACTGCATGTAAAAAATCATTCAATTACATAAAAATCTTTTTTGGTATTTTATGATGAGAAATTTAAACTTGCCTCTGTGACCAGTTTATTGAAATGAGAAAAAAAAACATGCAGAAATTATGTTATTAGTGTTGGTTTTACTCCAAACAACCCAATGTTTTCAAATATTTGAAGCAAGCTTTGAATACATTTTTGCATTTTTTGAGAACAAACAATAGAAAGTAATTTTTACAATGATTTTTTTTTATTATTATGCAACATGATTTAAATTATAAGATAAACTTACATCATTCCACAAAAAGTCTTCTATTTTTTCACATTTAACCCTCTAACACACAGGTGCTCCATAATTCTTTTACTTCAAATTGTAATTTCTTTAGTACTAGGTATTTAACCAATTGAATTAATTCTTTTTGCAAAAAAACGATTTTCATCTCATTTGATCATGGTAAACAAAAACGTTACAAAATCTGAATTTTAATTTGAAAATAAGGAGTTAATATTGTTTTGATGAAATAATCTCAATCTGTTAAAAGCTTACCTAACTGTAATAGTTTAATACTCATTAAGCAAGATCTATTTCCAGTTGCTTCAAAATTTAATACTATCAGACATAATATCATAATTTCTGATTATTTGATTAATTATATATAAACCAAACAATACATTTAATTGAAAAAAATATGTAGAGTTTGTTCATTTATTATTTTTTCAGTGCATTTTCAAAAAATAGTTCCAAAAACTTAAGAAAATGTAAACTTCCGCTTGAATTTCGGGAATTCCCGGGAAATTTACAAATTTCCCGGGAAACGGGAAATATTTTTTTTCGGGAAATCCCGGGAATTCCCGGGAAATTTTTTCCCGGGACGGGAAATTGGACGCTCTAGTTTCCACTGCACATCAACCGCTTTTCCCTCCCTAAAGTGTGACTAAACAGTCGAGAAACCACAATTTTCCGGGAAGGGTTTACCTTTTTCCCCCCGATTCGCGATATTATATCCACTTTTGAACTTGGAATTGCGAAATATACAGGCTCCATTTCACTTATCCCAGTTTTGGGGTTGGAAAAACCTCCCATCCACATCCCCTGCTTAAACTTTTCCTCACCCACCCAAATGTCAGTTTGCGTGCCACGTTTTAAATCTGTTTGTGCAGTGCGATTGTTATGAAGGCTACGAAACGGATTTTTTTTCGGGTTGTTCTTCGAAGAAGGAGCAATTTACTTTATCAAGAAAATGCGATCCGGCTACATTTTGCGAATAACATTAGCCCAAAACAAATCGAGAAACAAATGTTGCAAACATTTTCCAGTTTTTTCCTGAAATGCCCACCGGGTTCTGTCATGTTTTTTTTTTTCGTTCTTGGGTCAGCGAAAGTTCCTCTCGGGAGCAGTCGAGTTTGGGAAAGTTTTGTACAATCAAGTTTCCCGGCAGGGTGAGTTCGCCGAACTGACCGAGCTTCAGCTGAACATGGCACTGACCGCATGTGCCGGGAGTTGTTTGTTTGTTGGGCTAATATTAACAGTAAGTAAATCTATGTTATTGTTTGCCAAAAGGTCAAACAAAAACAATTCTCTTGTGAATTTTGAAGAAGAAAGAATAATTAAGATCGGGTTATAACAAAATATCTATTCATTTCAAACATAAAAAAGTACCAAACAAGGAGGAAAAATTAAAACAAAAAAAGAATTTTTAGAAACATTAGAAGTGAACGTTTTAAAAATACAAGAACCTTTAAAATAAAAAAATACGATTTTGAAGCTTGAGGTTTTTTAGAAGATTTATTTTTTTCATTTTTTATTCATATGTTTTATTCTGACAATTTTGTTTTAGATTTTCGTTAAATTTCAATAGCAACGTTTGATTTCATCAAATTTCAAAACCAGTGAACATAAGTCCCTATTGAATTACAATCATGGTACAAATAATTTAAACAAAACATCAAGAGAAAATACTTTCTACTCTGCAAATGTATCACATGAACATCTGAGCCAGTCATCTTCAACTGTTTGATACATGAGTTTTCCTTTCTAACCCGACGACGTGCTGACTAACTTTTCCTCCCAACGCACATGAAACTGGAGATTACCGTAGTCACGAGGATATCTATTTCTGTTTGCGTTTCTCTTTTGTGCTTGACATACCATTTCACCTTCAATCAAATCGTTTTTCTTCTGACATCACCCAAAGCATGCATATCTGCCCATGTTTTGCAGATTTTCCATCAAAACTACAATCCCTCCCACTTTCCTCGGGGGTGGTATGACAACTGATATCCCACTACCACGCTGCCGGATATTTGCTTACCTATCTGGGAACGGTTTAGGACCGGAAATGGTTTTCTTTTATCGCACTTTTGTGCTCGATCAGCTCAAAAAGAGAAAGCTCTTCAAATTTATTTTTATAACTGGAAAACAAAAAAACAGTGAAAAATATATATCTCAAACAAAGAAATGCTCAAAATTGCGGTAAGACTTATAAATTATCATAACAAAATAACACAAATATTGCTGAAACCGATTCAGGAAACGGAATCCACGCGATCCACCCACGTGGCTTGTCCGCCTCCTGCACTGAGAGCATGTAAATTTTGTTTGGCCCACCCAACATCAAAACATTCGCGTAAAGTCGCGCACCCCGAATGGATGTCTTTGGCCTTGGAATAAAACGGGTGGGAGGCATTTGATCGAAATGCTTAATCAAAACTGACATGGCAGAAAATTTGGTGCAACGACCACTCAAGTTTAGCTTCACCGGAACTTGTGGCACTATTTTTGGCCGGAAGTCAAATTTTGAGCGACACGGTATGGAATTATTCCTCGGCATGCAAACGTGAAGTGCCAACAAAACAAATCGACTCCACACAACTTTTGGGGCTGTTGTATAGGTATTTTTTTCGCGTTATTTTTGATTTATTTTGGGGGACTAAAAAAATCATCTTTTGAGCCATATTACGTGATGGTGCAAAATCTGGCTGGACAAAAAAAGTGTTAAAACTATTTTTTATAGCCAAACCAACCAATGTTTTTGAAAAGCTGAGAAAAATTCCTATTATTTCCTCTCTGGAACTTTGAAATCGAACAATAAGTTTCTAAGATACAGCCTCTCAAAAAATTCGAATCGATGAAAATGAATTTGTTTAAGTGTCACCTAATTAGCCGATTAAACAGCTCATTTCAAAACAAATATCTCAAACATATTTTAAATTGGTTTGAAATATGAAAAAAGGAAAATTATCTATTTTTAGACCTTTTCAAAAGTTAAGCTCGATTTTAAAACCTTGAAATTATTTGTATTTAAAAGATCAGACAATTTCACAAAATTCTAAATTTTGAATCTCCAAAACTGTTGCCTGATTTTCAAAGTTCCGTAGAGAAAGTTAACCAGATTTTTAAGCGAAGATGGCGTTAAGGAGGCGTTGCACGCCCGAAATATTAAAATCGCGTGGCTGTCATGCCATAGCAATTTTTTTTTTGTAATGTTGGGACCACTGCGTAATTTTGACATTTCGGGCGCTTCAAAATCTGAATAGGAAATTTTCTAAGCTTTTCAAAAATATGTTTTCTAGAAGTGCTTTTCCTTCAAGAAGCGAAAATTTAAATCTAAAGGTAGCTATAACTTGCTGCATCACGCATTATCGTTCAAAAGATGTTATTTTTAGTCTCATAAACATAAAACACATAAAAAAAAATTAGATGATAAAATATAACCTTATTTTAGAAATTCAACATTTTGTCATAAAAAGTTAATTAAAAATGTGTTTTTTCCGTGTAAATATTTTCTCTGAAAAGTCCTTATCATAACCTACAACATTGTCGAAGACACCAAATCAATCATAAAATCCCTTCTCAAGGTACAGAATATCCATTAGGCTTTATCCATAAAGTACGTCACGCTAAAATCAGCCAAAATTTACCCCCACTCCCCCCCCCCCCTTTGTCACGCTTTTCCTTTAATTATAACATGCTATGTCACGCTTGCTCAGACCCTCCCCCCTCCCTCCCCCCCTTGAGCGTGACATACTTTGTGGATGACGCCTTAGTGGACCCTTTTCCTATAGTGGACCCTCTGAAGGTTTTTAAATGAAAAATTCAATTAAATCACAATTTCAAGCATGTTTTTGTCTACAAATATTTTATTTGACAAGTTCAGCATAATTTGAAACAATGTTGACTGACATTGAAGTGTCCTTTTCACCAAAATAAGTGTTTTGAGTTCGACATCTGAAATCAGCAATGGCCGCTCACTAGCATTTTCACAACAAAACAGCATTTCTATTTTATGATTGAATTTATCATTAATTAATCATTTTATTTTTTTTGACTGATTATTTCACTCTAGTAAGTCGAATTAATTCACGCAACAACCTCACCGCTTGAGCACCCCCGCTACGATGAGCACGGTATTTTACCACTCGTCAACACAGCATCTCAGAAAACTCTCAGGTACAGATATACAATCCAAAACCGACCTCATGTGGCCTTCCAGTACTTCATGTACTATACAAGAGGAACCCGCATCCTCAACACACATCAGCGACCAAGCTGCAGGACACTGCCATCCTGTTCCCGGATCATCAAAACATCTTGGAGAAAACGGCAGGTTCAACTGAACAATGAACAATATCCGTTGCATCCAGGTTAACCTCCATCATGCTAAGGGTGCTTCCAGTATCCTTAGTCGGAGGTTCACTAAAGAGCAATTGGGGATTGCTCTCGTTCAAGAACCGTGGGTGAACCACAACAAAATCCTTGGACTGTCCTGTCAAAGCAGTAGATTGATCTACAGCAATACGCAGGCAACACCAAGAACGGCGATTCTGCTGAGCGGAAACATCAAGTGTACTCCAATCACGGAATTCGTCCAACGAGACATCGTTGCAGCAATGGTGACCGTCCCGACCACCAAGGGAAAGCAGGAGATGGTTGTTGCATCTGCTTACTTTCCTGGTAACCAGGACGATGTTCCACCGCCAGAAGTGGCCGCACTTGTGCGATACTGTAGGGCTGTCAATAAACCGTTCCTCATCGGTTGTGACGCGAACGCCCACCATACGATATGGGGAAGCACGGATGTTAACGATAGAGGTGAGCGCCTTCTTGAATACTTGACGTCTAACAACGTCAATGTATGCAATAAGGGCAATGAACCTACTTTTGTTACTGTCGCAAGACAGGAGGTCTTGGACCTCACTCTGTGTAGTGCTGCTTTTGCAGACAAAATAAAAAACTGGCATGTCTCTGAAGAAGCTAGTCTATCTGATCACAGACAGATTGTCTTTGACATTGAAGCCAGTCAACTGAAAAGGGAAACGTTTCGTGACCCAAATGACACGGACTGGAACGCCTTTCGAGGTCACCTTTGCCGGTCCAAACAAGACGCTCCTTCACGAATACGAACCCCCGAAGAATTGGATACTGCAGCGAATACTCTTCAACGCAGGATCACGGCAGCCTACCAGGCAAGCTGCCCTAAGAAGGTGAGGGAAATCTGTCGGGACGTACCGTGGTGGAGCGAAAGCCTGAGCAGTCTCCGCAAGGAGGCTAGAAGGCTTTTCAACAGAGCTAAGCTCACTTCCGAATGGGATGCCTACAAAGCAGCCCTAACTAAGTATAACGCGGAGTTGAGGAGAGCCAAAAAAACTAGCCTGGCTAATTTCTGTGAGGACATAAGCTCGATGTCTGAAGCAACCCGACTCCAAAAGGCGTTGTCAAAAGACCATTCCAACGGTCTAGGACAGGTGAGAGACGAGCAAGGCACTCTCACTGTCACAAACAAGGAAACACTGCAAGTACTCATGAGTACGCACTTTCCAGAATCAACTGAAAGAGAGGAGGATGCAGCTAGTACCCGGACTGCAGATGGCGTATGGTGTCGACCATCAAGAGATTCAGTCCACCTAGCCCGTCGAATGTTCAACCAGTCTTCAATCAGATGGGCCCTCGGCACATTTGAACCACTGAAGGCTGCAGGACCCGACGGCATCCTTCCAATCTTTCTCCAAAAAGCAGCCGACACCATAATGGCTGAGTTGATCAACTTACTTCGAGCCAGCTTCACCCTGGGCTACATCCCTCGAAGCTGGCGCAAAGTTAAGGTGATCTTCATACCTAAGGCCGGCAGAAGTGACCCCACGATGCCAAAAGCCTTCAGACCCATAAGTCTGACAGTGACGCTGCTCAAGCTTATGGAGAAAATCACGGATAACCACATCCGGGCGGAGTTCTTGAAGGACTTCAGCCCTAACTAAGTATAACGCGGAGTTGAGGAGAGCCAAAAAAACTAGCCTGGCTAATTTCTGTGAGGACATAAGCTCGATGTCTGAAGCAACCCGACTCCAAAAGGCGTTGTCAAAAGACCATTCCAACGGTCTAGGACAGGTGAGAGACGAGCAAGGCACTCTCACTGTCACAAACAAGGAAACACTGCAAGTACTCATGAGTACGCACTTTCCAGAATCAACTGAAAGAGAGGAGGATGCAGCTAGTACCCGGACTGCAGATGGCGTATGGTGTCGACCATCAAGAGATTCAGTCCACCTAGCCCGTCGAATGTTCAACCAGTCTTCAATCAGATGGGCCCTCGGCACATTTGAACCACTGAAGGCTGCAGGACCCGACGGCATCCTTCCAATCTTTCTCCAAAAAGCAGCCGACACCATAATGGCTGAGTTGATCAACTTACTTCGAGCCAGCTTCACCCTGGGCTACATCCCTCGAAGCTGGCGCAAAGTTAAGGTGATCTTCATACCTAAGGCCGGCAGAAGTGACCCCACGATGCCAAAAGCCTTCAGACCCATAAGTCTGACAGTGACGCTGCTCAAGCTTATGGAGAAAATCACGGATAACCACATCCGGGCGGAGTTCTTGAAGGACTTCCCTTTGCATAAACACCAATATGCATACCAAGCGGGCAAATCGACCGAAACTGCCCTACACGCGTTAGTGTCACGTATCGAGAACGCACTGAAATATAAAGAATCTGCACTTTGTGCTTTTCTTGATATTCAGGGCGCTTTCGATAACACTTCGTACACAGCCATCAATGAAGCGCTCCGGTCGAGGAACGTAGATGGCACAACTGCGAGCTGGATTCATGCTATGCTTACGAGCAGAGAGATTTCAGCATCGCTAGGAGACACATCTATCACAATAACAGCAGCCAAAGGCTGTCCGCAAGGGGGAGTACTCTCTCCTTTGCTTTGGCTGCTGGTGGTAGATAGTCTTCTAAGAAAACTTACACTACTCGGCTACGAAGTCATTGGATATGCTGACGACGTAGTCTTAATCATCCGGGGGAAGTACGACGGAACGTTATCGGACCGTCTACAGTCAGCTCTAAACTGCACCATGTCGTGGTGTGAGCAGGAAGGGCTGACAATAAACCCCAACAAAACCGTGATAATCCCGTTTAATAACAGGAGGAAACACGACCTTAGGCCGCCTACCTTGAAAGGAACCCAACTGACCTTCAGTTCTGAGGTCAAATATTTAGGAGTAATCCTTGACAAAAAGCTGAACTGGAATGCACATCTGAACTATGCGGTAAAGAAGGCAACTACTGCTATCTGGGCGTGCAACAAAATGCTCGGCAAAACCTGGGGCCTTAAACCGAAACTTGCATTCTGGTCTTACACCACCATCGCCCGACCTAGGGTAACCTATGCGTCGACCGTTTGGTGGCTGAAGACTGAACAGAAGACATGTCAGTCGAAGCTGACCAAGCTCCAACGACTGGCATGTCTCTCTGTAACGAGTGCAATGAAAACAACCCCCACCGCGGCCATGGAAGCCATGCTATGCATTCTGCCTTTACATTTACATGTGAAGCAGGAGGCTGCGCTTGGCGCTCTACGACTACAACGGTGTAACAACTGGGTGGAAGGAGATGGAACGGGTCACTCGCGGATCGTGAAGGCTTTTAACATTTCCCCCCTTGCAACTTCAGTCTCGGACTGCATGGAGGTAAGGCCCAACATGGACATTCCATATGAGGTGATTGAAACAAATCGCCAAATGTGGAGTAATGGAGGACCTACACTTCCAGAAGGAACTATTCGTTTCTTTACGGATGGTTCAAAAATGGGCACTTCTACTGGAGCTGGAGTCTTCGGTCCTCGAACCAGGGAAACCATATCTATGGGAAAGTGGCCTACCGTTTTTCAAGCAGAAGTGTATGCCATACACATCTGTGCGAGGACGTGTATTATGAGAAATTATAGACACGCAAAAATCGGTATTTTCTCGGATAGCCAAGCTGCACTATTGGCATTAAAATCCTCTAAATGCGAATCCAAACTTGTTTGGGAGTGCGTCGCTTCCCTCAGGGAACTTACTTCTCGGCATAACAGAGTCATGTTGTTTTGGGTCCCAGGGCACTGCGTCATTGAAGGCAACGAAATGGCTGATGAACTTGCTAGACAAGGCTCATCAAACATCTTCGTGGGTCCCGAGCCGTTCCTTGGAATCTCAAAAAGTGCCGTGAAGCAAGAAATAACTAATTGGGGACAATCGCAAATCGCTTCAATCTGGGGCGAGATGCGAGGATTGAGACAAGCTAAAACTTTTATCACTCCAAGTCCTTCAATTGCCAGGAAACTTCTTGGCTTAAACCGTAGGGAACTACGAATACTCGCAGGGCTTCTAACAGGACATTGTCCTGCCAGATATTACCTGCACAAAATCGGCAGGTGGCCTAACAACCTCTGTCGTTTTTGTTTAACTGAGCTGGAAAGCTCGGCACATTTACTCTGCTTCTGCGGAGCACTTGTGTCTCGAAGGCTGCGGTTCTTTGGATCGCACCTTCTTACGCCGTACGATGTATGGCACCACACCCATCCCAAGAAGGTCATACAGTTCATCGACTGTATTGCGCCGAATTGGGATAAACCATGTCTGCAAAATAACCCCTCGTCTTCCGATCCAATGGATACGAGTAATTTGTAGTATGGACAGTAACCAGGGTACATCACAAAAGATAGCCTTCTCAGGTGGTCGCAGTGAACTTAACCCAATGCCCATCGGGCAACAAAAAAAAAAAAAAAAAAAAAAAAAGTCGAAATAATGTAGGTTTAGTACTTGAAAAATATGCGTGGGACAATTTTGTGAATAATTTGTATAAGCATTGAAATGTTTGAAAAAAACAAAACCAATGTTTGGAAACAATTTGTTGGAAATTCTATGAATTATAATTATAAACATAAAAATAGACATGAATTTTCCAAATCTTCATCTTGCAACGGTTCTTTAAAATACCGGAGTTTAAAAAAGAACCGCGGTTCTTTTTTTGTGAGCCATCGTTCGTTCGCTCTTTTTAGTGAACCGGCTCTTTGAGCGGCTCGCTCTTTTTTTTGCCCACCTCAAGAAAAAATAAAGTTGTCATTTCAAACTTGCTGCTGGATCTTTGACCGGATCTCTTCCGAAAAATTTACAGCAATGGTTTTGTATCGTTTGACGTTTGCTGGGATCGTCGAAGAGAGCAATCTACGTGCGTATGTATTGCGTGTACGTACACGAAAATAAAGTGTGGTTAAATTTTGTCAGCCAGCAAAACCAAATGGTGCGCTAGTGTGCGTACGCAAAACGTCATAAACAAAAACAAATCACGTAAATATTAAATCACTCCGTGCGCTCAAACTCATGTAAACCGAAATTTAAATTTAATTCAAATAAAAATGGAAAAAAAAACAAAAAAATATCAAAAATGACAAAAATTTCATCGAAATATTTAGGTGTGCACCTAAACTGCATTTATCTTGAACCACAGGTCCAAAAATCTGCGAACGCACCCCAACCCACTCAACTTCGCTCCAAAAAGCAACACACCAACTAGCGCACACCTTGCCACCGACTGACAGCGCCGCGCAGCAGAAGAGAGCAAAGAAGAAAGCCAAAAAGAAAAGTCGATTTTCGTGACTGGTTGCATTTACTGCTGGTGAAATTGCGTCTTTTTCGCGTACAAAACCCGCCCAAAAGTGCCGAAATTGTGCGCGAAAGTGTACCCGACAGCGCAGGCAACGATTTCCGCTAGCAGGATGTCCTCCCGGGAGATTGTGTAAGTGGAAAAAGTGGATTTTCGTTTGGGACATTTTGCCGCCCCCCTTCCCCCTTCCCCTCATCTTTTTTACTCTTCCATGACAAAACGTTTGCAAACGCATTTGCTGTGGGGGAGGGGGGTATCAACGGCAACGGTTGTTTGTGGGGTTGTGTCCATCTTTACGCCATGCGCCTCCCTCGATTGTCCTGCTACAAGTTGATCGCGGTGGGTTCGATTGGGACGAAATGCGTTGTTTTAATTTCCAGAGTTTTTTTTGAAAAGGACCAATAAACCATTGTCTTTCATATGTTTATAGGACTTAATCAAAAAAAACTCTAGATTTATACTTTTAAAATTCAAAAATGAAATCACTGATCAAGCTAATTTTCCGCAGAATCGCCTCCGACAGTGACTCGTCCGTGGAGGACAAATCGCCGGAAAAGTTGGACTCCAAGAAGAGCTCGAAGAAGCATAAGAAACACAAGAAGCATAAAAAATCGTCGTCTTCTTCGCGCCAGGAAAAGGGCGAAAAGTCCAAATCGAAAAAGCACAAAAAACACAAACGCAAATCCCGCGGCGAGGACGGCGAAGTCAGTGATTCCGCGGGAGAAGATGACGGGTCGCAGAACCACAAGAACGGCTCCAAGATCGACATCAAAAAGCTCGAGCACGCGGTTCGCGTCAAGCCGGCCAAGAATGAAGACGGCGGCAACTTGAAGGCCCTGTTGGAGAAGTCCAAAGCCGTGCCGGAGATTTCGACGGATCCGGAAAAGTTGGTGGCGATTCTGACACAGTCGCTGGACAAGGGCAAGCCGGACGTGGTGTCGGTGGAGAGTGACAGCGACGGGACGGCCGTTGAGGACGCGCCGAGTCCGGACGTGGCAGTGATCGAGGATGAGCTGAACTTGGAGGATTTGATGCGTCAGAAGGCGCTGCTGCAGGCCCGGCTCGGGGAGTTTGCCTCGGACGAGGAAGAGGACACGGTGGAGGAGGGCAAGTCGCGGAAGTCGTCGGACAAGCGCAAGAAGAAGCGAAGCGATGAGGTCATTACGATTGAGGGCGATTCGAGCGCGGAGGATGTCAACCGGCTGCTGAAGAAGGCTAGACAACGGAGTCGGTCTCGTGGCCACGAGGAACTGCGTAAGCGACGATCCCCGGACACGGAGAGACGCGTCGTCCGAGCGGAACAGGAATCGAAGGCCCGAGCGCGGCAACAGGAGCAAGATCGAGAACGCGCCAGGGAAGATCATCGCCGGCAGCGTGAGCATGAAGAGTACAACCGAAGGATGGCCGAAGAGCGGTACGAGCGTGAGAAGGCACGTGAGAGAGACAGAGAGAGGATGGATCGTGAACGGGCGAGGGCGAGGCAGAGGGAGCGTGATAGATCCTTGGATCGTTACAATCGTGGACGTCCATTGGACCGCAGCCGTGACCGGGGAGGACGCCGGTCAATGGATCGAGGCAGACGGAACAGCTCCAGAGATCGCTTCCGAGGGCGAAGCCGCAGCCGGGACCGTGGCAGGTACGACCGAGATGATCGAGGCGGCCGTAACGGACGAGATCGCGGAGGACGTCGCAAACCCGAGGACGACAAGTACAAGGACTCGCTCAGCGAGGGCCTGAAACAGCAGAAAGAATCCAGCAGTGACAGCGAAATCGGGGACATTGACATCGACGACGAAGAAGACGAAGAGAAGATCATCGAGAAGCGCAGAAAGCAACGCGAGGAACTGCTCAAGAAACTTGGCGCCAACAACGACGACAGCAACCCACCACCATCCGAGAGCCATTCGTCACCCCAAATCGTAACAAAACAAGAACCACCACCAAAATCACCCATCAAACCACTCCCAGCCAGCAAACCCCGCAAAAAATCCAACGACTATTTCATCATCGAAGAACCGTCCAAAGCCTCGGACCGGCGACGCTCCAGTAACAACGACTCGCTGACCCCACCGATCCCCATCACCAGAGTGCAAACCAGCAACGCCGAAACCAAGAAGACGAAAGCCCAACCATCCCAACCCGCGTCCGAGGACGACGAAACCGACGACGACGACCAGTCGAAGCAGGAAAAGTCCTCGAAGCGGGCCGAGTGGGACATGTTTGCCGAGCAGGACATCGATTCGAACTTTGACTCGCCCAGCACGGTGGTGGCGAGCAAGCAGGGCGCGGAAAACCCCGCCCTCACGGACAACTGGGACGACGCCGAGGGGTACTACCGGGTGCGCATCGGCGAGGTGCTCGACAGCCGCTACGTGGTGGCGAACTACACCGGCCAGGGTGTGTTCAGTACGGTGGTGCGGGCGAAGGACCAGGCGCGCGGGAACGCGATGGTGGCGGTGAAGATTATACGGAACAATGAAATCATGTGAGTGAGCATTTCTCGATTAAATTTTCAAAAGGCCCTATCTGCATAGGAAACCCATGAGGGATAGGTTGTTTTGAAAATTTAATCTAGATAAAATTAAATTTTGAGAGAAGAATGCGATTTGACGCTGAATGATAATTCTCTTTTTTGCAGGCACAAAACTGGACTGCGTGAGCTGGAGACGCTGAAAAAGCTGAACGACACCGACCCGGAAGATCGCTACCACTGTTTGAGACTGTTCCGGCACTTTTTCCACAAACAGGTGAGTTACTTCATACACGTTCCTCAGTACAAGCGATTACACTGAACAAACGACCCTTTTTAAAATCCTGGCGAAGGGGATCCATTTGTTAGAAACAAAAAGTTTGCTGACCCAAAAAATCGGCCGCTCGTAATATAACTGGGTGGAGGCACCTGCGATTTGGCCGTGTTTTGATTCGATACGCACCAAGTCTCAGTTCCGTAGAGCAACGAACACTGATTGCGTGCTAGCTGATTTGGTTCGAGCACCACAAGCAACCTCTGGCCTTCTTTAACACGTTGAACTTGGTGCCACCAACTGGCGCAAGCATACAGAAAACTTTGAAAGCAAGGCACAGCAGCATGATGCCACGCCAGTTGTCACAGTTGGCAAGATCCCCCTTTTTTGGAACCTTTACCAAAATGCCCTGCATCAAAGTCGCGTTGTCCCAGATGTGGCTGAACAGTCGATGCAGCATTCGAGCTGACAACCGGGCGTCAGCTTTGAGCATTTCTGCGGAGATTCAATCCATCCCTGGCGATTTCCGGACTTAATAAACCTCACGGCTCCTTCAATGTCCTTCAGTGTAGGTACCATGCATAAACCACGGGGACTTCGTGGACAATCTTCCATACAAAACAAAAATTGTATGGAGCATGGACAATTAAAGTACAAAAATGTACTGCTGCTATCGGAATTGAAGTCACCAACTAGAAGAAAATTAATCTAGAGTTTTTCTGGGAATGTTAGGATCGTTGGATTGTACTCATTGGCAATGGAAGAATTGGCCGACTTCGTGGATTGGGTAATTTACAGGCAAAGAAATCAAACTGTAATCAAAGAGACGAGTTGTTCCTTTTAATTCCGCTATGTATAGCGGAATTAAAAGGAACAACTCGTCTCTTTGTATTCATAGTAATGCATTCTGCTAAAACGCTCAACCAAACCACAAAACTGTAATCCTAGATGCTGTGGCCAACCTATCTTTTTTAATTTTTACCTTCAGCAACATCAGTAACTCTTCCAGCACTCTTTGTTGACATTTCCATACCAAAATTTTGTCTAAACTTAGAATTATGCGACATGGAACTTACACTTTACAAAAAATACCGACAAAAAGAATAAAATTGAAACTTCGGTTCAACGTAATAGTACATGAGCATGTAACTACAGTACTTGTTCGGTAACTGGGCTGAGAAGTTACCGAATGCTGCTCGCTAACTGGGCTCAACGGAAAATGCCGAGGGGACCATCAATGCATTATATTTTCTTAGTAAAATATAAAAATAAAAGTTACCTAAATTTATGTCCAGAGCCAATTTTTCAAGTTTCCTTAAACTGTGACTTGAAATTTCACAAAAAACATAAAAAAAAAGTTTTATTTACTACACTTGATTGTTGCATCCTATGACCCCTAGGTCATTTTGGGTTGTTTTTGTTTTTTTACGTTTGTCTGCATTTTAAGTGGGCTACTGCTGTAACAGCCCAGTTATCGAGGGCCCAGTTATCGAACATCTACTTTGTACTTCATTTCAAAAGACTGAAAGATTATTAGGTCATCTCCAGCGCTGGGGGCAAACACCGAAGCAAATCAAATTTGTACCCGACGGCCAAGGTATGTAGATTAGATAAGGTAGACGGGAATTCCCAGCTGTCAAAATAGTAAGCACGAAACCCGGATTTTATATGGCGATTTTCAGAAAAGTGAAAATTTGAACATTTTCCGGGCAAATTTCATCGGATTTTTTTTTTCAACGATTAAGGTTATTAAGCATTCCAAACTGAACCGAAAAACGCGTTTAGTTGATTTTATTTTTTTTTCAAGAAAAATATGTGTGTTTTAAAAGCGTATTTCGATTCAGTTTGGCATGCTTAACAACCCCACAGAAGAAATCCGTCAAAATTTGTCTGGAAAATGGTCAAATTTTCACTTTTATGAAAATCTCCATATAAAATCCGGGTTTCGCGCTAACTAACTATTTTGACGGCTTGAAAACCCACCTTACCTTACTAATCTATATACATTGCCCGACGTCGGTGAAAACTCTTTGCGGAAGCAAATTTCTAGAGTTTTTTTTAAGGTCTTATAAACATATGAAAGACAACAGTTTTTAGGTCCTTTTAAAAACATAACTCTAGATTTGCTCTCAGTTCTTCAGGATTTCACTTTGCTACCCGGTATTCTGCCGGTTTGCTACCGCGTCAAATGGAATCATGCACGGAAAATTTAATCATTCACTAAAATAAAAAAAAAAAGTTAAAAAATAAACTAACAATAAAAAAGTTAAAAAATAAACTAAAAAAAATTAAATTAAAATTTAACACATTAAAAACTTTAAAATGCAATTTAAAATTTTTAGAAAATTAAAAAAAAAATCAAAAATTCTAAATTTCCAAAATTTAAACCTTGCGAAAAAGTAGCACCACTATCTCCTGATAACTTCTGATGTTAACGATTTTCATTCCGACGTATTTTTTTTAATATCAATTTTGATTTTTTTTTATAACTTATTTTTTAAATTCTAAAATCTTTATTTCTTGATTTTTTGAAATTTTTAATTTCAGTATTTTTAATTCTAGAATTTTTTAATTTGGACATCCAACTAGAAGAATTGAAATCGAAAAATTAAGCAAACACTTCTAATGCAAACGTCTATTGACGTGAGCAGGATACACTCTTTGTTTACAAACTCACATTGGCCCAATCGTGGTCCAATCACATTGTTTTGCTTGAAAAAACCATCCGTCAGATGATTTGCTCCGCTTTGAGTTTTGTTTAGATTCGGATGAACACGGATGTACTCGATGCTAATTTTGCTCTCGTAAAAGTACCGCGGTGTGCTTGACGCGGGTGCCAAATTATCTTTGCCACGCAGTTAGATCTCTGCGGTGGAGATGCCCTAACGGTGGCAAATTTGATCTCGGTATTTAGGGAGCGTTCTTTTATGACGTTACGCAGATGGGGGGAGTGGGGGGGGGGGGGGTTCGGAGGCCGTGTTACGTTCCATACATTTTTTTTTAATTTGTATGGATATTTTGTTACGAGGGGGAGGGCGTCTAAAAATCATTTTTTGCGTTACGTAATAAAAGAACGCTCCCTTAGACAGCCTTAAAGAATTTCGCAACACTCTCATGCAAAAGCTTGATTAAAAAAAATAGTTAAAATACATTTATTTTTATTACCCTTACCTTCCAGCATCTTTGCATGGTCCTGGAGCCGCTCGCGATGAACCTGCGCGAGGTGCTGAAAAAGTACGGCAAAAACGTCGGCCTGCACATCAAGGCCGTGCGCAGCTACACCCAGCAGCTGCTGTTGGCGCTGAAGCTGCTGAAAAAGTCCGGCATCCTGCACGCGGACATCAAGCCGGACAACATCCTCGTCAACGACAACAATCTGGTGCTGAAGCTGTGCGACTTTGGGTCGGCGTCCGCCGTCGCGGACAACGACATCACGCCGTATCTGGTATCGCGGTTCTATCGTGCACCGGAGATCATTCTCGGTCTGTCGTACGACTACGGCATCGACATGTGGTCCGCCGGTTGCACCATCTATGAATTGTATACTGGCAAAATCTTATTTAGTGGTAAATCAAATAATCAAATGCTTAAATTTTTTATGGATTTAAAGGGCAAGATACCGAACAAGATCATACGGAAAGGCCAGTTTAAGGATCAGCATTTCGATCAGAACTGCAACTTCCTGTCGCACGAGATCGACAAGATTACGGAGCGGGTGAGGATCGCTTGTTATTCGAGAATTTCAGAATAATTTCATTGATTGTGCTTTTCCCCCCGCAGGAGAAAGTCGTCGTCGTGTCGGTGATTAAGCCGAATCGAGACCTACAGCAGGAGCTGATTGCCGGCCAAAATCTGCCGGACGACCAGATTCGCAAAGTGGGCCAGCTGAAGGATCTGCTGGACAAGGTGTTTGCGCTGGATCCGGCGAAGCGAATCTCCCTGAACCACGCGCTGGCGCATCCCTTCATCCAGGATAAGATCTGAGCGAGATAATCCGCGAAGGTGGCCCGGCGCCAGAAGTGGTGGAGCGCTTCGTCGTACTAATTATATCAATGTGTGATAAGCCCCATAGAGGAAGAAGAGTTGACACGTTGACGATCTCTTGTTTTTACACGATGCAAAAATAAGAGAGGTAAACAAACGATTGAAAACAAAAAAAAAGTAGTAAGAACATCAACCAACAAAACAAAAACTTGTAATTGAACTAAGAACTTTGATCACGATTTTACAAACATGTAACGTTGTAGAAGTATTAGTTGTAATGTGATTAACTCTGGACGTTTTTGAGCAGTTGAAATTCGTTTTAACCAAACCCAACTCTCCGATAAATGGACAAAAAAAATAGCTAATTTTATGCTGGAAAATATTTTGTTTGCCACAAACAAAACATTTCCTCCCGGTTCAAAACTGCATCAACAACCAACAGACAAAAAGAGAAACGAGAAAACAAAAAAAAATCTTAGCTTAGAATCTGAAAAAACTTATGCAAAAAAAAACAACAAACAAGATAAATAAAAACAAAACTTTAACAAAAAGCTACCACAAACAAAACCCGCCAAACCAAGTGTGTGTCTGTGTTCATGTGTATTTCGCTACAGAGTCTAATCTTCGTTTCAGCCGCGTGGATCACCTTACACAGTGGGCTGGCTGACGGCGGCGGCGGCGGACGACTCGCCCTCCTACGCATGGCCGAACCACGCAGCACCACCACCAACCTCTCTTTGTCTCAGCCCTCGGTCGTCGCCACCGCCCACACACGCATCCCGGAAGCCAAACCGAATGCTGTAGAGATGAAACAGTCCCTTCAAAAAAAGTTAAGAATCTTTGGAGCAATTGTGCGTGTGCTGCTTGTGTGTGGGTGTGGGTGCGTGTGCACGCAAGGTTGAGCCAGTGCCTATTTTTTCCGGGCGCCGTAAGAGGTAGTGACATAATTGACATTTTCAAGTCATTCTTAGTTTTACGTTTCGTTTAAACTCCTCTATTTTACACTTTTATTTTTCTTACTCTTGCCTCCTTTAATCCCAAATGCCCATCCCAATTCTTCCAAATTTGTTAAAATTTAAACCAAAAACAAAAATTAAGCAATCTAGCCATTTCAAATCGATACAATTATCCTGTGAGCGAGTGATCTTCTGCTGTTCTTTTTTTCTTTTCTTCTTTTGGTACTCTTTTCAGGTCTGAAGGACGATTTCCCCCCAAATCAGAAGAGTGCCGAACTTAAAACCAACAGCGTTGAACAGGTAAGTATGTTTTGAATGTTGTTGAAATGACACAAAACATAATTTTGTAATTTTAATTTAACTTGCAAAAAAATTTACCAAAATTGTCACAAAATACTTAAGTCACCTTTACAATAATGTTTCTGCCAAAATTTTACAAAATATTTACGATTGCATGGTACTAGGTATATTGTTGACTGAAAATTTTTACGTGTTTTTTCTCACTCTTTAAAAAAACAATTTTCATATTGAATATTTGACCTTTTTAAAAAGTTAGTCTTGATTCCAAAGTTTAAAAAGTATGTTTTTTTTAGAAAAGATTAGAGAATTTCACAAATGTTTCATTATTGCGCGTATTCCCCAAAAAGACACGCGGAAAACCAGCCTAGGAACGACGCAACTTTCGGCCAATACGCGCCGTCAAATCCCATACTGCGCGCTTGGCATTGTTGCCAGGTATGTTTTTTATTGCACTTAACTGCCCCTGATCGCATAAATGTCCCATATGCATTTTTTTATCACTTTTAAGTTACAATTATCCATGTCTCAGGCAATTTTATTGGAAATTTTCTGAACATTTCGAACAAAATATTTTTAAGAACTATTTAAAAATAATAATAAAAACCGGGATTTTTCAGTTAATATTATACTTTAATGTGAAGCCTTTAATTATTTTTTGTCAAAGAAATTTGATCATCACTTTAAAATGCTTAGTTCAATTTTACGAATTGCTGCACTAAAGTTTTAAAAACTTGAAGCTTGAATTTCACTTAAATAGTGCTTAGCTTTGGCTGACGATGCGAATAACCAAACGTCTAACATGTTACTCTTATAGGAAATCGCCATAAAAGAAGATTTGATGACAAACACTAAAACGCGTTTTTCTCGGAATACTTGATATGGCATAATAGCCGAATTTTAAATTATAGGTAGTGCGGTTTCATCCCTTATCCCCGAATCCTACATTCCCGAATCCCACATCCCCGAAAATTATTTTCCTGAAAATTCCATATCCCCGAAAGTCATTTACCCGAATTGCCATTTTACCGAATTTTCGTTTTCCCGAATTTACATATACCCGAATGGTTACTTCACCGAAAAATCAATTTTCCCGAATGATAACCTTGATTTTTTTTAATAAAAGTATGACCTTAATATTAAACTCTCCTATGTGTGTTTTTTAAGATGAAAAAAAAAACAAATAGCCGTAGAAAACCATTCATAAACCACGCGGGCACTTAAAGAGTGCGGGGTATTGAAATCATCCACGTTCCATAAAAAAAAGATTTTTTTTTTTGTAGGGGCAATTTCAGCAAAGGACAATTTTCCAAAACGGTATCCACGTGGTAAGGATTGAACAGCAACGATAGCTTTATGCGACGACTCGATGGCTGGTTTTATGAAGGCTTTGAACATTTTTTTTTTTGCGTCCGCTTCGAGCTCTGCGACCAACCCTTTTAGTCAAATTTAAATAGTTGATTATTGAATTACAAAATGCATTTCTTCGAATATTTCATCACCCCCATTTTAGGTTTAAAATTACTTACTCACTTTAAAGTAGTTTAGGGGATACTAAGCTCGACAGCCAAAAAATAAAAGACGACTAAAATAATGTTTGTTTTCGATTATCCGAAGTGAACTTTTGACAAGGCCTTCGGATAATCGAGTCTGGACTGTATGTTGATTTTCAACTAATTTTTTTTGCGAAATGATCAATGTATCAAATCGACGCCGTTGTGCAATCTTGTCGTTTGTCGCTTTTTGACGTTCCGAGAAAACGCGTTTTAATGTTTGGCCTTGAATAAACGAAAAATAGAGCACGCAATTTAAACAATAACAAACACGTTTTGTTTGGTTGACCATTCTGTGCATTGTCCCGAAGTTTGGTTGATTTTGGTTATCAAGGTCCCAATTTATAACTACAAATGTTTGCGGTAGTCAGGCATGCACGTGTGTCAAACACGTTCTGACCTTAAATCCCTTTGGCCAGTCGTCGCACTTAAATCAATTTACAGAGCGTGTCAAGTTAGCACAATAAGATTGAGACTTCTTTCATATGAAGAGAGACAACAATGCACGGAGATTTTTCAGTTTTTATTGAATATCTTAGGATTGAAATCGAATTTTGGGTATCTGTGTAGGTAAAAAGGTGAGGCATTGTGAGCTGCACAAAATGGCGTTCTTACCTCAATTTGGCTCATTTAGATTTGTTCATTAGAAATATGCACTCTGCTCAAGATGTTCTCCTTATCTACATAAAAAAAGGCAAAGGCTAAGGCAAAGTCACATAAAACCAGTGAAACTTCTGACCTTAGAATTTCCTTAAATTTTAAGAGTTCTTCTTTCCATTAATATTTCAAATATCGAATACAAAATTATTGATACGTTTGTAGGTAATTTTCAGTCGCATTCAAATAAGCAAATCCAAAATATTTGATTGCAAAGGCGACTTCCTATTACACTGGCCACTCAGGAACCGATTCCGGAAAATCGGCAAATTGTATGGAGAAAGTTACGTAAAATCAAATTTTGATCACAGGAGGATGAATAAGCAAAAAATCAAAAAACGTCAACAAACGAAAAAAAAAGGCAGAACGAAGTTTGTCGGGTAAGGTTTGTTTTGTTATATTTTTTCTCAAATAATTGCATCGATTGCTGCAGGCCAAGGGTGCATGATACTGATGATACTCGTCGGTTGACACCCAGGCGAGGAACATCCCGGAAGGAGCCCAACTACATCCGTAGTGCTGTTTGGACAAAACAGCATGGCTCTGGTTCCTTGCAAGTGTCCTATTTTCTTACCTCCACGTTGGCTTGGTTTAGTCATCATGATGACAAGGTGTAACCTAGCTGGTGGCCTGTGGAAACGACTCGTAAACCTTTGACCAGCGAGGGTCAGAGTAGAGACGGCTAGAAGAAAGGGGCGCGTCAATGTGGGAAAGGGAAGTAATTTGTGATTGTAGACGGTATTGTTTTGATTCGCAGTATGTTGAGTCAACTGCTGTGTATGTACCTGAGCATCGCAGAACGGGGTTTCCCTTCTTTACATTTCAGCTAACAGCTATCTTCTGTTTATTTTGTTTTACTGATTTTCTAACACGGCTTCTGTTTATTATCCTCCATTTGATTTCGATTTTACTTATTTGATTCTCTTATCTCGCAACGCTTTTCCACTCTATTGTACCAATTGATGCTGCTGTAACAAACTGTCTGCTTTCCCTTAATTTGGCAGCGAAGTCAATTTTGTTAATCATGTGCCTTTTCTTTATTTATCTATTTGAATAATATCTCATCTTGCCTGTAAATTGCCCTCTAAGCTTGTTTGTTATTTCTATTCATTAACTATTGTTAATTTCTTTATCTTCTTCATAAATTACTATCTTTCTTTTACTATTGATTCTTTACATAGTATATTTCCTTCACTGTCCATTGTTTTGAAACTTCACCTTTTTCTTAAGCAAGTGAGGTTCGAGCCCTTACTCAATTTATGGAATAATTAAAGGATTAACACAAATATTACTATTGTACTTTTGAAAAACTTTCCTAAAATGCTTAGGACCAAAATATTGTAACAAAACACCGCGACAAAAGAAATAGCAACAGATAAACACAACTCAACAATAGGGAAGATTTCAGGAGAAAACAATACACAGTTAAATAATAATTAGTTTTTGAAATCAAACTAAAAATAAAACAGTTTTTGCTTTAATGAAAGTTGATAGGCACACTATAAATGGTTAGGCGCTTATACTTACATCAAACCCTACGTAATGTACCACCCCCGGCCGAGTTAAATGCGTAACCGGAAAAGAAGGTGTGCATGCCTGGCACGAACACTCAAAGCGTGTTCTAGCGTGTTGCTCGTACTGACTCAGAGCAAGGGTGAGATTTAGGTGTAAGGGCAGTGCGTGTTCGTCGGGAACCTGGTGCATAAGATCGGTCAAGGCCCGTTCTTACACTGAAAATTGCGAATTGCGAATAATTGAATCGATTGCTCTAAATCTTAATAAACACTTGATTCTACATTTCATTTATTCAATCTATTTAAGAATGAAAAACCTTTTTAAAAGACATTCAACATGGAATCCGTCCGTGTGGATCATCATTGCTACAAGACTATTCAAAACCGCTGGCGGTTAACAGAGTATTTTTTTATTCAAACAAGCCTTACCCGACAAACTTCGTTCTGCCTTTTTTTCGTTTGTTGACGTTTTAGTTCTTTTGCTTACTCAGCCTCCTGTGATCAAATTTTGATTTTACGTAACGTTTCCTATACAATCTGCCGGTTGTCCGGAATCGGTTCCAGAGTGGCCAAAGTAAATGTTGGTCCCGGTCTAACCTAGAGGTTAGGTCGATAGCTCAGTCCAGGTGTAGGAGTCGTCTCTCTGGGTCCTGCCTCGGTGGAGTCGCTGGTATGCATTTGGACTCACAATCCAAAGGTCGTCAGTTCGAATCCCGGGGTGGATGGAAGCTTAGGTGTAAAAAGCGGTTTGCAATTGCCTCAACAATCAATCCTTCGGACACCTAGTTTCGAGTAGGAATCTCGTAATCGAGAACGCCAAGGCAATGCTGTAGAGCGAATAATTTGATTTTTTGAGTGGCCAAAGTTGTAACTTTTTGGCGTAAGAATTTTATTCAAATTTGATCAAAGAATCCAAGATGCAATTTGGATTAGGAATATCTTTCATTTCTATTATCAGTACAGTCATCCCTCATATTCGGAACAGTTTACAGATCGGCCAATGTTCAAAAAATCATAGCAAATCGATATTTGAACATAATGATACGCTTTTACCTTCATGTGAAAGCTTTTCTTGCGATCTTTCGATTGATGTATTGACCGACTGTAATTTTTTACGTTTTATATCAAGTTTTCAAAGAAAAACATTGACCCTTGAAATCCACAAATTCGGAACACTTTTTTCTTACGGATGTAACCAAACTTTGGATCTCTCCAGGAGTACACATTTTCAACAAAATAAGGACTTCACACACTGGAACCGATGAAACTAAAGCTTTGTAATGTTTTATGAATGTTCTGATAACTTTTTTGTGAAAATATCTGTTAAACTCAGGTGTTCCACAATTGTGGGAGGCACAATAACATCCCACAATTATGGAACAGGCAATATGGAGGCAGTGTTTTTCTGATCTGAATAAAATTGTCTCTAAATGCAGTTTTTTGTTCAAAAAGAACTGTTTTCACTAGTGAAATAGTAAGAGAATGTCCTAAAAATAGTAGGGTCGACGGAAAAGATGCATTTAGCATGCTATTCACAAATTATCAAAAAAGTGTTCCGAATTTGTGGGATGACTGTAGAAGAATTGAACAAATTTCGTAAACTCAAATTATTTTTATTCCTATTCACGGTACTCGTTAACAATTTTTTTTGCGCACAATTTTCATAGACTCTAAACAGTCTACCAGCGTTTTACATCTATTCTAGTACGCTTCTATTCTACATTAAGGCACTCTCACACACTGTCCAGGGTCAACGGGATCAGCAAACACTCGGTAAGCATCTTACTGTTGGACAAGGCAGGTAAATTCTCCACCGGTTTGTACCGTATGTACAGCTTTAGCATTACGATCTTCCAATTGTTGTTGTCGTGCGGATCACGCCGCAGTCCGATCATGCTTTCGAACTCGCCGAGCGTCGCCAGTCGGTTGTCCACGCCCCGCCGGTTGCTGTAGACCACGCCCACCGAAAGCACCAGCACGCCACCCTCCGATATCCGGCCCTGGCAGCCGTCGAACATGACGTTCGGCACAAACTGGAAGCTGTACTGAAACTTTAAGCTTAGAATAAGATTGATGATGTCCTTTTGTCCGCGGACCTCTTCGACGCCCTGCTGGCTTTCGCTTATTTCCAGCATCACCGAACAGCTCGCTTCCGGCCAGAAGGCGCTCTCGTCCAGCGAGTTGCGGTTCCACTTGAGAAAGAACCAGATTGTGAAATCCATCGCCAGCAGATTCACCGGGTACTGTTCGAGGCCCGGTTCGGCGGTGCTGCTGCTGCCGCCGGCGTCCACATACCCAGGTCCGTTCGTGTTGTTTCCCATCGGTGGGCCACCGGTCGCGATCAGGTTCTTCATGTTGCCGGCCACGAGCATGGTACTGTTGGACGAGCTAGACTCTGCCGACGTGGACGGGAACTGGTGCTGCGGGTCGGAGTTGTTGGTGTTGCCGGCATCCGGCGGGGCTCCGTACTTTATCCGCCAAAAGTTGAGGCACTGCTTTATCAGACTAGATTTTGTACTCTCCGGTGGCAGCTGCACGCTGTAACTTTGCAGGTATTTGAAGATGAACTCCGGCTTCACAATGTTCTTCGAGAGTAACGAGGCGGCATCCCGGCAGTTTTCCAGCATTACGTTCAGTGATTCTGAAAGTGAGAACAGTGAATTAATAATCCCAATAAACTACAAGATGCGGTTGAACGAGCATTTTTGTCATTGTTTTTTGTTTTAAAAATAAAAGAAATTCCCTGTATTGAACAAAATCCCATCAAAATGCCACGCCCAATTTGAGATATTCTTGTCGCACGTGCAATTACCATAAATTTCCAACAATCGATCATCAAATATTCAGCGAAGCGCGCAATAAAACCCGCCATCGAAAGGCGTGAACGAATGAGATGAGAGAGAGAAATCGAAAAATAAGCCGGTTACTGGATCGGTGGAGCCTCCAACTGACGTCAATGAAAGCCGGTTAACCGGTCCATCACCGGCCTCTTGATATCCTTCTTTTGGAACTTGCGCAGGTGGAACAGAACTCGTACGGGTTACGTATGACTCATGTCTTGCGTGTGACCTCAGGGGCAATAATCGGGTTTCACGACTTTTTCTTGTTTTAAAGTTAATGGCTGCTACAAATATTGTTCAATTTCAATATTGGCAAAACAATTTTACTATCGAAACAATTCAAATTAAAAAAAAAATCAAATTGTAGAGAATTTCCTTAACACCGACGGGAAGGTCAAGTACCAAGAATGTATTAACCCTCTACTGCCCAAATTTTTTTTTCGGAAATTTTTATTTTTCCCGTATTTAGGAGGTCATTTTGAGCAACTTTTTTCTACGAAAAACTTTACTTCTCTTGTTTTATGTTTTTCTTGTTTTATTTTTAGTATTTTAATTTGCATTTATCTTGTTTAGTTTATGTTTGTTTTTGGTAGTATTTGGCCTATTTTACCACCTCCTATCATTACATTTTGCCTATCTAATTTTTTCATGTTTTTACAGTCACTTTTTCAATTTTTTGCTCGTTTTTCACATTTTCTGCTCTAAAATGGCACCATTATCATTTAAATTGTAAAAAAATGCGTAGATGCATAGTCTGGGACACTAGAAAAATTACTGCATACTTCTTTTTACTTAAAATATAGGAAATGTTAGTAAAAAACACAGCCAAAGTTGACCCCTAAAAAAATGACATTTTTAAAAACATTGACAAAGTCACATAAAACAAGTTAAACTTCCAGCCCATATATTTTCTAAAATTTTAGGAGTTCTTCTTTCCAATGCTTTTTAGAGATCAAAAATTGGTTGAAAAATGGATTTTTGGTGATTTTTTAAATCGAAGCCCGTCTAAAGGCGGGGTTGGATTGTAGAGGGTTAAATTGGCCACCGAATAAGCGCTTCTCTAACACGTATGTGAACTTCAGGTACCAATGCTGCTCTCGACTTTGCTCTAAACTACATTAAATTACCACAATTCAATGATTTACTACATCGACAGATTGTCTAGGGTTTTTTTCTCAAAATTTATTTTCCCTCAAAGAGCACTCAGCTAAAATCTAAACTTAGAATTATGTACACTCCCTGCAAAGGCTTATGAATTGATCTCAGTTGAAAGGTTCTCCAAATCTCTGCAAATGTCCAGGGTGGCCACTCAAGTCGGGAAATCGGAAAAATTCTGGAATTCGCCAAAATCTGCGAAAAAGATTTTTTTTTCGCAATTCGCAATTTTCAGTGTAAGAACGGGCCTTGACCGATCTTATGCACTAGGTTCCCGACGAACACGCACTGCCCTTACACCTACATCTCACCCTTGCTCTGAGTCAGTACGAGCAACACGCTAGAACACGCTTTGAGTGTTCGTGCCAGGCATGCACACCTTCTTTTCCGGTTACTAATCTAATCTAATCTAACCCTAGCGCAGCCAGTCTTTCGAGGGCATCCTGGAAAATGCCTTAGGTTGATTAACGCCTAGCATCCTCTTGTCATTATTAACAATTGCAGTGCCCCAATGCAATAAATTGCTTTGAAACATCACAAAAGTTAAAGCGGCCAGGCCAACTGCGTAAAGTTAACCGCAAAGATGATTCGTTGAATTGGATTGAGTTTGAGCACGAATGTTCAAACAACAACACATTTCTGAATCTACAGGGGAGGAAGAAACGTGGGGATCCCCCGCTCACGTTCCTGTTTGTTATAGCAATAAATCGTTGGGAGCACCATGCTAAGAAGTTTTGGTGCTCCGGGACCCTCTGGGATGGGACATTGTATTTCCACAAATGCCCTGGACACTACTTGCCGTGGTTATAGCGCCACAACTCGCTCACTGTTGATATAAAAAGGAACATGAGTAATTTTAATCAAAACATGGTTATGTTAGGTGTGCTTTGATGTAATTTATATTGTAGATTAAAACTTAAATTAATTAGACAAAACTCAGTAGTGCAAATTTAACTGAATTCAGTAATGAGAAATTGGTGTGTATGTTACACTAAGAAATATCAAAATTAATTAATTAAAACTCACCTTTTAATCAAACCGTTCAACGCACGAACACACGCGCATCAACGGGATCGGACTTACCTGAAAACCACCTACTCTTTAAAAGAGCCTCTCCTGTTTGAGCTTATTCATACTCGTCGGATACGCCGCTCCCTACACCATCAAGAAGGCAGCAGCACCTTCGTCCTCGCCCTGTGGTGTGCGTGTGTGTTACACCGTCACAGCCCGCCTTCTGCTCCAGTCACAGCGGTCCACAATCCGTCAAGCAGGGGATACCGCGACCGGCCGACGACAAGAGCGACGTCTGGAAAACACTCTCCCGAGCCGCCCGACGGCCATCAGACAAACTGCACTCTTTGGCGCGAACTGACCTGCTCTACGCTCAAAAAGCAACTTTCGTTGTCACTGAGCTTGCTGCAACACCATCTTCACCATACACAAGACCCTCTTCGCTCAAAATACACAACACAACCCCAGATCGCTTGTACATTCTTCAAAAAAGTCGTATTTAAAATCCCAACCATCAACTCACAAACAGAGGATTTACAGAGCGAAGGATTAGTGATCGCACACTTCAAAAGAAAAACGTAAACCGCACACCTTCTTTATACTAACCATTTATAGTATGCCTTTCAAACTTTCATTAAAGCAAAAACTGTTTTATTTTTAGTTTGAATTCAAAAACTAGTTGTCATTAGTTTTCAAAATATGCAAGTACTGAAGAGATTTTTTTTTTTTTCGCCGAAAAAAAAACTTTTTGCGGTGCTGTCCATAGGATTTTCACAAAAATTAAAAATATTTTTGATCGATCCCAGACATGCTAAATATGATTTTAAATGCAGGAAAATGCATATCAAATTGTTTTCAGTTGGTTAGACTTCTATTTCCTTTAAAATTTTGAAGTTGTTTGAAAAAATATTTTTTTTGCCTCCTGATTTTTCGGACCGATTTTGAAGGGGGAGGGGGGGGGGGGGGCGACATAAACTTTGAAAAATATTTGCAACTGCCTTAATTCGTCCTTTGCATCTAACTTTAAACGTAGGGTTCCTTACGCTTTTTTAATCTGTTTTAAATTTATGTAACATTTTTTTATGAATCAAAAGGTTTTTATTTATTTTTGACTAAGTTTATTTGAAGTTTATCAAACAAAAGCTCAAATCAAGCAAAACAATGTAAAGGGGCCAATATGAATTTGTAAACAAAGAGTTTATTCTGCTCACTTTTAATGTAAACATCCACTGACGTGAACAGGATAGACTCTTTGTTTACAAACCCGCATTGGCCCCTTTACATCTAGAGTTTTTTTTCAATTCAATTCAATTAGTGTTTATTAGAAATTAACAGTCTGCTCCAGGATGTTACATTTGCATTCAGAGATTTGGAGAACCTTTCAACTGAGATCAATTCAAAAGCCTTTACAGGGAGGGTACATGTTTCTAAGTTTAGATTTTCAGGGTGGTTACAACTTTCCCAAAGTCAAATCCGCGAAAACCGCGCCGAGCTTTTTCAAATCCGCTAAATCCGCGCAATACATTTTTTCGCGAAATTTCAAAACAATTCAGGTTTTTTTTTAAATACCAATTAACTATAAGATTCAAATCCACTTTTCTCAAGCAAGTTAGAAAAAGTATTTCTCAATTCTAGAGTTTATTTTTGAAAAGGTGCTATAAACTATTGTCTTATGTTTATTGGACCTATTAAAAAAACTCTAGAATTGTTCATTTTGTAAGAACTATTTTAAAAATCTTTGTAAATTATGTTACACTAATAGAAATTGACTAATTTGTGATTAGTGAATAGATTTGGGGTTTAAATAGAAAACTGCAATAAAATTTCAATGACAATGCTTTCAAAAAAAAATCAAAGTTCTCCAAAAAGCAAATGAAAAAAATAATGCCAATTGAATTGATTTTAAAAATGCTTCAAATATATTAAATAAATCAACTAAACTGAAGTGCAAATAAATGTCATACCAAATATCAAGCAATAAACATTCGATATATAAAATGAATATTTGGGTAAAACAAATTGATTTATTCTAATATACCTATACAGCAAAATGTGAACCGAATTGTTGATACATTCCAAATTTTTTTTTTTTACAAATTAGCTTTACCAGCTCCCCATGAAAAAAATAATAGCTAGCATTTTTTGCGCAAATGAAAACAAATCATGTAAAAGCTTAAAAATCCGAACCTAATGAAAATTAAAAAATCGCCTCAATCAAATAAATTAATACCGATATTATTAACATCGCTGATATTGTTAATATTTCGGATACAAATATTTTCCAACTGGTTAAGTTTGTCATAACATTTATATTTGAAAAAAAAAACATGTACTGGATTGGTCAGTAATGCTTTTTCCAAAAAGTTTATTGATATATTTTGTGATTTATACTAACAGTGATTCTTAAAAACTTCAGATTGAAAATGTGTAAAATAAATTGTTTACGTCAAATGTGTTTGTACCATTGTTTCTTTTCACTTGACTTTTGAAAAACGAACAATCAATTTGTTTCTTTGGGCATTTTGTTTTAACTTTAAATATAATTCATTTAAAATGGAGTTTCAGAATATAAAATGTTAAAATTTAGCTGAAATTTTAGCTGAAAGATTTTTTGAATATCGCCTATTGCTTTTTATACAAAGTTTTATACATATATCGAAACTTTTAACTTAAACAACTACATTTGTTCTCATAAAAACGCATAGAAACATCTATTGAAATTAAAAAAAAAACGAAATGTCACTAAGAATTCGAAAATGTAGTCCGCTTTCTGATTCAATCTGATTTTAATTTCAAATATAAATCATAATCCTTTTATTTAATTCAAAAAAGCTTTGAAAGACTTTACTTCTATTTTACTATTTTATCAAATTAAAATAATTTTAATTTATGACATATTTTTTCAAAAATAAATTTGAATAATTATTTATAGTTATCCATTTTATGGCTGGAATCAGAGTGCGGTTATTTTTAAAAAACTATTTTTAAATTATAAATACACGTTATGTCCAAAATGAAAATAAAATTTTCAAGATCGCTTCAGAAGGTTCGATTAAAATATTTTTTTTTTATATCTTTCAAATAATAAAAAATAGTCAGTTTATATAAACAATCGGTAAAGTTCTCAAAAATTAAAACATATTTCTTTTTTCTGGAAGCCCGACAAATTGCCAAACCAAGTACAAGTTGTTCCTCTTAGTAAGATGTCAGGCAAAATATTAAGTTATGAAGCTTAGTTCAGTTATCACTTTTAGAAATTATAAAATAAAAAATAAATAAAAAAAAGCGCACCAATCTTAATTAAAATTAAAATAAAATGTATTATTAGGATAATTTTTTCATGAACATTGATTATATTTTTCAAATAACATGAAATAAATATGAAAAATATTGAATAACAAATTGACAAAAATTCTTGCAAAACTTTCAACAATGATTTTTTAATTGTCAAAAGTACTCAATTCCAAATCTAGACATGATAAGGTACTTTATGTGAATTAAATTAAACAAATAAAAATGTTTTGAATAAAAACATATTTTTCAGTTTTGTAAATCCGCGAAATCCGCGCCATCGCTGACTAAAACCGCGCCAAATCCGCGAAATTCGCGAAATCCGCGAAAATCGCGAAAGTGTAACCACCCTGGATTTTGCTAGCTGAGTGCTCTTTTAGGGAAAATAAATTTTGAGAAAAAAACCCTAGATCTATGTTTGGCTTAAAAACTAATATCACAGTTGTTGACGGAGGAGTGCTTCGATGAGCGGATTCGTTGACATCCCACAGGAAGTCCTGCAGGTTCTCGTTGCCTTTTCGATGCTTGCGTCGATGGTGTCGACGCCGGCCAGCTCGTGTAGATCGTCGGTCGGGTACCACGGGTCCAGGTTGTGCACCATCTTGAGCAGCTTGTTCTGCTTCACCTGGAGTCGCTTACGGTGCGATTTGGCGCAGTTGCCCCAGACCGCAGCAGCGTAGGTCAGCATTGGACGGATGAAAATCTAGAGTTTTTTTTTTAATGGTCCTATAAGCAATTGTGTTTCATATGTTTACATATGTTGGACCTTTAAAAAAAACTCTAGGAATCTAACTTTAAACAACAACGAAGCTAATGCAAAAGCCCGTAAGGCCGTTGCAAATATTTTTCAAAGTTTATGTGAAATAAAATTTTCTTCAATACTTAGAAATTTTGGAAACATATTATTGTAAAACAACTGGACAGATGTGTAATGCATTTTAAAACACTTTTTTCATTTAAATGTTGAAACCGTGGCCTGTAATTTTTTTACACTTTAATTTGTTTTCCAAATTTAAAATTTCCTTGATTAACCTTACCTTAATATCGATTAAAATCCAAACGTTTTTGGTTCTGAATGGAAAATGGAAAAAACTTGGAAATTTTAAAAACATATTAAAACTTTATACAGTAAAATTCAAATCAAAATTTTGATTTAGGTTATCACATACATGTTTAAATGATTTGTATCTTCCAACATTTCGTATACACTTTGTGGTAAAACATGAAGTCTTATCAAACTAGATTTCTCATTAAAAATAGTTGGAACATTTAACCGCTGACAACTTATCTTAACCTTGATTCAAAAAGTTAAATACCTATCAAAATTTACCAAATGAAAAAGGAACCTGATAAGAAAAAATAAACGAATTCCTGGATAAGTGTAAATTCTTTGAAAGAATAAAAACTGTAATCATAAACGCTTTTCTTTGATAAACAGTTAAAATTGAGAATAAAATTTAAAAATTAGTTATTTTTAACATTTTGGGGCATGGCTTTTTCGTTTCCAGTTGAAACCAAGTACCAAAGCTTTCTGTTTGGCAATTTTTAATAATGAACATTAAAGCGGTCTACGCACTTCGGAAGGAACCGGTCAAGAAAAAAATCAAATGGACAGCAGTGGCAGCGAAAGCATGCCAGAGAGGGTGAAGAAAAGCCCCAAGAAAACGCTCCCTCTCCTTTGTTCTGCTGTTCGTAAAGCTGTTTCTTGACCCCTTTCCTTCCGATCTCCATACTAGCCTTAACATTGTATTGTTAAGCTCTTAGATATTTAATAAAGACTGATTGTTTTGGTTTTCTCTATGAACCAACGTAATGAGTGCATAAATTTTTGGTGTATTTTTTAGTCAATAGTTTGATTTTTTTTTTGAATTTATTTAGAAATTTTGTTTATTTTCAATTGTTGATATTGAGTTTTTTATAAAGAGTTTTTGGGTTGAAATCATTCTTTATATAAGAATTGCCTATTATTTGTGATTCTGGAAAAGTCGGGAATTTGAAAATGGATTTAAGTGGTAACCCTGAAATGTAAAATGCTGAAACAGAATTGCTAAATTCTAATAAAAACACTAATTGAATTGAATAATACATATCGACAGATTAACGAGAAATTAGAAACGAATGGTCACCCTGAAAAAAAAATACCCAATGACGACACCAACCGCCGTCGATTCATGTCGACATGATTGATATCTCGTTTGTATTCTGCAGATGAGCTAGAATCAGAAACCAACAAAAAAAATCGCACTCGAGTCAATTAAATCCGAAAACCGGTTCCTCATCTTGGCCCCAATCAGGTTTCACGAGTTTAAGCGCGTGTGGCGCATGTGTGAGACAGAAGTTAAGCAGCTCACAGAACGTGGTTCTTCATGTCGCGTCCTTCCCGCTATCACTGGTCATAAATCATCTTTTACGGCTGGGCCTGCTCCCACGCAAAGGTGCAGCAAGAGGAAAGACAATCGCTCGCGCTATTAGCGATAAACAATTTTTCTCTTTTTTTTTTTGCGAAGGAAGGATAAAATTAGCTCTCGACGTCTCTCTTCTTGGTCACTTTTGACGTTGAAACATCTAATCAATAGACGCGAGAAAAGAGTTGAAGGGTGATTCTTCACCGTGCACCACTGATAACGAGAGAGGAAATTATCGACAGTAGCCAGCAATAAGAGATAAAACGCGAACCTTCCCCCAACATGATAAGACTCTACCTCCTCCTGGATTTGGAGGAGGGAAGGCTCGCCAACCGTGAACCGGAAGTGGCCACCAATCTCCCACTACTCACTCTCGAGTGTTATCTCCTTGATGGTATTTTTAGAGATGATATTCCCGATGGCCAGCGTGACCTTCCGCACCTCGGGATCGGTTTGGGTGAAAAAATCGGCGATTCCATTGCGCTCGTGATCTGCCAAAATGACCATGCTGACTTGCTGTAACTTCCAGGCCTGCCCACAAATAAAAAACTTAACAAACAAACAAAAACAACGCAAACACTAAACTACAGAGGCACTCCGCGCAGAGCCTTTAATCAACGAAAATAAAACTTTAACAAACTGGCGAACGGGACGGGGAAAAATAGAAACACTCCCGTTCCCGTGAGGAATACTGATTTGTTGTGATTAGCGCATCGCGATTTGACAGTTTGCCTCGCCTCCTTTTTCTGATGTGTTTTTTTTACCTTTTTCGGGGTCACGTTGCCGGCTGTTGGTAGCGCCAGTGTGGGAGGGATTTTGGGACGGTGGTAGCGCGACAGGGTGACCAAGTCCTGTCGGCTATTTGGCGGACATGTTCGGTTTAGAAATCATTTAAATCTTGATTCAGAATGCATAAACCCAAAAATGGTTTCTTTGTGTTGTTTAGAGTTCTTTTTGAATAGGTCCTGTAAACATATGAAACACAATAGGTTATAGGTCCTTTTAAAAAAACTCTAGATATCGTTATTAATTTTTCATGTCAATTTACACTTAACCCCCGGTGGTTGGTCACTTTTTCGTTTGATGGGCTATCTACAATCACTTAGCTTAGAACATCTAAGTAAAGTAGTTACTTAGGAAAGTACGCAACTTACGGCCGTCATCCACAATCAACTTAGAAATTTTGCTGGGCTGATATACGTTGCTATGCAGTTGTTTGTTTACCTTTGATATTGAAACGTCAACTTACCGTAGATTTTGAAATTTTTCAAACCATACGTCAGTTTCTAATTTGATTACTTTTCCATTGTAGAAGCTCGGCTTCATTTCCATTGAT
The DNA here is from genome assembly GCF_016801865.2 of Culex pipiens pallens. Classification (NCBI taxonomy): domain Eukaryota; kingdom Metazoa; phylum Arthropoda; class Insecta; order Diptera; family Culicidae; genus Culex; species Culex pipiens. Next base: position 61,232,478 of record NC_068939.1, on the reverse strand, counting down.
TCAAATTCCTAAGCTAAGTGAAATTTTCTAAGCTAAGTGATTGTAGATAGGCCATGTCACTTTTTACACAGGACTCACACTCACTGTCAAACCAAACGTTTGGTAGTAAGTGTGAGCTCTGTATTCTAGATTAAATTTTCAAAACAACCTATCCCTCATGGATTTCCTATGCAGATAGGGCCTTTTGAAAATTTAATCGAGTATTAAAGGTGTCAAACCAAAAAAGTGACCCCGTTCGTTTGACAATAATTGGTGGACCTGGAAAGAATATATTTAAAAATGGAAAAAATAAAAAAAAATCCGAAAAACTAAAATTCTGTAATATTAAAAATCTAAAACTCTAAAGTTCTGGAGTTTTGAAATTCTGGAAATTAATTTTGGTATTTACAAATACTATAAATTGATATCAGGCTTGGCCGAATAGCTACGCAGTCCGCTTTATAAGTGGATGATCATGGGTTCGATTCCCATCTGCTCCAACCTTCCATCGGATGGGGAAGTAAAACTTCGGTACCGGCCTTAATCGTTGTTGGGCCGTTAAATCATTCCAGGTGTGGGAGTCGTCTCCCTGCTATAGAGACAAACAACACACCAAACCATGCCTGTTCCTGTGGAATCGCTGGCGGCGGTTGGACTCGCAATCCAAAGGTCGTAGGTTCGAACCCTGGGGTGGAAGGTTCCTTGGAGTAGAAAGAGGTTTGGGTGCTCTCCCCTTTCAAGCCTTCGGACTCCTAGGTTCGAGCAGAAACTTGCAATGGTTTGAAATAATTCAATTCTCAGGGTCAATCTATTTTAGGAAGAAACTGCTATTTAAGACATTAAAATTCCTAATAAATATTGAATGCATTTGACACAGATATTTGAGATATCTTTTATGAATCAATAGATTTTTATTAATTTTTGTTTATCAAACAAGAGGTAACATCTAAATTAAAACAACAACAATGTTAATGAATAACTGATAATATAAAAATAGAGCCTAATTTTGACGATTATAACCAGCGTAAAGTTATGATTCTGTGGCACTTTGTCACTTTGATTGAATATTTGAAAAAAAATTCAACTTGAGTTTGGCAATGGTTTTTTGTGGTTAATATTTTTAATTGTTCAACTAAATTCAGTCATTTTCAATATTTTCTACATATGAACTTTTTTGTGAGTATGGGTATGAGTATAGCTAAAACTTGATTTTCAGTTATCGGAAAACTTATGTATCGAATATATTCCAATCGTTGTTCGTTTTGAATGAAAAAATGGAAAACAAGTTTTTTCGTTTTGAAAACGTTTTCAAAAAATATTGAAATAAACAAAAAATAAATCCAAGAAATTTTATTTTGGTCTTTGTAAATATGTTTAAAGAATTTGTCTTTCAAACATTTCGCATAAAATAATTGGTAAAACATAGAAACATATCAAGCTGAATTTTTCATTAAAAAAAATAAACAGTTAATAACTGAAAACTAGATAAATCAAAATTGATTAAAAATATTTATATAAAAAATTACAAAATTGATAAAGGAACTTTGTAAAAACATGTTTTCAAACGAATTCCTAGATATTTTTCTATTTTTTTTGAAAGAGTCATAAAGTATTTTTCTGGGAATTTATTGTTAGGTTTCTGATTGTACGAAAATTGTCAACAATTTGATTTGTCAAAATTAATTTTGATTTTTTTCGGTACAGTTGTATATGATATTGACTTATATATTTATTTTTGAAATTTTGCAGTTTTTCAAATTATAATTTGTTTGAATTTTTCAATTTAACCATTGTAATTTGATGTTTTATGTTCTGTTTTTTTAAATTTTGAAAAGTCGATTTTTTAAGCATTTGCTTTTTTTGAATTTTTGATTTTGTGAATTTGTAAAGTACCTAGTAAATCGGTAAATTTTTAAATTTTTGATTATTTACAGTTTCGAAGCTTTGAACATGCATATTTGCATTTGTATCCCTGATTTAATCTTTTTTTAAATTTTTCAATTGTATAATATTTGTTTTTTTTTAATATAACAATTTTAATTTAATTTCTGAATTTCTAAATTTCTGTGTTTCCAAATTTTTTAATTTGTTAATTACGTTTTTATCTATTTTTGTTTTTTTTTTGAATTTTACTGCTCTTAGCTCTAATGTTTTGGTAATGATTTTATCAAATTCATGTTCCTGAACCAATTTCACAGTTGAAACGTGCTTATAAATTTTTATTTTCATCCATTTCATTTACCGGCCCCCATTCGGTGGCTCCCGTCCGTAACCGGCGTCATCAACGTCATTGTTTTGTTTTCATCCTTCCCTCGATGGAGTTTCGTTCGAGCCGTATTTTTTTTTCGTTCCCGTACTTTTATGCAACAATCTCTTTTACAGAAGTTCTCCAGAAATGCACTTTTTCAATGGCAAAACGATTTTTTTGCCTTGCAAATACAGAGCTTTCTAAGCCCGATCTCACACACACTAGCACACCATTTGTTTTGCTGGCTGGTACAAATTTTAACCTCACTTTTTTCGTGTACGTACACGCAATACATGCGCACGTAGATAACTCTATTGTATAAGAGAAAAATTTCAATAGATTTTTTTTATTTCACCCCAGATTTCACTACATTAATTTTCACCTTAAAGGCTGATACGCAGATGGGAAGGAACGCAAAACTCCATACAAAAAAACACCCAAGAAACGGTCAAGGAAAGGGTCACGAAAAGATTTTTCTTAAGTGGTACGCAGCTGAAAAGTAACAGAAACGGAAAGATTGCGTTTGACGTTTCTTCGCGCGGTGCTTGTTTATAATATGTTTTGATGAAAAAATCAAAGAATTGTAATTTTTCTTTTTGAATGCGACTGATAATTACAAACGTTTTAATAATTTTGTATTGGAGATAATAATATTTAAAATTCCCGCCGAATCTCAAAAAGCAGAATATTGAAACTAAAAGGAAAGATTTAGTTTCGGTCGAAATGGAGTAAAAAAAAGAAGTTGTCTTTATAGATGTCGGCCATCGTGTCACCAACAATTTATTGCTAGTACCAATCATACAAATATATATGTTCTTACTGAAAATACAATAATAATCGGAAATTTTGAAATCCAACCAAACAACAAATTCAAAAATGTGAAGAAAAAAACAAACATTTCAGAAATTTAAAATAACATTTTAAATATATAATAATAATAAAGAAAATTTCAACAAAAATCTGAAATATGGAAAATCAAAATTAAAAATATGCAGAATTGAATAATAATTTTAATTTTTAACGTTTTTATGAATTCCATAGATCAAAAATGTTAAAATTCGAAACGAATGTACAAGCCGAAATTCCAAAAGTTTTAAAAATCGGAAATATAGAAATTCGTAAAGACAAATTTACGAAAACCTCGAAATTATAACAATCAATAACTCTATTTCTTCCAAAATTAAAAAATGTAGAATGACCGGGACCGTGGTGTAGCGGTAAGCGTGATTGCCTCTCACCCAGTCGGCCTAGGTTCGATCCCAGACGGATCCCGGTGGCATTTTTCGAGACGAGATTTGTCCGATCACGCCTTCCGTCGGACGGGAAGTAAATGTTGGCCCCGGACTAACCTAAAAAGGTTAGGTCGTTAGCTCAGTCCAGGTGTAGGAGTCGTCTCCCTAGGTCCTGCCTCGGTGGAGTCGCTGGTAGGCAGTTGGACTAACAATCCAAAGGTCGTCAGTTCGAATCCCGGGGTGGATGGAAGCTAAGGTGTAAGAAGAGGTTTGCAATTGCCTCAACAATCAAGCCTTCGGACACCTAGTTTCGAGTAGGAATCTCGCAATCGAGAACGCCAAGGCAATGCTGTAGAGCGAATAATTTGATTTGATTTGAGAATGAAAATTTAAGAATAAAGAAATATAAAAAAATTACGGAATTCAAAAAATGTAAAAATTTAGGAATAAAAAAAATTTAAAATTTAAGAATTAAAAAAAAATAAAATTTAAGAATTTAGGAATTAAGGAATTTAGGAATTTAGGAATTTAGGAATTTTGGAATTTAGGAATTTAGGAATTTAGGAATTTAGGAATTTAGGAATTTAGGAATTTAAGAATTTAAGAATTTAAGAATTTAAGAATTTAAGAATTTAAGAATTTAAGAATTTAAGAATTTAAGAATTTAAGAATTTAAGAATTTAAGAATTTAAGAATTTAAGAATTTAAGAATTTAAGAATTTAAGAATTTACGAATTTAAGAATTTAAGAATTTAAGAATTTAAGAATTTAAGAATTTAAGAATTTAAGAATTTAAGAATTTAAGAATTTAAGAATTTAAGAATTTAAGAATTTAAGAATTTAAGAATTTAAGAATTTAAGAATTTAAGAATTTAAGAATTTAAGAATTTAAGAATTTAAGAATTTAAGAATTTAAGAATTTAAGAATTTAAGAATTTAAGAATTTAAGAATTTAAGAATTTAAGAATTTAAGAATTTAAGAATTTAAGAATTTAAGAATTTAAGAATTTAAGAATTTAAGAATTTAAGAATTTAAGAATTTAAGAATTTAAGAATTTAAGAATTTAAGAATTTAAGAATTTAAGAATTTAAGAATTTAAGAATTTAAGAATTTAAGAATTTAAGAATTTAAGAATTTAAGAATTTAAGAATTTAAGAATTTAAGAATTTAAGAATTTAAGAATTTAAGAATTTAAGAATTTAAGAATTTAAGAATTTAAGAAATTTAAGAATTTAAGAATTTAAGAATTTAAGAATTTAAGAATTTAAGAATTTAAGAATTTACGAATTTACGAATTTAAGAATTTAAGAATTTAAGAATTTAAGAATTTAAGAATTTAAGAATTTAAGAATTTAAGAATTTAAGAATTTAAGAATTTAAGAATTTAAGAATTTGAGAATTTAAGAATTTAAGAATTTAAGAATTTAAGAATTTAAGAATTTAAGAATTTAAGAATTTAAGAATTTAAGAATTTAAGAATTTAAGAATTTAAGAATTTAAGAATTTAAGAATTTAAGAATTTAAGAATTTAAGAATTTAAGAATTTAAGAATTTAAGAATTTAAGAATTTAAGAATTTAAGAATTTAAGAATTTAAGAATTTAAGAATTTAAGAATTTAAGAATTTAAGAATTTAAGAATTTAAGAATTTAAGAATTTAAGAATTTAAGAATTTAAGAATTTAAGAATTTAAGAATTTAAGAATTTAAGAATTTAAGAATTTAAGAATTTAAGAATTTAAGAATTTAAGAATTTAAGAATTTAAGAATTTAAGAATTTAAGAATTTAAGAATTTAAGAATTTAAGAATTTAAGAATTTAAGAATTTAAGAATTTAAGAATTTAAGAATTTAAGAATTTAAGAATTTAAGAATTTAAGAATTTAAGAATTTAAGAATTTAAGAATTTAAGAATTTAAGAATTTAAGAATTTAAGAATTTAAGAATTTAAGAATTTAAGAATTTAAGAATTTAAGAATTTAAGAATTTAAGAATTTAAGAATTTAAGAATTTAAGAATTTAAGAATTTAAGAATTTAAGAATTTAAGAATTTAAGAATTTAAGAATTTAAGAATTTAAGAATTTAAGAATTTAAGAATTTAAGAATTTAAGAATTTAAGAATTTAAGAATTTAAGAATTTAAGAATTTAAGAATTTAAGAATTTAAGAATTTAAGAATTTAAGAATTTAAGAATTTAAGAATTTAAGAATTTAAGAATTTAAGAATTTAAGAATTTAAGAATTTAAGAATTTAAGAATTTAAGAATTTAAGAATTTAAGAATTTAAGAATTTAAGAATTTAAGAATTTAAGAATTTAAGAATTTAAGAATTTAAGAATTTAAGAATTTAAGAATTTAAGAATTTAAGAATTTAAGAATTTAAGAATTTAAGAATTTAAGAATTTAAGAATTTAAGAATTTAAGAATTTAAGAATTTAAGAATTTAAGAATTTAAGAATTTAAGAATTTAAGAATTTAAGAATTTAAGGATTTAAGAATTTAAGAATTTAAGAATTTAAGAATTTAAGAATTTAAGAATTTAAGAATTTAAGAATTTAAGAATTTAAGAATTTAAGAATTTAAGAATTTAACAATTCAAGAATTTAAGAATTTAAGAATTTAAGAATTTACGAATTTACGAATTTAAGAATTTAAGAATTTAAGGATTTAAGAATTTAAGAATTTAAGAATTTAAGAATTTAAGAATTTAAGAATTTAAGAATTTAAGAATTTAAGAATTTAAGAATTTAAGAATTTAAGAATTTAAGAATTTAAGAATTTAAGAATTTAAGAATTTAAGAATTTAAGAATTTAAGAATTTAAGAATTTAAGAATTTAAGAATTTAAGAATTTAAGAATTTAAGAATTTAAGAATTTAAGAATTTCAGAATTTAAGAATTTAAGAATTTAAGAATTTAAGAATTTAAGAATCACCTCCGTGTACGCACGAGTGCAAGCAGCAGTCAAGTGCTCAGTGCTCCATCGTTTTTTCGAAATTTTTCGCCGTAATTTACCGTGATTAGCCGCGAGTTTGCTCCACCAGCATGCCAAGGGCCGGCCGTGGCCGTGGCAGTTCGAGTGCGGCCTCGAAAAACCCGCGAAGTTCGTCTACCGGCCGTGTGCAAAAAGGTAAACAAACCAACGCCGCGTCGTCCGCCATCGCGCCTGGGAGTGTGTGCGCCAAAGGATTTGACCCGAAATTATTACACGCTAATTACCGCGTTAAGGATCGCAGCCCTATTAGGCTCCGTTCAGCTACTTCCGGCAATCTGTCGACCGATGGCGCTTCAACATCCGCCAACATTCCCACCAGTAACAAGTTCGCGAGACTGAGTGACGAGGAAAGCAGCTACAACAACACCGACGGTAGCACTACCGACGACGACGACGACGATGGTTGTGCACGGAAGAAAGTGATTTCGCCAAAAAAAGTAATTACTCCAAAGGAACGACGACCACCACCAATTTTTGTTTTGGACACGTTGGCGGACGATGTTGACGAGCAGCTGGAAGGCCTCGTGTACTGCCTCAAAATAGGTAAATCGTCAGTGCAAGTGTTCACATTTGACCGAAAGAACTTCGACCTGGTTGTGGAGAAATTGAAGCGTAAAAACTTCAATTTCTACACATTCGACCCCGTGCAGAAGACCGCTGTTAAGATCGTCTTGCAGGGGTACCAAGACCGCCCGACCTCCGTCCTCAAGGAGCACCTCTCGGGTGTCGGAATAACGCCGCGAGACATAAAAGTCCTCTCGCGGAAGACAACCGTCACAGGTACACACACACTGTACCTGTTGTACTTCGATCGCGGCACCGTCAAACTTCAAGACCTAAGGCGTTGGACGGTTTTTGGGTAAACTGGCGGTTTTACTCAAAAAATCCGACGGACGCAGCGCAATGTCACCGATTCCAGAAATTCGGCCACAGCTCGCGGAACTGCAACCTCCGGCCCCGCTGCGTGAAGTGCGGTGAGTCACACCTCTCGGAGGTGTGCGCACTGCCACGAAAGGCGGACTTGGGGGAAAACGCAGAACAAACCAAGCCGCGCGTAAAGTGCGCGAACTGCGGCGGTAACCATACCGGCAATTACCGCGGATGCGTCGCGCGGAAGTCCTACCTCGAGGAGCAGGAAAAGAGGAAGAAGAAAGCAGCAGCGTCCCACCCTTCTCAGCGAAGTGCGAGTGCAGCCGTTCCTGCAGCTGGCCAGCGAACGGTTCCAGCGGACAATTCAGCGTTCCCTCCTGGCTGGGGGCGATCGTTTGCCAGCGTGGTCGCTGCCGGTAGCGGCAATGCGGCCCAGCAAGAAGTCACCGGGGAAGATCTCTTTACCCTGCCGGAGTTCTTTGCTCTCGCGGGGGAGAATTTAAGAATTTAAGAATTTAAGAATTTAAGAATTTAAGAATTTAAGAATTTAAGAATTTACGATTTTAAGAATTTAAAAATTTAAGAATTTAAGAATTTAAGAATTTAAGAATTTAAGAATTTAAGAATTTAAGAATTTAAGAATTTAAGAATTTAAGAATTTAAGAATTTAAGAATTTAAGAATTTAAGAATTTTAGAATTTAAGAATTTAAGAATTTAAGAATTTAAGAATTTAAGAATTTAAGAATTTAAGAATTTAAGAATTTAAGAATTTAAGAATTTAAGGATTTAAAAATTTTATAATTCTAGAAAAAAAAATTAAACATTTGTACCAGCCGTATTTTATAACTTCAAAATTTCCTAACTTCCTAATTTCCTAGTTTCCGAATTTCCTTATTTCCTAATTTTCATACTTCCAAAATTCCTGATTTCTTAACTTCCTAACTTCCTAAACTCCTAATTTCCTAGTTTCCTAATTTCCTAATTTCCTGATTTCCTAATTTCCTAACTTCTTAATTTACTAACTCCCTAACTTCTTAATTTCCTAATTTCATAGTTTCCTGATATCCTAATTTCCCAATTTCCTAACTTCCACACTTCCTTATATTCTTATTCCTAACTTCCTAATTTCCAGATTTTCTAACTTCCTAATTTCCTAATTTCCTAACTTCCTAATTTCCTAACATATTATTTTCCTAATTTCACGATTTTCTAATTTCTGAATTTCCTATTTCCATTATTTCATAATTTCCTAATTTCCTAGCTTCCTAATTTCTTAACATATTAATTTCATAATTTCTTAACTTCCTAACTTCCTAAACTCCTAATTTCCTAGTTTCCTAATTTCCTCATTTCCTAATTTCCTAACTTCCTAACTTCCTAACATCCTAATTTCCTTACATATTAATTTTCTAATTTCTTAATTTCCTTGTTTCATAATTTCATAATTTTCTTATTTTCTTTATTTTACTAATTTGCTAATATCATAATTTCCAAATTTCCTAATTCCATTGTTTCCTAATTTCCTAATTTTTTAATTTTCATAATTACATAGTTTTTTAATTTCCTTATTTCATAATTACATATTTTTTTAATTTCAGTTTTTCTTGTTTTAGAATTTAAGAATTTCTAAATTTGCTTTTATTTATTGATTTCTTTATTTTGTTAATAATTGTTGTTAAAAGTTTTAGAATAAACATTTTTAATCTATTTAATTTAAAGTTTTGAATATGTTTAATCTTTTTATTTTTTCCTCGAAAGAACCTCAAGCGCGCACACCGTCAATCGCGCTCGTACCGAACTGTCAACTTTTCTTGGGGGGGGGGTCACGAAAAGAACACGCAACATTTCTTGACCGCGTTCCTTCCGATACAAATTCGATTGGTAACCATCAAACTGCCAAAACTGCTGCCGCTGCTGTCATCAGGCGGTTCGTGACAGTTGCACAACATCGTGACATTTCACATTGGAACAGAAAATTTTCATCACTTTGCCCAATCTCGCCGACGGTGCGCTGCGCTAACGTTCCCCGGAGAACCGAAAGATTGTGTAATAAATTGTATTATGAGTTGTGGCCGCTTCCAGCGTTAAAAAAAAAAACACCGAAACGAATGCATCGCAAGTAAAGTGAGCGCTAGCAAGTGACCGAAAATGGCTTACCGTTTGCTAACGACGGCCCGCAAGCTGGAATCGACGCTGACGGGGCTCGGCCGGCAGCATCGCACCACTGTCAACACGGCCGACTGCGATCAGGTTAGTTGCGAGTTTTGTTTTCGTGGTGAAGAACTTTTTTGAGGCTTTGTTTTTGTTTTTTGCAGTTGATCCGAAGTTTGAGCTATCTGCAGTCCAGCCGGAACAAGGTGTGGAACGATTTCCTGCACCGAATTCAGCTGTTCTGCGAGAAGCCTCCGAAGGGCTTTGAAAAGTACTACAAGGGTGGAAAGAAGCCACCGGCGGCGGCGGCTGAGGCTGCCGGGGAAGCTTCCGGGAAGAGTGCAAAGCCGGCAGAGGGAGCGGGACCGGCCAAGGAGTCGCCGTCGCAGCCGCCGAAGAATGACTGGAACCTGGGGATGTTTGGACCGCAGCCGGCACGTGGCAAGCAGGGTGGATCGAGCGGTGGAGGTGGCGGAGGAGGTTCCGGAAGGCCAATCGGAGGTGGCGAGGGTGGGGACAAGGAAAAGATGATAATTTTTGGGGCGCTGGCAGGAGTGGCGCTGATTTCGACGATTGCTTACTTTGAGATGGGATACAAGGAGATCGCCTGGAAGGAGTTTGTCAACAAGTAAGTCACGACGGCTGAGGTGATAATTTGGGGGGACGAATAAGTAATTAATTTGCTTCATTACAGTTATTTAGCTCGAGGAATCGTTGACAAGCTGGAGGTCGTAAACAAGAAATGGGTTCGCGTGAGGTTGACTCCCGGAAATGTGTCCGATTCCAACGTAAGCGATCTTGAATGAAAGCAACAGCATTTTTATGAAACACCAATCGATTCTTGCAGGGCACGCTCTGGTTCAACATCGGCAGCGTGGACTCGTTCGAGCGCAACCTGGAGAGCGCCCAGTCGGACATGAACATCGAGGCGGTCAACTTTGTGCCGGTTATTTACCGCAGCGAAATTGAAGCGTCCAGCTTGACGGGCCTGCTGCCGACGCTGCTGATCATCGGCTTTCTCATCTACATGATGCGACGCTCGTCGGAGATGATGGGCGGTGGGCGGGGTGGCCGCAAGGGTGGCGGTCTGTTTGGCGGGGTCATGCAGTCGACGGCGAAGCTGATCAACGCGAACGAAATCAACGTCGGATTCAAGTGAGTTTGGATTGTGGACTCTGCCGTGAACGTTTGATAACTTGGATTCTTTTTCATAGGGACGTTGCCGGCTGCGAGGAAGCCAAGATCGAAATCATGGAGTTTGTCAACTTCCTAAAGAACCCGCAGCAGTACATCGACCTGGGTGCCAAGATTCCCAAGGGAGCGATGTTGACGGGACCGCCTGGAACGGGTAAAACCATGCTGGCGAAGGCGACGGCCGGCGAGGCCAACGTGCCCTTCATCACCGTGTCCGGTTCGGAGTTCCTGGAAATGTTCGTCGGTGTGGGACCCTCGCGTGTTCGAGACATGTTCGCGATGGCCCGGAAGCAGGCGCCCTGCATCCTGTTCATCGACGAAATCGATGCCGTCGGTCGGAAGCGTGGCGGAAAGAGCTTCGGTGGACATTCCGAGCAGGAAAACACTCTCAACCAGTTGCTGGTCGAGATGGACGGGTTTAACACGACCACGAACGTCGTGGTTCTGGCAGCCACCAACCGGGTGGACATTCTGGACAAGGCTTTGCTGCGTCCCGGTCGTTTCGATCGACAAATCTTCGTGCCGGCTCCGGACATTAAGGGTCGCGCCAGTATTTTCAAAGTGCATTTGAATCCGTTGAAAACCTCACTAGACAAAAACGACTTGTCACGGAAGATGGCCGCGCTGACGCCGGGTTTCACCGGTGCCGACATCGCCAACGTGTGCAACGAGGCCGCCCTGATCGCGGCCCGTGACCTAAACGAATCCATCATCTTGAAGCACTTTGAACAGGCCATCGAGCGTGTCATCGCCGGCATGGAGAAGAAAACGAACGTCCTAGCCCCAGACGAGAAGCGAACCGTTGCCTACCACGAAGCGGGTCACGCCGTATCCGGGTGGTTCCTCGAGCACTCGGACCCCCTCCTCAAGGTCTCGATCATCCCCCGCGGCAAAGGTCTCGGCTACGCGCAGTACTTGCCCAAGGATCAATACCTTCTAACCACGGAGCAACTGTTTGACCGAATGTGCATGACCCTCGGCGGACGCGTCTCCGAAGAAATCTTCTTCGAACGCATCACCACCGGCGCCCAGGACGACCTGAAGAAAATCACCGACAGTGCGTACGCGCAAATCACCCGCTTCGGCATGAACAAGCGCGTTGGCCAGGTCAGCTTCGACGGATCCCAACCCGGCGATCCGATGTACGCCAAACCCTACTCCGAGCAAACCGCCCAGATTATCGACGAAGAGGTGCGACTGCTGATCGACAAGGCGTACGTCCGAACCAAGGAGCTCCTGATCAAGCACAAATCAGACGTCGAAAAGGTCGCCGAACGCCTCCTCAAAAACGAAATCCTCAGCCGAGACGACATGATCGAACTGCTCGGCAAGCGGCCCTTCCCGGAAAAGTCCACCTACGAAGAGTTCGTCGAGGGAACCGGTTCGTTCGAGGAGGACACCACGTTGCCCGAGGGTCTCACCAGCTGGAACAAGGAGAAGGCCACCCCGGAGGAAGGCGATTCGAGCAGCAGCAGTAAAAAACCACCAACGGAACCGGCGAAGGCGTAATGAAAAAACAGTAGTTCTTTAGACGCTTGTTGAGTGTGCGTTTGCCAGTGGAGTGAGTTCCAGCAAGTGGCGAATAAATAAACAATGTTACAAGTGTAACTTTGAGTTTGTTTTTTTCTTTGGATGACAAACATTCCACACTGCACACCATGCGGCTCCACCTAAAATAAAGCATGAGGCTTCTCCATCAAAACATGTCTGACCGGTAATTTCGATGGAGACGCAGGCTACCTTTTAACATGTGGAAGAGTTTTTGTTAAATTAGGTCACGATTGATTTATTTTGTTATCTTCCTATCATTGTTCGGTCTCAACAATGCAATTGAATTTTTTTTTTTGGCAAATTTTTTTCATTTTTACCTGGAAGCAGGAGACGATAAGGGATTGCACTCGCATTGCATTGCGCTGCAACGAAAGTTAAGCTGGCTGTCTGGTTTACTCGTATCAATTGAACTCGCTTGATATCGTCAGCTGATTGTTATCTGAGTGCACTGCCGCTCCAATCTAGTCCGTCCCATATGTATTTTTGTCGATTTTGAGATAAACCCGACAAAAGTCTTGTTATAACGTCTTCTTCAAGTCTATTTAATAAAAAAGTTATGTTTGCTCTAAAAATTCCAAAATAAAAATGACTATTGTGCTGTCCCATATGGGTCATTCCATCTCAACTGTGCACGAAAAAGTGCAAATTTGAAAATTACCCTCTCCGATCCTGCTCAAATTTGGCAGGGCTATTGATAGTATCAAAACATGCAAGAATCCCGAATTTCATCCAAATCGGACCACCCCCTCCATTTTTGTACCTCCCCAAAAAATCGACTTTTTGGCGATTTTTGACCAAACCTCCTAGTTCAAACGGCGATAGCTCAGGAACCACAAATCTTAGAAGGTTGGTCTTAGACTCAATTTTGAAGGAAATTGGACGTAGAATCCATTTCCGTGATCAAAATGTTAATTAATTTATTTTTTCTACCTGTATTGCGCAATTGAAAACTTTAAACGGCCGTATCTCAAAACACCCCAACTTATTTTTTTGATTTGACCTCACCATCGTGTTCCCCGGACAATTTTACATAAGAATCACTTAACGACAGAAATGAATATGTTTCGTTCCAGAGATATCGAATTTCAAAGTTTTGTGTTTTCGAGATTACCTACATCAGCTTCATTCGCCGCATCTGCTAGAAGCACACAGGCGGGCTGATCAATAACTGCTACCTGGTCATTTATTGAAATAATAATTCATCATAAATAATCTTTATCACATTGAGCAAAAATTTACTGTATAACTGTAGGAAACTGGAGTTCAATCGCGAATATTTATCTTCTCATAAAAAAATTAAGTGAATTTCTGTGCTAACCCACAGGACAGAGCAATTATGTTTTAAGGACACGACACACAGTAAATGGCAGAATTGGATTACGAGGGAGCGAGCAGTAAAATGCAATTAATCTTGAAAGTAACACTGAACAATAAGTGCACGATACATTATTAGTAAAAATATGAATTAAAATGAATAAAATTTGTTGATACGTTGTACTCTAGTGAAGGAGGACCACAAGGAGTAGGAAAAGGATTTCTGGAAGGTATAAAACTGAAAAATGTTAGAAAAATACAAAGTTTGATCTGCTGCGAAGCGGCTGATTCCCCAAATTTAGTTGCGATGATTTCGACACCGTCCGAACAACAATGTTTTTTTTTTTCTATCATTCTTGGATTCTTGGAACACAATATATATACGGCTGCTGTCCACACGTATAAGGATTTTTTAATTAAATAAACCTTGACCAAAATCATCTTTCAATCAAATGGAGCTGGCTCACAATATAAAAATCGATTTAATATGATCAAACTTTTAATCCATAAATCAGATTTTAAGGGGTTTTGCTAAATGGCACTATTTTGCTACCGCCTACCGGGGGTACTCTAAAACGGTTAGCAACACGTAAAAACGGTGCATTCAAAATAACCCAATAAATATTCCTTACACAAAAAAAGATTGATCAAGGTATTAGCTATTTGAAAAAATATTTGCGTAAAATAATAAAAATAAAAATAAAATAATCATCTCCCAGAACGCCAGGTAGCAGTTATTAATCAGCCCGCCTGTATACTTCCAGCAGATGCGGCGAATGAAGCTGATGTAGGTAATCTCAAAAACTCAAAACTTTAAAATTCGATATCTCTGGAACGAAACATATTCATTTCTGTCGATAAGTGATTCTTATGTAAAATTGGCCGGGGAATACGATGGTGAGGTCAAATAAAAAAAATAAGTTGGGGTGTTTTGAGATACGGCCGTTTAAAGTTTTCAATTGCGCAATACAGGTAGAAAAAATAGTTTAATCAAAATTTTGATCACGGAAATGGATTCTACGTCCAATTTCCTTCAAAATTGAGTCTAAGACCGACCTTCTATGATTTGTGGTTCATGAGCTATCGCCGTTTGAAAATAGGGGTTTTGCTCAAAAATCGCCAAAAAGTCGATTTTTCAGGAGGGTACAAAAATGGAGGGGGTGGTCCGATTTGGATGAAATTCGGGATTTTTGCATGTTTTGATAGTCGCAACAGCTCTGCCAAATTTGAGCAGAATCGGAGATGGTAATTTTCAAATGGTGTTCCGCTTCAGGTGGAATGACCCATATGCAAAATAAAAGCAAGTCAGTTCTTGTATAGAAATCTCACACAAATCGATAAAATAAATGTGTAATTGTTTAGATATTATACAGTCTACGTCTCTAAGAGCCAGTTGAACTTTAAAAAACTTAAATTTTTGAAATTTAATTATTATTTATGGATTTTGAAGCGTATTAGTCGACGCCTATTCTGGCTTTTCTCATGCAAGAGACAGCCACGGCAGAAAAGAAATTACATACCGTTGTAACTAATATTCAAAAAAAACAGTTCTGTTTCTTCTTAATTGAATAGTTTTGATCCCGGTTCTGGATGAGGTTCCACTCCCATCGCAGATTGTGGATTACTCAATTTCATATGCTGAGACGTGCATTGAAATATCTTACGCTTTGCTGCAAAAGAAATTGCTTGTCTCGTCGCCGGTTAAAGTTATATACCAAGGAATCTTACTAAAACTATTCGCCAATTAGATTAACCTGATTAACCTGAAACAAACAGACTTTTAGATCATTTGATAAAAAATATTTGAAAAACTACCAAAACAAACCAACAAATGACAGGTAAATTTGTGTTGTAAATGTTCAAGCCTACCTTGATACCATCACTGACTTGCCTTTATTTATGGATAAATAAAGTCAAGTCGGTCTCTTGCTGAAAATTTCACAAATTTACCTCCAAATTGTTAATTTTAAAAATCAAATTTATTGCAGTGGTATTTTTAAGACCCATATTGAAATAACTGTATAAAAAATTATATGGAAATTGTTTGTTTAGAATGGGAAAAATGGTGAAACTTTTTTCGGGCTTCTCACAGCGTTATCTCAGCACTCACTTTTTACATATGGGACGGACTAGATTGGAGCGGCAGTGCATTCCTTGTTTGTTTCTTATGTGTGTTCCAAATTTGAAACAGTTATTTTCACCTCAAATTAGGATTAATGAAACATTTATTATATTGAAAGTTGAATCACTGACGTCAGTCAGTGGTTGAATGCCCAACATCAGTTATTCTCGCTTACTTTTTCAAATGGTCTTATGTACACAGGAAACCCATGGCGAATTTAGGTCTGAGTAAAAAATTGATTTGATTTTATAAAAAAAAAAGATTTTATAAGATTTTATATACATGGACAAAAATGTTGCAACCGAGCTTTGATGTTTTTGATGTTTTTTTAAAAAGACAAGAAAATCACACAGTCTTTGCAGACTGAATACTAATATTAAACGGGACAAACATTGAAGAAACGCTCCAGAAGGACAAGGCGGGAATCGAACCCGCGCCCCATAGCAACTTAGGGATCGGCAGCCGAAGCTGCTAACCATCGCGCCAAGTGGCCCTTTTTAAGATTTTTTCAGCACGAATCGTACATTTGGATGAATACGACGAATGCTGAAAACATCAAACTTTGCAACGAGTTGCATACAACGTTTTTGAAAATCCGAATGTAATGGAATTTCAAGGTACATATCCATGTGTTTAGTCAATAATTGAATTATTCACCGATCAAATAAAAAAAAAATATTGAAAAGTATTATTTTTACCCTTGCATAAAAAAAATATTTTCGATTCTGCTTTTTTGTGAGAAAAGTAGGCTGTTTCGTCGTTCAAGAATGAGAGGAAAAGTAACAATTCAAATGCTGTATATTCTTATATGGTTTTTAAACAGTTTTATTGGATGCAACAATGTTTTATAAAAACTTTTATCAAAGCCAACAGGTTTTCATCTAGCGAAACCTTCAACATACTTTCTAGGTTTCTTCCAGACTTGATTAGGAATTCTACTTAGAAGTTTTAATTCAGTTTTTTAGTTACACTTCGAGATTTCCTGAAGAATACATGGCGAAGCTTGAATATCTTGACGAAGTCTGCAATAAACCTTTTTCGTCTTCATAAGGAATTTGACCAATCTTGTTGGATTTGAACTGTCACTTCAATTTATTCAGTTGTAGAACGAGAAACACAGTGCAAGGAGACGAATTGTTTTGATCCAGCTTTTAAGTGCAGTTACAAGTGATCTCTTAATGAAAAGTTTAAAAAAGTTTACTGAGAATAATAAAAAGAATAAATTGGTGGTTTTGGTTGTGTTTTTTTTCTACGAAATGATTACCGATTTACCGAATTGCCGATTTATTTCCAGAATTTTTTATTGCAGAAATGGCGCCTGTGCAGTTGTTGCTTATTATTATTTTTATGAAATTAATAGTAATTTTATTTGGCATCGATATCCTGTTAGTTACATAATTATGTTTTTTTCGCAATTTATAATATCGTAACATGGCGTTTTACACATTTTGTTTTGTAGAGTGTTTCTCGCAGACTTTTTAATGAAAACCTTCAAGACTTGATCAGAACAGTTTAAAGTGCTAATGGTTTTCAAAAAGAAATTGATAAAACTTTGAATTCTGCAAGTTTTCTTATACAAAACCATCCAGATTTTATGCCGTGTATTGCTACGCGCTGTCATTTGCAATTTGCTGGTGCTGTTTGAGTGAGCTAAGCTGAGTTTTTTTTTTAATTTCAGTTAAGATTTTTGTTTCACAGATAATTTAAACGTTTAAAAAGTAATATTATTTGTCCAGTGTATGTTGTACAGGTGGGGTCAAAGGTATAATCAACTACAAGATGAAAAGGTGAAAATAAGCTATTCTTCAGGACAGTCCAGCGCTTATCAACCTGTGATGGTAATAGTGTTTACAATGAATTGTATATAAAGTGGCTTGGTTAGTGTATATTATGTAATAAAAACACCATTACAACGAACAAACGCTGTTGTTTTTTTATTGAATTGTTGTGAAATTTTGGCGATTTCTCTAGTCGGATCTTTTTGCAGTAATCAATGACAGGCAAGCGCTACGGTCTCAGCTTAGGCGATTGAATCTTGAATAAAACCCGTAGAAAGCTACATTATCCTGACTGAAACCTTAATAAATCACTCTTAAAACAAGTTATTCCTAGTCAGTTTTGAGAAAGAGCATTTAAAGAAGAAATGAATTTAAAACAGTTTCAAACAAGAATAAGTATATTTAATAAATGTCGCCATATTGCCTAAAGAATAATGTTACTGAAAAGCGTAGCCATGTTGAATTCTTGAGCAATGACCGTACTTAAATATTTTTTTTAGGTAAAATAACAAACTTTTTCTAATGATTTGAGAAGGCGCGTACCATTTTTTCGAACTATCTCATAAAAATGTTCGATGATTTTTTTCGGCATTACCGTTACAGTGCATTACATGAGAGATTTGATCACTGATATTTATGGCTTTAATATTATTGACTTGTGAATTAATGTCGACCATAAGTATTTTCTTGGTTCAGTTTAGAAGAAGAATCATTGCCTTCAATAAAATAATTATGCATGATTATCAGTCTACGATACAGGCTTTTGGTTTCCTTGCAGAGTAATTGAAAATGCATTTTGTTCTGTTATAAGAATTTAAGAATTCTTTCAGGCTACAACAAAACTTATTTCCCAGCTAGACAGCATAATTCGTATCTTGTAGAGCTCTTTAAAGCATCAATAAAGCATACAATAAAATTATTCTGTCTCATGAAACTCTTCATTTTTGCACTGGCTAACCTCCTAAAATAGTCCATTTTGGCTTTATTGCTTATTTAACTCGTATTTAACTCAGCATGTGGGACTAAAAAGCATCTCTCATACATTATCCGAAGTATTCTGTACAACCTCTTCAAAACTACAACAAAACTAAAATTGTTACTTGGGGTCAGTAGTAGACGGAGTGGCGAAAATATTTTTTTTTTTTTTTTGCAATTCCGTCGTGAAACTACTTACTTTTCCTGTCATTCTTGAACGATGAAAGAGCCTTCTTTTCTGTACCAAAAATAACAAAATCGAATAGTAGCGGAAATTCTCGTATGTTTGGCAGGTTAAGCACTCGCTCCTAACTCCATCCAAGTTGCTGATTTTCACTATTTAAACAACTAATTTGGCAAAACTTTTGATGGAAACTTGCTTGCTCACATCTTATTGAGCTATTTATCATTCGATTTTAGTTGAAAACGCTTTTAATGAGCTGTAATTGAATGTCAAAGTGCTGATATGGCACTTTTAGAGGCACGCTTGAATTAGATGCTGTTCGCCTAAAATAAAATAAATAAATGCTGAAAAGTTCTACTTTTCAGCACTTAAATGGATGCTGCAAAGTTGAACTTTTCAGCACTTGTTTCGAAAAATAATACTTTTCAACATTTTTTTTTATTTAAACGGTAATTTGACAAAATACTTGAACATTTGATTTATAATATCACTCCAAGGGTGTTTTTCGAAATTGCAAAAAAATGTTGTTGGGAACTCGTTGCAAAACTTGATTTTTTCAACACTCGTCGTATTTATCCAACTCGGTGAACCTCGTCGCATAAATGTACAACTCTTGCTGAAAAAATCCTCCTTTTGCAACTTGTTGCAAAAGGATCCCGATTGGTTGAGTTATGCCCGAGAACCAGCGCAGCGAGTTGAAGTTACCGTTCCACCTTTTTTGGGATGCTTGGGCGTCCGTGTAAGTTGGACATGCGTTGAGCGTTCCGTTAAGGCGTCATCCATAAAGTATGTCACGCTCTAGGGGGGGAGGGGGGGTCTGAACAAGTGTGACATTGCATGTTATAAGTATAGGAAAAGCGTGACAAAGGGGGGGAGGGGGGGTAAATTTTGGCCGATTTTTTGCGTGACGTACTTTATGGATGAAGCCTAATGAACTCTTTCTATTTTGAGTATGTAACGTAAAATTCATCAAGTAATCCAACAACAATATTTTCATACATACCCGGTCACGGAAATTTCTAACAGAGTTGGTTCTGCTAGAATCCTGCTAGAATCATTCCAACAGGTCTGCCAGATTTCTGTAAGAATTTTGTGAGAACTTTCTGACAGAAGCAAATCTGTCGAAAATGATGTCATTTCGCCAAACCACGTTGGGGCGAATGTGGTTACCGCCATTTTGTAATTGAACTTGTTCAATCAAGTTTACTTTTTTTTGGGAGTTGCCACGGAAGAAGCCTAATTTTGGTAAGTAAATTAACTAGAATGCACATTAAAAAACTAGAGACCCTTAATTAACAATATTCCGATTCTTATTTATATCAACAGGAATTGAATCGATGCATTAATAAAGGCTCAAAATGTCCCCAAAACGCGAAATCCAGATCGCTGTTTACGGTGGCCGGGGAACACAGCTCCCCATCGACGACGACACGTGGAGCATCCCAGGAAACAACAAAATTCCAAATGTTCCACCACGGAATTTTCATCTGGAGACAACACCGACAGGAAGAGTGAATAAAAGCGTCCTTTTCAACTCCACTAAAATACGAGCAACGAAGATTAAAAGTGCCCAAGTGAACAGTATAAAGTGTGTGCATGTTGTAAGAGGTGATTTGATTGAATAAAAAAAAAATATTGGTTTTATTCGCTAGATAAAATTCTAGCAAAAATCCAAAACAAATCTTTTTACTCAAAAAAAAATCCTATCCGTTTTATTCTAACAAAATTCTAGCAGGATTCCAGCAGAAAATTCATGCCAGCTCATTCTAGCAGGATTCTAACAGAATTCTAGCAGGATGGCTTGTCAGAATAGTTCTAGCAGCATTCTAGCAGGATTCTAACATAACCGATTGATTTCGCCGGCTCCTGCTAGAACCGGTTATTCTCCGGAATTCTAACAGAGCGAAAATATTCTTACTAGAACGCTGCCATCATCCTGCCAGATCTTTGCAAGAATTCTTAAAGAATTCTAGCTCAAATGCAATAACCGGTTCTAGCAGGAGCCGGCGAAATCAATCGGTTCTCTTAGAATCCTGCTAGAACGCTGCTAGAACTATTCTGAAAGGCCATCCTGCTAGAATTCTGTGAGAATCCTGCTAGAATGAGCTGACAGAAATTTTCTGCTAGAATCCTGCTAGAATTTTGTTAGAATAGAACGGATAGTTTTTTTTTGTGAAAAGACTTGTTTTGGATTTTTGCTAGATTTTGTCTAGCGAATAAAACCAATTAACAAAAATGTTTATTCATTCGAATCACTCTTACAACATGCATACACTTTTAACTATTTCACTTGGTAATTTTTTCACGTGTTCTGGTGGAGTTGAACAGGACGCTTATTCTCTTTTTCTGCAGGTGTTGTCTCCAGCTCGCACGGCTTTGATGTGTCAGATCGCGATGGACACATTCCGGGGAAGTGGGCACACAACGACTTGGAGTTATCGAGGGGATGAAAATTCTGTGGTGGAACATTTGGAACTTGGTTGTTTCTTGGGATGCTCCACGTGTCTTCGTCGATTACATCTCCGGGGAGTTGTGTCCCCAGCCACCGTGAACATCAGCGATCTGGATTCCGCGTTTCGGGGACATTTTGAGCTTTATCAAGGGAATTCGTCCCGATGAAATTCCTGTAAATATAATAAGTGGAATATATTTAATTTACTGTTCTCTAGTTGATCAATGTGCATACTTACCAAAATTATGCTTCTTCCGAGGCAACTTCCCAAAAAAGTAAACTTGCTCGAACAAGTTAAATTACAAAATGGTAATGGCGGTAACCTCATTCGCCCCAACGTGGTTTGGCGAAAATGACATCATTTTCGACAGATTTGCTTCTGTCAGAATGTTCTCACAAAATTCTTACAGAAATCTAGCAGGCCTGTTAGAATGATTCTAGCAGGATTCTAGCAGAGCCAACTCTGCTAGAAATTTCCGTGACCGGGATGTTCTTTTCAAATGGAATTGCTGTATACTTGTTTCAGATATAAGTGCATTTACTGTCTGATTATAATCTATTATAATTCAAGTTTAGATCCAAAAATAATGTTTAGAAGTTTTGTCGGGTAATTTTTGGTACTTTTCTAAAATCACTATTTTTTTAATTTATAACTTGGCGAAAACATAACGTCTGTCATATCCTACAGCTCAAAAGTTGGAACTTTTTGTCCACAAATGAGAAACCAATGATGATGCAAATTGACTTATTTGGATCAACGGAATTGATGGATATAAGTACACCCAAATTAAAAAGTACAACGATTTGCGAAAACGTAGAGAATTCCTCAAATGGAATCAAACTGCTTCAAAGAACTGTGCAAACAAAGAAGAATGCAAAAATCCACAAAAATATCATCTTGGGAACGTAATAAAACTAACACACTCTAAAAGCACCATGCGCCTCCACTATACATCTCCAAACGCACCCCACCCAACGGTAATTCATCCCCCTTGCTGTGGATGTTCACGTGTGCAAACAGAAACATCGTCACACAGCCAGTCGCAGTCGCTAGCACTGAGGAGGGCGCGTCAACCGAGAGTTAGTTGAGCTCGCAGTCTGTGTTGAGGCGGGATCCAGTGAAGATTGCGCGCGTCCACCGTTGCTTTTCCGCGACCGAACACAACGGAAACCGACCCAGAGTGTGGTGTAGTACACATTATAGGAGCTGATCTCATCATCGTCTACCCCAGCCGCCAGAACCAGGAGGACCTATAGCACTATATAGTGAGTGTTATCTAAATTGGTTTGCACATAGTTTGCCACTTTTGGACGACTCATTTTCCCAGTATAAACCAGTGCAGGAAGGTCAATTGTGTAATTTTTAATTATAGAGTTGAGAATTTCATTGTTTGGGAAGGAAAAAAGTCAGCTTGAGGTAAAATCGTCTTTTAAAGTTGATATAATTGTGATTAGAGTCAACAATATAAGAACAAATGCAGAATAAGTAGTTGAAAAGTGCAACAGTTCCTAAAAAGCGAAACCTAACAAAAACAAAAGAAAATTTTGGCATCGATTGTGAAAAATTCATCTTACGAGATAAATCATGGAAAATAGCATCATCATCATCGCTAGTGGAGACAGGAAGATGACACAGTGATGACGATGTGGGGTGGTTGGTGATTCTCACGAGAGTACGCGGATCAATAATGGTTCATGCGCATTATGCTGGGACCATGTGCTCCCCACTCGAAATTCATCCCCAGCATGATGGATTTGAACTACATACAACACTCACGGCTTTGCCGCTTTTGTTGCCGGAAAATGGAACCAGCGAGATAAAATTCTTTAGTTACGATGAAAAAATTGGACAAAGATGATTATGACTTTTTCCGAGCTTATGAATATATTTAATAAAAAAAATAATCCACTTTTTGATGTTTGGCACTTTACCCATATTTAAAACATTATATGTTTTATAAATAAAGCTTAAACACTCAGAACTTTTGATTAGGTTTTCATAACATCAAAATAAATTACTCATGTCACTCATGTGTTCTTTTGATTGCCCTTTAAACGGTAGGTCACTTTTAAATCTGGACATCATGTTTGTCCACATGCCTGGATCCGGCTTTAGCAAAAATACTGAATTATCACTTAAGTGTTCATAACTTTAAAACGGATTGCCAGATCTTAATCTTTTTGGCTTTCCGACGAGGTCTATCAAAAATCTTTCTAAAAAAATAAAACATGAAAAACATGCATCTACAACAAGTTGAGAACGACGGCTTGGAACTTCGGAAAAATGTTTCTCATAAATTCTACAATCATTTGATTGAAAAATCATTTAACAAAAATCTCCCAAATCCTCTTCTTTATGCTTCTGTTAGGTTTGAAAATGTTGTACAATTTCAGTTCAGTTCATGCTGATCGAAGCATGCTTCCCAAGGTACCTCAAACGTAAACAATTTGAAACTTCGGGACCATTCAGAAACCACGTGGACACTTTTTTTAACAATCTTAAGTGGAAAATTGATTTTCAGAAAAATGGTGAGGTTTTGGAGCTTTGGTGTCTTCAGAAGAGTTGTTGCAAATGGAAAAGGGCAACTTTTGGTTTGGTTCAAAATTAGGGTGGTTTACGATTAGGATGATTTTGAAAATCTAACTTTTCTGGAATATTTTTTGGGTTCTTTTCGTCTTCTAAAAAGTTGTTGGGCTCGCCAATCCACGCAACTTTGTCCAAGACACCAAAATTTTGTCTCGCAATGTACGCCTTTCACAACCAAATTTAGAAAAAAAGCATCTGAGCAAACCTCCAAAAATCAGTTTTTTGAGCGTAGCAATTCAGGGTTAAGTTTTAGAGAAAAGTGATGTTCGGAGCACTTTTAGAGCTCTGCAGAATGAACATTTTTATTTTCTGACAGGTCAATTTGGACTTGAGGGTCAAAAATTACAGCCATTTTAAGGTGAAAAAGATGCAAATTTATAGCTCAAATATCTCGAAAAGGCGCAGGCCAAATTTTAAGCACCAGGTTGCATTCGAAAGAGGAGATCTAGCACTACAAACGTTGAAAAAATCTTAGGGGTACTCGAGATATCTTCATTTGAAAATGTATAATTTTCAAGGTAAAAGTGTATGGGACCAACCTAACTAAATTCGAAAATTGTCCAACTATATGTTTTTTCATGTAAATTTGCCCGCTGAATCTGAATCTGCCCTCAGAATTGAGCCAAAGTGTCAAAAAATCGATTTTTGGTCATATTTTGGATTTCTATATATAAAATTGTCACATCATAATTATTATTATTTTAGAGTTTTTTTTTTTCAAAACCACCAATGCGCCATGGGTTTCCTCATATCCCGAGCAGGCGGAAATAACTTGGGAAGGTCAGTTTTTGATATTGTGAGAAGATCGAAATATGTAATTGGGATGATCGGATTAGTTGTTAAAATAACAAAAATCAATAACAAAGATTTGTTCGAAGAATAACTTAAACTGTTATTATGCTGTTATTGCAATAACAAACCAATAACACAGAAGGAATCATGAAGGAATAACAAGCGGAGAGGTGGAGCAGCATAATAACAAAAATTGTTATTGAACTGGTATGTCTCCATAACAAAAAAAAGTTATTGTTTTGGTTTATTTGCCATTTGCAAATAATCCTGCAGTTGCCATAACTTTTATGTACTAGTCAGGGCTGCAGAGTCGGGTACCTTCAAGCGACTTTGAATGCATACTTTGAAGACAACTCCGACTCTGGCTGCAGGATATGACGTCAACGCCGACTTCAGCTCTCCAAAAATACTCGACTTTACAGATTCCGACTCCAAGTTAAAGTTGCTGAAAATTAGCTGAATCCGGTGCTGTCTCCGAGGTTTCACTCCAGCTCGAACTTCAACGTCAGCTCCGTTTTCCTCACTCTGTGAAAATAATAACAGTTTTTGTTATTCACATTTCAAAAATTCTCAATAAATAAATCAATTCTCTTAGGGAATATAACAAAATTAAAAAAAAAACATCTTTTAAAAGTCAATTTTATCAGATTAAGTTAAGCTTAAGGACCCCATTTCATGGTCAAATAAATGACCACGATTAAATTGGCCAAAATTATTGCATAGTTCTAGTCAATTTTAATTAAGTCCCTTAGGGAGTATATCAAATAATAAAAAAAAACAACTTTCAAAATTTCAACTTTTTAGAATAATTTTAGCTTAAGGACCCCATTTCATGGCCAACATAATGACCCCGACGAAAATGGTCAAAATTATCCCATAGTTCTAGCCAATATTAGCAAAATCCCTTAGGGAGTATATCAAATAATTTAAAAAAATCAACTTTCAAAATGTCAACTTTTGAGAATCATTTTAGCTTAATGACCCTGACGAAATTGGACAAAATTATCCCAAAGATCTAAACATATTTAATAAAAGAAAAAATAATAACAGATTGTGTTATGGACACTTAAAAACTTTTCCATATGTGCGAATTATGGTAATTTTATTTCTAAGTCAGAATACCAAACGAATAACAAAAATTGTTATTAGGAGAGTTTTTGAAATGTATAACATTTCCTCTTATTGGCGTGTTATTAAACATTTTCAATATAATATCACTTCAATACCAAATCTTGTTATTTTATCAGAAACTGTTATTATTTTTTCTTCTTGAAGTTGAAGTTCAGGATAAAATAATAACACTTTTTGTTAATTTAACAGGATTTGTTATTGAAATATTATTAAGTTTGTTATTACCGTCTGCCCGGGTAGGTGCATAGTATCTTTAGAAAAAGTAAACAAGTAAACTTTAAACTTAACCTCATTTTAATAATCATTTTATAAAAAGTGAATAAACTTAGTTGAACAAATATTTAGTTGTATTTTTTTTTAAACTAAACATTAGAAGTAACTTTGCTTATGGTCATTTTTGCGTAATATTCGGTTTGCACACTTTTATGGTGAAAATTGAAGAAAATTACCATCAGAGTCACGCTCGATTTATAAATATCAATTTGCAGCGAAATTGTTTTTAACCCTCTAGTGCCCATTTTTTTAAAGAAAGTTTTTATTTTTCCCGTGTTCAGGAGGACATTTAATGCAACAGTGGTTCTACGAAAAACTTTGTTTCTCTTGTTTTATGTTTTTCTTGTATTATTTTTAAGTGTTTTAATTTGCATTTATCTTGTTTAGTTAATCTTTATTTTTGGTGGTATTTGGCCTATTCTACCACCTCCTATCATTACATTTTGCCTTTCTATTTTTTTAAGTTTTTACAGTCACTGTTTCAATGTTTTGCTTGTTTTTCACATTTTCTTCTCTAGAATAGTCTGGGACACTACAAAAATTACTGCATACTTCATTTGACTTAAAATAAATATAGGAATTGTTAATAATAAACATAGCCAAAGTTGACCCCTAAAAAAATTACAGTTTCAAAAACATTGGCAAAATCATATAAAACAAGTCAAACTTCCAACCCTAAAATTTCCTTAAATTTTATGAGTTCTTCTTTCAAATGCTTTTGAAGATCAAAAATTGGTTGAAAATGGATTTTTGGTGATTTTTTTTAGATCGAAGCCCGTCTAGAGGCGGGGTTGGGTTGTAGAGGGTTAAAGCACTATTCTAAATATTTTTTTTTGAAAAAACGTACCGCCGTTTAAATAATATTTGAGAAATAAATTTAAATCCTACCAATGTCACCCCGGCTAAGGGTGGTTAGCATGTGATTTGACGAGTTTTTTAAACGATGAGCTAGTTTATTTTTCAATAAACGTAATTGAAATAAAGTAATCTCTGCATTGGCATTTAATTTATGAAAATATTTCGTGGAAAAATGTTGATTACAAATATTGAAACTTTTGTTAAAAGGACGGCAAGTTTGATTTCTTATCCGATTTTTTTTGCCAACAAATCGTATGCTTTCCCTTTCCATCGACTGACCCTTTAAGGATGACGCCACCTCATACAAACCACCGCCACCGTTAGGTCAAGCTTAATTCCGTTCTATTTTCACGCGATACGACATAAAGATGTGTGTGGTCTTCTTTGAACCCCCGTTCCTTGCTAGTTTAAGGGTGCCTTCACACGCGAGCATTAAATTAAAACACCCCCGTTGAAAACCGCGCGACCTACTTGATTGTGATAGGTTAGACTGACCATTTGCGCCAACGAAAGCCACCCACAACCCGTCCATGGTGCACTTGGATTGTGCAGTATCACCGGTCCTAAATCAGCTTGCTTGGTTTACTACAATGTCACATCCGCTTTTCGCCTTTTGTGACATTTCCCATTTTCTTGGCTCGATGTGGACGGAGTTTTGGATCTCAGCCAGCAATCAGGAGGAAATGGAAAGTGAACTAGAACAGGGAGAAAGCGGCGTGGTTGTGTGTGAGTGTGACTTTTTCGCTGTGTGTGTGAGAATGGCAAACACTCCTTTCGCTTTCTTTGTTCCAGGATCAGCTAAAAGGACGAGCACTGCTGCGACGCAGAGAATGACTAACTGAGAATGAGTCATCGATGGAAATAGAGCGTTGAAGAAATCCAGGTTTATGTTCTAGCAGTCTTTTATGTCTTGAATTATGTTGAAAAATGAATCTTCACCAATTGTTGCAGTTGCAAATTTATTAATTTTACATTACTATTTTATTGCTCAGGATAAAATACTTTGAAAAAAAAAGTAAAAACGTTCTCTCTTGTGCCGAAATAGGACGTCTTGAATAAAATCGCGATAGGGCAATCGATCGACCGCGGCAAAATTCGCTCCATTTTCCGATGTAAATGGTGCACGCAGAGAGGCTCGTCCCGGCAGGGAATGCCCAGTATGGAAAATGTTTCATTCCATCACCCAAGCGACACACCTCGTATATGGTCAATTTATCATAACCGGGGTGTATCACCATTACTAATTGGCGTACATAATTCACTGCATCACCTGCTTTGCTCTGCTGCGGCGAGTCAAGTTTCACAGTCAATGCATTTATATGGTTTATCTCATGTCTGTGACTAATATTGACGACTTTTTAAGCAATTCGTCAGTTCACTAATGGAAATATTCTTATGACAACGTGATAACACACACCTTTTTTCGCCATCATCGCCGGTTTTTCAAGCATGCTGACCATCAATCACATCTCGGAGAAAAATGGCCAAGTCACTTAAGTCACTTTTACTCACCCAAAGTTGACTCAGTCATCCACTCTTTTCTGAAGATCGGAAACCGCCACTGCGAGTTCCAAGATTCCTGTATAGTTTTCGGTTTTGCCACCCCTCAACCATTACATCATCACTCGAATTTAATGAGCCGTGCAGAGAGACGATTCTAAAGCTCACAACATGCCAAATAAATTTAGATATTACTTCACGAGACCGGCTGTAGCGATACCTCCCGCCACCGCACGTGATTGTTCCATCGTTATTATTTATGTACTGAATTCTCTGTACTCCCTGGTACATGAACTGACGATGTGTGCATCACTCTAAACGACCATCGTTCAAATATTAGCACTTTGCTCTATTGCTGTGTTCAGATAAATTGCACGATATGGCGTTTGCGGTGACGATATCTGATGGAAGAAGGCTATTATGATCTATGAGGAGTGAAAAATCGAATGTCTAGTTTGGGGTGAAGCATTGGTTGAACTCTCCAGGAAATTCTCAACTTTTGCTTGAACCGGTTGTATTTTCCTTAATCAAGACGGTACAATGTTTTTAAAAAAATGAACAGTTGTTTCTATACAAAATATTGATATTTCTGGTGGTTTCGGTAAAAACAGATACATCAAATATTAGTAGGCCTAAGGTGGATGAAGTGTTACTAGCAAGGGAAATGCACGTGAAAACACATTGAAAATGTCAAAAATCTTTTTCTGACTGTAACTTTAATACCGTCATTAGGGGTTAAATTAGGTCATACAAATTTCAACATTTTGGTATGACCCAATCTCACCCCCAGACCCAATGTCACCCCTGATGAAGGTATATAAAGTTATGAAAAATCTGATTTTGTAGCTTGTACCATAGCAAATCGATTTTGGAACTTTTGTTTTTAAGCACGTTCTACATCAAGAGCAAGGTAGGGCTAGACGAATAACCCGTCAATTTTTTAGCAGTATAGGGTTAAGATGACTTAGCTGAAATTTGAAATTTTTGAAATTTAATATGTCTTTATTGAACTTTCTTATAATAATTACATTTCTTTTACATGCTAAGTGGTATGGCTAAATGCTCTTCATCTTTGTTGTATTTTTCGTTTTATTATTAACTGTTCACATTCATTTATTTACTTCAAATTGTTTTACATTTTTGCATTGAATCGAATACATTTGGGTAAAAAAGAAAAAAAAAATAACTTTAACAATTAATCCTAACTTAAAACTAAAAAAAGTAAATTCATCAGTGATCCCCGTGCACCGCGTTCAACCGCGTTCTCTGTTTTCTGTAGGGTAGAGTAGTCATCAATGAGACACGGGGAACAATGATAAAATGGCTCTCACAAGTCGTAGTTTCAACCAATCAGGCTCATATTTGGGGGAAAGGTGTGTCTACGGGATACACGTCTGCCATATTAGTGGCTTTGGTTATGGACGCTCCCTTGAAAAGTAATTCATAAATGTTTGATTATGGGATGTAAAAGTAAATTATGGACAAAAAATACTTTTTCGCTCGTAGGTTGCCATTTACACCAAAACTAATATTTTTTCAAATTTCTTTCGACGTTCCATAGGGATTGAGTTGGGCTACAATGTCCTTTCATTAGATTTGACCAAAATTTAGAATATACCCAGAATCCAGGGCTGTCTCATTGTTCCCCACTCATGTTAGCCCATGGGTAACAATGAGACACTTTGATTTTTCTTCATTTAACATTTCAAAATCCATGTAAATCTTTCAAAACATGAATTGAAAGTGATTTTTGGCATATTTATAGAGTTTTAACTTCATTTAACCAGACATACAAAGTTATTTGGTATGAATATATGGATTTTACAAAATTTAAATACTTTTTAGTTTAACTTTTGTTAATTAAAGTTTCATGTTGACAAAATTGCTCTAAAATGTTCAAGGCAAGTCACCTGCAATGGAACAATACAAAAACATGATGTTTTACTAGAAAAGTATTGATTTTCGTAGAGTGTCTCATTGTTCCCCAGCTGTCTCATTGTTCCTGCCAAGTGCGTCTACAATGAGACAGTTGAATAACTCTGGCTGTAGAAGTCGGATCGATCTCATATTTTGGTCAATGTTTGAACACACTAAAAGAAATAAAATGCAACAAAAAGCTCATTAAAACATGCTGATGAAAAAATTAGAAAAATCGTTAAAAGTTGAAAACCAAAAGTGTCTCATTGATGACTACCCTACCCTATTCGATCAAACACTAGCGCCGCGTGTGCACGCGTACAAGCAAACCTAAACCACGAGTTGCGCAGCGCCACTCGATCTAGTCGATGCGCTTACACACAAACAGACAAGCACTCACAATACGAGCACGTCAACTGTTTCTGTCGGTGAACCAAGAATCATTCGACGTTCGGTAATAACATTTCAGAATAGTCAAACCAGATAATCCAAAATATTATGCCAAGTCCAATAATTCATTGAATATATTTTTCTACACACTGTATCTGCGACAGGGTTGAATGGCTTGTTTTTACCATATATTTGTACACTCAAACCCCGATGGTTTGACACCAACTGTTGTCAAACGAACGGGGTCACTTTTTAGTTTGACACACTTTCTACACGGAGTTCTCAAACACTACCAAACTCACATGTTTTGATAGTGTGCGTGAGCGCCGTGTAAAAAGTGACAGTTCGCCACTTTTCAGTTTGACTTTGACCAACCAACGGGGTACAAACTAAACAAGTGTCAAACGAAAAAGTGACAAACCACCGGGGGTTGAGTGTATTTGAGTAAAAATAATTTTAGGTTCATTTGATATCTGAGTGGTTAGATTGGGTCAATTTTCTAACGATTGGCATTTAAGGTTAGAATTCATCAAATTCAACCATTTTTTGGTAACATGAATTTCTATGTTAAATTTGTTTCGATGTTGTTTAAATGGTTGTGTTATTAGAAAATTACGAGAGGTGTGTCGTTTTTTTGACCCATAGTCACCCCCACTGACGCAGCAAGTGCTGCCACAAGAGAACGTGAAGACTTGCATCATTGCCATGATTTTTCGTTCAAAGATATAAATTTTGCGTCGCTATCAATATTTTGACAAAATTCCTTCAACAAGTTGTTTAGAAAATTGCCCTAAACATGCTTATACTTTTTGGTAACAATTATCCCATTCCTTGTAAAGTTATGGAAATCGTCATTAATCAATGATGCCAATTAGGACGTCAATGATTGTACCACAAAATTATATAAATTTTGAAACACAATTGACTTAGATCAAAAATTTCTTCACTGGCTGTAAGAAGGCAACAACCGGCACATGCTGATTCAATTTGGTGCAGAAATTCGTTAAATTTAATGCAATACAGATTATTTTACGGTGATGATCAATTTTCTTCGAAATTGATCAACGGCTTCACCTTAAAAAAAATGTTGAAGTTTTCAGCGGTGGTATTACCAAGGTGGGATCTCTTCGGTAAAATTGTTCACTGGAACATGAACTATGAGCTCGCGAGGTTTTTGAAAAATGCAAAAATCGTTAAGGGGCTCTAAACTGGCAAAAACCAAACCGCACCGATTTTACGGTTTAAATCATGCCCTGAAATGTTTAATTTTTGATGAAAAAAATATCTACAGTTTAATTTGCAGGATTTTTTTTTCGAAGAAATATAACATTCAGAAGTATGTTTCATAATAAAGTTTATTCTCAATTGTATATCAGTTATTCTGCATTTTTATGTATCTAATAAGGCCGTTGCAGATATTTTTTGAAGTTTATTTCCCTCGACTCTTACCAAAGTCGAGGGGGGTGGGGGCAAAAAAATAAAAAAGTATAAAAATTTAAATTACGAGCCATGGTTTCAAATTTTTAATGAAAAAAGTGGTGTAAAATGCATTATACACCTGTCCAGTCGTTTTGCCATCATTAATTTCCAAAATATCTAAGTATTGACGAAAATTTTAAATAAAATTTTTGCGGTGCTGTACATTGGGATTTCATAAAAAATCAAAACATTTTTAAACAAGCCCAAACATACTAAATTTGATTATCAGTGCAGAAAAATGCATTTTAGATTGTTTTTAATTTATAAGACTACTATTTTCATAGAAAATTGGAAGTTTTTTGGAAAAATATTTTTTTTTGCCCCCTGATTTTTCAAAACAAATTTGAAGGTGGGGGAGGGGGGGGGGCGACAAAAACTTTGAAAAATATTTGCAACGGCCTAATAATCTAATAATAATTCTTAATAATTTGTAATGTTGAAACAATAACAATTTCATATTCAATCAAACTGAATAAAAGTTCAGTTTGCACTTTGCACCATATTTTCAAACCATCATCATTTCAGACTGAAAATTATTTGAAAACACATTTTTTCGAATTTTCAAAAGATATCGAAAAATGGACCTTCCGATTTATGATCAGGGACCAAAATTCCCCCTTAGGACAAAGTTTGACGCAACACGAAAAGCAACTGCTGTGTGAGTTGGCGGCAATCCATTTTTTTTAATTTTTTAAGAGAGGTTGAAAACACTTCCATACCGGTTTATTATTAAGTTGTTATTTGATTCTTCAATGTTTTAAAAAGAGGATCAATTATTACTCAACATTTTGAAATGTCATTCTAGATTTTTTAAGTTTCCAAGTCATGACCCAAAGAAATCTTAAAATCACAAATTCAACAAACGAAGTCTCCCCACGCTCCCTTACTGTTATTGGCACGCCAAAAAATTATATTTCAGTTGCTTGAAAAAAGTGTGAGGTAAGATTTAGATTGAGTCAAAAGAAAGTTGTAACTTTGGTTCAAAGTTTTTTTTTAGTTCAACTAATATCTCCCATTCAAAAACAGCTTCGTGCATCAAAAACCGCGGGCGCGTTTTCAAAAAAATATTTTTTTTTTGTAATTTATTTTGGGAAGGTACAGTTGATTGAAGAGATTTATTTGTAAATTTTAATAATTTTTTTAAATACCCGTTACGAAGGCAATCAAAACAAAACAATATTAAAACAGGCAATAATATGACGCTCTAACTGTGCAGATAAGAATTGGGTGTTTTATGAGCTGACGCAAGCAAAAAAAAGTGCAATTTTTATCAGTAAACCGGACATTTTAAACAAGTCTCGATGAGTTTGTGTTCGGCTAGCAGTAGAAAAAAGCTTCCAAGCCATTCCAATTAGCACGCCGCGTTCAGTACAGTGCAAAGTGTACCTATCTATTTTCTACTTCAAGGAAAAATAAGTCAAACAACATCGCGCTATGATCTCATACGCGAAGAGAAGCTGACGAGCATATTGACATTAGGTTAAGCGCTAAAATTCAAATTCAAATTCACATCACACAGAAACGTTCCGTCGCGGGTGAAGCCACTTGTTGGGCGCTCAAAAATCAAAAGATAAAACAGCCGTTTGTTGAAGTTATAACCTTCTTCAGATAATGTATTCTCACGTCGCCGTCCACCGGTACGGTGAAAAAGTCATAAATCTTTAAATTTATGCAAAAACTAATATCGCACCCTTTCTTTCCCTCCCGTATAGGTCAATCATAATGGCGGACAACCAGCAGCAGAACGGTTCCGACACGGTGGACAAAGCCGCCGTCGAGGTGGCCCAGATGGCGCTGGAAAGTAAACCGGAACCGGCGGCAAAGGAACCGGCCAGTCCGGCACCCTCGGGCAGTGATCCGGCGGCCAAAAAGGAGGCAAATGGCACCACCCCGAAACCCGCGGCACCGGTCTCGGCGGCCGCCTTCCGCGAGCAGTTCAAAGCGTTCTCCAAGTTTGGGGACACCAAATCGGACGGCAAACACTTGACCCTGTCCCAGAGTGATAAGTGGATGAAGCAGGCGAAGGTGAGTATCGTGGAAGATGGTTCGACATTTAAAGATTTACTTACGTGGGTGATTCTTACACGACAATGGTTCAGGTACTTAGGCATTGATTTGGTAAAATTACGTTTCGGTTACCTAGTGTTATATTGATGGAGACGCACGGTGCCTTATTTGATTTTTAAAATAATTGTTCAAATCTAGATTCTCTCCAGATATCTCCTTCAACTTACAACAAACCAACAACTAAAAGGTCGAGTACTATTAAAAACAAGTCGCCAAAATTTTATATTTTTTATCAATGTCTTAAAAATTTAATTTCTAGATGGTCTGCAAAGAACTTTTTGCCTTCCTCACTGAGGTAAGGCTATAATCCTGCTCTAAAAATGAACTTCGTATAAAAACTTCGTAGACCCACCTTCATGTATACATATCGACTCAGAATCGAAAACTGAACAAATGTCTGTGTGTATGTGTGTGTGTATGTATGTATGTGACCAACAAACTAGCTCATGTTTCTCGGCACTGGCTGAACCGATTTGACCCGAACTTGTTGCATTCGACTTGGTTTAGGGTCCCATAGATCGAGTTTTATATAGATTGAAGTTTCGATAAGTAGTTCAAAAGTTATGTATAAAAATGTGTTTTCACATATATTTGGATCTCACTTAACTGTATGTAAACTATGTCAGAATCCATCATCCGACCCATCGTTGGTTAGGTTATCAAAAGACCTTTCCAACGATTCTAAAACATTGAAGATCTGGCAACCCTGTCTCGAGATATGGCCACTTAAGTGATATTGATATACTTTTTTGAAGCCGGATCTCACTTAAATGTATGTAAACTATGTCCGGGTCCATCATCCGACCCATCGTTGGTTAGATTATCAAAAGACCTTTCCAACGAGTCTAAAACATTGAAGATCTGGCAACCCTGTCTCGAGATATGGCCCCTTAAGTGATATTGGTGTACTTTTTGGAAGCCGGATCTCACTTAAATGTATGTAAACTATGTCCGGGTCCATCATCCGACCCATTGTTGGTTAGGTTATCAAAATACCTTTCCAACGAGTCTAAAACATTGAAGATCTGGCAACCCTGTCTCGAGATATGGCCACTTAAGTGATATCGATGTACTTTTTGGAAGCCGGATCTAAAAAATAGATGAAACTTGTGTACAGCCATTGTTGTGAGGAAGGCTCCAACCACATAGGTGGATTAAGTTAGTTTTTATTATTGAAATAATTTACTCTACTTATGTTGATGATCTTTGGCTAATTATTTTTCCCTAATTTGTTGGCCCATAAATAGCATAATCGGTTTCTTTAACCTGATTCCTATCAGATCTATGGTTCCAAACTCAAAGTCTTTGAAAAGCTAAAAATTGTCCTATTTAATCGATAATGTAAAATAAAGCGTTATAATTAGTGTTAGTGAATTTTCACGATGTCGCGGACAGCGTGAAATTCGTGAAATTTCATAATTTCCGCAAAATTCCATGAAATTCAAGAGTATACTTAAATCAATGCAAAAAAATAACAAATTTAGCAATTAAAATATCTACAATTAAAATATCTACAAAGGGTTGAAATGTAATTAAGGCAATATTTCAATATAAAAACGTGATGTTTACTTTTTGTGCTCTTGAACCTACTTGGACCCTATTATTTAAAAGAAACACAATCATAAAATGTTTAACAATGATATGAAAATTATTCAAATTAAATAAAAAAAAACATTGTGGTTTGGTTAAACTTTTTAGCAGAATGCATTTCTGTGAATAAAAAGACACAACTCATATTTTTGTATTCACAAAAAAAAACATAATCTATTTTCGAAAACACCAAATTGTCCGAAAACAAGAGAAGATAATTGCAGTCAGCCAAATGCAAATTATTTAACGGTTTTGTCTCCCCTCCTCAAACAATATGATAACAAAAATAAAAATGTATTGTGAAAAATGTTTCATAGTTATTATAGGTAGGGGAGATAGGGGAGAGTGGGGAGACTTGATCCCCGGGGACACTTGATCCCAAGCCTGTATCTCGTCAGCATGTGGGTAAAACAATTAGCTTTGTTCTAGAAAGTTGTGCGAAATTAACTAAAACTCATTGTAGAAAACAGAGAAAAAAATTAAACAATGTTTAGATTGAGTTACACACATTTTTCTAAAACGAGCTGCAACAAACTTCCAAGAGATCTTTTTTCTTTGTTTTGATATGTATAGAAAACACTCAAAAATTATTCACAAAAATATTTTTTATACATGAATTGTTTGATAAACTTATCAACTCCAAACCCTTTACGCATTTGATGTTAAATTTATCGTCATACTATTTTTACAATCAATTGTTTAAAAGAGTGAGTTTAGGGAGACTTGATCCCTGCATTTTTACAGTCACTGGAATCAGATTAATTAATTGGGCTGGGTTTTCATACATAGTTTCCTTTAGTATAGTTGTACATAACTTACTGAAGTTAGAACCTTTTTTCGAAAGTTTTGTAAACAAAAATTTCCAGCTTTTGTAAACATGCTTAATTTTGGTCTAAAAAATAATATTTTAAGTTTTTAAATATTTTAAATACTAAAAAAAACCATCCACATTAACGACCCCCGGGTCTTTTGTGGTCTCTTTTGCAAGTTTTCTGCTCGAACCTAGGAGTTCGAAGGCTTGAATGGGGAGAGCACCCAAACCTCTTTTTACTCCAAGGAACCTTCCACCCCAGTGTTTGAACTGACGACCTTCGGATTGCGAGTCCAACCGCCGCCAGCGATTCCACCGGAGTAGGTTTGGTTTGGTGTGTTGTTTGTACTTATGGCATGGAGACAACTCATACACCTGAAATGACTTAACGGCCTAACAACCAAGGCCGGGACCGACATTTTACTTCCTCATCCGATGGAAGGTTGCAGCAGATGGGAATCGAACCCAGAATCATCCGCTTACAAAGCGGACAGCGTAACCATTCGGCCACGCACTGCCACATTTTAAATACTAAACTTGTTATATTTTGAACACAAACGTACAGGTTTTATGTGAAATTGCTGTAACTTATAGAAAATTAAAAGTTTGGATGAATAAGAAACATTTTGCTTAAGATTTCTTCAAAATGTTGAAAGGGGGATCAAGTTACCCCTAACATTTTTTAAAATGCCGGTTTAAAATATTTTTTTTTAAACGCTTGGCATGATTCGAAGAGTTCATCTGAGGAAATACCCTTATTAGCCAAACATAGATGAATGTTTAAGCTTTCAATTCATGCAAAAAGTTTATAGTTTTGTGAGACATTGACAGAGTTATGTGCGATACAAAAAATGGGGATCAAGTCTCCCCACTCTCCCCTACCGTTAAAAAAAGATTTTTAAGCTAAAAACAAGGTTTATTAAAACATAAATAATTTGAGCATTACAATGTCGTCCCCGTGAAAACTATTAGCTTGAAAATTCACTTAAATACTATTTTTTCAGTTGATTAACTTTAAATTTTATTGGTTATTTTAACATTTTTCACATTCCGTGAAATTTCCATGAAGTTTTGTATTTTGGGATATCGGTCCCTGTGAAAAGTGAAAAATCAGTAGCCTAGTTATAATTCGTAATTTGCAGCTGACTGCAAACAAGTCAGTCGGAATTTATATTTCATTAAGTATTATTTGATCCTCAGATTTTTTGGCAATAATGAAGAGAGATTGGGAGGGAATGAAAAAATGTATTGGTCCAAGAGGCCATTTGGAATATTTTTTTGAATATTTTGTTCTTCGGTTCTGATCAAAAGGAAATTCAACAATTGAAAAAGGTTTCAAAATGCAGGCATACTGACAGTAGAAATTCAACAAAAAATAAAGAAAAAAGCGCCCAATAGAAAAAAATGATAACCCTTGCAAAAAAACTACTTAGGTACTTTTCCTGTCATTCTCGAACGACGAAACAGCCTACTTTTCTCTACCAAAAATATCTGACTCGAATAGTAACCATCTTCAAAACAAATGCTGAAAAGTTCTACTTTTCAACACTAAAATGGATGCTGAAAAGTAGAACTTTTTAGCACTTGTTTGAAAAGTAATAATTTTCAACCTTTTTTTATTTAAACGATCCAATAAAAAGATTTGACTTATAATTCTGCTCAAAGGGTGTTATTCGTAAATGCAGTATGAAACTTCTTTTTGCAACTTGTTGCATAAACTACTATTTAAAAACTTTAGAAAAAACCTTTCAATCATCATTCAATCAATTCAATCATCAACGTTGTTTTTCAGTTCAGTCTGAAACTATTATATGGAGACAATGAAAAATAAATAAGCTAAAAAAACACCACACATCTCCATTGTTTTCGACAAGGGTCAAAATGGCCTTGTTTATCAAATAAAGCTTGACTTTTTGATTATTTTCATTCTGACCTACCATTCTTTGCCCCATAGGTTGCTGTCAATTTAATTCTCACAAACATTAAAAAAAAATCCTTTCGTTCTTTTCAGGTTATCGACAAGAAAATTACAACCACCGACACCGGCATTCACTTTAAAAAGTTGAAATCGATGAAACTTTCCTTGGAGGATTACAACAAATTTCTGGAAGATCTCGCAAAGACCAAGAAGATCGAACTGGACGAAATCAAAGGAAAGTTGGCAAATTGTGGAGCTCCGGGAATCCATAACGCAACGGTATGGGTAACTTTTGAGACTGCAATTGTATCATTCTTAACCGCTTATTTTTTTGTATTTTAGCCCGGAAAAGCGGCAGAAACGGTGGCACGGCTGACCGACACCTCGAGGTACACCGGCTCAAGCAAGCAACGCTTCGATGAAACCGGCAAAGGTAAAGGAATCGCCGGTCGTAAAGATCTTCCTGATGGTTCCGGATACGTGACCGGATACGGCCATAAGAATACCTACGACAAAACACATTAGATGTGTGTATTATGTCGGTTCTTCCTAACAAATCTCGCCCCTCCCTCTTCCATAAAAAAACATTTAAATGAAACAAATATATATTTATAGATTGTTCATAACATTACACAAAGTGAAAAATTGGCTAATCAAAACTTCAATCCATTGCGTTGATTGTTTCGTTTTCATCCAACAATAATGTTAAGTTTGTTTTGTTGAACCTAAGTTAAAAATCATCTGTAGAGAAACAGCTTCGCTTGTTTCATCTGCAATGTAATCGGAGGTAACTCTAGTCTTCATAGGTTGAGTAAGAAAATGGTACAGTAAAATCAAGGATACAATAGCACATATAACAAGTTCATCATCCCCAGTAAAAGTTGACCACACAAGCCATTAATTCTATCGTACCTTAATTTACACCTAATTGATAAAGAACACAAACTAAATCGAAAATGATATTTAAGAATAACCCAGAAGTAAAATAAAATATACTCGTATTTTCCTGCTGATAACATTCAGATAAATAAGGTCTTTTTATTCACTATTTATCACAAACTAAAACACTTCCTGAATAAAACACTGTAGCTGTTTTTTTGTGTGTTTCACAATTTATATGCATAATATAAAAAAAAGAAGCAGAGGAAAAAGTACATCTTTTTAGAGTTGAAGTTTAATTTAATAATAAAAGATAAAAGCATACATTTGAAAAAATAATTACAAATATTTTTCGTTCTCTAAACTACATTTCGAATAAAAGTATGAAAAATGCATTCGAAAGCTTTATTGAGAAATTATTAAAATAGGGAAAAAATAACACATATTTAAAAAAAAAACAGAGATGCTGTAAACCGGGGTGACATTGATAGGATCTCAATTTATTAATGGAATATTTTTCAACTGATAACGGGACCGTGGTGTAGGGTTAAGCGTGGTTGCCTCTCACCCAGTCGGCTTGGGTTCGATCCCAGACGGTCCCAGTGGCATTTTTCGAGACGAGATTTGTCTGACCACGCCTTCCGTCGGATGGGGAAGTAAATGCTGGCCCCGGTCTAACCTAGAGTGTTAGCTTTTTAGCTCAGTCCAGGTGTAGGAGCCGGCTCCCTGGGTCCTGCCTCGGTTGAGTCGCTGGTAGGCAGTTGGACTAACAATCCAAAGTTCGTCAGTTCGAATCCCGGGGTAGATGGAAGCTAAGGTGTAAAAAGAGGTTTGCAATTGCCTCAACAATCAAGCCTTCGGACACCTAGTTTCGAGTAGGAATCTCGCAATCGAGAACGCCAAGGTAATGCTGTAGAGCGAATAATTTGATTTGATTTGATTTTCATCTGTTAAGGTTTTTCTCAAGATTATTATTTTTAAAACATGTACTGGGATAGGCCACACAAAGTCCATTCACTATATTTGAAAAAAAAAAGTTTTTTCAATAGTGTTTAAAAAAAATAGTTACGTTGAAAAATCCTAATTTGAATTTCGGGGTGACTTTGATAGTCATAGTTTTTCTTGTTAAAATCAGATTTAAGGTGTTCTAACTTTATTTTTACGTCAAATGTACCATTACCAATATCAATATGATTCCATACTATCCGTACGAATTTTAATTTGTACTCTTCATTTTGCGGAAAAATCTT
Organism: Culex pipiens pallens; assembly: GCF_016801865.2. Classification (NCBI taxonomy): domain Eukaryota; kingdom Metazoa; phylum Arthropoda; class Insecta; order Diptera; family Culicidae; genus Culex; species Culex pipiens. The sequence goes on along the minus strand of NC_068939.1, from coordinate 61,191,993 downwards.
AAACCTATTGATGCCACCCCGTTTTACGGTGCCTGGTTTTTCGACAAATTTATATTCTATAAAAGAGCAGTTACCCAAGTAGCACTCATAACTTGTCGACTGTTGAATAATAGTTAGACAATTATTTTTGATAAACATACGAGAAAAAATCTGAACATAACTTAAATAACAGTTTGTTTCACTGCTTGTATAACTGATTTGTGTAACTATCGTGTTTTGTGCCACAAAAGTGTTAAAACACAGTCAACTTCACTCTTTTCCAACAAAACACAACATAGGAAAAATTCTCACCTATTTGGAGGGTTCCATCCAATTTGCTGATTTACACTGTTTAAACAACTTATTTTGGAACACCTTCGATAGAAACTTGCTTGCTCACTTCCGTTTGAGGTATTTATCACTTGATTTCAGTCGAAAACGCTTTTTATGAGCTGTAATTAAACGTCAAAATCCTGATATGCCATGATGCTGTTCCCTCATCTGCATTGTTTTCCTCGAAAACAGTTTGTTGAATAAGAATAATATTGCACTGTTTGTTTCACTGCTTATCTAACATTTTCATGTGATGGCATCTTCTGAAAAATGGGCGTGGCCAACCATTCTAGAAAAAAACCTTAGGTTTTCTCGCTTTGTTACACAAATGTTATCGGAGAACAGGTTATATAACTGATATTCAACAAACATATTCAACTTGACATTGCGTGTTGTTAGGTGGTGTAAATTTGTACGTGAGGTATTTAGAGTTTCAATAATGTTTATTTATTGTAGATTGCAATAATTTTAATTGTTGACCAATTATTTATAAAAATATCGCCGGTAAAAGCTACAAAAAATATCAGCTTACGGAATTCATGATAGAGAAAACAACAAATTAAAATCACACCAATTTTCAATGTTACTCCGTGGTACGGTAATCGAAATGACAGTTGAAACGGTTTGTTATAACAAAGTTACATAATGAGTTATAAAAACTGACTTGAAACAAACTTATATAACTTTATTTCCAATGACAGCCTTTTCTGGAGTTAAGTTGTATAGCTCACTGCAGTATAACAAAGCTAACAGCAGCCTTCTTATTGACGTTTAGGCCAGCTTGTTTACTATGAAGCCTCGTGGAGAGATGTGAAAGCGCGCCTGGACCTGCCTGGAGATAACAACAAGTCGTCGAAGTCATCGGATCGAATCTTGGGAAAGACGAAGTTCATAAAAAAAAAAATGAAAATCTAAAAGTTCTCCATGAAGAGGGTTTCACATGAATCATAGTTAGAGAGCGCGAAAATATTATTTTATTTTTTTTTTCATGCAGTTTCAATTTTTTTCTAAATAAATCGGGCAGAAACAAGCGTACCAAAATAGTCAGAGATACTATTCATATTGGCTTCGTCGTTGATTGAAATTCTGATAAGAACTGTTTGTTTACATGTAAGTTGGGTAATGGTTAGACAACTGTTTTCAATCTATCTTTCCTTTTCAGTGTGCGCTATGATTTGACAGCACAGCCGTTAACCACGCCCCCTTTTTTCGTTGAATCTCTTGTTAGCTAGCACAGTGTTGTCAGATACATTTGTACAACTTACTCTGATAACTCGCATCTTATTCTGGCAAGTTATACAACAGAAAAAAGTGCGCTTTTTCCAATGCACAGGAGTTGTAGAACAAGTTGTGGTAACGAGGCCGTTCGGTTATACAACCAGTTAGGAAATACGTTTATCTGACAAAGTGTGTTGCTTGGGTATCTACGAAATCGATTTTTTTTTAATTTTAATTTCTGTATTTTTTTTTATCCGGCTGAAAATTTTATGGTGCTTTCGGTATGCCCAAAGAAGCGATATTGCATTACAGTCCAGACTCGATTATTCGAAGGCCTCGGAAAAAAATCACTTTGGATAATCGAATCACGAAAAAATAGTAGTTTATGCAACAAGTTGCAAAAGGAGGATTTTTTCAGCACGAGTCGTACATTTATCTAACGAGGTTCACCGAGTTCGATAGATACGACGAGTGATGAAAAATCAAGTTTTGCAACGAGTTGCATACAACGTTTTTTGAAATTCCGAAAAACACCCTTTGGACAGAATTATAGGACAAATGTCCATGCATTGAGTCAATGAATCATTCAAATCAAAAAAATGTTGAAAAGTATAACTTTTCCTAACAAGTGCTGAAAAGTTCAACTTTTCAGCATCCATTTCAGTTCTGAAAAGTAGAACTTTTCAGAATTTGTTTTGAAAAGGGTTACTATTCGATTCTGTTAGTTTTGGTACAAAAAAGTAGGCTGTTTCGTCGTTCAAGAATGGCAGGAAAAGTAAGTAGTTTCCCGACAGAATTGCAAAAAAAAATTCACTGTCTTATTTCTGATTGTCGCGTTTAAGTATGACCCCTAAACTACGCTAAAATGATTAACATTTTTTAATCCAAGATGGCGACCAATATGGCGGTGACGAAATATTGAAAAAATGCATTTTTTTATTTAATAAGCAATCAACTATTAAATTTTTACTAAATGCGGTCGCAGAACTCGAATTTAATGTTTAAAACAAGAAAAAGGAAAAAACGAAAAAAAAATTGTTCGTGATTAGATTATCCGATGTCCCATACAAACCTTCGGATAATCTAACTTCGGATAAACGAAACTTCGGATAATCGAGTCTGGGCTGTATAAGTTTGTCCATATAATTTCCATACAAATTTGGAAGCTGTTCATAAAAAATGATGTATGAAAATTCAAAAATCTGTACCTTTTGAAGGTATTTTTTGATCGATTTTGTGTCTTCCGCAAAGTTGTAGGTATGGATAAGGACTACACAAAAAAAATGATACACGGTTAAAAAAACTTGGATTTTTTTTTTCTTTTTTGCGGTGGTCCCAGCTGATTTAGGATGGTTCAAAACACCATGCGTCTCCAGCAAAGTGTACTGGGAACTTATTTTTATGGAGAAGCATGGTGCTTTAAGTTCGATGAATTTACGGTTATGTTGTGATTTTTTTTCCAATCATCATATCTCGGAATTCTGCTAATGGATTTTCACCACGTAGAACATTTTAAAACGCAAAAAAAAACTTTTGAAACTATTTGCTATTTATAGAGTTTTTTTATAAAAGGTTAAATAAACATTTTTTTTGCTTTATGTTTGTTTTCCAAACCGCCATGAGTCGAGGGTAATCAAAAACACACAAAATCTCTCACTTTTCAAAAGGTCCTATGTACATAGAAACCCCATGGTGCATTGGTGGTTTTAAAAAGTGTTCTAGATTGGAAAAAAATCAGCAAATAAAGCTATGATATTCAGCTAAGCTTTAAAAAATTCTTAATATTTTTACTTACAAGACCAGCTTTTCATGATAATTTTACATACATAAAAAATGTGTTTTTTTTTGCCAAAATCGCCAACAAAACGCATTGGGCCAGACTAAATCGGCACGGATCACCCCACACCACAAAATACGAGTTTGCGGGCCAAAGTACAAGGAACTCCCAGGCAACATTTGTGCCAAATCGGAACCCTTTTGCTCTGGATCCTGCTGGTTTTTTTTTTTCATTTAATGACTGAATTGAAAAATGCTACAAATGAAATATGACAACACATAAAATTCAAGACAAGTTTTTCAAAGCTTTTTGAATTTCGGATAAAATGAAAACACTTTTGTTTTGTTCTTTATCGACACATGTACACTGTACACACATCTCATATAAATATAATTTCAACTTGCATACTATTTACAGCACTCGCACTATCACTCTCGTGTTTTCGTTTTCTACATAGTATTTTAAATCTATTTATATTAATATCACATTTCTCATGTGGATATTAAATATAAAGTCTTTACTGTGTTCCCTCCCGATTGCCTAACACTACTGCTAGTTTTATTTAAGTATTTCCTCACGGACGTAAGCCCCGCCTTTTTTATCTACACTCTAGCTATAGGAATTCTCTTACACTGTTGTTGTTGCTGTTTCTGTTGTGCGCAGCACCGTACCTACTACTAACAAAAACAAAACAAAAAATTGGGAGTATGGTGAGGGTGTAATAATTTTGCAGCGAATTAAGTTTTGCCTAAATGTTACGATTAAGTATGACCGGGCATCAATGGTATGGCATTTGCGGTAAGCACAACTAAGCTACGCGCACACAGTAAGTAACCAATCCGAAAATGACAACACAAAACTGAAAGCAGTCTATTAAGGGGTTTTAAGTAAATTTAGTTAGCCTTTGCGTGATTTCTGCACCTAAACTAGTTTTTTTTCTTTTCTTTTTTATTGATACAATTTACTATTGGCTAGAAATGGATAACAAAGCTCTAAACGTACACAGGAACTATTTAAAAACAACTGAAACTAACTAACGCACGTTACTTCTTTACACAGGGAACTCTTCAGGATTGCTCGTTCACGGTAAAAATGAAAACAGATGTTCGCTGCCTTGATAAAGTGAAATCCTTCTTTTGGCTAAAAGTTATACACTGTATGTGTATGTGTTATTATTGGTAACATCCGGGCAGCGTTTGCGCTTTCAACGGTTCTAGAGGCTATGGCTGTGGTTTGTCTTTTAGTTGCTTAAAGTTTGGGCTTGCTTTCTTTGTGCTCTCTCAATTTGTGTTGGACGAGTTTCAGTAGCATGTTTTGTACAGATGATGATGAAGTATTTGAATCGACCTGATGAATTACTTCGAGCACAATTGTACACCAAAATTCCTCGAAACGGATCGACAATCAACCGCGAGAGCTCATCTGATGAAGCATTATTGATCCTTTTTTTTCCTAACTTACAAACTAATCACATAAATTAGGTTTTCGCACTAACTACTGCTCCTAGGATTAGGGAGATTTCAGATTCCTTGGCAATGCTGCTGCCAGCCGCGCTTCTTCTCTTATTTTCTTCTCATTAATCGCACTTTTATAGCTGCCGCTGGAGAGAGAGAATGGTACTACTGGGGGGCCACGGGACGGTATCATCCACCACGTGATCAGGGCAGGTTCTTGTCGCCACCTGCGCAGCTCGGCAGCTTCCGGTACGAGCCGGCAATGTTTTCAATATCGTCCAGCAGGTACTGCTTGTCCTCGGCCTTCGAAGACGACTTTTGCAACAGGTTCGTGTCGAAGCATGGCTGCAAAAAAAAAATCCCGAATTATTTATCACCTAAAAACATCGCGCACAACGCACCGTTTCGCACACGTTCATGTTGCAGCAGTTTTCGATCGTGATCTCGCACTGGGTGGCCGGTCGCGACGTCATCTGGGTGTGGTTGCTGGTCACCTTGAAGCGTTTGGTGATGCGAGGGCGGCCCTCCTCGTAGAAGCGTCGCACGATCAGCAGGATCACCATCAGGATGAAGAGCGAGGCGGCGAACGCGAGCGAAGCGTACACGACGGTCCGGTTGAAGGAGTTTTTGCAGTAGCTGATTTGGGGCTCTACGAGCTGTTGTTGCTGCTGCTGAGAGGATAGTGGTATTCTAAGGAGGAAAGAAAAAGGAGAAAAATGTGAAATTGTTATTTTTTTTAATAACTGGTTCAAAGCACCAACAACCTTCAAAAATGGTAAAAAAACAAATTCAAGCCCTCTTTTCAAAAAAATTAATCAAAAAGCAGTTCCATATAAAAAGAACACAACACAAAAGCGCTCGGATCAGGCTTAATTTTGGACATATATGTTTTGTTGGATCATTATATGGTGACCTAGGCCATGTTAGGATGAACCAAATAAATAGATTTCAACAGATTTTAGCTAATTTGGTCGCAAATAAAAGGTATTTGTTAGATTTTCAAGGAAACCCAGTTCAAAGTTTGAAAAATTTATCCTAACGTGTGTATAAGTCGTATGAAATGTTAAGATGCCTTTTGAAAACATGAAAATATGTTTGAGCAATTCCATGTCAAATAGGGAATCGATTGTCTCTAAGATTTTAATGAAACTTTGTAGACATTTTGCCCTGGGTGCAGAATAGTTGTCCGTAAAGCGGCCTCAATTTAGAACTGTCAAAGTGGAACCAATTTACTGTTTGAAAAATGATACCAAGAAGTGGCAAGTATTGTAATCGATCTATGATTTATTTTGTCAGGAATAAAAAAGTCGAGGGCGTCGAGCTTTTGAGGTATTCGAAGTCAACATTTTTTTAGAAAAAGGTTGTAATCGAGATTGGCATAATTTGTCGCTAACATTTAAATAAGCGCTATGTCTCACGCAAAACCTATGTTTATGAGGTTTTTTGAAATGTTAGCGACGAATTATCAATAGCTATGAATGGCACCAGCTAAATAATATTGAATAAACTTACTCCGATATTATCACTGCGCTTCAATGATACAAAATCACGGAACTTCCATTCGGTTGCTCTTCAGATTCATAAAATTCCGCCCACTTCTGACGCAATTGTTCGTCACGTGGAAAACAAAGATTGACTCTTTTGGCCGCCCATCATTTAGTCTACGAACAAAAAAAGCGCAAAGCACTTAATTTTTCAGCGAAAACTTTAAAATCAACAGATCCAAAATGTTTCAAAACAAGTCACTTCAGCAGCAAAAAATATGTCACGCTTGAGCTTGAACATAGCCTTCTACTTTGTTTATGTTTACAGCTGTAGTGCAGTTGTATTAGTGAAGAGCAGTGGGGATCATTCGGAAATCACGTTACGCATTCTGTCTTTTCAGCACCCAGATTTTGCCCTACGCAAAAATGGAGGCAGTTGCACTCTAGAATGACGTTTTAAGAAGGGTTTCAAAAAAATATGTTTGTATTTCGTAATTTGAATATTGCTGTATCTCGAAGCCGAAGTGGTCAGACAAACTTGTAGGAAATTTGAAGGGCTTTCTGGAAGAAATAAACTCTCTGCTTCTATGAGATTTTTTGGTTCTAAGTTTAATAGTCAAATTTGCAGTTGAGCCCACGATTTATTTTGGTTTTTTTTTCGTGGAATTAGCCTAAGATGTTACAAAAAGAGAAAGGTACATAAATCATTTACTAAAACTTTTTTTTAGGTACTCAAATAATCATATTTTTTCGAAAAATTTCATCTAAAAAAACATATTCAAAAATAAGAATTTTTGAAAACGGGTTTTTTAAGTTCATTAAAAAAGAACCTAAAAATTCCTCAGTGTAATACCCACTTTACCCAAGACACCAAAATTCGTTATCAAGATAAAGATATTTCGTCGCCGTCATGCTAACTTGTCGTACGTGCATATAAAAGTAGTTTTAATCTTGTCGTGCTATCTTGTCACTCCCTGAAAATTGATGTAAGTGCGACAAAAGGCCAAAGAGATTTCAGGTCAGAATGCGTTTGACGCACGTACAAGCTAGACTACCGTAAACATGTGTAATTATAACTCGGGACTCCAGCAACCAACTTCAACCAAACTTCGGGAAAATGCACAGAATGGTCAGCCAAACCAAACGTGTTTGTTATTGTTTACATTGCGTTCTCTCGTTTTTGTTTATTCAAGGTCAAACATTAAAACGTGTTTTTCTCGGAATGTTAAAATGGCAGGAGCGATAAGATAGCACGACGACGTCGATTTGAATATCTCTTAACCCTCTAACGCCATGGTAGAACCAATGCACCAAGCCATTGAGATCGAATTACTCGGAAATGTGACTAATTTTCAACTGCTTCCTTTTACACATGTTTAGGAAACATATAACCAACTTTCATCCACTTTGATGAAGTAGTTCCTACACGTCTTCGGTGTGTGAGTTCGACACCTGCACTCGTCAATCGCCAGTCCAGCCAAGCTATTTCTGAGATATTGGACCAGAATTTAATAGGGACCTACATAGGGAAATGAAATGTTCTGGGAGAAATTTCAAACACCCAAAGTCATTCAAATTTAAGGTTGAAAAACTTGTAGTTTTTCTTTCGTGCTTGCACTTTTTTATGAACTTTTTTTATGCACTTTTTTTAAACATAACAAAAATTACCAGATTATTATCAACAACAGTTTTCCAATACTTGTAATTGTTATAAGTCTCGTTTTTTTGCCAAAACAATTTTAAATTGATTCCAACCTTGTTCTTGCATGATCTTGTTGCTCGATTGGAACCCCGATTTGACAGTTCGATTGGAACCCTGAGAGTGACATTTCGCCTCTCCATATAGGCTCTCTAGAATTTAACCATTTATTTTTTTTTAACATATAAAAACCCTGTGCGCTAGATGGTTAATATCCTTTTTATATGGACAGTTGCTAAAATTGTACGGAAACTTTCATGGACTAACTTATGATGAAAAAATATCGCTTTCGATCGTGGAAAATGTACATACATAGTTTAATCCAAATTAAAAAAAAAAACTTACTTAATCCACCTATGTGGTTGGAGCCTTCCTCACTTATTACCAACAATGGCTGGTATGAATGAATTGTAAAAATATTTCATCTATTTTTTAGATCCGGAATAAAAAAGTACATAAATATCACTTAAGTGGCCATACCTCGAGACAGGGTTGCCAGATCTTCAATGTTTTGGACTCGTTGGAAAGGTCTTTTGATAATCTAACCAACGATGGGTTGGATGGTGGATCCGGACATAGTTTACATACATTTAAATGAGATCCGGATATTGGGGCGGTGGGGGCAGTCCCGCCCGTGTGGATCAATCGGACCGCGCACTGGACTCACTTTCCAGAGGTCGACGGTTCGAATCCCGCGGCGGGCGCTCTAAAATTCTTTGTGTAAATATGGGTATTCGGCGCCGTCGCTCCGTGCCATACTTTCATACCCATTCTGCCCCGCACCCTGGAAAAGTAGTCGAAAAAACTTTTTTTTTAAAGTGGCTCAAAAACAGTGGCTCAAAAACAACATTGAAGGGTACATCCCAAAGCATAAGCCTACTACACTGAATTCATAAGTATTCATGTTTTTCTATGGTTTTTGGCGCATTTTACTTAGGCGGGCCATTCTGCCCCCCCTGCCCCTATGTGAAGCCAAGTTTTTTAGTAAAAATTAAATAATTACAGTAATGTTACTGACCAAAATGTTTTAAAAACATCAATAAATTTATTGAAATTTTTTTGGTTTACATTTTATGTCTTTTTTCGATCTGCGGTTCTTAAATTCAAAATTTGCAAAAAGTCTTAATTTGCCCCAAAATTGTCTATCGAACGCTATGTTGAACGCAGAACTTTGCGCGATGTCATCACAGTCAGCATGACATCGACCATTGAACAAAGCCTGTAGATTATTGGGTTGACGGTTCCTGCAAAAATAGAACTGGAGCGAAGTCCATCCACCGTAGCAGCCAGACAGACAATTTAGTTCCAGGCTTACTAAAGGCTCTGCTAACCTCAGCGTTTGACGGTAAATTAAATCCATTTCGATAAACAAAACCCCCACTCACCCATCACAGTACGGCTGCAGCTCCGGGTTCCCGGTGTCCAGCGAGCAGAACCGCTTCGGAATCTCGCACCGCTTGCCCGTGTACTCCGCCCCGCAGCGACACTCCACCAGCATGGTCTCGTTGTTCAGCACGCACTTGCCATCGTTCAGGCAGTAGTTGTTGCACGTGTACTCCTCGCACCGTTCGCCCCGATAGCCCACGTTACACTGGCACTTGGGCGAACCGCCCTCCTCCACCATGCACCGCCCATTGTAGCAGTAATCCGACGTGCAGATTGCGGTCTCGCACCGTTTGCCGCTGAAATTCTTCGGACAGGCGCAGGTTGCCGTCGCATCGCTGAAGGAACAGTTTCCACTGTTGAGGCAGAAGCCGTCGCACTTGCTGCGATCGCAGCGTTCTCCCTCGAACTTGGCGTCACATTCGCACGTTGGCCGGTTGTCCCGACCGATGACGCACTTGCCGTGCACGCAGTAGTTGTTGCAGATTGGGATTTCACAAAAGTTGCCCTGGTATTCGGGCAGGCAGATGCAGCTGTTGGTGTTGTGGTTCAGGATGCCGTTGTTGAGGCAGATGATCATCTCGGGTTTAGTCGAGGTTGGTTTGTCTGCTTGGGGCAGTTCTCCATCGGATTCGCGCTTTACGTTGTCCAGGATTTTGGCGATCACCGACTTGCAACTTGGGTTGTTGTTTTGGTGGTTTAGCAGAAGGGCTGACTTGATGATGATGGCCGTGGGACGGTTTCCCCGGTAGACGACGCGACTTTGGGTGGAGTCTGATTTTAGCGTTTCGTGAACTTCGCCGACCTGTTGGTCTACCCAGTACAGGTACCGGCTGTTGAGCGCAACGTGCGTCGGCGCCTTATCGTTCTCGCTGATAAACGTCTTGACATCTTCGACCTCCAGGTTTACGCTCTGGATGCTGAACGCGCGGCCAAACTTTTTCTCTACCCAGTAGATGCGATTGCTGTAATGGTCGACGGCGATTCCCTTCGGTTCGTACACGTCTTCGGTGTGCGAGTTCAGCACCTTGCCGGCCATCGTCGCCCGGACCACGTTGGACGTTTGCAGGTAGCTGTTGGTCCAATACAGGTGCCTCCTGCACTCGTCAATCGCCAATCCAGCCAGATCGTGATTGTCCTCCACCTTGGTAACAGTGCTGATCAAACTTCCCGCATCGGTTCCGTTTCCAACCTTATCGACCTCAACCGAATAGAGCGCATGGGTTCCCCGCTCCGTCCAGTACAGCTTCCGCTCCAGGTGGTCAAACACCAGCCCCGTAATGTACGACGTTTCGTCCGATTTTGGCAGTAGTTTCGTCACTTTGTGATATTCTTCCTGGGGATTGGCATCCAGTGAGAATATCCGAAACTTGGGATCCTTTAGATCGCTAAAGTACAGCTTTTGCTTCACTTCGTCGTACGCGAAGGCCGAAATGTGCTGAAACTGGTGGCCACCGGACGAGACCTGGGTCCAGTTTTGGTCGAAGAACAGTATGCCGCTGTCTGTTGTGATTATGGAATCTAGAAAAAAAGAAAGAGCTTATTAGTTTAAGATTTTCCAGCATTTAATTCTAAATAAAAGTATAATTGAGAAATTCTCGTTTGTTTGGCGTTTAGGTTGAAAAAAAATGAAACCATAACCGTCTAATCACACAGAAAAAAGTTGTATTTTGGATGGTTGAAAGTTTGTTTGGTTGAATATTAACTCTTTTTTGAGTAATTTTACAATAATCAAAGCATTTAATTTAAACAAAAACTTGGATACCAATCTTGTGAAAATGCAAACGAATTACAATAAGTCACGCAAAAAAACTGCTTATCGTCCGGCGATTTGAAACAAAACGATAAGATTACGCAAACAGCTGAACCGCCAAAGACAACATCAGATAGCCACGCTCCGGTTTAAGCCACGCCGGGTTATGCCTTCAACAAAATAGATTATATTTCATGCTCCTAGAAATTTATGCCACCAACCTGGCGGCAACAAAAGTAACAACGTGGCCTCCGATAGATATCAACGCACTGCAGAAAGTCACGTAGCCAGTTTTCACACGCGAGGAGCCTTCGCCACAAATAAGTTTATTTTTCGGAATTTGTCGACATCAGGTCGATGTTCCTATGGAAGGTGACCCGCGTAGACCAAAAACCAATTATTTGATTGGTAACTTTGAGTCTTTCAATGTAGTAAAAATAAAAACACTCGAATCGCAGGATGGAAACGCCAGACACTTGCCAATCGTTAATAGATTAAGTTTACGAAATAAGTGTGGCGTGTTTAATAAATAGATTAGGCCGCGTGAATTTCAAGAGTGCTCTACTATCAGTAGTACGTGGATTATTTTTAGGAGACGCAAAAGGCGCGCGATGTACTTTCCATTCTCGCCGTCACACCGGACATCGTGTCTAGAATGTTGGACAGCAAAGAACATAAGCATGGGCGGGGAATTTCACGAGATGATTGATTTTGTTTACGGTTCTGATAATCTTGTTGCATCATAAGAACCTGTTTATAATTTAACAACAAAATAAGAAGAAATAAAAAAAGTGGAAGTTGATCCATGACCGCCAAAAGTGAGCGAGTCATTCTTCGTCGTAGATTTTTTTTCTCATTATAGCCGCCTATATTAGCGGGCAATGTTTTTGAAATTATAGCACCAATGACGCATTCCATGGCGAGATATCAAATTTAAATTCTTTTCAACACACCCTCCTTGAATAGCAATGCGAATTAGAAGGAACAACATGGAGAAGGATAGCATTTAAAAAAATGTAAATTAACAGATATATTTGCATTTTGTAAAATATTCTTACTGAAAAGTAAATTGAACTGATAATCTGATTGTTTTGCTTACGAGTGTAGTGAGTGCAGTGTAGTTTCGAAAATTTGGAATTAATAACATTATAGAAATACCGTTAACTTTTTTGCTTCTATTCCGTTCATATTTGTCAGCTATTATATTATAAAAGAAACATTAAAAAAAGTATCTGCTGTGGTATGTGAGCAGCCCCTAGTATTTTTAAAATAAATAAACCTGTATTTAAGCACAAAAAAACATGATTCACGCATGTGAACAACAGATTTCCAATAACATAATGAAATCAAAACAATTATATTCATTTTTGTAACGTAATTCTAAAAACAACAGAGGTATACAGTCTGCAGGGTGGCCACTCAAGTCGGAAATTATTAATACATCCCAGTCACGACGTTCTAGCAGAATTCAAGCAGAGTTCTTACAGAGCTGGATATTCTTACAGCATTCTAACAGAAATGTTGTTAAATTTTGCATTATTTTATGAAATTCTATGTAATATTACACCATGAAATATGTAGCTCATCAGTATGAGAAATCTACTTGACCGAAATGGTAAGGTCATATATGCGTTATCCTTTTCATTATTCATCGGTCTGATGGCCGAGCGGGCTAAGGTGCCAGTTCTTACTCTTAGTGCTGGGTTTGAATCCGGTCGGTTGCATTTCTTTTTGTGTTTACAAAAGAGCCAAACATACAATATCACACCCTTTTGAAATGTTAGTATTGATTTAAAAAAATGTGTAAATACACTCAAACCTCGATGGTTTGACACCAACTGTTCTGGTCTGGTCAAACGAACGGGGTCACTTTTTAGTTTGACACCCCTTTTACACGGAGTTCACACATATTACATAACGTTTGTTTTGATATTGTGCGTGAGCGCCGTGTAAAAAGTGACAGTTCGTCACTTTTTACAGTCGACTCTCTGGTTGTCAATATCCAAGGGACCGTCGAGGAAGAGAATCATCAGTTTACAGAATGATTTGAAATGAAGACTCGATTGAAAATATTTTTTTCTTGATACCCAACTATGGGAGAGAATCATTGCAACGTCAATCAAACAAAAACAAACTAATGTCAAACACCCTTCAAAGCTTTGTTTCGCAAAGGAAAATGTGTATGCAAGCCATGCGAAAGTGAAATTATTGACAACCGGAAGAGATTTTTAAAGCAATCAGAATCCAAGGATCCAAGTCGAGGAAGAGATCATTCAAGCAAGAGAAAATATTGAGGAAAGAAGAGAATCGAAGTATTAAGTTTAGAGGGACTGACGAATTCATCGGTAAATAGAGCAATATTGATATCGAGAAGATCGACAGCCAGAGAGTCGACTGTAGTTTGACTTTGACCAAACTTAGAAAACATCAATTTACCTGGTTTTAAACATTTGCATGGCAATATCTCAACAACTAAGGGTCGTGTCAACAAAGATAAAAAAAAAAAAACAAAATATAGCGAATTTTCTCAGCTTTTCAGAAATATTTTTTTCAAGGGTTGGCAAATATTAGCACTAATTTAAAAAATGAAAAACTGCGACTATTTTCAAAAAAGTAACCTGAAAATGGCTATCGAGAAATTAAAAATAGAGATGTGAGCCGATAACATGGAGTTAAACTTTAGCAACTGTCATGGTAAACTTCACAGAAGCTTGACAGAAAGTTTAACTCCATGTTGCACTTTTAATTTCTCGATAATTTGAAAACGGTGCACTGTATCAAAATTTCACTTAAAGATGCACATCAACCAGAGCTTATGCACCCAAATTTTTGTTACAGACATTTTAGTACCGTAAACCGGGGTGACTTTGATAGGATTTCAATTAGTTTTTAGCATATTTTCCAACAGGTAAGGTTTTTCTCAAGATTGTTATTTTTAAAACATGTACTGGGGTAGACTGCACAAAGTCCATGCACTATTTCGGAATAAAAGTTTTTTCAATAATGTTTAAAAAAATAGTAACGTTAAAAATTCTTAGTTTTAATTCCGGGGTGACTTTGATAGTCATAGTTTTTCTTGTTAAAATCTTATTTAAGATGTTCAAACTTTATTTGTACCCTAAATGTACCATCACTAAAGTAGCTGATATAGTTTTTAAGAAAAAAAAAACAATGTTTATATTTAGTTAACTAGGTGTATAAGCTTTTAAGCTAAATACATATAAATTTAAGGTAAAATTGCTAAAAAGTCGAAATTTCGCCTAAAATTTGTTAAAACTGGTTTTGTTTATAAAATTATCGATTTATTTTGCATTTTTTACAGAATTTGAAGCACGAATCACAAGTTTTCGCATTTTAGATGAAATTTATTTAACTGAAATTGCTTATAAATTTGGAGATTTTTCTAAATGGTGTTTCAAAAACACATATTATTTATTATTTACAAATTTATTTAACCTTCTCCTAGTGGAAAATTGTCCAAAGAATCCGAAAATGCATTCCGTTTTCCGATTAAAAATCATGTTCATTGAGAAAATCATGACACTTTGAGAAGTTTAAAATAATGACTTTCATCAACATTTTCTTAACTATAGTTAAGGCCGATGAAAATATTTAAAAAAGTTTTTGTCCCTCGGCCCTGGCCGAGGTCAAGGGGGGAGCAAAAAAATAAAAAATATAAAAATTTAAATAACAAGCCATAGTCTTCACATTTAAATGGAAAAAGTGGTTTAAAAATTTAAATAACAAGCCATAGTCTTCACATTTAAATGGAAAAAGTGTTTTAAAATACATTTTACACTAGTTCAGTTGTTTTGCAATCTCTAGTTTTCAAAAAATCTAAGATCTGACAAAAATAAAAATTGTATCGAAAAAAAGGATTTTGCATCGAAAATTTTCTAAAAAATTTAAGATTTTTTAATAAACCCAAACATGCTAAAAATGATTTTAAACGCAGAAGAATGTATTTTAATTTGATTTCAGCTGGTTGCACTTGAGTTTTCATTGAAATTTTGAAGTTTATTGTAAAAATATTTTTTTTGCCCCCTGATTTTTCGGGCCAATTTTGAAGAGGGGAGGGGGGAATAAAAACTTTTAAAAATATTTGTACCAGCCTAACTAACTATTTAAACTTGTTAAAATTTTATGAAAAGTTCTTTGAACACTTCTCTACCACGGTCAGTATGTTTCTAAACCATTCCTTACGTATTTTAATTGTACTCTTCATTTTGCGGAAAAATCGCAAACCTATCAAAGTCACCCCGGCTATCAAAGTCACCCCGTTTTACGGTATCTTCAAAACTACGGGTACTATCGACATATTTTTTTTATTCATCCCCTAAGTAAGTAATTTACAAAAAAGTTTGACTAATTTTACAATCCCGTTGTTGCAGGGTTGGGTCCGTAAGTTTGACAATTTTGGAATAAAAAGACAACTTCCTTCATTGCTGTGCCCCCCCCCCCTTTTTGATTGCAAATTCGATTTTACATAGAAACATGAAGTTGAATATTTTATGCGATCAATATTTCGATTTATTTAATTAATAGTAATTTATAGCTCAGTCAAAGATTTTTTGCCCGTTCTGGAAATTTCTGAAAAGTTGGCAATTGATGTCCCCTAAAAAATATCAGATTTTTTTTTAAATTTAGTTTTAGTGACAAAAAGTGAAATTCAAAAATGATTTTTTTTTCAGTGTAGACCTTATCCATATCTACAACATTGTCAACGACACCAAATCGATCAAAAATTCTCTCAAAAGATACAGTCTTTCAATTTTCATATATCATTTTTGTATGAAAAAAAAAAACAAAAAAATCAAATTATTCGCTCTACAGCATTGCCTTGGCGTTCTCGATTGCGAGATTCCTACTCGAAACTAAGTGTCCGAAGGCTTGATTGTTGAGGCAATTGCAAACCTCTTTTTACACCTTAGCTTCCATCCACCCCGGGATTCGAACTGACGACCTTTGGATTGTGAGTCCAACTGCCTAACAGCGACTCCATCGAGGCAGGACCCAGGGAGACGACTCGCCTGCACCTGGACTGAGCTAATGACCTAACCTTCTAGGTTAGACCGGGGCCAACATTCACTTCCCCGTCCGACGGAAGGCGTGATCAGACAAATCTCGTCTCGAAAAATGCCACCGGGACCGTCTGAGATCGAACCCAGGCCGACTGGGTGAGAGGCAATTACGCTTACCTCTATACACCCGGTTTGTTTAAATCCGTAAGAAAAAAATGTTCCAAATTTGTGGATTTCAAGGGTTTTCTTTAAAAACTTGATATCTGGAGTTTTTTTTTTTGAAAAGGTGCAATAAACCAAATTTTCAGTTTTTGCTTTTTGGGTGTTTTTGAAACCGCCTTGAGTTAGGGGTATTAAAAACACCCAAAAAGCAAAAACTCAAAATTTAATTTTTTGGACCTTTTCAAAAAACCCACCAGAATAAAAGTTAAAATTTGAAGTTGTTTGATACAGCATTCAAAAGATCGCGAAAAACTTTCAAATGAAGGTAAAAGCGAATCATTAAGTTCAATTATCATTTTTTGTGATTTTTTGAACATTGGTCGATATGTAAACTGTTCCGAATATGAGGGATGAGTTGAAACCTTTTTAAAAATTCTTTAAACATTCAAATTATAACAAACATCCCTGTTTCAAATTTTAAAGAAAATATTTTTTGAGAGTGAAAATGTCTTGTTTTACGAACAATAAATAAAAAAAAATAATGTGGTTAAATGTTTAATGTTTTCCTTTCAAA
The DNA here is from genome assembly GCF_016801865.2 of Culex pipiens pallens. NCBI lineage: Eukaryota > Metazoa > Arthropoda > Insecta > Diptera > Culicidae > Culex > Culex pipiens. Next base: position 61,175,156 of record NC_068939.1, on the reverse strand, counting down.
TGAAAACAACACATTCATTTTGATTATAAACTAGACTATTCCATGTTTTGACTGCATCAAAAGCCCAAAAGATTGAGGCTCGATCAGAAAATTACGATTTGAATGTTGTAACGTTAGAGGTGGATTGACCATTCAATGCTTGGAGCAAACCCATAATAAAAATTACCAGTAACGGTTTTTTATATAATTAATTTGTATCAGCAATTTACAATTCAGAAGCGTTCTCAATAAACATGTTTACCTCAATATTGTTAGAAAATTCCGAAAGCATTTTTGAGCAACCTGATATGATTCAACAAATTCTAAACAATAATATCTGGTTGGGATTAACAAGCCTTTAATAAATTCCACAGTTCAATAACAGGATCAGCACCTCAAGCAAAATAACCAATTTAAACTGGTTTAACCAGTGTTTAGTAGATTCATAACGGATCCGCTGCCGCGTGGGTTAAGATTGATAGACACCATTAGTGAGATAGAGGATACAAACAACAAAATTCACTTTACTATAGTAGAAGCGGAAATTAAAGGTATCACCATGCTAATCCTCCAGTCAGCCTGCGAGTTCTGATTCTTGCGGGGCATTCCTTGTACCTTACTTCCCTGTTGCTCGAAGAGTTCAACAGACAGTTAGATTTACGCGGCCGCGACTCACAAAGTCACGAAATCGACAGGTGCGTTCATTAAGCCGCCGCCGCCGGTGAACGCTTCTCGAACTGGAGCTTTGATTGGATAATGGTGAAATAAACCTGCCTCAACACAAAAGAAGCATTTAATGAAAACGTGTGTCTCTTAATTTTTTTTGCGGGCCGGAAATGAGCTCGGAAGTGTTGCAAGTTGAACGGTTTTTTGGCGCGCGCGAATGGCCTTGATCGTGAATCGCGTTTGTAAAAGTGACCGGTGAGTTGGCACAACTTGCATCACGATGAGTTGGCCGTACAAATATGGCTATCTAATCTTGCTTTTTAAACTCTCTTGAATTTTTACGATAAGATTTTTGCACGAGTGGCGCCAGGAGTACAGAAGGGCAAACACAAATATTTCCTAATCAATGCATAGGGGCTAGAAAAATGATGATTTTTGATAAAAAAAATTTCCAATTTAGAATAAGTCGTAGTAAATTTAGTCCAATCATGTCCCACAGTGCCGATGCACCCTCTCACGATCTCCGCGAGCAAAAAAACTCAATTTAACCGTTTAATTGCGTTAAGAATTTGATCGAATCCACTCACAATTAGTAAAAGAAGCATTCTTTGTTGTTCTCTTTAGCCGGTTCAATGGCACTCTGTAGGCATGAGTTGAGCATGCGACTCGTTGTCTAGAGCCTTAATTGCTGCACTTTACCAGCCACCGCCGGCAAGTGAATGGTCGAGCCTTTCCGCGACATCATGACATCCCGTGTGACAGGTTCTCACGACCTGTTTGGGTTTGAGTCGTGCCTCCACAATTTAACTGTGTTTGACGTAAGATTCATGCAATCTCATTCGCTCGATCGAGTTTAGTACATATTTAAATTAGTTTTAGGCACATTTCCGCAAATTCAGAGTAAGAAGTTGAAACTTTGCGGAAGCATTCAGTAGTCGGCGGACACCTGGTCCGAGAAATTGCACCACAGGGAAGTAAGAAAAGGTAGACTTTGTTCAATACGGTTGGTGCAAAATTGGCATTGTTATTTTTTGAAGAAAATCTGATTCACACTATCGATCGACATGAGATCCGGCACGTGTAAGGAATTGGTTTGATTGACACTTTCAATTGATAAGATAGCTAGAAATTGTCAAAATTTATTTCATGTATGAGTCACTAAACGAGGCATTTTTATTACAGTTTAAAAATGCAGGTTTTATCAGTATTTTATGTTATATACTGTGTAAGCAATACAGTTTATTTGCTCGATTTACCTTCAAAACAATGCTATTTTTTATTTGCAATAATTTGTAAATTATCTGAATGACATTAAACACCTTTTAAATTGAACAAATTGCAGTTAAAAGTGACGGTCACTAAAAGCCACATCAGCCATTGCCTTCACTTCAAGTGTAAAATGTTTAACAGTAGGGCAACAAAACAATTTGTTGAATGTATTTTCAGGCAAATCCTTTTAAACACATTAAAGTTTTAGAAAAAAAACGAAATAACATAAGTTGTCACAAATTTGCCTCTTTTCAAGAAAAAAAAGTACATTCGCAATGATCCTTTACCCTATTATTGAAACACAGCAGACCGCTGGTCTCCGTTGCCATGGTCACAAAGTCAAGTGCTGCACCATGATCGTGAAAATGATCCCCTGCAGGTGTGTATTACACCGGGTAAGTACAGTTAAAAATATTAAAATTTAAAGTAACATAATAGTAAGGTAAGACTGTCAATTTAAAAGTTTTCTTTTATTGTGTTTTTTAAACACGGTTTGAAGCACCTTTCTTGAAGCGTGTGTACACGTGTGGCAGATTTCGTACAGTGGATAAGTATCGCGCACTAGTATGAAATCTCCGATAAGCAAAAACAAAAAAAAAAGAAACAAGTTGTACGTCAGTACACGCGAGTACTTAGCAACTACAAATCTAGAAGAGCTTAGCACAAACAGAGTTACCTAATGTGTTGGGCGCATGTAGTTGTAATCGAACTGTGTTTTTTTTTTTTTTTTTTTTTTTTTTTTTTTTTTTTGGCCCACCACAATCCCCCACACCAAAAAGCTCATTATTCCAGAGCCCCCTGGTTATGGACGCAAACTAATTTCAGCTCGAATTCAAAATGATAATAAAGCAATGTAATAAAAAAAATGAGCTGACTTTACTAGGATGTGCGGTAGTTTAACTACTATTAACTTTTAGGATGGTATCCCAGTGGAAGCTACTTCCTTTTAAGGGAACCACAACAATGTAATGATTTGTTAACGCTATTGACGGGTTAATAAAATTAAATGACGATTAGTTGAAAGTTTCGTTTAATTTTTGTTTATAATGTTGTTTGATTATTTTTGTTTGTTATTTTTAGCACATTTAATTTCTAAAGAAAACCAAGCAGTAAAGTCGTGAAATTCTACAAAATTGGAGTCCCACTAGATTGGGAATTCCAACTGAATTACCCATTCAACTTTTTACTCTCCAAAAGGTCCACTCTGACTGCTTGCGAAAAGACACGTAATTTCCAGTTTTGGTTTTGCCGGCAGTCAGTTTGTTGTTGTTATTGTTGTTACCCGGGGTATTTTCTGTCTAGACGATACAGTCAGAGCAGCAAGGTAAGGTTATCTTAATGTATGCAACAGGTAGCTATCAGGACAGAACGATTTGCGTAAATTATACGGACTGATTCGTTAGCAACGATTAGATTTTTTTTACAAATGATAGATTGAAGGAAATTTTGAAACAAAATTATGTAAGGCCGTTGCAAATATTTTTCAAAGTTTATGTCGCCCCCCCCCCCCCCCTGAAAAAAAAATTCAAAAAACTTCAAAATTTCCATGAAATTAGAAGGCTAATTAACTGAAAACAATCTAAAATGCATTTTTCTGCATTGATAATCCTATTTAGCATATTTCAGCTTGTTTTGCATTTTTATAAAATTCCAATGTACAGCATCGCAAAAAAATATTTTTCGCAAAAAATAAAACTTTCGTCAATACTTAGATATTTTGGAAACTAATGATGGCAAAAAAAACTGGACAGGTGTATAATGCATTTTAAATCACGTTTTTCATTAAAATGTTTTAACCATGGCTCGTAATTCCCCCCCCCCCCCCCTAGACTTTAGTCAGAGTCGAGGGACATAAACTTCAAAAAATATTTGCAACGGCCTAAGTTAATTTGTAAGGATTATGCCTACAGGCCCCACCAAAGCGAATGTCCATAGAACAAGGGAATTTTTGGAACCAAATTATTTAAAAAAAGAAAGCGGTAGGTTTTTTATGTTACTGTGGAATGAGCACACATGACCAGAATGACAAAGACCAATATTACTGCCGCTCGAAGCTAGTCCGTGCCATATGTAACTTCGTCAATTTTGAGGTAATGATGCAGTTCGGTTCGAATATCAGAAAAACCAATAAAATTTAGTACTTTGTTCTAGAAAACCGGAGAAAATCCACTTTTTCGTAAAATTCTAACACGTAGCCTTATGGGCGGGACAAATTTGACATGCGTTTTTCTCGGTTCGCTGTTTTTACATATGGGACGGACTCGATTAGAGCGGCAGATTAGATAACAATCAATTTCGAAAAATCTATATATTCTTTCATTTCATTTGTCATGTTCAGTATCAAAAACTATGTAGTTTGTCAACCATATTGCAAAAAACTCGAAAAATTCAAATGCCCCCCTTCGGAACACGTCTTAGGGCAACGGCCACTCCAGGTTGTGGCCAATTCAGTCAAAATGTCAATTCAAGACGTGGAGAGGGATTTATTCGTAAGAAATTATGTTTTACCGGCATGCATAAAAATAATTTTATTACTGCCCACCATTGAAAAAACGGCTAATATTAACTTTTGGCAAAAACGAGATATTAGCAGGTAGAGGATGTTCCAACGCATCTTATGGAACTTGAATTTCACTGAAATAGGTAGTGTTTAGACTTGGCTGCCGATGTGAAAAACCAAACGGCTTGGCTGCCGATGTGAAAAACCAAACGGCTAATATGCCACTCTTATGGGAAATTGCCTTGACGGAGATTTTGTGACTAACACTAAAACGCGTTTTTCTCGGAATACTTGATTTGGCATAATAGCCGAATTTTCAAATATGGGCAGATTAGAGCGTCCAATTTCCCGGGATCACAAAATTCCCGGGAAACGGTAAATTTTCAACAAATTTCCCGGGAAATCCCGGGAAATTAGAAATTGATCAAAAATTGTTCTTAACCTGGTTCCGATTAATATTTTGCAACAAAGTTGTATATAATAGATACTTATATGGTCAAAATAAGTGTGAGGATCAACCAATGCCTTGACTGCTTAAAAAAAAACAAGCAACTTCAAGAAAATATAAAATTTTCCTAAATTTTTAAGCTGTCCTTCTGTTTGTACATAAAATCAAAAACTTTTTTTTTTCGTTAAGATGCAGGTAAAATGAATCCATGATCCAAAACCATAAAATTGCTTTTAAATTTGTTTCTGTGATCAGTTTGAGAGAATATGATAACGAATAATATTGATAATCAAATTGAAATGAAAAAAAAAAATAATGAAAATAATAAGTTTTTCTTGGCAAATATTTTTATTCAGAACAAATCTTACTGGTTTGAGCTTATGAATAAACAGATAAGCATTGAATTTACCTTGAAAATCAGCTTTTCACTTGAAATACCATTTTAATGCAATCACAAATATCACAAATATTTGGAGCGAGTTTTGCCTTCCTCACCTCACTGAGGAAAGGCTATAAAATCACTCGAAAAATGAACTTCTTAAATAGGCCTCGTAGACCCACCTTCACGTATACCTACCGACTCAGAATCAAATTCTGAGCAAATGTCTGTGTGTGTGGATGGACGTAGATTTTTTTCTCACTCACTTTTCTCGAAACTGGCTCGACCGATTTTGTCTGGATCTGTGATTTTAGGTCCGTCTACAGGTCCCATAGGTCATATTTTCATACCATTATGTTTATTAAAGTACTTCAAACGTTATGCTAAAAAGACGATTTTGACTAAAGTTCGCAAGATTGTAAAAAGGGTGGTTTTTGTAAGAAAGGCCGTAATGCTATACATTTTTAGACATGTATTTGAAAGACCTTTCCAACGAGTCCAACCGTATAAAAGATCTGCTAACCCTATAAAAAGTTATTAGCACTTTTTGGAGATCGGATCTCAGATATTTTGATGAAAACGTTATCCGAATCTTTCATGCGATCAGAAGACCTTTCCAACGCGTCCAAGACATTGAAGATCTGACAACCCTATCAAAAGTTTTAAGCACTTAAGTGTTATTTATACACTTTTTGGAGGCCAGAGCAAAGATATTTTGATGAAAACGTTGTCCAAATATATCATGCGATCTATCTTTGGATAGGTAATTAAAAGACCTTTCCAATGAGCACGAATTGGATTGGAGATCTGACTACCCTATCATAAGTTGTAAGCACTTAAGTGTTATTTACGCACTTTTTGGATTTTGGATAGCACCCTTTAAATGTGAGGAAGGCGCCAACCACCTAAGAGTGGATTAAGTAACGTTTTTGAAATATGTTTGCATGTTTTGGGCATCTTTTTTAAAATATAATATTTGTATATGAAGTACTTTTTTAATGTTTTTTTGATGATTCAGCCTAATAAATGTATTCGGCTAAAAGAATTTTCATTGCAAAAATAGTAGTTTAGTAATTTTATATTCAAACCTCATACGCCCTTGGTATGTCTAGAACTTCACAAATTTTCAACTTTAAACTAATTCCTCGAATACTATTAAACAAATTGACCTCATATTTCTTGCTCATCGCTCTTTGAGAAATTTAATGATATCAATTTAATTTTTATCCAATTTGGTCATGGTGAACAAAAACATTTTTATTCCGTATTACCGTAAATTTTGTTGCCCAATCAATAAACAAGATCTATTCCCAGTTGTGAAAGCATCAAAAATTAATATCATCTGAAATAAACCCTGACATGATATTTTTTGAACAACTGATGAGTTGAATAAAACAGTAAATAAATTAAAATAAAATAAATGGAGTTTTTTCTTTATTTTTTTTGTGATTAGAAAAAGTTTACCAAAAAGTTTAGAACATGTATACTTCCGCATAAACTTTGGGAATTCCTGGGAAGTTTACAAATGTCCCGGGAAACGTGAATTTTTTTTTTGAAATCCCGGGAAGGAAAATTGGACGCTATAATAAAAATATATAAAAACTAAAATATTCTATCGGTTAAAATTGCATTTTCATAAAGTTAAAGTTTTTGATTTTTTGGGATTATCGATCTTTTAAAAAGTATATTGTTATAACAGATTTGTAGATAAATTTCATACTTTTAAAACCCTGTATAATTTGTGAATCCGTTTTATTTGTCGAAAGATGTTCTGATCTTAACACAACTATATTTAGGATGATTTTTGAGTTACATCAATGGTCTCAGATCATCAAGGTCACTGAAAGTCCTTATATAAAAAGATGTTGAATATCTTTTGACAATCGAGACGGGTTTACTAGCTTTAGGGAGGGGTTTTAAAGTCAAGAACTTTCTCTACAAATCTGTTATAGTTAGGACACTTTAAAATCCTTACTATTTAAAATTCTATTTTTTATTTATACAGATTCTGATTCAGGCCGGTAAAAAACAATTTTCGACTTATAATGCTCCAATTGGATACCTCGGCTTATGATAATTTTTTTTCAGACACGCCTTACAATTTTCACGTCTAATTAAAAAAAAACTATTAAATTTGCTATTTCAAAATACATAACAAAACCTAAAGGTAGACTGATTTTCATAATAAAAAACAATAGTTTATATTAAAACTATTTCGGTCAGCAAAACCCAACCAATAATTACTAGCGATTGGTTGCGGTTCCTCGCCCATCAATCATTAATCGCACAAACGCACTTTACCCTCCACAAACCTCACCGATCACGATCGATCGATCGATCGATCGAGGGCTAATTTAGCTGGCTTCTAGAAGCTCGCCCGAAGCCAACCGACCATTGCAACATTGAACTCGTAAAATACTGCAGAGTCGGAGTAAAAAGCAGCAACGGTAGCAAAAATATAAAAAAGCAATAAACAATTGGCGGCGTTTATTTCTTACTTTCGCGTTAAATGCACAGAAAAAAAATGTTGATGTCAAAATTTATATATTTTGCTCAAGTAACGATTTATTGTTAACAAATGTTTGACTACAATTTGACAAAAATACAAATAAAATACTATTATCGCAATTAGCAAATTGAATTTTTAAATTTATTTTTTCTTGGTGCCGAATCAACTGGCACAACGATTGGCTCCGGACGCAGGCAAATTTGTGTTGCAAATTCCCACCCAGAAGAACCTCAAGACACGACAGACTCTCATAATTGACCGTTGGGCGGATTGCGGACTCATGGCCTTCTAATTGAGCATATTGCCATGAGTTAGTTGGGTTAAACGAATGAATGACAGTTGATTGGGGGCTTGGTTTTAGATTGATATTTAGATTTGAACAGAAATTTTAAAGTAACTTTAACGTTGTTCTTTTGATATTTTTTTTATATATTTTTGGCTTCAAACATGTCGTCAAAACACAATATCCATCCACATAATTCACCGCTTCAACATTGCAGGTTCATGCGCTCTTCCCCTTACTGTTCCAAACCAAAACATAGCCAGAATTCTCCACGCGTCACGTCTCCAGTTCACCATGCTCTCGGCCTGCTAAACGAAAAAAAATTTTGAGAAACCGAGAGAAAGAGAGTAAACCGCCAACGTGCTCCGAGGGTAGAGAAAGCATAGATCTCTATACGCGAAGTTTGGTGTTTGGTTGGACTACGTGACTGTTTGCTATGCTACGATGGCGGCTGCCGTCGTCGTCGGGTGGTGTAGTCTTTTTCAAAATCGACCACAGTGGGCTGTGCACCGTGGGAAAGTGCAGTGCAAAGCAGCACAGCAATGATTGATGATTGCGAACTGCATCAACAGGTGCATTCTTGGGTGCATTTTCGTTTCAACCTAGAGGGTCATTCTAAAATAATAAAAATATAGAAAATTAAATTACAATTCTAGGTTTCTACATTTGGGAGCGACAAAACTTTAAAAAAATATTAGCAGCGGCCTTATTACAAATAAGCATCAAAACAACTAAAACATCAACTAATGTTGCACTAAATGTGATTTGTGAAGCTATTAGGAGTGAAATAATTCATTAAAAGTAGTTTATGCAACAAGTTGCAAAAAGAAGATTTTTTCAGCACGAGTCGTACATTGACGAGTGTTGAAAAATTTAAGTTTTGCAACGAATTCCATACAACATTTTTAGCAATTCCGAAAAACACCCTTTGAGTGGAATTACAGGTCAAATGTTCATGTATTTTGTCAATTAATCGTTCAAATCAAAAAAATGTTGAAAAGTATTACTTTTTAAACCATGTGCTGAAAAGTTCAACTTTTCAGCATTTATTTTGAAAAGTGTTACTATTTGATTTTGTTATTTTTGGTACAGAAAAGCAGACTTTCTCATCGTTCAAGAATGACAGGAAAAGTAAGTAGTTTCACGAAGGAATTGCATACATTGTTTTTATAAGGCAAGAAAAGGGTGGTCCATTCTGCCTCCAAGTGGATTTTAATTTAATATTTCCACTACCAAGCCTCTAAATGATTTGAAGGTTCCGTTCTTGTTTGTTTACCTTGATAATAGCTCCCGGTAACATTCTAAGCACTGAACTAACTTTTTCAAACTATTTAACTTTTCAGAAAGTTAGTCATGTAAAGAAATTTACATTTTTGCTCATAGTTCAAAAAATACAATGAATTTAAACAATTTTCGGTTTGGTGATGTTATTTGACGCCTTATGGTTGGTCTAAATCCATTCTAAAGCCCAAAACCAATGATGGTCCATTCTGCCCCCCTGCCCCTACTTGATATTTTTGGTTTTTTTGAAAGAGCACATGATTTTTGTCTGCCTGTGTGGATCAATCGGACCGCGCGCTGGACTCACAATCCAGAGGTCGCTGGTTCGAATCCCGAGGCGGACGCAAAAAATTCTAAGTGTAAATATAGGTATTCGGTGCCCTCTCCCCGTGCCATACCTTCACACTTAGGAGACCCGGGAGGCGGAGTCTTGTCGCAAAAAGAACGATACACACCTGTGGATCCGTTGACAAAACCGCAAGGTTTAAGAGGGCCACATTATAAGGTGTTACGTCGATTCCGTTTTTACATGATTTTGAACCAAACTGCATGATTAGCTCAAAAGTGATGAAAATGTTGCGGGCGATTTTTTTTTAAAGTAAGTGCTCTGATTTGACTTAAGGGGTTACATACATGTCAGAGTTTGGTGAGAGCACACACTTTATTTTATTTAAAATCTGTTTTCAGGGCATTAAAATTTACCCGGGTTCGTCCTATCCGAAATAGGTTGGTCTAGATCTAAAAATTTGTTTTTTTTTGCATTTTTCACAAAAAAACACATTAAAAAAAACATGTCTTCGGAGCGGCTTAAAAAAATTAACATAGCTTTTTTAAGGTGATTAGTTGGACTTTTACTGATACATACATTTGAAAAGCATTGCTGAATAGACATAGGGATCAAATTAATATTTAATTCGCTAATTTGAAGGTCTCAGGAGAGTCTATTCAACTGAAAATGTTTTTTTATGGTTTTCCGTATGTTTTAAGTAAAATATTTAAAAAATGTGAATATTCTATATATATATATATATATTAGGGTGTTTCAGCCAAACATAAAAGTTCTCAGAATCAAGCAAACCGAGGTTCCCCTAGTAGAGGATACCCATAGGGACTCTCATGCCAAATATCAGCCCATTTGGTTGAGAATTGGCCTGTCCCCAGCGGTTCAAAGTTTACATGTAAATTACTATGGGATTTTTATGCTTTTCGTTCAATCGTTCCTACAGGTCTGGGGACAACATGGATTCACTCGGAATAAAGACAGGTGTGTAGGGGATTGTCCAATGAACACATTCCAGAAGGAATTAGGCTTGTCCATTCTGTCCCCAAGGTGCGCATTGGATCGACGTCCGGTGTCTCCAGAATCATCGATTCACCCTTCAAATGTACGCATTGTCCTTAGTATGCTATGACGGCTAGGAGAAAATTACGACGCCCCATGTCAGAAGGTGAACACGTGGCAGAGCATCTATTCGAGTTTTGGCTGAGAAACATTCTTTAAAGTACTAAAATTATAATTATTGATGTTCCTGGAAGAATTTCAACTATTCTAAATAAAGTAAAACGATGATTTTGTGTTAATAATGCAATCGATGCCTCTCCACGTGTTCATCGTCTTATATGGGGCGTCGTGGGTTCCACCTAGCCGTCATAGCATACTAAGGAAATGCGATGCTTTTGAAGGATGAATCGTTGGTTTTGGAGACACCGGACGTCGATCCAATGCGCACCTTGGGGACAGAATGGACAAGCCTAATTCCTTCTGGAATGTATTCATTGGACCATCCCCTACACACCTGTCTTTATTCCGAGTGAATCCATGTTGTCCCCAGACCTGTAGGAACGATTGAACGAAAAGCACAAAAATCCCATAGTAATTTCCATGTAAACTTTAAACCGCTGGGGACAGGCCAATTCTCAACCAAATGGGCTGATATTTGACATGAGAGTCCCTATGGGTATCCTCCACTAGGGGAACCTCGGTTTGCCTAATTCTGAGAACTTTTGGTTTTGGATGAAACACCCTAATATATATATTTTTTGAAATAATTCATCGGTTTTGGAAATATAAACAGAACTTAAAGTATACCATGCATCTCCATAGAAATGAATTCTCCGTATATTTTGGTGGAGTTCGGTGAATGTATGGAAATGCGCTATTTAAAAAAAATTAAAAATCATAAATGATCAAAACGGTAGAATGCACTTTAAACATTACATTTGCATTTGAGTATGAAGTTTCAACGAGAATGTTTTACTCTTGTAATTAACCTGGCCATGGTCTTCGTTTCGTACATACACTTATGGTACTTATGACCCAGAAATGTTTTTGGCTGCCAAAATTCGAAATCTTGACCGATTTTGGATGTCTTGGCCGCAAATGAAAGGTTAGAATGTTAACTTTGCGATTCCGACTGGCAGAACCGGTTTTGGGCACTGTGGCCACCGGGAACCTGCTACAACTGAAAAAAGTCCTTTTTGAGGCCCCGACTTTGAGGACCTGTATCTCCGGAACGATAACACATAGCGGGTTGCTTCCAGTTGCATTTGACGGGTAATAACCTCAACTTTAAGCTCCCGTAGAGATGATTTGTCAAAAATGGACACCGGTTCCGTTAACCCGGAACATCCGAAAAACATGATTTTTACAGCTTTTGTTATAAAATCAACACATTAGTCAATGTTTTCAACCGGATTTTATGAAAATCATTACATACGTACACTACATACTACTCCAGACTGTTTGAGAACGTTCCGGCCAACTGTGGCCAATCCGGAACCGGTTCCAGGGTACCACCAAAACGGTTCCAATAATGGTATCGCTAAAAACTCGTCATGCTGCATATCAAACTTCATGAAATTGAAAATTATGACCATCTAAGGTCATGCCGATATCCTCTGACTCAACCTGGTCACGCCGGAACCGGTTACCGGTGGCCACTGTGGGACACTTCCGGAGTATGCAGGGAAGCATAGCATGCGACGTATCAAACTTCATGAAATTACAGGTCCTCAAAGTCGGGGCCTCAAAAAGGACTTTTTTCGGTTGTAGCGGGTTCCCGGTGGCTAACCTTTCATTTGCGGTCAAGACATCCAAAATCGGTCAAGATTTCGAATTTTGGCAGCCAAAAACATTTCTGGGTCATATAGACCCGAGTACCATAAGTGTGACTTTTTTCTGGGGGGCACTTCCGGTGGCCACCGGAAGTCCATTTTTGGCTCAAATGTGTGTCTTGGTAAGATACACAAAGTCATAAAATTTCAGCTCTGTAAGTGCCAAAGGTCAAAAGTTACGATAACTTTTATCATGCTCTTGGGTCATATAGACCCGAAGACCATGCCCGGGTTAATATAATACAAAAGAACCACTGCCATTCTACGCATAATTGTCATATGTTCAAAAAAGGCAACTGAGAAAAACGCGATTGAAATGTTTTGACCGATTTCTGTGATTCTTCGCATAATTGTCCCGTAGGCCCTATTCGCCCTGTGTCCCTAATCGCCTCAGTTAGCAGTTTACCACTCTTATTTGTAAACAAGGCACAATGCTTCGTAAAACTAATGATGTCGTGAAAAATTCTTGATGGGACAGTAATGCATAGAAGTTTAACGATGGGACAAACAGACTTCATGTTGTTTTTACAGTTTTTCCTAGCAAAGTACTAATTTTTGTGGGTTTTTCTAATAGTATATGTCGAACTAAACTTAATCTTCCAAAAATTACATGGGCCAATAATGCGTAGCACGGCAAACTAGGTGTTAAAAATTCCTTATTTAATATTTTTTAATTTTTGATAATTTTAATGAATCATAAATTTTTATTTTTTCAATTTCAGGCACGATCCCAGCCCACAGTTCTTTCCATATGATCGAAAAAGGGTACACCAACCGGCTAAACTAAACGCACGTTCCATGAACGACGACGACCAACGGCGCCAATTTCGCACGACGAGCTTTGATCTCTCGATTGAAATCAATTCTTCTCAATAAATTTGCAAACCGAGTTCAGCGCCAATCGAGCACTCGGCTTAATTTGGGTGATTGTTTCGGCCAGTCTGACCTTACAATTCGCAATTCTGCACCAGTTTGAGTGCTCGAACTTTGGTTGATTTGGTGCAAGAATTTTCAACACAAATTTGCAAGATAACGTTGCTTATCAACCAAACGCAAAACACGATTAAAAATTATCGGTCTTTTTCGCTAAACGACACTTTCCACTGTACCTGTCCGCCCAGTGTTTTTGGAACCGTGCCGTGTGCGGTTCACCGAAAAAGGCTATACCCCGTAGATACACATTGTCGTCACAGCACAGTCTCGTAATCATGTGCTTGAGAGACTTTTACACCTTCTCAACCACATCGCCAGCTTTTCACGCAAGAAACACGCATTGCGAAATTAAGAAAAAGAGCGATTTTTTTTGTTGAGCCAGTGTTGTTATTATGAATATTTCTATCACTTTTAAACCTCGTTTTCAGGGTCAAAGGACACAGATATTTGGCGATTTTTGGTCGTGATTTCACTTTCGACGAGTCGATCACGTTCGCTCGTTGCTCACGTAAGATAAAGAAGGCGATTATTTTTAGATAAGCCAGTTCTTTTTCGCAAACCTCACATGACTTGACTTTGGTTTTTGGTTTGGTATTTGGCAAACTTACCCCAGTCGAGACCTGTGACATAACCGACTACGGCGAGCAGCGACAGCAGCAAACTTCTCGTGCCTGCTGGAACAATTCTTTCCTTCTTCATCGTTGCTTGGTGATTCCGTGGCAGTGCGGGTAATTTTTAGGGGGTAACTGGTCGTCACTCGGTGTGACTTCCGCTAGCAATGACCTACGTCGGACGACGACGGATGCACTACCTTCACAAAATCACTTTCTAAAAACTGGTGGCTAAACCTTAGCACCAATAACAAACCAAAACAAAACTAAACTAGCACGGCTCCTAATGCCGAATTAAGGACACACACTGGCCAAATCGCCACGGTTGATCGGTCGCTTTTATTTTTTGGGAGTGTGGCCAGCTAAGTACACCAGGTGGCGGTGAGTCGACGGCAGGACGACGGAACTCGCGCGAGGCACATAAGACTTGTTCGGCACTCGTAAATCGACTGGCTCGGCGGTGCACGGTACAGCGGACGAATATCAGACACGGGACTTTGACGGCTGTGAAATCCACGCGGAGAGGTTGGCCTGCTTGAGTCGTGTGATGGTGTTGAAGTGCCGGGTAGAGAACTGAACTGAACTAAACACCTATCGATTTAATACATGAGTCCTGTAAAAGAGAAAAAATATTCTATTTTAAATAAATATTTAAATAATATAAAAATAGTCACAATTACAATTGAAAAAAAAAATAAAATGAGCAAAAATAAAAAAAACCCTAACTCACTAACACAGACGTCAACAAACCTACCTATCCAACAAAACTGCCCAGAGCTGAGAGGAATATCTTTGCCATGTGCTTCCAATACTCTCTCGTTCTTCTCTTACTACGGCAAAACCCTCTCGCGGATTGTAAAACCATACACCGCGTGTACTTCACGCGTACTCTCGGCCATAGACAGCTGGCTCCGGGGTAGTAACGAGTACGAGGGATCCGATTCATTCATGAGTGAACCTGGAAAACATGTGGTCTCCTGGAACATGAATGGGCATGAATGGATTTATTGTAAGTTGGACTTACAACACAAATGACTGAAACATAGCATAAAGGGATAATGCATTAGATCTTATTTTTTCGTCTTTTCTCCCTTTCTTTATCAATAGAAACATTGTTTTTGTAAGTTTAAAACATCCTTAAATACGTTCAACATGCTAACTTGCCTGAGTAAATTTTACAAAATGAACTTTATTTTAAGTCCCAATGCATTTTAATTTTTAATACAGTTCAGTGTCGAATATCCCAAGTTTAATTTTCCGAAAATCGTGAAAAAATACTATTCGTATGTTTAATTCCCAATTTTGTTGAATAAAAATTCAAGTTTTGCGATCCTGTAGAAGTCAAAATCGAAAACCAATAGGGCGTAATATTCAATGTTTGGCTCTTTCACAATGTTAGTCCTGATTTAAAAATTTTCAAAATATTTTTTCGAAAAGATCGGAAAATTTCACGAATGTTTCATGTATTAACATTGATAATCGAACCATTAGTTGCTGATATATCGTCATATATTTTTTTTGATATCGTCATTAGAAAATGGTGGGTTATTTTGGTGAGATTAAGAAAACTTCAATTTTCGTGTTTCTTTTTCTTAAAGCGGCTCTGTCTCAGCAACCCGAGGTCCAATCTTCAATGTCTCTTAGACAATTTTATAGCAAATTTTCTGAATTTTTCAAAAAAAATATTTTTAGAAATGGTCACTCATGGTCATTATTATTAAAAATTGAAAAACTGCAAATATTTCGCTAAAATCAAACTTTCGGTGGCTATATCTTGAAAAAGGAGCCGTTTATCAAAAAATCTGTAAAGTACTTTTCGATTGCAAATTCAATCTTGCATTAAAAAATAATGTCAAACTTGTTTTTGCATGAAACTCCGATTTTTTTTCCAAATATCACTGTTTTTTCAGAAATTTATAACTCGGTGGCAGATTTTTTGACCATGTTTTTCTATGGCTCAAAAGTCACGGATTTTTGTCCCCTACACGCACAAAAATTGTGTAAGTTTGAATTAACAAAACAGTTTATTACAAACAACTATCAAGGTTTATAAGCATCACAAACACATTTTAATATTTTAGTAATCACCGTTTCTCGGTTCTACTAACATTTTGCCGATTTGACAAACAAGTTTGTTGTTTGAAACTAAACTCGTTTAAACGTGTAAGGAAAATTAACAGTGTATGTTTTTACTCCAACCTCAACATCAAGATGGCCGAAGTGAAAAAAGTGGAATTCTAAGGATTTTTAGTGAATAGGTAAGTATCTAGTTAATTAGTTATTCGATTTATAATCAAACCTAATATTTTCCTTTTCTAGTAATTGTTCGTTCCATATAACTAGGCTGGTGGACGCTTTTCCAGGTATAATCAGGTAAAAGCTATGCCTTTATTTGAGCAGTTTGATTTTTCAGAAGTTTCAGTTTCAGATAACTTTCTCCATGTCTCCAGCAGCTGATGTTTCTATTTGGTGTCCAGCGAAAATGCCTGTCAAATAAGTGTGGCCGGAACTCCCTGTGATGCATTTATATGAGTTGAAAATGTGGAAATAAATGTAATCAAAAGAAGCTTTTGTTTATATAAAGAAAACAAAGAAAAAGAAGAAAAGCCTACCCCGGTTTTTTATTTTCACAAAAATGATCCTTGAATCAACAATCACGTTTGTTAAATCATCCCAAATGTTTATTGTATTTACAAACATGTCAGGCCGTGGCAATGACAAACATGTTTGTTGAAACCACAAACATGTTAGGTTGAATTTGACAAACATGTTTGCCGGCTTTGAGACGACAATCGTGTTTAGCAGCTGTAACCAACATTTTGCCAAGTTCACAATCAGATTTTTCTGCGTGTAAAACATATCAAAAAATCTCGAAAATAAAAAAAATACGTATTTTGGGAAATTGAGTTTTAATGAAAAAAAGTTGATAAAAAAAATCGGAATTTATTTTTTTTTCCGTGTACCTATTTTTTCTCAAAAGTCCTCAACAATACCTACAACTTTGCCGAAGACACCAAATTGATCAGAAAATTCACTCAAAAGTTACAGCTGTTTGAATAATTACATACCATTTTTGTATAGACAGCAGCCAAAATTGTATGGAGACTTATATGGGTGAACCAATGGCGCAAAATAGCTTATTTAGTCATATGGAAGGCCCCCACAAAGTTTAAGTCAAATAAAAAAATACAAAAAATAAAAATGGTTGAAATCGGCCGATTTCGTAGAGAGTTGCTCTATGGGATTTCGGATAATCGAATCATGGCAAAAAAATCGTTTTTTTTTTCTTACTTCTAAGCATAAAACTCGAGTTCTGTTACCCCATTTCAGTTAAATTCGAGTGGTTTTGTGGCCTATTATCATACCAAATACATTGGCCGCCATCTTCGATGTACAAACAAGACAACGAAAAAAATCTTAGTTCAATTATCCGAAGACTAATTTACCGAAACGCGATTTTTATTTCATTTTTTAAAATCAAATTCAATTTTAGCGATCCCAATTTAGTCAAATTCGAAAACTAAAAGCATCTTCTCAACAGACCCACTCCAGACCCAATGATCCGAAGTTCGACTATCCGCAGGTTTGTATGGGACTTCGGATAATCGAATTACAAACAGAAATAATTTTCTTTCTTATTTTTATATTTTCTTACTTTTAACCATCAAATTTGAGTTCTGACACCCTATTTTAGTCAAATTTGAATAGTTGATTACCTACTAATTACAAAATGCTTTTTTAAATATGGGACCATCCATAAACCACGTGGACATCTTAGGGGGGGGGGGGTCTGGCGATTGTCCACGATCCATACAAAAAAGTTTTTTTTGTATGGACAATTGTCCACGAAGGGGGGGGGGGTAACAGATTCCCAAAAAAGTGTCCACGTGGTTTATGGATGGTCCCTATTTCATCTTCGCTATTTTGGATTCTAAATCACTTTGGCGTAGTTTAGGGGTCAAACTTTAGCTCAACAATCGGAAACAAGACAATGATTTTTTTAGTGATTCAATTATCCGAAGTGATTTTTTTTCTAAGGGCTTCGGATAATCGAGTCTGGACTGTATTTGGTTCAGATTCCAGGGTCGCCAGATCGAGTAAAAATTTGTATTGAGTTTCGAACCCAAGTGTATGGAGAAAACGACCACTTTTACTTTTGCTGTCGTGGTTAGCGAGATTCCAGATTCCATCGGAGTACCTGAAATAGGTTTCAAGGAACCAGCTCGGTCGAAAAACGAATATTTCGATTTTTCGAAAAAAATCAGTATTGATTCAAAAATTCATAACTCGGTAAAAGATTTTCTGCCCGTTTTGGAAATTTCTGAAAAAATGGCATTTGATGTCCCCTAAAACATATCAGAAAATAAAAAAAATCTGAAATAGTGTTTTTTTGCATATCAAGTTTTAGTGAAAAAACGTTAAATTAAAAATAATCACCCCCAAATAACCGTGTATCATTTTTTTCAGTGTAGTCCTTATCCATACCTACAACTTTGCCCAAGACACCAAATCGATCAAAAAATTCCTTCAAAAGATACAGATTTTTGAATTTTCATATATATTTTTTGTATGGACGGCTGCCAAATTTGTAAGGAAAATAATATGGACAAACTAATGATGCAAAATGGCTTCTTTGGATATACCGAAGGCACCAACAAAGTTTCAGCCGGATTAAAAAATACAAAAAAATAAAATTTAAGAAAATAGACCGATTCCATCGATAATTGCTCAGCAGTATTAATTGGACAAATAGAAACGAGAAAAAACGAGTCGGTAAAACAAAATAAAAATAAAAGGTAGAAGGTAACTGAAAATGGAAAGAAGGGAAACCGCGTTCTGCGTTGTTAGAGGTACTTCCAAAACAGTTGGTTCAACATGCTGCAAATCAAAAATGATCATTGAAATATTATTTTTAAAGTTGGTTTCGAAAATATCTACAAATTAAAAAAATAATCCAAAGGTAATCTAAACAACTTATAATAGGGTCCTGAAGATGGGCTTCGATATAAAAAAAATCGCCAAAAATCAATTTTTCAACCAATTTTTGATCTTTAAAAAGCATTGGAAAGAAGAACTCTTGAATTTTTTGAAAATTCATGGGTTGAAAGTTTAACTTGTTTTATGGCCGTCATAGCGGCACTTTTTGGTCTCAATTTTGTCATATTCGGAATCCTCGGAAAATTTCACGTAAGTAAGAAGTATTGGAGTTGTAAATTTGATTGGAAAAATGTCATTTAAAATGCATTTAAATATTTTTAACATTTTGTCGGATTAGGGGTAAAACAGATATTCGCCTACTTGATACAGCATTTGACGTATTGATCACATTGAAAACTAAATAAACGTTTTTTTTCCAAAAATGATTTATTTAATTATTTTTTAAATCAAATTTACAACTCCAATACTTCTAACTTACGTGAAATTTTCCGAGGATTCCGAATATGACAAAATTGAGACCAAAAGTGCCGCTATGACGGCCTACAGGGCAAAAACTAACGTTGTAAAATGTTTGTTATAGAAAAATCGAAAAACTATGAGAAAAACTGCGATTGGCCAAAAAGCTTATAGTCCATGAAATTACCTATCTTTTGACCTATGGGAGTATGGGTGTTGGAGGCTGTTGGAAAAAGATAATAAGGTTTTAAAAAAATCCATTTTTAACAGTTATTTGCAAAAGCTATGAGAAAAAATCAAACAAATCCTGGATGTCTATGGCACATTTTGAAGAGCTTCAAAAGACCTTTCGAATGCATCTAAGAGAGTTGGAATTGAGGAAGTTTTACGGAAATGCGAGCAATTTTAAGATTTTTAATGTTTTTTCAACCTCAACTTCAAAGCCCGTTTTACCCCACTTCCCTTTGTCGTAGAGCAGGGGTGCTCAAAGTTTTTGGAAGCCGGGCCAAATTCAGGGTTGTTACGGAAAAGTCGAAAAAAAATCCGCGCCAGATCCGCGCCGACCCCAAAACCCAATCCGCGCGAAATCCGCGACATATAAAAAAAATCGCGACAAACATAGAAGAGAGTAACATAATGAATGAAATTTTAAACGAAAAAATTAAAATACAGAAAACATTTCGATCAGTGCCGTTGATCAGTAACTGTTGCAGGGTTGTTACGGAAAAGACGAGAAAAAATCCGCGCCAGATCCGCGCCGACCCCAAAACCCAATCCGCGCGAAATCCGCGCCATATAAAAAAACCGCGACAAACATGGAAGAGAGTAACATAATGAATGCAATTTTAAACGAAAAAAGAATAATACAGAAGGCATTTGGATCAGTACCGTTGATCAGTTGTGGATTCATATCCCACCTGTACCAAATGGAACCTTTTTTGCCATTACTGAAACAATATTAGCATTTTTTTGCAACACTTTAAATACGTTGCTTTAAAAACGAGTTCAGAAAAAAAATTAAATTCGAAGATTTAAAAAAAAACTAAAACCATAAAATAAATCACCAAATTATAAAATCTAGGGATTAAGTACTTGATAATTCTCGCCAAAACTTTACTCTGGAAAATCGAAACACGAAATTTCTATTATTTTCTTCTCTAAATTTTTCTAATCTAAAATATGACTCTGAAAATGATCCGAACTAAGAAAATGGCAAAAAAATAATATAATAATTTGAAAATTTAATGATTTGATGATTAAATAATTTAATAATTTAATAATTCAATAATTTAATAATTTAATAATTTAATAACTTAATAATTAAATAATTAAATAATTTAATAATTTGATAATTTAATAATTTAATAATTTAATAATTTAATAATTTAATAATTTAATAATTTAATAATTTAATAATTTAATAATTTAATAATTTAATAATTTAATAATTTAATAATTTAATAATTTAATAATTTAATAATTTAATAATTTAATAATTTAATAATTTAATAATTTAATAATTTAATAATTTAATAATTTAATAATTTAATAATTTAATAATTTAATAATTTAATAATTTAATAATTTAATAATTTAATAATTTAATAATTTAATAATTTAATAATTTAATAATTTAATAATTTAATAATTTAATAATTTAATAATTTAATAATTTAATAATTTAATAATTTAATAATTTAATAATTTAATAATTTAATAATTTAATAATTTAATAATTTAATAATTTAATAATTTAATAATTTAATAATTTAATAATTTAATAATTGAATAATTTAATAATTTAATAATTTAATAATTTAATAATTTAATAATTTAATAATTTAATAATTTAATAATTTAATAATTTAATAATTTAATAATTTAATGATTTAATAATTTAATAATTTAATAATTTAATAATTTAATAATTTAATAATTTAATAATTTAATTATTTAATAATTTAATAATTTAATAATTTAATAATTTAATAATTTAATAATTTAATAATTTAATAATTTAATAATTTAATAATTTAATAATTTAATAATTTAATAATTTAATAATTTAATAATTTAATAATTTAATAATTTAATAATTTAATAATTTAATAATTTAATAATTTAATAATTTAATAATTTAATAATTTAATAATTTAATAATTTAATAATTTAATAATTTAATAATTTAATAATTTAATAATTTATTAATTTAATTATTTAATAATTTAATAATTTAATAATTTAATAATTTAATAATTTAATAATTTAATAATTTAATAATTTAATAATTTAATAATTTAATAATTTAATAATTTAATAATTTAATAATTTAATAATTTAATAATTTAATAATTTAATAATTTAATAATTTAATAATTTAATAATTTAATAATTTAATAATTTAATAATTTAATAATTTAATAATTTAATAATTTAATAATTTAATAATTTAATAATTTAATAATTTAATAATTTAATAATTTAATAATTTAATAATTTAATAATTTAATAATTTAATAATTTAATAATTTAATAATTTAATAATTTAATAATTTAATAATTTAATAATTTAATAATTTAATAATTTAATAATTTAATAATTTAATAATTTAATAATTTAATAATTTAATAATTTAATAATTTAATAATTTAATAATTTAATAATTTAATAATTTAATAATTTAATAATTTAATAATTTAATAATTTAATAATTTAATAATTTAATAATCAAATAATTTAAAAATTTAATAATTTGATAACTTAAGAACTTTCTTGAAAAAATAAAATTAACAAAAAAATCAATGGTAATATTTTCGTAATTTTTCAATTTAATAATCCGTTTTTTACGTTTTTTTTGAGTCTGTAATGTTTTGACAATTTCAAATTATGAATTCTATTTTTTTTATTATTTGAATATGTAAATTCTGAAATTTTAAATTGTTGAATTCCAGATTTCTTATTTTTTTTTTAATTTTAACATTACATTTCGCTTTTAGACGGAGATTTTAGCAGATTTCTAAGTGGATTTCGTCATGTTGTGATAATTGGGAGAAGAATCAATTCTACCTGAATCAGAGTGGCAACAATTTTTTTATTTTTTCAATAAATCAAAAATTTAAATTTTTATATTTAAAAAAAATTGAAAATCTACAAAGTTTCATAGCCTAAAATTTTTAAAATTCTGTATTTTTTTCGAATTTTGTTATTTTGATTTTAATAAAATTGGTATTTTTTTGAATTGTTAAGCAGATGTTTAAAAAATAATGAGTTGTAATGTTATGTTAAATTTATATAACAAATCTCAATACATTAAAAAAAAACGCTCCTTGAAGATTATTTCAAAGTTTCGTATTAAGAAAAAATAACAATCAATATTTTTTAGAAGAAAATTTTCTTCATTAACAACTTCTTAGAAATTGATGTTTTCGCACTCAACGAAAAAGATTGAATTTATTTTATTCGTAATAATATTTTCCTTTGTAATTTGAAAGAAATTCTATCGTTCTCAATTATTTTGTTTATCAAAATTGCTATCCGCGCGAAATCCACGCCTGAGCAAAATTAGCCAGCAAATCCGCGCCAGATCCGCGCGATACGCGCCATCCGCGCCATCCGCGCGATCCGCGCCGTCCGTAACAACCCTGCAAATTTGAAGCTCAAATGAGCTTGCGGGCCAAATTTACAAAAATGGTTGTTAAAAAAAAATTAAAAAATAAATTAAGTTATTTTAATGTAAAAGATAACATTTCTGTTATTTAAAAAAATGTCTTTTTAAAATAATAGAAACCACAAAATATCGGGATTCTATCGATATTGATGATTTTGTTGTTTCTGGTATTTGAAAAAAAGTTTTTAGCTGATTGTACTAGTGTTTTCCAAAAAAAATTAAAGTTTTGTTTTTATATTTCGAAAATGGTGGTGACATTACATGTTGAACAATTCATTCAGTGTGGGTAATGAAAAATCGTTGAGAGCCAGAATTTCAACATTTCAATGAAAAAAAAACTTTTAAAAGATGTTTTAAGCTTCTGTATAGTTAACCTGCTATCAAAAGTTTCAAAAAAAGCGAAAAACATTTATTTATTTCATCGAAAATTCACTAAATATCAAATTATTTTTAAGAAACCCAAACATGCTCAAATGATTTTAAATGAAAAGGAATGCATATTGAATTAATTTCAGCTGAATGCACTTACATTTCTTTTTTTTTAAGTTTTTTGAAAATATATTTTTGCTCCTGGTTTTTCGAGCCATTTTTTAATAATGGTGGAGGGGTGGGTTGATCGACGAAAGCTTTGAAAAATATTTGCTGCAAACTTGATCCTCCGATTTCCACATTTTGTCTGCCTGAATCAGTTGATAGTCAATCAAATTCGTTGTCTAACTGTAATGCGTTCGAATCCCTAAGGAAGTGCAATGTAAGTTTGAAGGTCAGTTCATTAATGGGTCAATATGACTTGCAAATGAATAAAGAAAACTTTTATTTTTGCAACTATTACAGAATTCTACCTAAGTCAAACTTGAACGTTTTTCGATATTTCTAAAAATGTTTGATGAAAGTTTTGACGATATTTACTAGTTTCACTCACATTGAAACGTGTGAAATTGTTTTAATTATAAAATATTTTGAACAAATTATTTGTATCCTAAAGTGGAGATCAAAATATTGATAAATCATAAGTTTCTTTTTATTAACAAAAAGTAAAAAAAGATTAGCACATAAACGCTTAAAATAAACCTTAATTATGTAAAAGTAAAAATCACTTTACAAGTGGTCAACGGGCCATTTTACATGATCATTCAAAATGGGTCCGCGGGCCACAAAATATCGCCTCGCGGGCCACGTTTGGCCCGCGGGCCATACTTTGAGCACCCCTGTCGTAGAGGGCTCATATTTGGCATGAGTTCGTCTCATGTATAGACAAACAAACGCTGAAAGTTTCATCCAAATCGGAGCACCTCGATACGACCTCTAGAACAAACCGAGCAATATTTACAAATACTGCCTCTTAATTTAAAATCTTCTTTGGTTTTTTTTTTTTTCAATGGCAAGACAGCATTTTACGAAGGATCAACTATGGTCTTGAACGAGGCCGCGGAGTCAATTTTTCAATATTGATTTAAAATCCATTTTAAACCCTTACTTGTGAACAAAACTTTCTGCAATTCAAGCTAAATTTTAGGACCCAAATGGCTGCTAGAAAAAAGATGCAGATGCAGACGGAAGTGTGATATTTTGAGACAAAATTGGTAACAGTCGTGTTCACTTCATATCATTATATATTTGGCATAACTATGTATCTGTCCTCTTCTCAAGAGCCTACTTTTCACCTATATGTTCACATCTTGTTTAAATAAATAATAAACTTTTATTGTTGTTTTTCTTATACGATTTACAATTTTGCTTTGTGTCATTTTTGTTGAACTATTCAAACTCGACGCTTCTTTTTTCGCTTTATGATCTAATAATACAGCATTGCTTACATAATGACTTTGCGTGGGAAATGTGGGTGTGTATGTTTGATTGTTTTGTGTATTTGTCTGTTGTTGAAAATGGTCATCTGGTAATGCTTAAAAAGCATAACCTGACATCAACTGATATGCGCATGAGTGGATGATACTGATGGAGTAAAATTTGGTTTATGCCAATGCTGCATTTCCTCTACTGTCACAATGTTTAACAATCGTTTCGTTTTGAATAGAATTTGGGTCACGAAATTTAATCTAGCTGATGAATAAAACTTTCTCACTATAGTTGAAACGGAAGATTAAAATAAATATTCCTGACTCTATACTAAACACATTAGTAAAAACAACTTAAATTATTTCTAAAAAAAACATTTTCATACATCTTGTTCTGTCATTTTGTCGCCTATCTTAACTGTATAGTTGTGCTTTTTGTTGTTGTTTGCTACTGAACTTCAGTAACTATTTGACTAAACCACGTGATCCAGGGCCGCAGCGCGATCTCAGTTGTCCTGGGTGAACGTGAACCGCGAGATGGTCCGGTAGCAAACCCACCGGAACGCACTCCGCACCCGGCAGCTGATCCAGGAGCAGAGGCCCCCGGCCGTCACGACCAGTGAACACCAGTACTTGAGGTGGTCAGTATTGGTGGGTTGGTTAAGGTCGATTTGAGATTTAGGTCACTTTATTTTTCTAACTAGCATCGATTGACAATCGTTCTATAGGCGTGCACACAAATCAGCGGATGCAAACGTTTGAGAATGTGTTAGTGACGATTTGTAATAAGCATGCGAAAGTTGCGTGAATGTTTTAGCTAAAGCGAAAGCTCACTCTATTTTTCTCTTTTTTTTCTCAGAATGTGGATCAAATCTGGAAAATCTCTCTCCGATAGAATCACATATCCATACTTTTCTTTTCTGAGTCGCGCATGAAGTAAGTTAAAGAGAATGAGAATGTGAAGTACGGAAATGAAATTCTGTTGAAGAGAGTGTTGAATCAGAAGGTTTTCTAAATCAGGATTTATCCGATAATGACTTTTAACATAACACAAACAAACAACGTAACTGTGGACAATAATTAAATAGAATGTGTACGAATACTTTGACCTTACCAAACACAATAAAACAAAAACGATCAACAATTACTAAAATAATTTAACAGCAGCACAATCAATAAGCATGTGGGATTAGGGTTAAGGAATCTTATGGTAATGACATGCGTTAAGGGTTGCAAATAAATAGGAGAAAGCATGCGAATGACTTTAAAGCAATAATTGTGAAATCCTGAAAAATACTGAATAATTTCTTTTGAAAAGGATATTATAACGTCCACGGCGAGTGGCCACCATTGATATACGTCACGTAGGTGAAGCCATCTTTACACTTCCCCCGAATCGAGTAGTAGTAAGGCAGGAACGAGTGCAGTACGAACCTACAAATTGCAATAGTTTACTTACACACAAAAAGCCAGGCGGCCCCCACAAAACTTACCCTCGTCGCTCGTAAAACAGTATGGCGGTTTGGTTGGTCGTTAGGACGTGAAGGAAGATCGCCTTCACCTTGTGGCGCTCGGCTGTGGTGAGGTGGTTGATGAGCGAGTCCAGCAGCAGTGAGCCGATCCCGTTCTGGCGGTACTTGCGGTGCACGCCAAGCGACAGGATGTACCCGATGTCCGCGTCGCGGCCCATCGACTCGGACAGGATGCCGCGGTCCTGAAGGGAAATGGCATTTTAGTGATCTTGCTGGTTAGCATCGCCCAAATGTGCTATTTCTAGAGGATCGCCAATCGGAAGGCACACCAGCATGATAATTTGCAACGAAAAGTCCTCCCGGTCCTGAATAAAAACAAAAAGGAAAAGTCTTTCAAGCATCCCAGCTCACAGTATCGCATTTCGGGAGGCATCGAAAAACCAAGATTCACTCAATTATAGCACGCAATGTTTTGTTGAAACGGAACATTCAAATTCGAGGCCACAGAACATTGAAAGTCGTGAAATTGCTCTCATTTTCGTAAAACTTGATAAAAATCCAAATCTCTTTGTTACATTTGAAAGGTCTGATGAAGCACTTCATCATCTCAATCAATTCTCACCAAAGATTTTATCAGCAACACATGTTGGTCCCTTTTTTATTCATTCATATTCGGTCCCTTTAGGAGTTTCTTGTTAAATCTACGATTGGTCCTAAATGTTTGAAATTTGTATGGAAATTAACATCTTTGACGGTAGAAAATTAAAATGATATTATTTTTTTGCTATTCTGCTATGAAATGGTGCTGAAAAGTAGAACTTTAGCTTTTTATTCTATCATGTATGTGGCTTTATCTTATTTTTTCAGGTATTTTAGCGAGTAGCGAGGCAGAAGATCACCGGATACAGTGACCAGTGTACAGCTCCAGTGACTGATGCTTCAGAAGCAGCTTCATATAGCTAATCCAGGGTGACCACTCAAATTCCATTTTCAAATTCCAGACTTTTTCCGACTTTTTTCCAGACTTTTCCAGAATGCTCAAATAATAGGCATTTCTTATCTAAAGAATGATTTCAAGCAAAAAACATTCTATACGAACAGTCAAAAAAAAATCACAATGATTAAAAAAATCACAATGATTAATTTCAATTCAATTCAATTCAATTCGGTTTTATTTGTGAATAATCCAAGTTACAATGAGTTCATTTAGGTATATAACAGAGTTTTGGTGTTCCTTTCAGCTGTGTTTTACATCGTAATTCAATCGAAAAATTATTACTTATAACTATGGAATTGACAATAGTAAGAAAAAGTTTTCAAAAAACTTACAGAAAGTGCAATGGGAAAAGGATAGATAAAGAGAAAGCTTAAAACTAGATCACAGACAAAAATAATCAATTATAGATGTGCTTGATCATCAGCTCCCCGAGGGCCAGAAATTGCTCCGCCTTGTTACGGCAGCTCCGAAACCGCGTCATCATCTCCCCCGCGAGAGCAAAGAACTCCGGCAGGGAAAAGAGATCTTCCCCGGTGACTCCTTGCTGGGCCGCATCGCCGCTACCGGCAGCGACCACGCTGGCAAACGAACGCCCCCATCCAGGAGGGATCGCTGGGTTGTCCGCTGGAACCGTAGGCTGTCCAGCTGCAGGAACGGCTGCGCTCGTACTTCGCTGAGGAGGGTGGGCTTTCTTCTTCCTCTTTTCCTGCTCCTCGAGGTAGGCCTTGCGCGCGACGCATCCGCGGTAATTGCCGGTATGGTTGCCGTCACAGTTCGCGCACTTTACGCGCGGCTTGGTTTGTTCTGCCTTGTCCCCCAAGTCCGCCTTTCGTGGCAGTGCGCACGCCTCGGAGAGGTGTGATTCACCGCACTTCACGCAGCGGGGCCGGAGGTTGCAGTTCCGCGAGCCGTGGCCGAATTTCTGGCAACGGTGGCATTGCGCTACGTCCGTCGGGTTTTTGGAGTAAAACCGCCAGTTTACCCAAAAACCGTCCAACGTCTTAGTCCGCCGCAGGTCTTGGATCTTGACGGTGCCGCGGTCGAAGTACAACAGGTACAGAGTGTGCACACCCGTGACCGTTGTCTTGCGCGAGAGCACTTTAATCTCCCGCGGTTTTATTCCGGCGTTCGAGAGGTGTCGCTTCAGGTCGGCGATCGGACGGTCTTGGTAACCCTGCAAGACGACCTTAACAGGGGGCTTCTCTGGGTCGTATGTGTAGAAGTTGAAGTTGCTACGCTTCAGTTCTTCAAGCACCAGGTCGAAATCTTTTTTGCTCAGTGTAATCACTTGCACTGCCGACTTACCGATTTTCAGACAATATCCGAGGCCTTCCAGCAACTCGTCAACATCGTCCGCCAACGTGTCCAAAACAAAAATTGGAGGTGGTCTACGTTCCGCTGGAGAGTTGTTCTTTTTTGACGTCGGCACTTTTTTCCGTGCACGACCATCATCGTCGTCGTCGTCGTCGGTAGTGCTGCTACCGTCGGTGTTGTTGTTGTTGTTTTCTTCATCGTCGCTCAGCATCTGGAACTCGTTCCTGATGGGGATGTTGGCGGATGTTGATGTGCCACTGGTCGTGACACCGGAAGTACCGGAACGGGTTCGCACTGGTGATCTCGGAACATATCCGGGATGTAGTAACTTTTTGTCGATGCCTTTTGCGCTCACTCTCCCCTGCGCGATGGCGGTCGACACGGCGTTGGTTTGTTTACCTTTTTGCACACGGCCGGTAGACGAACTTCGCGGGTTTTTCGAGGCCGCACTCGAACTGCCACGGCCACGGCCGGCCCTTGGCATGCTGCTGGAGCAAACTCGCGGCTAATCACGGTAAATTACGGCGAAAAATTTCGAAAAAACGATGGAGCACTGAGCACTTGACTGCTGCTTGCACTCGTGCGTACACGGAGCACAATGATTAAAAAAACCAAATATAGGCATTTTTTTGTAAATACAAAAACTAAACAATAAATAAAAAAAACACTTCAAAAATGGAATTTCATTATTATGATTCAGAGTAGAAACAAAAACAATTAGTCTTTGAAAAAATAATCGAAAGTTCAACAATACTTCCATGTTATTTTTTAAATTGGCAAACGTATAGTTTTTGATAATTCGTTTCAACTGAAAATGACAAAAAGTTAAAGATAACTGAACATTTTAAATCAAAGAATGATTGAAACATAATTGCTGTTATTATTCATTCAAAGGATTTAGAAAAATGTCAAGGAATTCATAAAATTTAATTTATTTTTGTAATTTTTGATATTAAATTTTCTAATCAATTTTAATTTATCTAGTGGTCAGTATTTAACTGTATTTTTTTCAATGAAAATTAAGTTTGATATGATTTTATGTTTTCCCACTTATTTTAAGCAAAATAATTGAAGAAACATTTTTTTGAAACAATTTAGCAATAACTAAAACTTTCTTGGATTATTTTTTTTGCAATTTCAATATTTTCTTTATGTTTAAAAAAGGTAAAAAAGTTTTTCAATTTTGAATTTTATTCGATATTTAAGTTTACCGAAAACTAAAAATCAAGCATCATTTAGCCATACTCACAAAAAAAGGTCAAGGGCAACATTTGGAAAAAAAAATATTTTAAATTACTAAATGAATTTAGTTAAACAATTAAAAATATTCACCAAAAAAAACATTGCCAAACTCAAGTTGGAATCTGTTACCAAATATCCAATTATGTGACAATGAAATAGAATCATAATTCTAAGCTGGCCAATCTGTGTCAAAGACTCCAATATTCATTAAGATTTTGAATGCCTTTAACAGCTTTTCTATACTCAAATATATTGAAATAGTGAAAAGAACCTTAAATTTAAAGTAAGTTACTAAAGCAGAAATGAGTGAATTCAATTTGAAAATTTTACAAAATATTACAAAATTATTCAAGATAAAAATAATTTTCAATCAAGTATGCTCACAATTCCCGACTTTTCCCGACTTTTTGACAAAAAATCATAAATTCCTGACTTTTTCCCGATTTTTGGCGGATTTTGGCAAATTCCCGACTTTTTCCCGACTTTCCCGATTTCCCGACTTGAGTGGCCACCCTGCTAATCCGATTTGTCCGGTTACATGCCATCCAACACTGCATCCGCTGCCGCTTCAATGTCCATAGGACAGTCGAAATCTGTGTCGGTTTAACTCATCTTAATTTTGCTACAACTATTTTCGCACGTTATACATAATTTATTAACATTTATATTTTTAATTCGCAATTCGCAATTTTCAGTGTAAGAACGGGCCTTGACCGATCTTATGCACTAGGTTCCCGACGAACACGCACTGCCCTTACACCTACATCTCACCCTTGCTCTGAGTCAGTACGAGCAGCACGCTAGAACACGCTTTGAGTGTTCGTGCCAGGCATGCACACCTTCTTTTCCGGTTACGCATTTTAACTCGGCCGGGGGTGGTACATTAAGTAGGGTTTGATGTAAGTATAAGCGCCTAACCATTTAAAGTGTGCCTATTAACTTTCATTAAAGCAAAAACTGTTTGTTATTTTACTGTGTATTGTTTTCTCCTGAAATCTTCCCTATTGTTGAGTCTGTTTATCTGTTGCTATTTCTTTTGTCGCGGTGTTTTGTTACAATTTTTTGGTCCTAAGCATGTTATAAAAGTTTACCAAAAATACAATAGTAATATTTGTGTTAATTCTTTAACCTTTCCATAAATTGAGTAAGGTCTCAAACCTCACTTGTTTAAAAAAGTGTGAAGATTGAAAACAATAGACAGTAAAAGAGAATTTATTTTATAAAAATCAAGTATCAATAGTAAGAGAATGATGAGCGTATTTTGAAGAATAAAAATGAGAAGCTAGATGTATTAGATGTAAAATTAGACAATAGTTAATAAATAGAGATACAAAACAAGCTTAGATTATAGTAATGATAATTTATAGGACAGATTAAGAATTATTCAAATAAATCAATTCGCAATAAAATCAAAAAAGATTAGGCGAATGATAAATAGACTTGATATTACTAGTACATTAAGAAAAAGTATATTTTAAGGAAAAAAAACAAAACAAAGTTTGTTACAGCAGTATCAATTGATAGAAAAAAGAGGAAAAGCTTTGAGAGATAAGAGAATCAAAAGTTAGTAAAATTAAAAACAAATGTTGGATATTAAATAGAAGAATCAGTAAAGAATTGGGAATCAGAAGAGCAAAATAAAAATAGAAGTTAGATGGTAGCTGAGAATGAAGAGAAGAGAAACCCCGTTGTGCGATGTTTCAGGTATATCCACAGCAGTTGACTCAACATACTGCGAATCAAAACAATACCGTCTACAATCACAAATTACTTCCCTTTCCCACATTGTCGCGCCCCTTTCTTTTAGCCGTCTCGACTCTGACCCGCGGTGGTCAAAGGTTTACGATCCGTTTCCACAGGCCACCAGCTAGGTCATCATGAAAACCAAGCCAACGTGGAGGTAAGAAAATAGGACACTCGCAAGGAACCAGAGCTATACTGTTCTGATCAAGATAATTCGGATGATCTAACAGAACTACGGATGTAGTTAGTTACGCTCCTTCCAGGATATTCCTTACGTGGACGTCAACCGAAGAGCACGCAACAAGGTTAGTGCCATTGCATGCTCTTAGGTATCAATCCTTGGCCTGCATTAACATTTATATTTTTAATAGTAATTAAAAAATGTTCCGAAGATATTCATCCAGAAACCACGCCAAAACTTGAAATTAAATTTACAATTGCCTTATTTCTATTGATTTGATGATATTATTTTTTGCAACCCCTCGATCATTTTGCTTTATTATTGTTTCTTGACGTTTGTCTGCTCTTCAACAGAGCTACATCCCAGTAGTATTGTAGTAACTTTTCGTAAATGGAAGATTTTCTCCTAATTAGACGATTTTCTGTTATTCATTTCTGAGCAATTCTCTACGAAATCGGTCTTTTTCTTCAATTTTAATTTTTGTATTTTTTCATCCTTCTGACACTTTTTTGGTGCATTCGGTATGCCCAAAGAAGCCATTTTGCATCATTAGTTTTTCCATACAAATTTTGCAGCTGTCCATACAAAAATGAGGTATGAAAATTCAAAAATCTGTATCTTTTAAAGTTATTTTTTGATCGATTTGGTGTCTTCAGCAAAGTTGTAGGTATGGATACGGACTACACTGGAAAAAAATGATTCACGGTAAAAATTTTTTTGATGATTTTTTATTTAACTTTTTGTTACTAAAATTTGCAAAAAAACACTTTTTTTTATTTTTTGATATGTTTTAGAGGACATTAAATGTCAACTTTTCAGAAATTTCCAGGTTGTGCAAAAAATCTTTGAGCGAGTTAAGAATTGTTGAATCAATCCTGATTTTTTCAAAAAATCGAAATATTGGTCGCAAAATTTTTTCAACTTCATTTTTCGATGTAAAATCAAATTTGCAATTCAAAAGAACTCTAGTGAAATTTTGATAAAGTGCACCGTTTTCAAGTTAAATCCATTTTTAGTTGACTTTTTCAAAATAGTCGCACGTTTTTATTTTTTTTAAATTAGTGCACATGTTTGCCCGAGGGGCGTGACAAAGGCCTTAATATATTAATTTTTGCTATTTAATACATTAAGGAATTAAATTCCTCATGTAATTTGACATTTGACAGCGCCACACCTGCTTTGAAAACATTGGTTTGCTTCGTGTCTCTTTCGCGCGCTCGGCTGTCAAGTTTGTTTTGGTTGCGCGCTTGTAAAAAAAAATACGACTTGTTAATCATTGCACTATCGAATATTTCGATAAACCGCTGATTTCTGAACATTCTTTGTCGCGGTGGTTTAAAAATGAAAGAAGCGGAGGAAATTCTGGAAGTTGCAGCCGGCGGATTTTTATTATATTGGCCAGTGTGAACGCGATGGCCAGTGACAGCGATGCCTTCTATAAGTCGACTCCGGGGGAAATGAAATCCTGTTGTGCACTCACGCTCGGATGCTGGAGTGATTAATCCGGCAAATGGTCCGACTAGCTGACCACTTTAACGCTCGCAGGCTCAGGATCGGGGGCCAAGGAAGAGCAACCAGAGGGATTGAGTGTCCTTGAGTTACGTCAGGTGATGACTTTTTTGTAGATTTCATTGAAAATAGACAAATAAAATAACTCAACTCTGTTGTTTCATTTATTCCAATAATAATCGCATCAATTGTGGAACCGTGTTGAGTTGATCATTTCTTGAAGTGTCTGGAATAAAGATGCCACAACTTTCCGTTCCTCGGAAGAGTCCTCATCACCGTCAACCGGCGATTGCTTTTCCACGGGGCTCATGGTAATACCGGTGATGGAGGTCGTCACGGGACTAACGGAGGTCAAAGACTCGGGGCGGTGATGAGAGTTGCAACGATAGGGACAACATCAGGCGAAACCACTTCTGGTGGGCCGCGTTGAACATGCCCAGCTGTTTGGCGGGAGTGGCGACGAAAAATCCAGACCAAGTAAGTAGTACCATTTTGCCGAAATATGTGGCCCATGGAAAGAATTAGAGTGGAGGATCCGTTTCAGCAAACGTAGCATCCAGGTTTGTCTCAATGCGCCGTTTCCGGCTGGGCCAGCTTCGATATCGTCCCCTGGTCACCGCCCTGGATGGCGCTGCGCACCTTTTCCGGTTTGCCTGTGCCGCGCTGGCACTTTTCTGCTCGACTTGCTCTTCAAGGACGCACATTTTTGCACCAAACACAACAACACGCGCGGTGTCAAACTGTCAAATCAATGTAGTGTAAGGAGAGGTGGCGTTGTTTTGACCGAAAACAATCGTTAATGTATTTAATTCCTGTCGTTAATTAATTAAATAATTTAATATCTTACTATTGTCACGCCCCTCGGAAAGCACCCACCATTTTTCTAGTGTGGAACAAATTCTCAGTCTGAAAATAAGTGTGCTAGTACAATCATCCCTCATATTCGGAACAGTTTACAGATCGGCCAATGTTCGAAAAATCATAGAAAATCGATAATTGAACATAATGACCTGCATGTGAAAGCTTTTCTTGCGATCTTTCGATTGATGTATTGACCGGCTGTAAATGTTTACGTTTTATATCAAGTTTTCAAAGAAAAACATTGACCCTTGAAATCCACAAATTCGGAACACTTTTTTCTTACGGATGTAAACAAACTTTGATTCTCTCCAGGAGTACATATTTTCTACAAAATAATGACTTAACACACCGGAACCAATGAAACTCAAGCTTAGTAATGTTTTATGAATGGTTTGATAACTTTTTTGTGAAAATATCTGTTAAATTCAGGTGTTCCACAATTGTGGGAGGCACAATAACATCCCACAATTATGGAACAGGTAATTTAGAAGCAGTGTTTTGCAGCTCTGAATATAATAGTCTCGAAATGCAGTTTTTTATTCAAAAAGAACTACCTTTGCTAGTCCTAAAAATAGAAGGGTCGCCAGGAAAGATGCATTTGGCATGTTATTGACAAATTAACTCAAAAGTATTCCGAATATGTGGGATTACTGTAAATAAAAATAATGGAGAACAAGCGTATGATATTTATTAGCATCTCTGCTATTACAATTACAAAGAAATAGGTGAATCATTCAATCACTAGAATTGTAAACAAAACCGGTACGCAAAGTTGTTTTTCTTTTCTAATTCAGAACAACAACCAATATCTTGCCGGCAACTAGAATTCCCACACGCGACCGCTTCGTTGTCGTCGCGCTCCATCATTTCCTAGCCATAATAACGATACGCAACGCTCGCTCTCACCCTCCCCTTTTTCCCGCCCTCCACTCAACTCACCTCTTTGTTGAGCTTGCCGTACGGCTTAATCTCGGCGACGATCAGCCCGATAATGGTCAGGTTGTACACGGCGGCCAGCGCGAAGAACCGCGTGCTGGACGTAATGTCCTCGTACCAGGACAGCGGATAGTCGATCGGGAACCAGTCCTGGCACAGCGTCCGAACCTCCTCCAGGTCATCGGGGCAGAGGAAGCGCAGCTGGACGTCGTTCACCGAGCACAGCGGCACCGATTTCGCCTTCAGCTGGTCCTCCGTTTTGGTCGGCCCGAGGTGGTTGTGGTGGTACCTGCGGAAATGTTAGAAATTGACGCAAATGCAATTGACCTTTGTTATGTGGTGAAACTGTTCTCGTTAGGTACTTTTTTTGAGGGTGAGCCACCAGCAAATTTTCCAACTTACAGCCGCATACCGACGACAAACGCAAAGTGCACACTACACAATATTCCAGTTTGACCAGAATCACTGCGCTACCTACTAGCAGGTCTTCTCCGCACACCTATCATTAAACGACCCCGGCGCGACTCAAAAGTGCACCCGCGCAAAGCCACCACATCGATACGACTACTGAACTGACTGACAAGGGGGGCGACGGAGCCAACCGACGAGTGCCTGCCAGCCAGCAGCGTGATGCTCGGTGTACTATACTTGAACTGAGTTCTCTCTCTTCTGGAATAGTGTTGTGGTTGGTGGTTGTAGAGAGCAGTAGCGTGAAGGGATAGGCGAAAATAAACTAACCGCGACGCAACGACAGAATGAAGAACGTTAAACGACAAATATGGAGTAACGCACAGTGGCTGCAATTGCGATTACATTCTGGGGATTTACGCTTTAAATGTTTTTGTTGAGTTAACTATAATTATTATTTATACATGGTAATTCTCTGGAGTAATTTTTTGACATATAAATGAGATTGGTATTTTTGTTTTTTTTTTACTTACTTGCTTACGATCGTAATCTATATACAGTAAACCGTCATTAAAAAATAAAATTAAAAATGAGAACATAAAAAAACTTAGATTTAGTAAAAAAGAAAGTTTTCAAAAAAATTCTAATTTTACCTTTTGCCTTCCTCATCTTACTGAGGAAAAGCTATAAAATCAAAATGAAATAAATAATTAGACCTCCTAGACCTACCTTCATTTGTACATATCGACTCAGAATCACCAGCTGAGCAAATGTCTGTGTGTTAGGCTGTATGTAGACATGTGTACCGAACACAGCTAAAAAAGTAGTAATCCAGCTGCGTGTAAAAGGCCTGGGTGTAAAATAAATATTGCATTATTTTATGTAATTTTATGTGATTTTACACCCTGAAATATGTAGCCCATCAGTATGGTAAACCTACATGACCGAAATGTCGAGCTCATATATGCATTTATCCTTATAGCTTTTCATCGGTCTGATGGCCGAGTGGGCTAAGGCGCCAGCCCTTACTGTTGGTGCTGGGTTTGAATCCCGTCGGTTGCAACTTTTTTTTTGTGTTTGCAAAAAATGTAAATCCAGTGTGTAATATTAAGTGTTTATTTTGACGAAGGTGATGTGCATGCTTTTGCATGCGATTTTACCATCGGATTTTTTGCTGTGAATCAATGTCACAGACTGAGCCGATTTTGACCGTATTAGCTTCATTCGATCCGTCTTGGGGTCCCATAAGTCCCTATTGAAATTTATAAGATTTAGTAAAGCACATCAAAAGTTATGCTTAAAAAACTGCTGCATATAAATTTCTCAATTTTCAAAAAGGGTGGTTTTTGCATCGTAACCTGCCATATTATATATTTTTAGAAAGGTTTCTGAAATGACCTTTCTTGTGGATTAATAATTTTCAAGATCTGACTTACCTATCTCAAATTACGAGCAGCTTAAAAAATGCTCTAAATTTACATAACCTCAATCTATTTCTCCACGGCGGTGTATGTACAATCTTGACAAAAAGTTGTCTTTTATAAGTTTATAGTAGGGCGTCCAATTTTCCCGGGGTTTGAATTTCCCGGGAAACGGGAAAAATATTTTTGGAATCCCGGGAACCCAGGATATTTTTGAAACAGTCATAAAATCTTTGTTTTCTCTATATTTGTTATGTTTTTTAAGCTTTAAATCATAGAATTAGCTCAATAATATTAATGGGTGATAATCTACACTTAACAAGGACGATAGATTTTAAAACTTAAAAGAAATTAAAAATGGATTTTTGATGCTCCTTGTTGTGCTTTGAATTTTAAATGAACTCCAATGTGATTCAAATAAAATAAAAGATATTTCTTTTATATATTTTTATATGACATGACTGGAAACTTGAAAAATTTCTTTGAAAATGTCTAAAAAACAAAAAGCGACAACAAATAAAATAATACAAGTTAATGTAAAATTTTAGATACTTTTTGAATTTCATGTTTTATAAAAAAACATATTTTACAAATTATCTATTAGTTACTACCGCCAACTGGGGAAAACAGTCTGAATAGATACAGGAGATTTTAAAACAATAAAGTCGGAAATCGGTGAACTATTTTTTTTGTTCTGTTCCTGTTTTAACCGAAGTCAAATGTTTTAATGTAATAAATTAAGCTTACATTTGTCCTGATTGCGGCGATTTAAATAATTAAAAAAGATATTTTTTCAAATTTTAAATCATAAATATACGTAAATATAATTCCCAACCCTTTTAAATATATACAAAATTAAATTGAAAATATTTATAGTAAACGAAATTTTTTTTTTTTGGGAGGGTGATCCAGCCGCACATCGTTGATGTCGAAACCTCTAAACTGGGCCCTCGTCCTGTCACGTCCGTCAGTAGTCTTGTCGTACATTACAACTAGAACCAGATCTGCCAATGAATTAGTACACTTCGACCAAATAAACACTGACGCTGTATGGATCTGACTCTAGAATAAATGCACAGTTGTGTGTTATTCATAAGTCCAAAATGTTCAATTATTCATATAAGTCCAAATATTCATTTGCGGATAACTACCTAACTTGAATTGAATACAAGATTTAAAGCAACCTATCCGAAAGCTACTCTTATCTCAAATCCCCGACATTTTAATTATTAACCAAAAAAAAACGTTTGTTTTAAAACCTGTCTGGCTTCTTTTGAAAAACAAAAAAAAACAGTTGATATTTTACAAGTCGTGAATTGAAAAAGAGACGACCATTTGTTCATCAGAATTCCAGTAGATCCTCGATTCGCAACAATGGTCGATACAATCATAATCCAACAACCGTTAGTTCAACAGATCAACGAATTTAGTCCGATATCATTTCACTATTGATTGATCGAGACTCTATGGAAATTTTGACAAATCAGAATGGTTTTTATGCTACTTGAATGAAAATCACCGATTCTGATAGAATTACTAAATTCACTGTTACTAATTTTGTCCCTAAATAACTAAAGGCAAAGTATAAAAAGTTGATATTTATAGTTAAAATCCTAAATTCTACAAACACTATTTTTTTAAACCCGCATCCTAACCTGACACCCACATTAAGATAGGGAAAAATCACATATGTAGCGGTTCATTGTACAAATATGATATTTCCACTATCAGAGAACCTCCTTGTCTCGATGACAGCTTACCGGCCATCGATTAAGCCCTGAGACTACGCCAAAGTGGGTTCTCGCAGCATGAAGTGGTGTCCATGTGTAAAAATGGAAGCTTCAGCAATATACTGAACACTTCGATTTTAATTCCACATCGAATCAAATCATACTCTTTGCCAAACAAGCATCAAACCTATGACACTCATTATGACAAAGCCCAGGGTAATAATATTAATGGGTGATAATCTACACTTAACAAGGACGATAGATTTTAAAACTTAAAAGAAATTAAAAATGGATTGATGCTCCTTGTTGTGCTTTGGATTTGAAATGAACTCCAAAGTGATTCAAATAAAATAAAAGAGATTTCCAAATCTGAATTTCCAGACAAAAATTTGTATTTTTTCAATTTCGGGAATTCCCGGGACAAATTTTAAAAAGAAGAATTCCCGGTTTTGGAAAAATCCCGGGATTTTTGTCCCTGGAATTCCCGGGATGGACGCACTACACAGAACAAAATATGTGAATTTACGCGACACGGAAAAAATGAATCACATGTAAACTCAGTTGATGTAAACTTGAGATTCAATTTAAACGGTTGAATCACACGTAAAATCATGTTTTTACGTATAATTTGTTGCAAATTTGCATCAAATTGCATGTAAATTTCAATGTTTAATGACGTGCAAAAGTGTTACATCATAAATGATGTAACATTCGGAAATATTTTTTTGAGTGTAGTTTATAGGACCTTTTAAATAATAAAAATAAAATTTAACCCTTAAATGCCCACTAATATTATATTTTAACGTTTTAGGTATTAAAATTCAGTTTTTACCAATTCCTTATATTTTTATTTGTTTTATTTTATCACCATCGTGTTCCCCGGACAATTTTACATAAAAATTAATGTAGACCTCAAAATAAAATGAACTACTGGCGAGATACAGCAATTTTACTGAAAAAAAAGTTTGATTTTACGCTGCACTCCGTCCTATGAATTCAAATCCGAAATAAGTTTCTCACATATAAAAACCGAACCATGCGGGATTCATCCCTTTTTGTTGAAAAGTACACCATGTTCCTTCGAGTGCTGCTTTAAATCAAACTTTTTTCAGTAAAATCGCTGTGTCTTGCCAATGGTTCATTTTAGTTTGAGGTCTATATTGATTATTATGTAAAATTGTCCAGGAAACACGATGGTGATTAAATGAAACAAATTAAAATAGAAGGAATTGGTCAAAACTAAATTATAATACTTTAAACTTCAAAATATAATATTAGTGGGCAGTTAAGGGTTAAAATTTTATTTTTATATAATTCCTTGGACAACTTTCTATAAAATGTAACCTGTAGAAAGACTTTTGCTCAAATAGTTGCAAAGTTATGATTAAAAGAAAAAAAAGTTTTTAGAAAATCGTCAAAAAGAGTGTGGTGCCAAAAATAGAGGGATGGTCCAATCAGCACCAAACTTGGGATTTCTATTAACTGTCGATCGATGAACGTTCCCTCCAAGTTTGGTCCAAATCGGTGAAGGTCGAGTCCAAAAGTGTACTCAGTTGACCTGGAATGACCCAGATATGTATTTTTAATCAAATAAAAACTATTGAAAATGAATTCATTGATATTTTGCTAATTTTTTATACAGTCCAGACTCGATTATCCAAAGTTTCCATTATCCGAAGTTCAATTATTCAAAGGTTTGTATAAGACATCAGATAATCGAATCACGAACACATAAAAAATCGTTTTTTTCATGTTCTTGTTTAAAAAATCAAATTCGAGTTCTGCAACCTCATTTTAGTCAAATATGAATAGTTGATTGCCAATAAAATTATAAAATGCAAAAATTTTAAATCACTTTAGCGTAGTTTAGAGGGCATACTTAAGCTCGACACTCTAAAATTAGACGACGAATTAAAAAAATACCTCATGATTTTTTTTTAATTTTGCAATAGTTTTTTTTTAATGTTAAATAGTTTTGTTTTTTTGAAAATTCTTAAATC
Source organism: Culex pipiens pallens (assembly GCF_016801865.2). Classification (NCBI taxonomy): domain Eukaryota; kingdom Metazoa; phylum Arthropoda; class Insecta; order Diptera; family Culicidae; genus Culex; species Culex pipiens. Next base: position 61,134,512 of record NC_068939.1, on the reverse strand, counting down.
ATGGGAAGATTAGGGGAAATATACCCTTTCTAATCAAACACCTATCTTCGTCATATGAAGAGTTTGATGCTCGATTTAAGCCTATTTAGGCTATAAACTTACCAGCAACAGCACCGCCTCGAGTAAGCACGCAAATTTATGCCATTTATTGGCCAAAAAGATCAAATTTAATGCACTTTTGATCATCATTTCTATTTTGCGAGATCATTTCTCATCATATTGGTGGCACACACATCCACACGCAAGATCAGAGGTTAACTGCTTAACGAAAGTCGCCATCAATATCATTTCACTTGCGCTAACGATTTCAAAGCGCTTAAGATATAAAATTGCTTCCAACTACCGGCAACATGTTCTTTTGACCATTACTTAGTCATAAAAATAATCCCGAAAAATGAAAATAATTAGCAAGTACCATCAAAAAACCAAACGCGCTAAGTCTTTTGACGTTTCAATTTTGAATATCCATTCCAATCGAAGGCTGAAGAAAACCGAGCGAGGAGCGAAGGCAAATAAAGCACAAAGGGTGGCCACCAACACCACCAACATGCTGGTGCAGCGCCTGTTAGAGTGAGCAAGTGCTGCCAGGAAACTTTCGCTATGAATGCTACTTTTCGTGAGTGTTCGTTTAAAATTTCATCAATTTTGGCAGCACTAAGCAGACTCAAAAGAGCGCTGAAAGAAAAAAAGAACTAAGCTGAAAATAGAAAAATGGGTGTGACCCAATGCACTCGACTGATTAGAATGCATTTTTGAAATATTTTTTTTAATGCTTGTAAAAGGAATAGCATAACCATTAATAAAAGTGAAAATAAACAGAAATGTTCACAAAAAGTTGCTCTACTCGTTGGTGTACTTGGTTTTAGTGAATTTCAAGGAACAATCCAGATTATCCAGCATCATTCATACACGACCGCTTATTAGACTTAAAATATGCATATCTGGAGTTTTTTTGAAAAGGTCCAATAAACCAAATTTCCAGTTTTTGCTTTTTGGGTGTTTCTGAAACCGCCTAGAGTCAGGCACCCAAAAACCAAAAACTGAAAATTTGGTTTTTTGGACCTTTTCAAAAAAAAAACTCCAGATATTTTTCCTAGTTCAACTGAATATTAAAAAAAAATGAATCTCTGACCATAATCAAGCTGAAGCTGAAGCGTATCTTTTTGACCGAATTGTGTCCTCCCAACGCTTATTGTTCCCCTCGTTCAGCGAATGATAATTGGCCTCAACTCGTGCTCCCGAGCGTTTGAATCAATTGGAACATATTTATTAAATGACGGAGTCACGACGGTGGGGAAAGGAGAGCGAAAAAAAAAGAAACAAACTTGCGAGCACCGCAACTGCAATTGAGTTGATGACAAAAATGTATGATTAGATTAGGGTCGATTCTCGTCGGGATGCGGGTGTGTGTTGGAATAGCGAAGATAGCGAGCAAGCTCCTTTTGGGCAGTGTGGCAGTGGCCATTCAACCTTCTTTCGGGAAGTGACTCTCATTTCTCTTACCAGCTGAAGGATTGCGCCATCGCGGACGTGCCAGCAGGAATCGACGCCAGCTGGAGGAAAGCTCGCTCATCCAATGCGGCAGCAGCAGCCTCCCGGAGAGGTCGACTCAAAGTTACAGTTCCGTACAGAGTGTCCCCTCAGTAAATGCAATCAATTTGTTTCTTCACAATTTCTTTGTTTTGAAACCTGCAGCGACACTTTGCACATAGTCACATTATTGTGTACGCCGAAAACCAAATTAAAACACGGAAATGCATCCTTTTCACAGTGAGTGGCACGGTAATACTTTCATGGCTAGTTATTTATGCACAACATTTCATGTACACTGAATTTCACTGGAGATTTTCAATTTGACTTTGGAAAAACCTTGATATTTTGGTTTTTGTTTGGTATCATTAGTACAAAACACGACGTGTACTAAAACCAGAATGCCCAACGAGTTTTTGCTCCCTCGGAACATTGTCATGATCTGCGGCAGACTTTTTGCAGTGCTTTTACATCTCTGCAGAACAAATAGTCCCAAACAACGGTAACAGGCATAAGCCATACAGGAAGGTGCTGTGTTCTATCCCTCGCCTAGACCAGAACAAAATCCATGATAAAGCTGACAGACCAAATCTGTCAGACCAAGACTGTCAGACCAAAGAGCAAAAAGTAAACAATCTTGGTCTTCGACGTAGGTGCAGGTCAGAAAATGATTAAACAGTGCGGCGTCCTGTACACCGACAATTAAATAAGCAGTTAAAAGCCTTAAGCGGAATCTTATTGAAAACGTGGTAATAATCGGTAAATTGAAGGGTAAATTGATCGATTATTATGGAAAAAACTATGTCTATGAAAAAATACGACAACCTTTCTGAATTGACCAAGTTTAAAAAGAAATACTTAATTTCAAATACGAACAATTACTAAAAATTTTAACCTGCATTATTTTTGGGCTATATATGTTTTTATTCATAATTTTAGAATGTGTGTCATAATTAAAGCATAAATAATGTATTTTTCATAATAATCGATCAATTTACCCTTCAATTTACCGATTATTACCACGTTTTCAATAAGATTCCGCTTAAAAATTATAAATAAATTGATTAAAAACAGTCAAACTAAAATTGAGTTATCTAAAAATAGACACCGATAGACACGGAGATATTTTCAGGAAATGTAGTTGAAAGTGAGTACTTTCAGGTGCATTGTTCGGTTTTGCGCCAAAATGCGCCATTTTGAAAACATAGCAACTTGAAAATAGGCTCAAAATCACCTAAAAATTGTTATAACTCCTCAATAAAGGATCAAAACATTTTGCTGTCTTCGGCAAAGATGTGTAATTTTATTTCATAAACAACTCTCCAGAACATAGTAGGCCGCTAAAATGCTAACATTTTGAGTTATCACCAAAAAAGTGCTTTTTTGGACCATTTTTGCAAAAATGGCGTATATCTCGAGTAGATTAAGAGCTACAAATTTGGCGCCTTCGACAAACTTTCATGAAATTTTCTCCTCTACAACTTTGCCCAAGACACCAAAGCCCTACAACGTCATCCAACAAAGTTAGTTTTTGGTTGACACCCTGGAAGGTCGTCACCCTGTATGTCAATAACTTCAAAAGATAGCCCTTATCAAGTACAACAACTCTTCCGAAGACACCATTTCGCTAGGACGTCAAATAAAGGAGTTATCAATTTATTCCACTTAATTTTGCCATTCCGAACACTGTTCCCTTGAAGCCATATGGCTTTCTACTAGGCCCTACATGTGTTGATACTTTTTGGTGACGATTATCTGTTGAGTTGAAGACTGCGCGCAATCAAGTAGGCACTGTGTGCCGGCAGCTTGGTTACAATTATTAGTTGAATAAACTTACTACCGATTGGACGTGTTTTCTAATTCCACTGCGTTTCTCATTACTCTAACAAGAGGTTATGAGCCCGGACGTGCGCGAAGACTAGCGGAAGATGTCCGATCGGAATTACGGGATCGAACGGCTGGTCGGTCGGGAGAACTGGGCTGACTGGAAGTTTGCGGTCCAAACCCACCTCGAAGTTTAAGACCTGTGGGATGCCGTCGAACCGAAGGTGAAGGCGGATGGAACGGTGGAAGCGGTCGACCCGGCCAAGAGCAAGCTTGCGCGAGGGAAGATCATCCAGTTCCTGGAACCGGTAAACTACTACCACGTTCGCGAAGCGAAGACGGCGCAAGAAGCTTGGAAGAATCTGGTCAACGCGTTCGAGGAGAACGGACTCACGCGGGAGGTCGGATTGCTGCACAAGCTCATCAGGACTGATCTGGACAGCTGCGGAACGATGGAAATCTACGCGAACCAGATCATCTCGGCGTGCCACCAGCTGAAAAGCATTGGATTCCCGATTCCAGACAGGTTCGTAGGAGCGTTGCTGTTGGAATTTACATGCGTCAGCCACGCGGATTCGAAGGCGCCAAAGGCAAGGTGTGCAAGCTGAAGAAGAGCCTGTACGGACTGAAGCAGGCGGCGCGGTCTTGGAATCAGAAGCTTCACGATGCCTTGAAGCGGCAAGGATTCGAGCGATGTGTGGCGGACACGTGCCTGTACCGCAAGCGACGAGCTGGACGTTGGTGCTATGTTCTTGTGTACGTGGACGACTTGATTATTGCGAGCGAAGATCCGAAGATGATCGAGGCCTTGGCCGGAGCGCTGCAGCAAAACTTCGAGATGAGCGTTCTGGGAGACATCCGGTTCTACCTCGGCATGGAGATCGAGAAGAACGCACAAGGTGATTACTTCCTGAGCCAACGGAAGTACATCGGAGAAGTCGTCGAGTCGAGCGGACTTGCGGACGCGAAGGTGTCCACTGTTCCCCTGGATCCGGGGTACATCAAGCGCGAGTCGGAGGAGGAGCCTCTTCCGGACAACAAGGAGTACCAGAAGTTGGTTGGGAAGTTGCTGTACATTGCCGTCAACACGAGGCCGGACATCTCGGCGGCGGTGTCCATCTTAAGCCGCAAGACCAGCAGGCCAACGCAGGACGATTGGAACGAGCTGAAGCGGGTCGTGAGGTATCTGAAAGGAACCAAAGATTACCGATTGCGACTGAGCCAGAACAGAACCGACAGCGGGATCGTTGGATTCTGCGACGCTGACTGGGCGGAGAACCGAGAGGACCGGAAATCCAACAGCGGGTTCGTGTTCAAGGTCAACGGCGGAACGGTGAGCTGGGCATGCAGGAAGCAGAGCTGTGTCTCGCTATCAACCGCCGAGGCCGAGTTTGTATCGCTTTCCGAAGCGGTGCAGGAGGCGCTGTGGCTGAAGGTGCTTCTACGAGAGTTGAACGACGAGCAGCAAGTCGTTATCCAGGAAGACAACCAAAGCTGCCTGAAGATGTTGTCTGCCGAGAAGTTCAGCAACAGGACGAAGCACATTGCCACGCGATTCCACTTCACGAAGGACCAGATCGAGAAGGGGGAGGTAAGCTGCGTTTACTGTCCAACGGAGGACATGGTGGCGGACCTTCTCACGAAGCCACTAGCCAGGATCAGGACGGAGAAGCTGGCTGGGATGATCGGCTTGACCGCAGCAGTCTAGGAGGAGTGTTGAGTTGAAGACTGCGCGCAATCAAGTAGGCACTGTGTGCCGGCAGCTTGGTTACATTTATTAGTTGAATAAACTTACTACCGATTGGACGTGTTTTCTAATTCCACTGCGTTTCTCATTACTCTAACAAGATTATCCCATTCCTTGTAAAGTTGTCATCAATTAATCTTCATTTATCAATGATTGTCAACTTCTACGTGAATGATTGTAAATAGAAATTTCTTTTTACGCGGTGGCGTTACGCTTTTTTATTTCGTCGATTTCTCTTAAACCATACTATATTTTTGCAAGCTTAAAAAATAGCCTGCAAATTGCTTTAAAAAGATTGCAAAAATGTTTCGTCGTTCCAGAGATATCGACAAATAAGAAAAACGTAACGCATCGCGTAAAAAGAGGTTACTCTGTACCACATAGTTATATAAATTTTGAAACACAATTGATTTAGATCAAATATTCCTTGTATGGCTTCAAGAAGGCAACAACCGGCATATGCTGATTCATTTTGGTGCAGAAAATCGTCAAATCCGCATTCTTTGAAAATGATCAACGGCGTCACCTTAACTCAAGGGGTCATACTTAATCTCTACCTTAAAAAATAAGACATCTAAAAAAACGAAGTGAAATTTCGCAAACGCCTTCAATCGAGTCTGAACTGTACTATTCCGTTAAATTAAGTTCAACGGCCGAGTTTGGTAGGCCTAATTTAGGTACTATCCCAATATTGGGACAGATACCCTACTCGCATGAAAGGCTGTGTGTTTAGAACAAATGTTTTCAATTTATGCCATTGTGGCGCAGCACAAAATTGCTGCAGTTTCCTGATGTAGTAATAATTTTTCCAAAAACATTTAACAGTTCTTATTAAGTTTTATTTTTATTAAAAGAAAAAAAAATCATCTATCACATTTTAGTAACTTTTTAATTTAAATTAAATTACTTTGGTCATTAGTAGGCTTAGTGATTTTTCACGCTCGAAAACAGCAAATTTCACGGGGACCTCAAATTCAAAACACCAAATTTCACGCAAATTTCGCGGAACGTGGAAAATGTTAAAATAACTATGAAAATCTTAAGTCTAAATCACAGAAACTACTCTTTAAGCTTCATTATACATTATTCTTCACTAAACTAAAAAAATCTTCACTAAATTTGAACATGACTCAAAAAAAAATCTCCCAATTTTCAAAAAAGTTCTCAACTAGTTTATGGCTCTTTATATATTTTGAAACATAATGTAGGGTATGCGTAACTATTCTCATTTATTGAACTGCTTTTTTTAATATTCGACGAATAAAGCTAAAAAGTTTTAGCTGATTTTCTTCTGTTTTATCAGTTTACATTTTTTTGAATTTCATATCAAAGCAAGATTTGACAATCTTGTCCAGCCAAAATGAATAAAATAGTTTGAATTTTCTGCGACATTTAACCCAATCAAAATAATTTTTATGGAATTCATCTCATTTCAAAAAGTTAATTTAAAATCAATAGACAAAAATACAATAATTTGTAACGAAATCGAAATTTGTAATCAGAATGAGAACAGAAAACAAAAAAGGTGGAATTTTTTAACTTTCACGGGAATCATCCACCCAAATAATCAAATAACGTTAAAATTAAACAGGACTCTGAAAAAAATCTGAAATGTTTTTCAAATGTGATTTCGAAGATAAAAAATACTCTTCATTTTATTTTGATTTGAACAAATCTTGAATCTTTAATTCTCTTTTGAAATTATTTTTCTGCTATTCATAACTTGTTTTATTAGGTCCTTTTGGGTGCTGTGGTTTTTGAAATTATACTTTTTAAATAAAATAGTAGAAACTTTTTTAATACAGCCTATGAAAATAATACTAAATTTAGTTAGTTTCTAAAAAACTGAAAAATCTGAATAATTCTTCAAATGGTTCAAACTTAGCTTATCAATTGAAATTACATAAATAACCTCTGTGGTAGAAATATTTATTACGATCTCATATAAAAAAAATATTGCTGAAAATTGATAAATTTCAAGAATTTGACACCATCCGCGAAATCGACAAAATTCAATAATCCTATATTAGTAATTGAACAAGGGTATCCACTTGCTTAATTCTACTCTAGCACTTAAGATTATTTTCATTCCTATTTGAGTTTTATAAAATATTTTGAGAAAAATCGTTGCAGTTTCACACAAACATAAAATTTCACGGGATTTCGCGGAAAAAGCCAAATTTCGCGGATTTCACGCTGTCCGCGAAATCGTGAAATTTCACTAACCCTAGTCATTAGTCTTAACTCTTTGTTTACACATTGTCATTGGACTAATTCCCGGCAAACTTATTTGGAAAACCGCGTTGAACTTGAATAACCTACTTATAACGCATAGAATAACGTTTACCCAAAATTGGGTCATCCGAAACGAAAATTCACTCCGTATCGTAATTACAGACATAGATTATTAATCAAGTAGATGTCCCACTTGGAAGTTGCTCCATATACCCAGTTGGCGACACCCCTTTAGCGCTCTGCGCGCCACCACAGTCAAGTTACAGGTACTAAATTGCCAAACAAAATCGTAGCACTCTATGGACATTCTTACCAAAAGTTTGTTGACAACTGTCCTGGCAACTGTCACTCTTTCTGATTTGCTGTTTGTGGAAAAAATCCTGATGGTAGCTGCGAGCGAGATTCAGCGGACGCAAAATATCCTCGAGATGCGCAAATATGGTCCAGCAATCAACACCATTGTGCCAATTGCAATGGCCGGTGCGACCACCGGAAAGAGGAACCAGATTTGTTCAGCAAGCCAACTACTTGGACAAACACGGTCAAGTTCCCTGATTTGACGACCATTTGTCGGATGATGAACCGGATAAGAACCTACGTCTAACGTTTCGTCGATCGTAGGGAGCCTTAGCGATGAACGGTTGTGAGGCGCCTAATGAAGGACCGGAAGTTAAAGGCGGAAATGACGATAAGATGAAACCACCGATTACCTGGTTGATAAGGCCGCTGTCCGCGGTTCTCATCTCCTCTGTCGTATGGCAACAACCTAATCTAACCTAGCCCCGTTACTGGCGGAATACTCCAGTGAATATACCCTATGAATTCTGAAATTGTGAAAAATGTTCACTACAATAATAATAATAAAGTGTGTATTTTTTATTTCCTCAAGTTTAAATATAAAACATACATAATTCTTCATTTTGCTGTAATGCTGGCACAGACATCGCATGGCTTTATACACTGTTTTAAAACGTGATTTCAAGGAGAATCGTAGAAGAATCTTCCACAGCAGAGGTCAGCATTTTCGTTGTCGAAAACGCTGGCTGGCTCGTGATTGTTCTGGCAAAGCTGGAAGCATCCGGTTCGCCGCTTGCGAATTCACCGAAGTTCCGTTTTGGTGACGGTCATCGTTTTCCGGGACATCACGAGGCTGTGAAAAACAAAATAAGCCTTTTAATAAAGGATTCCTTTTGTTTTCCTTTTTTAACATTCACCTGCCTTATTTAACAGCAAAGCAGCATCCATTTGTTGTCGCCGCGAACCTGTTTCAACGTTGCCTCATTAATTAGCGGACGAGATTTTTTTCTAACACGATCGAAAATTTGCAAAGTCGGGAGAGTTTTGACATTTCTTGAAAACAGCAGTTGCTACTCGAGAGTTGCTTGGATATATCCACTGAGCATTGAACTGAAACTGAAGAGGATTTTTTTTTCAAGCGTTCCCAAAGGGTAAGTTAGTACCTGTGAATTGCCACCAGGTGTAATTTTGGCGTGGCGGTAGTGTCGCCAGCCCCAACAGGGGAGTGGCGTATCTATATATATTTAGTCTATGTTACAGACTAGTCCCATCTTCAAAACCGATGGGTAGTTGTACTAAAAGTTTTTTTTCGTCGATAGAAGCGTCAAACTGTCAAAACAACAAAAATCGCGAAAAAGCAGCAGGACGGGAGGCGGGTTTTTTTAAAAAAAAAAATTGTAATTTTACGCGTAAATTAACAAATTCGCAGTTTTCTTTGGAGTTGTTTCAAAGATCAGCCTCTGATTTCAGTTAACTCAACATGGAGGACGTTAACGGCGACGTAATGTAAGTTCAAAGTCGCATTAAATGCGGCAACGGCCGAGGCGCCCAAAGTTTGTTTACATCAACATAACCTCTCTCTCCCTCTCCCGGCAGTCAGTGGAAGAAGCTGTGGCAGCTGATTTCGGGCATCCACTACGAGACGCCGTCCGCCGTCGTGCGGGACAAGCTGCTGGACGTGTCGAAGGAGCTCACGGATGGGCTGGTGCAGTTCCGGAAGGCCGGCTCGGACAAGGGCTCCGCCGAGCGGCTGCAGAAGATGATGAAGGAGCGCAAGCAGGAGAAGCTGCTGGGTTTCGCGACCAAGCTGTACCAGTTTCTGGACATTGACGCCGTCCAGTCGTGGAACATTTTGTGCTTTTATCTGGTGAATGAGTACCGCGGGCCGGCGAATGCGCTGGCGGATTACATCTCGACGGAGAGTTCGATGCTGAGCTTGCTGAACGAGATTTGGGCGTACTATTCGTTGGAGCGGATGGTGATGCTGAAGATTGTGAAGAATTTGCTTGAGTTTTACAACTCGGGGAGCCATCCGTACTCGCGGGAGTACAAGTCGGTGGTGGATAAGATTGGGTTTGCGAATTTGCGCAAGTCGTACATTGGCCAGCTGGAGAGTTTGGTGAACGAGACGATGCCGGGCAAGCTGATTCCGGGCGATATGTTTAACAACCAGGCAAAGATGGTTGCGTGGTCGGAGCGGAAGATGCGGGAAGTTAACGAAACGTTGCACATTATATTGTTGATTATTCACTACGACGGCATTGGGGTGGAAGAGTTTGCGAGGTTGTTCAAGCTGTTCAAGGGGCATTCGTTTGGTCGAGTGCAGCAGTATCTGAACAATGGCAATGAAGCGCACAGCGATATGGTAAAGAGGATAACGTTCAGCGAGTTGGCCATCGTGTACCGAGCGTTGGATTTGAGCGAGAGTGCCGGAGACGAGCGTTGGATCGACGGTGTGATCAAGGCCTTGGACGGGGAGATTGTAACGATGCACACGTTTCCCGAGCACGGTCCGTTGCTGCTGGTGTGGATGCTGTTCAACTTTCGGCTGCAGAACCGATTGGACGACGACGATTTGTCCAGCCGATATCGTCAGTTTGGCTCGCGGGCGATTCAGTTGGGCGTTTTCGAATACCTGCTGGCCATGGTGCAGCACTCTACGTTCAACGATCACAGCATCGTTTGTCGCGTAACCAGGAAGGCCATCTTCAACCAGTTGGGATTCCTGTGTCAGCTGTTCGATTCGGATGGTTCTGTTGCGCAGCACGCTAAAATCTACGACCTGCTAAGCGAACTATTGCACAGTCCTTCGATCGCGGCAGAATTCTGCAAAAACGAAGACAATCCCGTCCGCTCGCTATTCGACACGACGTTGGAGAATTTCCCCGTAGATTTCACCCCACTGGCCATGATCGCGCACGCACTGGCCTCCGCCGGCACCAACCAGAACAAGTACATCCACGATCTGTTGGAAAACCTTCCAGTATACAGTGAGGTCTACAACCCGGACCACTACGAACTGCGCCCGTCCGCGATGAACGAAGACGAGTTCATCCTGGCGCACGATTACGTTCCCTTCCGGAAGATTGGTTACGTCGTCCCGCGTGGAACCTCCACGATCGTGATCGACAAGCGATCGCACACCCTAGCGCATTTCCGCACCAAGTTTAACTTTTACGCCGCACTTCATCGCGAGATCAACGAGCTGCTGTCGGACGCCCTCTCGTACACGCAGCTCAACGAGGATCGCATTCAGCGCATTACGACCGGACTGCGGTACCTGGCGGTGGCCGTGAAGCGCATCCACCAGCCGCACGAGATCAGCTCGGAGATGGTGCACCCGACGGAGATGGTGTTTGACATCTTGCTCAAGTTTAAGGTGATCCAGGCGCCGCCGATTGAACTGCTGGCGGAGTGCTTGAACGTTTGTGCCGCGCTGGTGCCGCTGTTTGAGCCGGAAATCTACGCCCGGGTGATCAATTTGAACATCCTGCCGACGGTGAACAACGCAAACTTGGATTTTAAAGACTACGCTGCGGGGACGAGCTTTGAGTCTAGTTTGATCGGATTCTACTTGGTGAATTACGAGAAGAATGCTGGAAAGTATTGCATCCTGATGGCGTACCTGAACTTCCTGAAGACGTACACAAAGTTGGGGAAGAATAATGTATTTGGTGTTGAACTGCCGGGGTTGATTTTCCTGTTGCGGGAGGTCTTCCCGCACGCCCACACCTGGCGCTTTGAGAACGAATCCGAGCGGCAGAAAATCTACGTTTTCATTCTGCAGTACCTGTTTGAAATCCTCCAGCTCTCACCGGAAGCCCTCAAGAACGACTACCCGCGGACGATCCTGCGCAACGTGTGCGTGTACAGTCTGCTCGACCTGGACAACGGCATGACGCTGCTCAAGTTTGTCGGCGTCGGTAACGCGTACCTCCAGTCCGTGATGGAGAACGAAACCAGCTGGATGATGGCGCCCGAGCAGAGCATGAACCAGCTGGTGCAACTCTCCATGACGATCCTCATGCAAATCCTGCGCCTCAAGCACCACGTCATCCCGGATCCAAAGCTGCTGTCCCCGCTCGAGTCCGCCATCTACACCCAGCCCAAGCAGCGGGACACCCTGCGGATCATCCCGGTCGTCACCGGCTACATGAACAACATCTTCAACCGCCGACTCCCAATTCTTTCCTGTCGCCTACTCCGACGCTTCTCGATCGAGTTCAAAATGTCACTCCTAGCTTGTCTCGACATGGAGCCCGACCAGATCCGGGTCATCTTCCTGCAGCGCCTGCGGGACGACCTGGAAAGTGACAACCTGAAAATTGCCGTGCTCGAGTTCGTAGAGGCGTGCATCCACAAGCAACCTGGTCTGACGGAAGCCTTCTTCAAGGTGCACTACGACAACGTCGAGCAGCGGCTCTTCCTGGGCGTGAAGCCGGGCAAGAAAAAGAACATCAGCGACGGCATCCCGACCTACATGGAGGAATATCTGGAGGCGATCTCGAGCGATCCGAAGAAGCTGGAGAGTCCGCTGCTGTCGCGGATCATGTCGCTGTTCCACGCGCTCTGGAAGAACAACATGCAGATACTGTGCAAGGATCTGCTCGAGAAGAAGACCTTCTGGAGTTCGCTGTGCAATCCGCTGTTCGGGAACATCAGCGAGAACGTCAAAGCGTACAGCCAGCTGTTTAACATCCTGGGGATCGAGCTGTTCAAAATAGACTCCGCCAAACAGGTCGACGAGGATCTGAAAAAAGTGTACGAAAAGTTTCTCGATTACGACGTGTTTTCGCGGTGGGTTCGCGCCGTATTCGACCTGCCCAAAACGACGGGGAAGGTCAATGACGACAGCTCGCTGTGCGCGTCACCGGTCGTCGACGAAACTCCCGAGTGGCTAAGCCGGCTGCAGTGCTTCAAAGATCTGCTGGTGTTACTCATTCGCAAGAAGGACACCGGCGTCCATCTCCCCGACCGCAGCAAGCGCTTCCTGGCGGACCAGTGCCTGAACGTGCTGCTCGAACGCGCCGAGTACGCCGACGATCTGCGTCCGTTTGTGATTCTGGCTGAACTCTACCTTGTCGTGTTGTCCGATTACGAGCACAAATACACCGAGAACGCCGAACAGGACGCCCAAGTCCTCACGAAGATCCAAGACCTGCTCAACGCACTCGCCATCAGCTACAAAGAGTTGCACCGCCGTGCCAAAGAGTCCATCCTGGCCATAGCCATCAAAACCGTGGAACTTCAAGCGGACCAACTCATCGAACACGACGCCATCATCTCGAGCGTCACCCGTTCCGCCGTCGACGTCGTCTGCCAGGAAGTGTACGACCTCGAAATCACCACCCGAATCGAACTCAAGTCCCCGAAAGCCCTCACACTAACACAACGAGACCAAGTCCCGCTCCTACTCGCGCTAACCCTCGTCAAAAAGCTCGTCCTGGTGTTCGAGGAGCACGAAAGCCCCCCGGCCCGTTGGCAGTGCTGGTTCGTGCGGGCCAAGGTCTTCCAGCGGCTGCTCAGCATCACCAGCACGCTGCTGCAGAACTACTCCCGGCGGAAGATCACCGCCGAGGTGCTCGAACTGTTGGTGGTGCTGGCCAAGAGCCGCCGCTGCTCGGCCGAAATGCTGCACTGCGACATCGGCGATTATCTGTGGCTGAAGCTGCTGCCGCCGAAGGAGCTGCTGCAGCGGCCGTACGTGATGCCCGATGAGACGGGCCACAAGTGGAAAACCCAGGACTGGTGGCCCATCTACACGAAGGGCATCGAGCTGGTGCAGGTGCTGCTGGGCCAGCATCGGCAGCGCTTCTTCAAGGATGCCATCTTTTTCGCCGGCATCCACGAGGAGTTCCTGATGGACTCGCTGCTGCTGGCGAAACAATCGATGGAGGGGAACGCTATCGCTCTGATCAAGGGCACGCTCGAGCTGCTTTGCGAGTTGGTCAACTACGAGAAGGAGTGGCGGCTGGAACATGGGCAGAGCTTGATCAATTTGATGGTGAGGAGTGTGGAATTTTCCTTCAGCAAAGATAGATTTTAACGATTGTTTTTTATTCTAGCGCTGCGTTCAAGTTTTGATGGACCACGCCGTATCGTTGCTGTATCGGCCGAAAATCTTGAAGCGTCTCGCCGAGGGACCATCGGTGCCGGATTTGAGCCACGAGCAGCACGACGACCCAAACGCCGTAGACACCTCGGACGAGCTCGTCACAGCGATGAACAACTCGGTGGAGATCGTAACGCTGTGCGCCAAGTGTCTGCTCAAGTTCAGCCCATCCCTGTTGAGTTTGCTGTGCGATGTGCACTTTTTGCCCGGCAAGTGGTACCCGTTGATCGAGATTCAGTTTGGTGTGCCCAAGATGAACGCCGAGAGTGCCTCCCAGTTGAGCTTTGGAACGGTGCTGCGAGCGGTTTGCATGTTCACCAAGGTGTTGAACGTGGTGAGTTGAGCCCTTGTTCAAAATAATTCAACCCAGAAATTGATCATTCTTCCCCCTTCCAGCAACACTACTCGTTCCAGGAGACCCCACTCAACCAACTTCCACCCTCGAAATCTGGCGAGTCGGACGGCTTCGACGTCACTCCCTCACTCTCCAACTCGGCCCTAGCTCGACTCAACAAGTCCGCTCTGGCCGCCGCCTCACCCGACGGAACCCCGTCCCGCCCGTCGAGCAGCGCACGCACACCCTTCTCCAAGTCCCTCTCGATGACCTCGGTGTCCAGCTTCACCTCTACCAACGCCATCGCCCTCTCCAACGAACTGCTCACCCACCTGGACTCCAAACTCTGCATCAGCGGCCTCGAGTTCGTACTCACGCTGCTAGCCTCCCAAAGCTTGCTCGCCCTCAAGGACGCAAACCTTTCCCAGCGTGAGAAGCAGCTCATCAAGCGCGAACTCAGCACCGAGCTGCTCATCTTCCACGATTTCGTCAAGAAGCGCATCCTCAAAGACTCCAAAGAGATCCTCACCCGTAAAAAGTACGGCTCCGTACCCATCCTCAACAGCTACGACGACGATGACGCAGACGACAATGAAGACGCGGACAGCCGGGCAAGCCCACTCCAACAAGCCCCGCCCAAGAAACCCGACCGCTCGATGCGGGTCAACGTGGTCCGGAAGCAGCACCTGCAGCAAACCGCTTCCACTCCCAAGATGTCCTCGTCGACGCCGGCCCCGCGTGGCATCCTAAAGCCGTCCACCTCGGGTCCGGTCAAGCGCGTTATGTTCGAGGACGGGTTGGAGGCCGGAATGAAGACGTTTGCGTACGCGATGCCCGAAGAGGATCCCATCTACTACGAGCCGGAGGAGAGCAAGTACACGGGGCTGTCGTACGTGCGGATCGTCGAGGAGGACTATCTGCATCTGTTGTCGAATTTGTTTTTGATTATATCGCAGAGCGAGAATTGAACGGCTTTGGAGGGTAGACCCGTATCGTGTGTTCCGTTGCGATGTGACATTTTTTTCTTGTTGAATAAATTTCTTTTTAAGCCAAATGTGAAAAGTTTTTATCTGTTTGCTACCAACTCTTGCTTATACATTTTCAATACAGTCCAGACTCTATTATTCGAAGGTTTGTATGGGACTTTGGATAATCGAATTACGAACAAAAAAAATATTGTTTTATATGTTTCCTAATTTTAAAATCAAATTCGAATTCTGCGACTCCATTTTAGTCAAATTTGAATAGTTGATTTTCTTAAAAAATATAAAATGACCGATTCTTAGCACTTGTTTACCAACCAGTCATTCTTTCAAGTTGAACTTTGGATGGTACTGATAGTTTTCCATGTTTTCCAACTATTTGAACCACACAAAAAAACATATTTCAACAACAAAGTCCCTTTTTACAACATATCTGTGAGCAGAAGTTGTAAAATGTATAAACGCTGAAAATTTTTAATTTGCTCAACTTTTTCAAATAATTGCTCAAATTAATGGATGGAATGCAGATATTTAATCATTATTGACAAAAGCAGATTCTGTAGGTATAAAATTATACAGGACATTTAATAAGGGGGTAGGATGGAAGCGTTGTCCCGTCACGAAACATTGCAATTGTTTAGTTTGCAATGGTTCGTGAAATCGGATTTGCATCATATTTTTGATTCTCTTCGTACTTAACGCCGACACCCCCTCCCCCCCTTCCCCTAACTGCGTTACGTAACAAAAGAACGCTCCCTAATATGGCGGCTGAATGGAAAAAAAACACCTTAAAAGGATTTTTAAGTTCAATCAACTAGTCAAATTTAACTAATTTGGGATCGCTGAACTCGGATACGACCTCTTGAATACTTCAAAGTATTCGGGAAATGTGAAATTCAAGATGGCGGCCAAGATGGCGAACCTAGAATATTGGAAATTTTTATACAGAAATGTAACGAGAGTCAACAGGTCAAATTTAATTAATTTGGGGATGCTGAACTCGAATATAAGCCTTATAATATTCCAAAGTACTCAGGGAATGCAATTCAATTTTTTAGCTTCGCCATATTGGCCGCCATCTTGGATTGCACATTCCCTGAGTACTTTGGAGTATTCTATGGCTCATATTCGAGTTCAGCGACCCCAAATTAGTTAATTTGACCTGTTGATTGCCGGTTACACCCCTGAAAAAAATCAAATTTTCTAACTTCTCCATATTTGCCGCCATCTTGGATTGCACATTACCTGAGTATTTTGGAATATTCTAGGGCTCATATTCGAGTTCAGCAACCCTTAGTTGAATTTGACCTGTTCATTGCCGGTTACCTTTCTTTATATTTAAAATATCGAATATTCTAGCACCGCCATCTTGGATTGCACATTCCCTGAATACTTTGGAGTATTCTAGGAGTCATATTTCAAGACTGCTTCATTTCGTGACGGGGCAACGCGAGCAAACCCCTCTTTTGCAAAATATCTACGTAGTCCCGTCACGAAATGAAGTACCTGTCAAATCAACAAAATTTGACGAAATTAGGTGATCCAGGAAGCAAAATCTTCGTTTTTCATTTTAGAAACAACTGTAGAAATTGTTTTTTTTTTTCAAAAATTGACTAAGAGAGCAGAGTCCTTCACTTTTGTGTATAAAAAACAAATGGACCCAATTGTACGATGTTGTCCCGTCACGCTACTTTTCTATCTTATTGGAAATTTGATGTACTTTCCAAATTTGTATAAATATTGGTACCTATTCCCACAGATTTTAAAGTTATCAGCAAAAAAGCTGAAAACATATGCGTACAAACGTTGTCCCGTCACGAAAGAATCGGTCAATTCCATTTGAAAAGAGCCTAAACAGAAAAAAAAGTTCTCCGATCGGGCATAAATTTTCTGCGGGTTCCTTGGCCAAATTAATTAGACCAGTATTTTTTTGTTTGGTTATTAGGGTGACCTACATCGTGCTAGGTAGATTCGAAAAATGGCAATTTTCGTCATTTTTCGCAAAAACCTCTTTTTTCGAAAAACCATATCTCCGCGCCATTTCATCCAATTTTAGCTGTCTTAGACGCAAAAGAATGGTGATGATTTTGGCTATTTGGGAAAAATAGTAAGAAGTTTCAAAAATCTAGCTTACCATTTCAAAAAGTCGCATGAAAATTTCAAATGGCGTTTTGACCGTATCTGGACCAAAGACCTATGTCCAGGGATCTGGCCTACACGCCAGTGATGTTTTTAGTAAATGCATTGGAGTCCAAAGTGCCTCAAAAATATACATTTTTGAAAAAAGTATTTTTACGGGTTTAATCTCATTTAAAAATGAAGGGCGGAGCGCCAGCTCCTGTTACGTCCAATCAAGCTCATATTTGGGATTTGGGCTCAGTATGCCCACCGGAACAAACCCCTGAATGCCCGCCAAAAAGTCATTTTTGTTACATCCTATTAGGTCATCGTGGAAATTTTTAAGTTATCGCAGTTTTAGTGAAAAAAGTTATTTTTTTGCCGATTTCGTCATTTTCCTGTTTTTATTTTCAGACATAGGCTCTTTGGTCCAGATACGGTCAAAACGCCATTTGAAATTTTCATGCGACTTTTTGAAATGGTAAGCTAGATTTTTGAAAGTTCTTACTATTTTTCCCAAATAGCCAAAATCATCACCATTCTTTTGCGTCGATCCCGAAAGATCAACTCCTAGCAATTTGCGATGATCTACAAAGTTGTTCCCCGTCTCGAAATCTATAAGAAATTTACGAATAAGAAATTTTTCAGGGTTTTGGTTTTTTGCCTTCCTCACCTTACTGAGGAAAGGCTATAAAATCACTTGGAAATTAAACATCCTTATTTGACGTCCTAGACCCACCTTCATGTATACCTATCGACTCAGAATCGAATTCTGAGCAAATGTCTGTGTGTGTGGTGGGATGTTGATCAAAAAATTGTCACTCGATTATCTCGACATTGGCTGAACCGATTTTGTCCGTTTTGGCGTCATTCGATCCGTCTTGGGGTCCCATAAGTCGCTATTAAAAATTATGCAGTTTAGTTAAGTACTTCAAAAGTTATGCTTTCTCTTACAATTCTCTATAGTAAATTGATTAATGTTCCATACTAACTTCAGATCAAAACTGGAGCCAAATAAGCTAAAATTTTCTTCTGGGTCATAATACTTTAAAATTCCGGTTGATGCAAACGAAATTGAAGACTTTTGTCTTTTTTCATACATCCGTGAACCACGCAAGTATTCACACTAAAATTTCAGCCAATTGGGTCCTAAAATGAAGCTTAGATTGCTGATATTATTGTTTACAGCGATAAAGCTTATTTTTCTGAGTACAATGACCCTTTGTACGAGCACAAAGAGTTTAAAATGGATTTTTAAATCAATTTTGAAAAATTAACCTCGCGGTCCTTCTTGACAGAAAAGCTCCTACTTGACAGCTCGTTCCAAGGGGACCATAGTTGATCCATCGAAAAAAAGTTGTCCTGTCAAAAAAAAATTTTGCATTAAAATGAAAAAAAGTGATCAGAAATGGTTTTCAATCGTGTTTTTTACCTTTGTTTATAAAAATTTACATAGGACTTTAGTACCCAATTTGATCATCCAATCTCGAGTTATCATGACACCTGCAATACAACCCGGTTTTTGAAGAAAAACGCTCAGGAATTTAAACAGTTTCCTTTGCGCATGGCAAAATGTCAAGCTTAAATTAGAGCTTTTTTTTGAAAGCAATTCCATGTCAAATACGGAATCGGTTGTAACCAAGGGGGTTGACACTCGGTCATTCTGGAATAATTCTGGTTTCATTCTGGAATGACTGGAATGACGAGGATGATTCTGGTACAAATGAGCAAGTACAGATAACAGTGTGGCTTTCATAATATTTATCTTTTAGAATCAAAACATTGCTGGTGCTGGGTACTTTGGAAGGGGAGTCTGCGGTTGTTCTGCGAATGGTGCCGTTTGGATCGGGAGCAGCGACTGGCATTTTTTGACCCATTCTCAAGCCCACACTAGAGTGTCTCACTAAGCGGATAGAGAAGCTGAGAACAATCCGGGTGTTGGCCACGAGGTTGACAGGATCGACGAGCGAGAGTTGGAGTTTGAGTGGTCAGGCTCGATGTGTTCAGGTTCTTGGCGGAGGGTGCACTCTTTTGACAGGTTCCTGCCACGGTTCTTCAAGAAGGTTTTGGGTGACGGAGTGAAATAAATATATTCTTCCGGGCAAAAACCGACTTCTGGTGGCCGCTGGATGTGTACTTTCTGTATGATGTACGGAACGCAGTTCACAATGACACGAAGAATGGACCACATTTCAATTGGATGTATGGGCTTATAGATACAGTATGTAAAAAAAGTATTTACACCCCTTGGGCACTATGCACATTTTGTGATGAAACATGTAAAAAATTTAAAGTTTGACAGGAACATAGTACTACGTTTTGTTCAGAAACTCATGCCAAACATTTTGCTACAAAAAGCTCATGAAAAGATGATTTCTATAAAAAGTTATATAACAAATACTATTACGAAAATAAAAAAGGTGCAAAAAAAGTTTGTACACCTTTCGAAAAATTAACATAAATAATGTTATTTATTGACAAATCACCATAAATCCAGTCTCCCAACTCCAAATAGGCATTCTTGTCTGATTAAAAAAATAATTTGGATTGAATATAAAGTTTACTAACTACTTAGTATAAAAGTTTATATAACTCTGGAAATTCTATATAAAACTTATCTAAACTCAATTTTGCAAACTTTTAATTCAACTAAATGTCAATATATTACCATAGAATTGCTAAATAAACATTTTGGAGTGGGTATAACACCGTTTTGGGGGTATTAGTATTGATAGAATAGATTTTTCGTTGGAATTTCGTACCAACCCGGAATTACGTCGTAGGAAAATCCGCCGGCATCCGAACCGGTACACGATTCACAAGTCAACCTATGTGGAATCGGAAAGGGCATAAAATTTCCGATCTTTTGATCCCCAAACATCTAGGTTTTCTGTAAAACCCACGTTTTTAAATACCTAGGCAAAAACGTTGTTATGGTTTCGTTTGAGCAACCTACCAAAAATGTATGGAATTTCGTAATTTTTGTTCTCGTGGGTCAAACTTACTTTTTGCCCAGGTATTTAAAAACGTAGGTTTTAAAGAAAACCTAGATGTTTGGGTATCAAAAGATCGGAAATTTTAAGCCCTTTCCGATTCCACATAGGTTGACTTGTGAATCGTGTACCGGTTCGGATGCCGGCGGATTTTCCTACGACGTAATTCCGGGTTGGTACGAAATTCCAACGAAAAATCTTTTCTATCGATACTAATACCCCCAAAACGGTGTTATACCCACTCCAAAATGTTTATTTAGCAATTCTATGGTATATTGACATTTAGTTGAATTAAAAGTTTGCAAAATTGAGTTTAGATAAGTTTTATATAGAATTTCTAGAGTTATATAAACTTTTATTCTAAGTAATTAGTAAACTTTATATTTAATCCAAATTATTTTTTTAATCAGTCGAGGATGCCTATTTGGAGTTGGGAGACTGGATTTATGGTGATTTGTCAACAAATAACTTTACTTATGTTAATTTTTCGAAAGGTGTACAAACTTTTTTTGCACCTTTTTTATTTTCGTAATAGTATTTGTCCTGCTGTTTATTCGACCGTATCAATAAATTTTTAGGTTAGGTTTTGGCTTTCGGTCTGTTTGGGGAATCAAAACACTTGTATGTTCTCTTCATCCGACGTTTCGACCCGTTTTGGGCCTTTTTCAAGGAATCTAGGCGTAGATTTATTGGGTAAGGCACAAAAACATAAAAAATGTACACTTATGCTAGGCTTACCGAAATGGGAGTGTTTGTCGTTAGGGGATGCTCCGTCAAGCACAGAACTGTCTGGTAGCGGGGTAATCTGTAGTTTCAGAAAACAAATAAATATTTCTAAATCTACAAATATTTTTCTCTCCGTGCACTCACGTTTCAGCGAAACTGGCCGCTATCCGGTATTCGCTCGTCATACGGGTTCGTTTCAACACGAAACGCGAGAATTTTTGGGGCACGGATAAATTCGACACACTTTCTACCATTGGCGCGCAAACTATGGCAATAAAACTCATTCTAGTGTGTGAGTGTGTTAAGGTGTTGGCATTATGTGTTAGTGTGTGTGTTGTCCCTACTGTTATTGTTTTTATTTAATTTGTTTTGGTTTTTCTTCCTTGTGTATATGTTCTTAATCTCGTTCAAAATCCCGGCATATGCAGCATGCAGATTATCCGTGTCTGTCCGCTTGTTGACAGTATGTTGTGTGTTTTTAATGTGGCAACTCTCCAGGATCGGTAGATTGGCCCCCTTCATTGACCGATCTACAATTCGTACGGAGTCGATCCCGAACGAGTGGTCCATAGCTGCTACGTGACTCGTCAACGCCGACTTCTCTTTTGCCCAGCTGATCTCTGCGTCTGTGTTTGTGTATCCCTTCGCTTTCAGTTCTTGTAGTTGTTTTACATTTGATTTGTGTCCAGACATTCTTGTTTTCAGTTTTGTTGTTGTAATCCCAATATAGCAGGCATCACAATCGTTGCATGGTATAGCGTACACAACGTTGGATTGTTCTTGTATTGGTGTTTTGTCTTTCACCAGTGGTAGGAGGGAAGCTACTGTTTTTGTGTTTTTGATGGCTATTTGTATGTTTGGGTATTCCTTGTGAAGTGTTTTTGTTATTTTCTGGGTGAGACCATAAATATTGGTGAGCGAGTAGAATATTGGTGTGTTATTCGTACTTGCGTCCATAGCTGTATCGTTCTCACTATTGTCTATCACTGTGTTGTTGTTTACCTCCTCAAACAGCTGATTTTGTGGTGTTCTGGAAATGACGCGGTTTATTAACGACTTTGGGTAGTCGTTGATCAGCAGGTGCTTGCGGATGATGTTTGCAGCGGTGTTGTGATCCAAGTTTGTTGACAACATCTTTACCCGCTTTGCGAAATTGAACGCGACGTTCAACTTGTGGTGTGGGGGGTGGTGCGAGTGGTAGTTGAGGAACCTTCCCGACGCGATCGGCTTCATGTACCATTCTGTGCGGACAGTTTGGTCTTCTTGCCTAACCAGAGTCATGTCTAAGAATGGGAGCCGTCGGTTTTGCTCAACTTCGACCGTGAACTGAATGTTGTTGTCCTCCTACCACTGGTGAAAGACAAAACACCAATACAAGAACAATCCAACGTTGTGTACGGTATACCATGCAACGATTGTGATGCCTGCTATATTGGGATTACAACAACAAAACTGAAAACAAGAATGTCTGGACACAAATCAAATGTAAAACAACTACAAGAACTGAAAGCGAAGGGATACACAAACACAGACGCAGAGATCAGCTGGGCAAAAGAGAAGTCGGCGTTGACGAGTCACGTAGCAGCTATGGACCACTCGTTCGGGATCGACTCCGTACGAATTGTAGATCGGTCAATGAAGGGGGCCAATCTACCGATCCTGGAGAGTTGCCACATTAAAAACACACAACATACTGTCAACAAGCGGACAGACACGGATAATCTGCATGCTGCATATGCCGGGATTTTGAACGAGATTAAGAACATATACACAAGGAAGAAAAACCAAAACAAATTAAATAAAAACAATAACAGTAGGGACAACACACACACTAACACATAATGCCAACACCTTAACACACTCACACACTAGAATGAGTTTTATAGAGTTATCTACGCGCCAGTGTATTGGTACTGCGGTTATGAATGTGTGTGTGTGAACCGTGTAATCTTTGAAAGTGTGCGTGTTGGAAAAAGCCGTTTTAAAGAAACGTCAGTTTGGAAAAAAAAATCAACCTGGTGCTGCAAAAAGTCGGCGGTCCACTTTTAGCATCCTTTTGCGAACAGTTTTTAACCCGGATCACGTTTTTTATTGTGATTATACAGTTCGTCATCGCACAAATCGGAAAAATGGTAAGAATTATCGTTGGTTTGACGGAATTCTCTTTCAGAAAATGAGTTCTCGGTGGCCAAAACAAATGCACGATCTTGTGTGGACACCCCGCGACAAGCTGCCGGACAAAGGAGTTCTCGGTGGCCAAAGATCCCTGTCTAGCCGGTGCTGATTTTGGACAGAACACTTTGCAGGAAAACTTTGTGCGTCGGAAGATGTGACAAGAGATCACCGGTAACATCATCTTGTCCCGGGGGAGAACCGCCCCCAGAAGCGGCTACTCTAGCGTACGAACCTCCCCCACCCGGGAGGGAACGCTGGGTTAGTCGATGGAACCGCTCGCTCCTCCGCCAGCTGCTGCAGCGGTCGAGCTCGAAGTCTTCGGAGGTTGGCGGGACGCTGGCGCTTTCTTCCGCGCGGCAGAGCCACGGAAATTCGCCGTGTGGTTTCCACCACGACCGGTGTGGACCATTGCCGAGCCATCTTTCCCGTAACAACCTCCTAGTAGCGGTTCGCGGTTCCACGGAGCTTTCGCTGATTCCGACTGTCGAACATTTTGTGTGAAAGTTGGTAGCCGAATCTTAGTCGAAAATGGGAAGACGCTTGCTTGAGCATTAGGATTTCACCTGCAAATTGTACTCGGTCCCGTTAGTCATAAGTGGGTCCAGAGGATCCCCCAGAAACTAATCCGTTTGGTTGAACTGCTGGTGGTTTAGTCCACGTCAAAGTTGCGCGATCAGTTCTCAGGCGGAAATCCAAAAGGACACGTGAAATTTGCTATGGACAGCAAGTCTGCTTGCATCCTTCGTGTGAAAGTTGAGCAGATCGGTTTTGCTTTTATTTCAACACGGAGCGGATTCGGGAGGAGTAGGAATTTGCATCTTGGTGACTTTAATTAAATTCATGTCGCTTAGGTGAGCGCCCCAAACGAGTGTGAATCTCAATCAGTTACGCGCTCGAAACCTGGTAATTTCCAAACCGCTCTCCGACGAACTGTTCCTTTACAAATGTTCCGATGCTCATCGCCGCAAATGTTCCTTTTTTTTCTTTGCGGTGTCAGTTGACGTCTAAGTTTGTGATTCATCTCGACATTCCAGCTGCCTTTTAACGCGAACCATTTGCTTGGTTCACCTTGTTTTCTTCCGCAGTCTTTGTCCAGTTACTACGTTTCAAATGATTCAAAATGGTTAATTTTGGCCTTTTTTAGCTAATCAATTTTTTTTAAAAAAGACAGCTGAAATTAATGGTATTCCAATGGTAAATTTACTATTTTCAGGACGCTCCTGAGGCCCAGGCTCGCTTTGAAGAAAAGATTCGAATGTGCAACGGCATTGACCCAGCTACTCTACTCACAAAGGCCACGTGGATTCCTTTGAATGTCACCTTTTCCGAAATTTTCCAATTTATGGTGAACGACCCCGACCCTTTTACCGGCCTTCCAAAAAATTCTACAAAGGGAATGGAATCCTATTTGTATTTCAAGAACGGCTGGGTAAAAAGCGTAACGGGTGTTAAACTGCAGGACGTTTTTGTGGTACATGGAATTGTTCACCATTCGTTTTCGTTGAACGAGTCGCCACTCCGACCGTGGATTATAATCGGCGTGAACGGAACAGTTTTGGCCGCTCATTGCTCGTGCGCGATCGGCCTGCTCGAAAACTGTAGCCACATTGGAGCAACTCTCTTCGCGTTGGACGGTCTTCGAACAGATCTTCTCGAACAAAAAGTAAGTTGGCGAGTTTTGAAATAAAACTAAAAAAGAAAAAAAAATGAAGAGTGGGGAATACTTCCATTTATGAAAAGTACCCAATTATATAAAAAATCATTAGTTTGAAATAGGTCCTAAACGCAATTTTCTAAGTAATCCGTTTTACGGCCGTATCTCGTTCGTCGAGCTGAGGAAGACAATAAGGTAAAAAATTGAGCATTCTGTTCTAAATTTCGATTTTTACTTTTTAAACAACTTGTTTCTTTTTAACTTTTGTTATAAATTTGCTTACACATATCCTCTCGAGCAATCAGTCAAAACGTTTTTTATGAGCAGTAATTGAACTTCAAAGTGCTGATATGCCAACATCAGAGTCATGATGGAATTACATGCTGTTCCCTTAATATTTTTTGCAAGAATTTAAATCAAAAAGTAGTTAGGCAAACTGAAAAAGTGCAAGTTTGTTCGCCTTAAATTTTTCAGTATCAACACCGCCATTTTGGCCGCCATCTTGGATTTAAAAATTCTAAATCATATCTCGGCCAAAACTCAACCGATTTGGATTATTCTTGTTGCACTCGATTCGGAAGAATGTCAAGAATCACCTCCAACAAGGTAGATCCAAAACAGATGCGTCTACCTTAAGTTATAATAAAAAAGGCATTTCCAACTTTTTTTTCCAAGGGTTGTATGAGCCAGTGAAAATGCATTTCCAACTTTTTTGACCCCGTTGGGGCTACAAGTGTTAAGGTGAAGTCGTTGATCATTTTCGAAGAAAATTAATCATCACTATACAATATTCCGTATTAAATTAAATTCAATGAATTCCTGCACCAAAAGAAATCAGCATGTGCCGGGTATTGAATTCTTGAAGCCACTGAAAGATGTATGGTCTAAATCAAATGCGTTTCAAAATTTATATAATTTTGTGGAACAATCATTCACGTCCTAGTTGGCAATCATTGATTAATGACGATTTTCATAACTTTACAACGAATGGGATAATCGTTACCAAAAATTATCAATGCAAGTAGGGTACTAGTCTGAACAACTTTTTGAAGGAATTTTGTGAAAATATTGGAAGCGACGCAAAATTTATATTTTTGAACAAATATCATAGCAATGATGGAACTCTTCACATAAAAGCATGTTTGGATCATATCTGGAGCAACACGAGAAAAGGGCGGATAAGCATTTTGATAGCTGGAACTTTTTCGCAAATTACGAGCCAACAAGTAACTTTTGCACAAAACTCGATGTGTTAAACAATAGCTGGCCTTCCCAGCTACCTTCTAACGATGCGGGTTTTGTTAAATAGTTAACTGTTGTCTCGGAATTTGCAAAATAGTTCTAGCTGTCAAAATGCTTATGCGCCCTTTTCAAATGTTGCTCCAGATATTCAAGCTCAACAATCAATACAAAACAACAACAAAAATGTTTTTTTTTTGTGATTCGACTATCCGAAGGGAAATTTTTCCGAGGCCTTCGTATAATTGAGTCTGGACTGAAGTTCAAAACTTCAAAAATTCTAAAGTTCAAAAATGATGATGCCACAATTAAAAATTAAACAAATTATAATTTCAATCAAAATAATAGAATACAGGGATTTAAGCATTTAATAATTTAAGAATTTGAGAAATTTGGAAGTAATAAAAATAAGGAATATAGGAGTTTACGACTTTATAAAAATTGGAAATAATGAATTTAGGAATTTAGAAGTTAATGAATATACACTCAACCCCCGGTGGTTGGTAACTTTTTCGTTTGACACTTTTTTAGTTTGTACCCCGTTGGTTGGTCAAAGTCAACTGTCACTTTTTACACGGCGCTCACGCACACTATCAAAACAAACGTTTGGTAGTGTGTGTGAACTCCGTATTAAAGGGGTGTCAAACTAAAACGTGACCCCGTTCGTTTGACAACAGTTGGTGTCAACCCATCGGGGGTTGAGTGTAGGATTTTAGGGATTTAAAAATTAAAGAAATTTTTAAGTTCAGAATTTTTGCATTTTAGAATTTCAGATATTTCGGTGTTTTGGAATATAAAAATTAAAAAATTTAATTTTGTATTTTGTATATGAAAAAAATCTGAATTTTTGGTTTCGGTCTTTTTAATTTTTTGAATCGAGTTCTTTAAATTTTAGTTTAAAACGTTTAATTATAAATTACACTTATAAATTATGTTATCATTTCAGTTATCCGTTACAGACATTCCTTGCTTATGGAAAAATGCGCCGGCAATCACCCAAGACCTGTACAAGCGCATTCGCGAGATTGACTTTGGGAAGAAAATCAAAAAATGCTATCCAGCAATTCAAAAAATACAAGAAAATGATTTGAGGCATATCGAACTTTTGAAGGCTATTCAAAAGGATGGCATCAACTGCGCTGCCATGGCAGTGTTCTGTGACAAACAAACGTACGAATTCTGTTGTGATTCATGCACAAGGGCCAAAGAATTAGAAGAAAAATTCGAATCATTCGACTTGAGTAAGCTTTATCATCCTAACAACCGTTTGAAACCTCTAGAAGAACTTAGGAGCCTTTCCGATCATATTTGTTCAAATATGGATAACAATCCTGACACCATTAAAGACATTGAGATTGGCACGGCTTTGCAAAATAGCTCACAATGGTGGATGAAATTGAGGCGAGGTCGCATAACAGCTTCGCTTCTTAAAGATGTTTGTAGAAGTAACTTACTTAAACCGTCTATTTCGCTAATCAAAAAAATTTGTTCGTCAGAAAGTGCTACTTTGTCTACGCCAGCAGTAAAATATGGTAGGGAATTTGAAGACCGTGCAGTTCATAAATTATTTGAACTAGTAGGAGAAACTCACACAAATTTAGTTTTACGTAAATCTGGCTTACATCTGTCACAGGAGAATCCATACTTAGGTGCTTCTCCAGATGCAGTGTTTGATTGTACCTGCCATGGTACCGTTACTGTGGAAGTAAAATGCCCATATTCTGCAAAGGATGCCACAAATATGCGAGATATATTATTAAAACTTAAAGATCCATACATTGAATTAGATGCTAATGGTAATGTTATTATGAATGTGCATCATAAATATTATTATCAAACTCTTATGCAGGTACACATTTGTGAGGCAGCTTTTGGCTACTTTTTTATATGGTCTGGTCACGATTGTTTAATATTTCAAGTAAAACGAGACAACGTTTTCTGGAATTACTGTAAGGATAGGGCTAACACATTTTACAAAAACGTTATTGTACCCGAATTACTTGCCCATTACTACACAGATATGACAACAAACTAGAGGTAAATGTATAAAGAGTGGTTGAAATAAAAGATTTGTGAGATTTTGTTTTATTTTTTACTTAATACACTAATACATATACATATTGTGGTTGGTTCAGACATATCCAGCAAAAGAATAAAAGCAAGGTACTTTGTCCGCGCGACACAGCCACAGAAATCCGCCGTGTGGTTTCCACCACAGTTCGCGCACTTGACGCGCGCATTATGCTGCTGAACATTTTCCCTGGTCTTTCCGCGGAAGACTGCACCTTTCGGTTAAGTGGGTCTCACCGCATTTTACGCACCGGGGTGGGTCTCAGTAGTTGTAAGGTGGCAGCCCCACCCCGAGACTAGGTACTCGTAGCCTTTGCTAGACGGCATACTTAAGTAATCACCAACTCAGAAAAAAACAAAAGAAGACATTCAGGACGGATTAACCGGCATCAAACCAGGCGATGTAAAAAGGACAACGATTGGAAATTTGGTACTTGGAACGTTCGAACTCTCCAAGATCCTGCACGTGCTGGCATTCTTGCCCGGGAGCTGCACAAGCTGAACGTGCATATGGCCACCATCCAGGAAGTTTGAGCGGTCATGGCGAGCGAGAATTCAAGCCGATGGACCCCATCGCCAACACCTCTTTCAAGTTTCACATCTACATCTATTTTTTTTTTCATAAAATTATTTTTATTAGGGACCTGGTTAGGACCGAGTCGGCTTTTGTAATTACATTTGACTTAATAATTACAGAGGATCTTGTGTGTAAATGTTAGTGGGAGGGGAGCCGATTACCCGCGGCCTACTCGGGGTTAGTATGGAAGGGATTGATGTTAAAGACAAGGCGTGGGAAGGGAAGGGGGATTGTGTAGGGGTCTCTTCTGGCCTTTGCGTTTTGTCCTCAGCCGCAACTCGGTGTCCAGCTGCTGGGGCGGTCTTGCTTTGCTTCCGGTGCAATCCAGAAACGACGGAGAACATCAAGGTCAAGTTGAGATAACGCGTCTCGCATCGGGATTGCTGGTGGTCTTCCTCGGGCCCTGAGGGTATCTTTCAACTTAATTCTGTGAGCCTGGTGATCTGGACACGCCCATACGAGATGGATCTACATCTATATCCAAACAGAAATTGGAGGTGGTCGTCGTTCCTTCGGAGAGTCACACTTTTTCCTCTTTTCTTGCTTGCGCGCAAATTCATCATCGTCTTCGTCGTCGCCAGCACTTCTCCTGTCACTGTCAGTGCTGTTTTCTTCTCCCAGATGTCCGGGTATGTAGTGTTGCTTACATACTGTCTAGGGAAACAGACTGGCCAATGCAAAATAAATAGGCACTGGCAACGTATGTTTTGCGCTTGCAACACTGCCAGTTTTGCTGGGCGTAAAGGGCGTTTGGTGTCCAGAAACATTGGCCAATCTGTTTCCCTAGACAGTCTGTAGTGTTGCTCAGGTGGACGGTTAAATCCCATTTAAACTTTAAAGTGCAAGGACCAGTCGCAGCCAATTAAGCTCATATTTGGGATTCGGGCTTAGTAGAACTAAACAACTAAGGTGTTTACATTTTGTTTATTTTACAAAGCTTATGTTTAGATAATCTATACATTCGGTACTATAGAAGGACAAAGATTTACCAAAGCAGCTGCTATACAAATAATTTCATCTAACGCTAGCATATCATCGTTCCACCTTTCCAGAAGGGAAATAGGAATTATGTCCGACAAAATTTTAAATTTTTGTCGCAACACACCAATTACACGCTCAACATGTATTCTTAACGAAGATAACTCTTTAGATGCAACTGCATCGAGTGGCTCTAATTGTTTGTTTTTTTTTTTGAAAGCAGGATAAGTGACAGTTGCATTATGGGTTCTTAATAGATCTTCAATTAGAAAGCCTCGATCAGCCATTATCAAGTCACCTTCTAGAATTTTATCTAAAAAGCCAGATTGCTTAACTATCTCCTTATCACTGATTCGTCCTCCGAATCCATCGGATATAAAGACGATACAACCTGAGCAACTAACTCCTATAAGAATTTTTACTGTATTATGTTTTTTATAATTAGAAAAAACATTAGCTCTAGCTTGCATTTTTGAGCTATTAGGAGTTTCCATAAAAATCTCAAAACAATCAATTATAATTGTGATTTTATCAGAATATTTTTGTAGAAATTTGAGGGGCATATGATTCTTCAAAACATGTCTAGGGGGGAAATGAACCAGTTTTTTCATTACAGGATGTATACAGTGTACAGTCTCATAAAAATAATTGCTAATAGTGGTTGGGTGAAGATTATAGAGATAACTCAACGTTGCAAACGGCTCATTCAGTCGAATTTTTCTTAATGTTAATATTAAAATTTGTTCCTTACTAATTGCATCAAAGTTAGGAATAATGTCATACAACTGCTCAAATAATTTTTTAAGCAAGCTACCACAGTTCAGCCCTGTAAAGTAGCGGCATTTTTTATCGTCATGAGCCAAAGTGGCGATAGTAAATCTGGTACCTTGATTAGCAATGCTCAAAGAGACCTTTAAAGATGAGACCTGCTTTTGCAGAATTTGGACTTGTTCCTGCCAATCAACCCGATTTTCTTGTGCATTGCTGCTTACGGTATTGTTTGTTTGAGTGCATTTGTCTTCTTTATAAATCGACGTAGATGTACTGCAAAGAAGAGAATTAAATCATTTGTTTAGAAATCTTTAGAGACGAATGTTCAGACCGTGCAACATATTCGAACACAACTTTGCGCTTTAAGACGATTCAAGCAGAACCATGAGGTTTATGTAGCAAAGGTTAAAACAAAGTTACCTAATCCACCTGAGCAATTCACCACCAAAACCGGAAATTGATTTAATTTTTAATTTTAAGATTTAACTAAACTTTCCAGAGATTTCAATGACCCCAATAAACTATCAATAATTTGCCCATACAAATCTCCATACAAAAATTGTATATAAATATTGAAAAAATGTTTTGGTAGCGTCTTTTGATTACCTATCCAACGACAGGTCGCATGGTAGATCCGGACAACGTTTTCATCATGATATCTGAGATCCGGCTTCCAAAAAGTGCATAAATAACAATTAAGTGATAATAACTTTTGATAGGGTTGTCAGATCTTCAATGTTTTTGTCGCGTTTGAAAGGTCTTCCAAATACCTTTCTATAAATGTATAGCATGACAGATTTTTTTTTTACAAAGCCACCCTTTTTACACTCTTCCGGAACGCAGTCAAGTACGTTTCTTAAGCATAACTTTTGAAGTACTTAACTAAACTCTATAATTTGGGACCCCAAGACGGATCGAATGAGACCAAAACAGACAAAATCGATTGAGCCAGTGCCGAGATAACCCAGTGCAAACTTTTTGATCAACATCCCACCACACACACAGACATTTGTTCAGAATTTGATTCTGAGTCGATAGGTATACATGAAGGTGGGTCTAATGGAAGAAGGTCTTGAGTACTTAAAAAAAGGGTATTTTGTGAACATTTTAGTATTTTTTCTAGAAATTGCTAAAAACGTTAAAATTTTAAATAGGAAATAAAACAAATTTGTATTAAAAAAAATACTTTTTTTTTTGTGAAAATTTAAGCATTTTATAAAAAGTATTCTGTATTTTGTGGAAATTTTAACATTCAATTCCAAAAATACTACAACAGTGAAAAGCATACCAAATTTCGCTTCGTTTGGTACCCATATTGGAAGTTATGTAAATTTTAGTACTTTCTAAAAATATGGTATTTTTGGATTTTTCATACTATAAAAATTATCATATTATCGCAATTCGCAATTTTCAGTGTAAGATCTTATGCACTAGGTTCCCGACGAACACGCACTGCCCTTACACCTACATCTCACCCTTGCTCTGAGCCAGTACGAGCAGCACGCTAGAACACGCTTTGAGTGTTCGTGCCAGGCATGCACATCTTCTTTTCCGGTTACGCATTTTAACTCGGCCGGGGTGGTACATTACCTCACTTGTTAAAAAAAGGGTGAAATTGAAAACAATAGACAGAAAACGAGAATATATTATATGGAAATCAAGAATCAATAGTAAGAGAATGATGAGCGTATTTTAAAGAATTAAAATGAGAAGCTGGATGTATTAGATGTATAATTAGACAATAGTTAATAAATAGAGATAAAAAAAACAAGCTTAGCTTATAGTAATGATAATTTATAGGACAGATAAAGAATTATTCAAATAAATAAATTCGCAATAAAATCAAAAAAGATTAGGCAAATGATAAATAGACTTGATATTACTAGTACATTAAGGACAAGTATATTTTTAAGGAAAAAAACAAAGATTGTTACAGCTTTGAGAGATAGCAGAATCAAAAGTTAGTAAAATCTAAATCAAATGGATATTAAATAGAAGAATCAGTGAAGAAGTGAGAATCAGTAGAGCAAAATAAAAATAAGAGAT
The DNA here is from genome assembly GCF_016801865.2 of Culex pipiens pallens. NCBI lineage: Eukaryota > Metazoa > Arthropoda > Insecta > Diptera > Culicidae > Culex > Culex pipiens. Next base: position 61,102,103 of record NC_068939.1, on the reverse strand, counting down.
AGGTGGTAGCTGAGAATGAAGAGAAGAAAAACCCCGTTGTGCGATGTTTCAGGTACATCCACAGCAGTTGACTCAACATACTGCGAATAAAAACAATACCGTCTACAATCACAAATTACTTCCCTTTCCCACTTTAATTAAATCGTCTTGAAGCGCATTTTATTGTTGCACGGTGTAGTGTTTTATACATACCGAATTACCGGAAGACCAGTAGCGGAACCTGTTTCACGATATTGAATGTTGGACGAATTGCTCAGATGATGAGAGATGAAATACTCTGGGGGCTGCTGGTACAAATTAGTATCCAGTTCATCACATTGAAACTCGGTCCAGCTTGAGGCGGCAGTCATTTCCGTTCCGATCTGCTGAGTAGCAGCGACGATTTCTGGATCGTGCAGTCCAGAACCAACCGATAGAACTGGGCTCCGGCTGGAGGTCGCGGTCGGTTCCATTCCGGCATGGTCACATGCACTGCGAGTTTCTCTAGTCGAACTCGAGTTTTGTTCATGACAAGTTTCGACCAAAACTTGCTGCGGCGGAACGAGGGCAAACGCTGGATCACTGTAATATTATGTTTGATGGTTAGTGAGTTTACTGTTAAAAATGATTTCAACTTACCCGTTCAAAAGCAAAGTTACAAAACTTTCATTTGCAGTTGTAGAATCTAAAGATTCGTCTAACATTGAAAAATCATTTTCCAATGCCAATTCCAAAAAAACGCTGGAGTTTGCTGGGTCGTAGGATTCTGATCCGACCAGCTGCGGAGAAGTGAAGGCGTTTGCTTGGCCGTACTGTTCGATACCGTCCTGTATCGCTGTCGTCCGGTTGGAGGTCACGATCGTGTTTGTTCCGCCTTCGACGTGCTGCGGCGAAGCGAAGACGATTCGTGGGTTGTAATGTCCAAGACCAACCGGTGCAGCTGCAGCCCTGTTGGAGGTCGCGAACGGTCCCGTTACGCTTTGGACATCTTGCGGAGGAGCGAAGGCATTTGCTTGGCCGTACTGTTCGATACCATCCTGTACCGCGGTCTTCCGGCTGGAAGTCGCGAATAGTTCCGATCCGCCTTGGGCTGTCCTCCGGCTGGGGGTCGCGAATAGTTCCGATCCGCCTTGGGCATGCTGCGGCGAAGCGAAGACGATTTGTGGGTCGTAACGTCTAAGACCAACCGGTGCAGCTGCAGCCCTGTTGGAGGTCGCGAACGGTTCCGTTACGCTTTGGACATCTTGCGGAGGAGCGAAGGCATTTGCTTGGCCGTACTGTTCGATACCATCCTGTACCGCGGTCTTCCGGCTGGAGGTCGCGAATAGTTCCGATCCGCCTTGGGCTGTCGTCCGGCTGGAGGTCGCGAATAGTTCCGATCCGCCTTGGGCATGCTGCGGCGAAGCGAAGACGATTTGTGGGTCGTAACGTCCAAGACCAACCGGTGCAGCTGCAGCCCTGTTGGAGGTCGCGAACGTTCCCGTTACGCTATGGACATCTTGCGGAGGAGCGAAGGCGTTTGCTTGGCCGTACTGTTCGATACCATCCTGTACCGCGGTCTTCCGGCTGGAGGTTGCGAATAGTTCCGATCCGCCTTGGGCTGTCGTCCGGCTGGAGGTCGCGAATAGTTCCGATCCGCCTTGGGCATGCTGCGGCGAAGCAAAGACGATTTGTGGGTCGTAACGTCCAAGACCAACCGGTGCAGCTGCAGCCCTGTTGGAGGTCGCGAACGTTCCCGTTACGCTATGGACATCTTGCGGAGGAGCGAAGGCGTTTGCTTGGCCGTACTGTTCGATACCATCCTGTACCGCGGTCTTCCGGCTGGAGGTCGCGAATAGTTCCGATCCGCCTTGGGCTGTCGTCCGGCTGGAGGTCGCGAATAGTTCCGATCCGCCTTGGGCTGTCGTCCGGCTGGAGGTCGCGAATAGTTCCGATCCGCCTTGGGCTGTCGTCCGGCTGGAGGTCGCGAATAGTTCCGATCCGCCTTGGGCATGCTGCGGCGAAGCGAAGACGATTTGTGGGTCGTAACGTCCAAGACCAACCGGTGCAGCTGCAGCCCTGTTGGAGGTCGCGAACGTTCCCGTTACGCTATGGACATCTTGCGGAGGAGCGAAGGCGTTTGCTTGGCCGTACTGTTCGATACCATCCTGTACCGCGGTCTTCCGGCTGGAGGTTGCGAATAGTTCCGATCCGCCTTGGGCTGTCGTCCGGCTGGAGGTCGCGAATAGTTCCGATCCGCCTTGGGCATGCTGCGGCGAAGCAAAGACGATTTGTGGGTCGTAACGTCCAAGACCAACCGGTGCAGCTGCAGCCCTGTTGGAGGTCGCGAACGTTCCCGTTACGCTATGGACATCTTGCGGAGGAGCGAAGGCGTTTGCTTGGCCGTACTGTTCGATACCATCCTGTACCGCGGTCTTCCGGCTGGAGGTCGCGAATAGTTCCGATCCGCCTTGGGCTGTCGTCCGGCTGGAGGTCGCGAATAGTTCCGATCCGCCTTGGGCTGTCGTCCGGCTGGAGGTCGCGAATAGTTCCGATCCGCCTTGGGCTGTCGTCCGGCTGGAGGTCGCGAATAGTTCCGATCCGCCTTGGGCATGCTGCGGCGAAGCGAAGACGATTTGTGGGTCGTAACGTCCAAGACCAACCGGTGCAGCTGCAGCCCTGTTGGAGGTCGCGAACGTTCCCGTTACGCTATGGACATCTTGCGGAGGAGCGAAGGCGTTTGCTTGGCCGTACTGTTCGATACCGTCCTGTACCGCTGTCGTCCGGGTGGAGGTCACGATCGCGTTTGTTCCGCCTCCGTGCTGCGGAGAAGCAGAAGCGATTCCGCTGAAGGAGTGATATTAATTAACGGATATAAAATAAATGTCAAATAACAACCTTACCTCGTAATCGACATTCCTGGTGTTGGGAACGACGGAACATCGCCGTGGGGATCAAGGTTTAAATTTAGCGTTGGCTTCCAGTCGACATCTTTGTCCGCTTCAAAGCAAGCTGGTTCCCCACGAACAAAGTGCCACGCACAAATCCGGGAGTTGTTTGTGAGCTTTTGAAGCCGACAAGCTTTCATCCACTGCTGCTGGCGGTAAACTTGTTTTGTTCTGTACAAACCAGTTGCTTGGGCACTGACGGCAGGAATTTTGAATAATTTGTAGAGTTTATTTATCGAATTTGTTTTGCAGAACCGAACAGCACACGGGATCGGCATTTTCACTTTTAGGTTAAAATTTGTACTTTTAGGTTAAAATTTGTTCCAAAACAAAAACGCACACAGTCTCATTTCGTGTACAGATTCACCTGTATAGAGTTATCTAAGCCCGAACTCACGCACACTAGCACACCATTTGTTTTGCTGGTCGGTACAAAATTTAACCTCAATCTTTTTCGTGTACGTACACGCAATACATGCGCACGTAGATAACTCTATATAGCGCGCTAGTGTGCGTGAGCTCGGGCTTAGATAACTCTATTGCCATAGTTTGCGCGCCAATAGAGTTATCTAAGCCCGAGCTCACGCACACTAGCACACCATTTGTTTTGCTGGTCGGTACAAAATTTAACCTCAATCTTTTTCGTGTACGTACACGCAATACATGCGCACGTAGATTACTCTATGGTAGAAAGTGTGTCGAATTTATCCGTGCCCCAAAAATTCTCGCGTTTCGTGTTGAAACGAACCCGTATGACGAGCGAATACCGGATAGCGGCCAGTTTCGCTGAAACGTGAGTGCACGGAGAGAAAAAAATATTTGTAGATTTAGAAATATTTATTTGTTTTCTGAAACTACAGATTACCCCGCTACCAGACAGTTCTGTCACGGGATTGAAACTCGTCAGAAAAATCTGTATCATTTTCTCATTCGGAACAGTGGCGCCACGTGGTGGTAGCTGCCCTGTTTATTACACTGTGAAATTATTCATGGCCAATCCAAGGAACCAGAAGGTGACAACAGAAATGTCCGTCCAAAATGGGTGCTGCAAAAAAACTTATTATTTTTAACAAATTTGCGAACAAACCAGCAACGAATTACAAGTTTGACTGTCGAACTACACTTAAAAGTTGGTTTGCTGTTTGTTTTTTGCAAAACTGCATATTTTTAACGAAAGTGTCAAAAATATTCGTAATCACCTTTTGTCTCTTGGTGGCGCTTTGTGTTAGTATGTGTTTGGTCTATGTTTGCAGACGTGCACGCAGAACACAGAACAGTGAGAACTAGCGAAAATGCATCACTTTCTTCTGATACAAGTAGCCATATTGAAATTGCTTGAAGATTCATAACCGTGGTTCTGTGCTTGACGGAGCATCCCCTAACGACAAACACTCCCATTTCGGTAAGCCTAGCATAAGTGTACATTTTTTATGTTTTTGTGCCTTACCCAATAAATCTACGCCTAGATTCCTTGAAAAAGGCCCAAAACGGGTCGAAACGTCGGATGAAGAGAACATACAAGTGTTTTGATTCCCCAAACAGACCGAAAGCCAAAACCTAACCTAAAAAAATAGTATTTGTTATATAACTTTTTATAGAAATCATCTTTTCATGAGCTTTTTGTAGCAAAATGTTTGGCATGAGTTTCTGAACAAAACGTAGTACTAGGTTCCTGTCTAACTTTAATTTTTTTACATGTTTCATCACAAAATGTGCATAGTGCCCAAGGGGTGTAAATACTTTTTTTACATACTGTATAAGCTAATTACATTGCTCAGTGTAGTATAGTAACCTAGATAGTAAATTAGTTTATATCTGTAAGCCCATGCATCCAATTAAAATGTGGTCAAAGACAAACTTATGGGAAATTGGATGAGCTTTCCGGTAAAAATATTTTCGAGACTTAAAAATCAAGTCTGTCATATATAAATCGCCAAAAACTATCAAAAATCCTATTTTTTCAACATTTTTATTTTTAAAACCGCTGTAACTTTACAAGGATTGGACTTAGGACAATGGTCAATATGGAGACTTTTATGTAAAATTGTCTGGAAAATCGACTCTCGTGTTCGGTTTTTGAAAATTTTGACATTTAGAGCACTTTTCAAAAAAACAGTTTCAGTAAATGATTTTTGTATTTTTTTAGATGAGTAGCTCCATCCTGCATTTTTCGTGAGTTTTTTTTCTTCACAAAAATTTTGAACGAAAAAAAATCGTGGACTCACCTTCAAATTTGACTTTTAAACTATAAAATCAAAAAATCTCATAAAAGTGGAGTGTTTTTTTCTTTCAGTGTATTTTTTCGGAAAGCCCGTCAAATTTCCTACAAGTTTGTCTTTGACCACTTTTTGATACGATGCAACGGCTTAGAGATACAGCAATATTTAAAAAAAATATTCAAAACACTTACGCCCTTCTCAAATGTCATTATCGAGTGTTGCTCCATATACACAGAAATGGCTTATATATGCCTAGGATAACATGTCTACAAAGTTTCATTGAAATCGGAGAGGGTCGAGAAAAATGTACCTAAAAAAAACTTGTTTTGGGCTGGAATTGCTCATTATATTTCATATTTTTATATGAAATATGAAATATAATAATTGAAATACAGCACTACGAATTAAAAAAAAATATTTCACAAAGTTTTTGATAGAAACATGCTTGTTCACCTCTCACTGGGTTTTTTATCACTTTATTTCGATTGAAAACGATTCTCGGAAGCTGTTACCGAATGTCAAAGTGCCAATGAGTCATCAGTAGGTCTCCGTTGCAAATTCATGTTGTTTTTCTCAATATTTTTCACTGCTTCAAATGTTTTAGAAATAAAAAGGACTCAAACATAAAATTCAGTTGTCTGTCACATTTTCAGAACATATCGTCAACGGAGACGCACGGTGGTTCAAAATTCACCAGCAAAATACACCGTTCCCAAAGAGAGACCAATTTTGTTACGGTTCAAATGAAATTCTCTTTCTCTCACAGAGTTCATTCTGTCCAACGTGGTGTTTACCGTGAAACCGCGAATTCCTCCCAATTAGCGCCTCCATGCACAGGTAGGTTAGCATTTATCATCCATGATGATACGAGTGAGCCAAATGAGTCAACACTTTTTTTTCGTCACACCGCACATGCTGCTTCCGTTTAGAGAGGATAAAGCCAAATTTTTGCTTGTCTTATCTCAATCATGGAGAGGGGATGTGTGAGAGGGGCGGGGAGGTGATTTTGGGCGCGCAAAAAATTCCAGTCAACAAGAGTCAACTTTTTCGAATCTCAGTTTGAAACAATCGAGTGAACGAACAGCACGCGCGCGCAGGTGTCCTCTCATTCTGGAAAATCTTTCTCTCTTGTTGGAAAACATAGGGTTAGTGGACCTAGTTTGGTGCTAGTTGCTTATTCAGTTTATTTACAAAATTTAGATTGAGTGTATTTCAAGTATTTCAGAAAGTTGGGTTATCACGCGTCTCCATTGATAATAATTGAGTTGAAGGAATGGAGACGCATGGTGCTTCATTTTATTAATATTTAAAAAAAACGTTGATTTTAAACAGAAGAGAATGGTTTCTTCAAAATTAATGTAACAATTACCAAAACAGGTTCACTAACCCTGATAAATCGAGTGAACACACGAAAAAGGACACACAGTGCAAGAAGTGGATAGTGGGTGTTTGACGTCCTGCCGAGCACCATTCTTGCACACCCTTGACTGATATTGGAGTGTCCTTAGCGAGACACGAAGCAACGTTGTCTGTGTAGTGAAGTCACTTTTATCACATTTCACTTAGATTTTATCTACCATCCAATTAGCACCCTCCTACTACTTGAACGTTGTGATTCTAAGTGAATTGAAGTCAATACGAGTCAGCAGAGATTTCCACCAAAAAGTTACGAAAGAAGCTGACTTGCGTGAAGAATATCGATTTTTACTTCCATCCAACGAGCACCTAGTTAGAACCATCATCATCTCAGCTGATTTCAGCATCGATTAGTTGCGTGAATTGTGCGTGAAGAGAAAGAGTCGAACGATGCATCACCTAAGGAGCAGTTCATCGATACAACTGTTGTTGGCGCGTGGGTTGCAGAATGTGTACACTAGCGGCGGGGCAACCGTGACTGTTGTAACCAGGCAAAATGGATCAAACAATGCACCGCTGCTGGAGGGGAGCGGCAATCTTGCGAAAATCACACGCATCACCACTGCCGGGATGGCATCGGCGGTGAAACGGAATCTCCACGACGATCGGAGGCGGAATCTCCATGACTCCTATGTGGTAAATATTATGAAATAGAGGGTTAAATTTAATGCGAGAATTTTTATTTTTTCCTTGTTCAGGAGGTCGTTTCGAAGCAACATTTCAAAACTAAACATCTGTTTTTATGTTTTCTTGTTTCAATTTAAGTAGTTTGTTACTATGGTCATTGCAAGTTTTACAACTAAAATTTCTCCAAAAAATCAGGGGTGACTTGCAAAAACTCAAATTTTCATTAATAAAACTTGTAAAATCGACTGTGAAAAAATCAAATACATTGCATAATGCAGGGGTGACCAAAGTATGGCCCGCGGGCCAAACGTGGCCCGCAACGTGATTTTTTGTGGCCCGCGGACCCATTTTGAATGATCATGTAAAATGGTCCGTTGACTATTCGTAAAATAATTTAGTACTTTTTCCAAATGAAGGTTTATTTCAAACTTTTTTTTTTGTAAAAAAAATTATTCATCAATTTTTTTATCCCCATTTTACGACACAAATATATTGTTCAAAAATCATTCACGTTTTTGATACAATTAATATAGTCAAAAATTTCATCAAACATTTTTGGACATGTTTATGAAACGTTTAAATTTTACTAAGGTAGAAAACTGTAATAATGAAATAAAAAAATATTTAAAAGACAGTACACCCAGAACTGGGCATCGGCATACGAGAGGATAAAGAGCACGATTCGGTAGTAAAATGGTACTGTGTGCGGACGGAGAGGATAAATCCCGAAATTACCGAGAGTGCTTTACTCATGGTTCATTTTCCAAAAAAGTTCATCTATCAAAAAAAAAAAAGTCCGGTACCGAGACTCGAACCCAAGACCTTCGGCATATTGAACAGTGCCTTTGCCGTATGGGCCACCATGGTTCGGTGACTAAGTGGCGGTCGTTTGTCCATATAAACCACTCATAGGATGAACTGTTCCAATGAACGAATGAACACACGAGAGGATTATACTCTCACAATATAACACTTTCCTCACGTTTCTTTTCGTGAGGACTATCCCTTCGTTCTTTAACTTTGGGTGTATGATCTTTTTATAAACTGACCCCCAAAATTTCATTGTACTTAAAAACGTATTACCTCGGGATTCAAACTCATGACAGTTGGATAGCGAATCTGATAGACTTTTGGTTGTAAATCATCTGTACACCCAAAGTTAAAGAACGAGGGGATAGTCCTCACGAAAAGAAACGTGAGGAAAGTGTTATATTGTGAGAGTATAATCCTCTCGCGTGTTCATTCGTTCATTGGAACAGTTCATCCTATGAGTGGTTTATATGGACAAACGACCGCCACTTAGTCACCGAACCATGGTGGCCCATACGGCAAAGGCACTGTTCAATATGCCGAAGGTCTTGGGTTCGAGTCTCGGTACCGGACTTTTTTTTTTTGATAGATGAACTTTTTTGGAAAATGAACCATGAGTAAAGCATTCTCGGTAATTTCGGGATTTATCCTCTCCGTCCGCACACAGTACCATTTTACTACCGAATCGTGCTCTTTATCCTCTCGTATGCCGATGCCCAGTTCTGGGTGTACGGTTGTAAAACTCGATTTTCATTGAAATGTTGAATATTCATGCTTGTAATTTCAATTTTTATATTTCGTTTTTTTTTTGTCTCGACCATGGCCAGAGTCAAAAGACGAAAACTTTTTTGAATATTTGCATCGGTCTAATTGCTAAAAAATTTTGCAACGATTTTCATTAGTAACACTTTAACTAAAATGAAGTTACTCGTTTCATAAATTGTTCAGGTTTAATGTCACCATTTTCAAAATATAGAAAAAAAAAACTTTGAAATTTCAATGAACAAGTACATTGAACTAAAAACATTTTTTTTCAAAAAAAACAATAAAATCAACAAAACTGATGGAAAACTGTCATTGTCCGTTTTCTATTGTTTAAGAAAAGTGCAAATAAAAAAAAAAACTGAAATTAAAAAATAAAACTTCTAGGGATTTATTATAAATCTTGATTTAAAAAATGGTAATTTAATTTTTAAATAACCAACATTATATATTTGGCCCGCAAGCTCCTTTGAGCTTCAAATTTGGCCCATCATCCAAAAACTTTGAGCAACCCTGGCATAATGGTTATTTATGTATTTTTAATCAAATAAAAGCTTTTTAATCTTTTTACTATTGTTTTAATTTTGGGACAACATACGAATAGTAAAAAAAAAAACATTTCCATATTTTCATTGATATTTTGCAATTTTTGGTACCAGCAGTGATACTTTTCGCCTAGAATGTTTTGCTTGTTTTTCACATCTTCTACCATAGAACGATGCCATTGGGCCAATGCACTTTTTTTTAAATATTTGTCTTCGCAGAATTATTGGCGATTTTTTTACACGCGAAAAAAAGTTGGAACGATATTTTTGATCGCCGTTCTAACTTTTTAAGGGCTTGGGAGTTCACTTGACTCTAACAGCTCCGAGAGAGTAGACGTGTGTGACATGCGCGCTAAAGGCATCGTGCCTCGAGTTGTTTGACGGATGGAGGTGGAAGAGACCTCCGAGACGGATGATTTCCAACTCATCCCCGGAAATTGGAAGCGGAAGAAGACCCCTGAGATCACCGGAACTGTCGTCGGAGAAGGAAAAGTGGAGCAGAATGTGCTCAATAACAACAAGTTCAGCCCACTAGCGGAAAACGAAAACAACAACAATGCCAGCCCAGCAGGAGGAGGAGACGCCCCAGCGGATTCACCACCCGGCCAGTCGGCAAGTAAACAAAAGCAACCACCTTTGGTGGTGAAGAGCACCACGGATTTTTACAAGCTCGTGGCAAAAGTGGAAAGTTGTAAATTTGGTTTCGATCCTATTTACAAACTAACCCGATTTGGAACCAAGGTGACCTGCTTCTCTGTCAAAGATTTTGACAAGTTGCAAGAGCTCTTCAAGAAGAAGAAAGTGGAATTTTACACCCACGAACGGCAGAGCGAACGAAATCATCGGGTAGTTCTTCGTGGTTTAACTGATGAACTGAAACCAGACGAGGTCAAGTACCTGCTGAAGAGGGATCTTAAGCTGGACGCGCTGGAGGTGCATGTCATCAAGCGGAAGGTAAAGTCCACCGTGGACGAAATTCCGTACATTGTGGTCTTCCCCAAGGGATACACCAATCTTAAGAAGCTCTCTGCAGTGAAAGTTGTGACAAGCACTATCATCCGGTGGGAGGCCTACCGTAAAAAGCGGCCGAACGTGACCCAGTGGGGGAGGTGCAACAACTGTGGGGGTCCACACAAGACGGGCGAGTGCAAAGTCCAAGAAGCAGAGCCGAAGCGGTGTGCCAACTGCTCTGGAGCCCACGAAGCCACGGACCGCAGCTGCCCCAAGCGTGCGGACTTCATCCGGAGGCGCCAGCAGGCGTCGAAACCGAAACCGCCGGCAAGGAAGGCGGAGAAGCAGAGTCCAGCAGTTCCGGCGTTTACGCCGGCTGAGTTCCCTCCGCTGCCGGGCGCAGTTCCGGACGGAAAATCGAAGGATCGCCCTCGCCCCGCAGGAAGAAGCCAAGGAAGCAGTGGCTCCCGAGACGGTAGAGCCACGAAGGAGGAAGCCGAGGAGGTGCTCTACAGTTCGGCTGAGCTGTGGGGCATTTTCTCCGAGTACATCTGCAGGTTCAAGACCTGTAAGACCCGCTTGGACCAAGTAACCCTGGTCAGTTACATGATCTCCAAGTATGGAGTTTAAGGAGTTGTTTTTTTGTTATATATAAGTTATTTAACGATCCTCGGTCCCAACCTGGTCACAGCACCTAAAAGGACCTAATAAAAATAAGTTATGAATAAAAAAAATAAGGGCTTGGGAGTTGTCGTGTCTTCTAGAACAACCTTTTCAGGAAAAAATAGTCATCGCTACTGTTAACTGTGTCTTATATGAAATTTTTCTCAGCTTTCCAATGCTTCTAAGAGCGAAATGTTCTATCGAGAAATTTCTGAGATATCTTTATTTTAAGTTAAAAAAAAAATTACATAAAATCCTTTATCATTCATTGGAAACTTTTTAAAAACAGTTAAGGAAACTAATCAAATGATGTGTTTTATGTGTAATTTACTCATGAAAATTTTCAAAATAAGACAAGAAGCAACTTTATAAAAGGTTGCAAATCGCTGAACATTTTAAAAATTAAGTTTTAGGCGAGTTTTTGAATATGTGGGATTAATTCAGAAAGTATAATAATTAAACCGCTTTAAAATATATGTTAACAAGAATTAATAGAATTTTCGTAATGTTTGTGTACATATATTACGTATCTGTTCTGATTTAGCTGATACAAACTTTTTTTTGCAGGTGTCAGATTGTTAAGGGTGTTATTGGATTTTATTGAATAAATATGATGTAAGGTAAAAACAAAATGTTATAATTTTTGTTAACTGTTGAAAATGCATTTGAAATTAACAATAAAAATCGTATGTTTCAACTGAGAATGTTGAAAACACCTTCACCAACATTTTTTTGGTTGTAACAAAATTAAAATATTAATTTAGGCCGATGCAAATATTTAAAAAAGTTTTTGTCCCTCGGCCCTGGCCGAGGTCAAGGGGGGGGGGGGGCAAAAAATAAAAATTTAAATAACAAGCCATAGTCTTCACATTTCAATGAAAAAAGTGTTTTAAAATGCATTTTACACTAGTTCAGTTGTTTTGCAATCATTAGTTTTCAAAAAATCTAAGATCTGACAAAAACAAAAATTGTATCGAAAAAAAAGATTTTGCATCGAAAATTTTCCAAAAATCATAAGATTTTTTTAATAAACCCAAACATGCTAAATATAATTTTAAACGCAGGAGAATGTATTTTAATTTGATTTCAGCTGGTTGCACTTGAATTTTCATTGAAATTTTGAAGTTTATTGTAAAAATATTTTTTTTGCCCCCTGATTTTTCGGGCCAATTTTGAAGGGGGGGGGGGGGGGGGGGGTGACAAAAACTTTTAAAAATATTTGTACCAGCCTTAACAAAAAAAAAACAAACAGAAGCCTTCATTACAATCTATTTGAGCGAAACTAAAGATACTTATAAAACGTTTAATTTATGCATAAAATACATAAGCGGGTCTCGTGGCGCAGGGGTAGCGGCTTCGGCTGCCGATCCCGATGATGCTATGAGACGCGGGTTCGATTCCCGCCTTATCCACTGAGCTTCTATCGGATGGTGAAGTAAAACGTCGGTCCCGGTTTCTCCTGTCTCGTCAGTGGCGCTGGAGCAGAAATCCCACGTTAGAGGAAGGCCATGCCCCGGGGGGCGTAGTGCCAATAGTTTCGTTACATAAGCTAGTAAAACCGTAAAAACGCAGTCAAAGTTAACCCCTGAAAAATTACAATTTCTAAAACAGTGGCAAAGTCACATAAAACAAGTCAATCTTCCAACCCTAATATTTTCTTAAATTTTTGAATTTCATCTTTGCAATGCTTTTTGACGTTCGAAAATCGATTGAAACATTATTTTTGCAATTCCGTCGTAAAACTAATCACTTTTCCTGTCATTCTTGAACGACGAAACAGCCAACTTTTCTGTACCGAAAATATCAGAATTAAATGGTAACCTTTTTCAAAAAAAATGCAGAAAAGTTCTACTTTTCAGCACTGAAATGAATGCTGAAAAGTTGCTCATTTTAAAGTTATACTTTTCAACATTTTTTTGATTTAAACGATTCATTGACTCAATGCATGGACATTTGACCTATAACTCTGTTCAGTGTGTGTTTTTCGGAATTGCAAAAAACGTTGTAGGGAACTCGATGCAAAACTTGACTTTTTCATCACTCATCCTATTTATCGAACTCGGTGAACCTCGTTGGATAAATGTACGACTCGTGCTGAAAAAATCCTCTTTTTTCAATTTGTTGCATAAATCACTATTTTAGGCAAATTTTTAGATCGAAGCCCGTCTAGAGGCGTAATGATTGCTCTTATGATTTTCATTTTAACTTTCTAATAGAAGAAAGGATTTGATTTTGAAAAACAATGATCTGCTAAAAACTTTAACTTGTGGGCCAGGTGACGTTTTTCCATAATTACTTTTTCCACTCTCAAATACTCTACAACAAACCGAGCAATTTCTTTTTTTTAACTTCCACTTGACAGTCAGTCAATGTGTTTTTTTGAAATGTGTAACAATTTTCTGAATATTCATAAAAGAAATGTTTTTCTTTTAGATTGGTGTACCTGTTCTACCAAATTTCTACAACAAGCGAGCGGCGTTCTACAAGGATTATGGCAATCAAGAGTTTTTGCTTTCTAAGTAAGTAATTCATTTTATCGTCATGTCGATACTAAAATTCGCAGTAAAGCAGTTAAAAAAACTAAATGTTAATATTTTATAATTCGTCCATTACATGTTTTTATACAATATTCGTCCATTAAGTGTTTTTATACAATATAAGGAAAAAATGAAAAAAAAAAATGGTGAATTAATATGGTCAAATGAACACATAAAGAACTAGTAACTTGTTAAGAATAAGAATAGACTAGGCTTATTCCTCTAATTTACTGAACTCAATGCTAAATATATTTGAAAAATAAAGAATTCCTATATTAGTATTAGTTTTTTTCCAACATCGCATGATTCAAGAAATGTCGTCAGATTTCACAAAGTTCTCTCTAAACAACTCGGTAAATTTCACCGTTTTTTCTGCGTCATAAATTTTTGGAGCTGTCATGTGTGCTGCTGCCGTGTACGAATTTCGCGATAAATACCCAGAGTGTGTGTACTTATGGCACTACGTCACCCCGCGGTATCATATGTCGCAACTTCTGTGCCCAGTGTCATGTGCGAAAAAAAAATCGCTCCTTTGGATAATCAACACGATTACCTGGCACGGTTGCCCACTCACGCATCATCGTTGACAGGCACTTTTAATCTAATCTCTAACCGTGAACTTGCGATAGTTATGGAAATTTTACCATCGCGTCGTGGTAGGCGTGGCAAGCAATGGTTGCTGGGCTGAAATTATAGCGAAATAGTAGAAAGCTTCTGAAAGACACTTTCTTCAAGATTTTTTTTTATTTTTTTGCTTTGGTTAATTTGATCTTAATTTAAGAATTTTTAATCACTGGAAATTTCCAATACAAATTCAAGCAAAATTTAGAACATGAACTAGACTCAATTCATACCTGAAAAGAGACCATGAAAATTAACATTTTGCGCGAGATTCAAAATATTTACCGTAGAATTTATTCCGATATTACACACACACACACACACACACTGTCTATCACCAGCCCAAGGATAGCGTTACGAATTATCACATGATAAATTTGCAAATTAACCGCCATCATCGACGCCTATCGAGGCGCTTGGCGACGCTCCTCTTTTTCGTGCCATCGTCTATCCAGATGCCCGGGCCAAACTTGATAATTGCAGATCAAATCGATCGAAGTGTATAAAAGGATGTCCACGCTGGCCGGGCCGGACCAGTTGGGCAAGGTTTGGCAAGAAGCTAGCATTCTCCCCGGGAATTATTTCGTTTTTTCGCGTGCAAACATGGATAAGTTAACCGACGTGGAAAATTCCGACCGCGAAGAGGAAATTTTAAGCGGAAAGGGCGCCGCCATTCCGCTGAAACAGCGGGAAGCTTTCGTAAAGTTGCTGGCCAATTTCATAAGGTGTGTGATGTGTGGTTGATTATAACATGCTAAGTGATTGTTGTTTCCCAGAAGCTTTCATTGATATTGAAATGTGTGAATTTGGTGAACAACAAAAAAGTGGAGATTGGTTAATTAAAATGTTGTGTTTCTAAGGATGAAGTCAGGCGAGATACGTGATGCTACTTATCTTAAGTTAAAATGTATAACCCAAGATAACAGATGACACGTTTTCCACATGGATACAATCGTGTGTTTTTGTGAATTAAAATTCAAATATTATGCACGTTTTCGGTTACACAGGAGATGGTGTGAATACAAAATCGAATTCTAAATCGATGATAAATTAAAACAAATTGCAGTTATGAGCAATATGTTAATATTACAGAGTAAAAAAAGAAAAAAAAAACAAGATAAACGATCGAAGAAATGTGTACTAACCAACTGACAAACAGAACTTTGTGTCATTCAATGATGTTGAAGCGAGAAGATAAAAAAACGTTAGGGTAGAGTAGTCATCAATGAGACACGGGGAACAATGATAAAATGGCTCTCACAAGTCGTAGTTTCAACCAATCAGGCTCATATTTGGGGGAAAGGTGTGTCTATTGGATACACGTCTGCCATTATAGTGGCTTTGGTTATGGACGCTCCCTTGAAAAGTTATTCATAAATGTTTGATTCTGGGGTGTAAAAGTAAATTATGGGCAACAATTATTTTTTCGCTCGTAGGCTGCCATTAACACCAAAACTAATATTTCTTCAAATTTCTTCCGACGTGCCATAGGGATTGAGTTGGGCTACAATGTCCTTTCTTTACGTTTGGCCAAAATTTAGAATATACCCAGAATCCAGGACTGTCTCATTGTTCCCCACTCATTTCAGCTCATGGGTAACAATGAGATACTTTGATTTTTCTTCATCAAACTTTTCAAAATCTATGGAAATCTTTCAAAACATGAATTGTAAGTGATTTTTGGCATATTTATAGAGTTTTAACTTCATTTAACCAAAAATACAAAGTTATTTGGTATAAAAATACGGATTTTACAAAATTTAAATACTTTTTAGTATAACTTTTGTTAATTAAAGTTTCATGTTGGCAAAATTGCTCTAAAATGTTCAAGGCAAGTCACCTGCAATGGAACAATACAAAAACATGATGTTTTACTAGAAAAATCTTGATTTTCGTTGTGTGTCTCATTGTTCCCCAGCTGTCTCATTGTTCCTGCCAAGTGCGTCTACAATGAGACAGTTGAATAACTCTGGCTGTAGATGTCGGATCAATCTCATATTTTGGTCAATGTTAGTACACACTAAAAGAAAGAAAATGCAACAAAAAGGTCATTCAAATATGCTGATGAAAAAATGAGAAAATCTTTAAAAGTAGAAAACCAAAAGTGTCTCATTGATGACTACCCTACCCTACTTATCAGGTGGTTGGTGCCTTCCTTACATTCATAAAGTCAATACATTCAGTAAATATAGCAACATTCCCCCTTAACAAGTTTAACAAATCAACTTTATTACTCATTTCTTTTGATAGGATTCGCAGACCTTCAATATTTCCAGCTCATCGGCAAGGTCTGATAAAATACCTATCCAACGATAGTTCGCATGGAAGATTCAGACAACATTTCTTGAGTTTTTTTTTGAAAAGGTCCTATAAACCAAATTTTATTTTTTTGCTTTTTGGGTGTTTTTGAATACCCCTGACTCAAGGCGGTTCTAAAAACACCCAAGAAGCAAAAATTGAAAATTTGGTTTATTGGACCTTTTCAAAAAAAAAAAAAAACTCCAGATTTCTATCACAATATCTGAAATCCGGCCTCCAGAGAGTGTATAAATAACACTTAAGTGCTAATAACTTTTGATAGGTTTGTCAGATCTTCAAAGTTTTGGGATCATTGGAAAAGCCTTTTTAATACCTTTTTGAAAATGTATAACATGATAGGTTTCTTGGCAAAAACCACCCTTTTTACAATCTTCCGGACATACGCCAAAATCGTTTTTAAGCATAACTTTTGAAGTACTTAACTAAACTTGCTGGTTTTAAAAAGAGACCTATGGGACTTCAAGACGGATCGAATGAGACAAATACGGTCAAAGTACGATCATCCAGTCCGGAGTAGAGCGTCCAATTTCCCGTCCCGGGAAAAAATTTCCCGGGAATTCCCAGGATTTCCCGATAAAATACATTTAAGCAAAAGTACACATTTTCTATACTTTTTGGAACCATTTTTTTAGATGTTCATAGAAAAAAAAATGAATATGATTTTGTTCAATTAAATTTAATTTATAGCTCATTATCAGACACTTTGATATCAGATAATATTAATTTTTGAAGCTACGGGAAAATTATGTAAGCTTTTTCAAGAATATTGGGAGTTATTTCATAAAAAATATATTAATTTGAGAATTTCTACGTTTTTGTTTACCATGATCTTATGAGTTGAAAATCAAATTGGTATTTTAACATTTTTAAAATAGTTTTGTGCAAGAAGAATTATTTCAATTCGTTAAATACCTGGTATAAAAGAAATTACAATATGTAGTAAAAGAAAAATGGAGCACTGGTGTGGTGTAACAATGGGTGTTAGAAGGTTAAATATCAAAACATGTAGGACTGATTGTGACATGATGTAAATTCCAATTGTTTGAAAACATTGAGTTGTTTGAAGTAAAACAAACAAGAGAAGTTTGATTTTTGATCTCTTTTACTGGTCACAGAAGCAAGAAAATAATTCGTATAATTGTGGAGTATGGATTCATTTTAGGGGAAATTCTCGTGGGTTTTGCAGGTTAAGCACTCGCTCCTAACTTCATCCAATTTGCATTTTTTTTTCTATTCAAACAACTAATTTTGCAAAGCTTTTAAAAGTAACTTGCTTGATCACTTCTTATTGAGCTATTTATCACTCTATTTCAGTTGAAATCGCCTTCAATGAGTTGTAATTGAACGTCAAAGTGCTGACCTGCCAACATAAGAGGTACGACGGAATTAGATGCTATTCCACTACTCACTGTCTAATTACCTTGTTAATAAAAAAATTACATGTTTTTTTGAATTATTGTACTATTGGAGCTTATAAAATAAGAAAAAATAACATTTTCTTTCAATTTTATGATTTTTTACATGCAGTTAAGCTGTTAATTGAACTTCACACTTGTTTTAGCCTTTTAGTCGCTGTTCTAAACAACTTAGTTGCAGCAGAACCAAGATCAGAACAATTTTCAATAAATATAAATTTCCCGGTAAATTTGTAACCCCGGGAAATTGGACGCTCTAGTCCGGAGATAATCGAGTGACTTTTTTTTTTGTCCACCCACCTACACACATCCACACTGACATTTGCTCAGAACATGATTCTAAGTCGATATGTATACGTGAAGGTGGGTCTACGAGGTCAAATTAATAAGTTCATTTTTCGAGTGATTTTATAGCCTTTCCTCAGTAAGGTGAGGAAGGCAAAAAGTCAGTCGAGAACAGAGCACTGTTGAAGTCTGCAAGTAGTAGAGGAAATACGTTAGTGTCAAGATATTAAAATATATTGTATGTTAAACAAGTTTTAAAACAAATAATTAAAATTTTTAAATTTTTATTTTTCTGCAAGTTTGATTTAAAAAGAGAGAGTTTTCCGGGGTTTCCTCAATTCAAACTTGATTATCAATAATTCTAGAGTTTTTGAACTATTGTCTTTCATATGTTGATAGGACCTTTTAAAAAAAACTCTAGAATTGTTCTTTTAGAAATTCCTTACGAAATATATTTATCCATTTTCTAAGGCTTTCTAAAACTTATGAAAACATTTGAACATTTGGATAAAAAAATCTAGTTTTTTTTTGTTCAGCAAGAATTGGTAGCCTTAATCATGGACAAACTAATGATGCAAAATGGCTTCTTTAGGCATACCAAAGGCACCAAAAAAGATTCAACGGGATTGAAAAATACAAAAAAAATCGATTGACCGAAATCTCAGAGAATTGCTCATTAGCCATTTGATGGAAAAACCGACATCTATGAAAAAACTGAATTATTTGAAATCTGACATTTTGATCCTGAAGATCCACTGTAATTACTTGAAAAAATCCTGAAGATCCACTGTAATTACTTGAAAAAATAAAAATAATAGGATGAGAAAATGCAATAAATTGAAATTTATTTCTGTTTAAGAAAAAGCACGAAATTAATATTTCTCAAAAAAACTAAAATTAAATTCAATACCAGAAGTGGTGTCTTTACACAATTTTAAAAGTTTGAATTGATTGTTATCAACACAGATTTTACTGCGTATCTTCTAATGTTAGTAATAAAAATTAATTAAGTTTTATAAAAAAAAAATGGTACAAATGTTGTCTCAATAGTTCTTTCAGCATATTAATGTTATTTTTTTTTTGTTAATTTTCGTCACTGAAAATTATGAATTAAAAAATCCGGCCTGCCATGGGTACGTCTTGAACCGATGAGATATTGCTGAAGCACTCTAAATTGTAGTCCCTTTTTCAATATTTTTGTATTGCATTTATTTGAAATGGTCATTTAAAAAGGTACAGGACTTTTTACATAGTCACCAGAAAAATAGTAACATTATTTTTAGTTATGCGAGGTTTTTGAAGTTATTCAATAAATATATTAATTTCACCATTGTTTAATAGTAAATAAAAGCTCATGCAAATAAACTAAACAAGTAATTGATCTGTTGCAACATGCTTTACTAACATTAGAACCCAATTCACTCTACATTTTTACGCAAAGCTTCCAAAGTAGGAGACACTATTCAATGGTGTTAATGTGAGTATATAGTATTTTGCACACCTTGAAGCACAATTAGATCGGTTTATTTTTAAGTTTCTGTAGTTATTCATTTTGTTGATATAATTTCGATTCTGTTACAAAAAAAAAATATTTTATGTATATTGTAACTCTTTTCAGACAACGCGACACGGACAAGAAACATGCGGAAGATCTCTTATTCGATATGTTCAAAAATGAAGAAACAGGACTCCTCAACATTGGAAAATTTCTGGCGGTAAGTTAAATAATACCAAACAGTTCATCAGAGTTAGTTTTGCAATCTCAATTTAGACTGTAGAGATTTAGTTTCTATTTAATGGAGCAGCATGGTAGTTAACTCATGCGTCTCCATTGTCCTGATTTTCTCAAAACAAATCTAAAAGTGTCCTTCTTTTTCAGGCCCTTCGCACGATCGGCATCCGCCGGAACGACCCCCGCATCGGCGAGATGATGGACAACCTGAAGAAGGTCCACAAGCTGAACAATTACGACGGCGGTTCTCCGCTGTCGCAGAATCTTAACGCGGAAACGTTCAAGGCGGTCATCGCGCCCAACATCGTGCTGATTGCCCGGGCCTTCCGGCACCAGTTTGTGATTCCGGACTTTCAGGGCTTTACGAAGGACATCGAGGAGGTGTACTGGAAGTGCAAGAGTAATACCGACGGCAAGGTGGCGAGTTACATTCCGCAGTTGGCGCGTGTCAATCCGGACTATTGGGGAGTGAGCGTGTGTACGATCGATGGCCAGCGGTTCTCGATTGGGGACTCGAACGTGCCCTTTACGCTGCAGAGTTGCAGCAAACCGTTGACGTACGCGATCGCTTTGGAGAAGTTGGGACCAAAGTTGGTGCATCAGTACGTTGGCCAGGAGCCCAGTGGGCGGAACTTTAACGAGTTGGTTCTGGATCATACGAAGAAGCCGCACAATCCGATGATCAACGCCGGCTCAATTCTGACCTGTTCGCTGCTGAAGACGTTGGTCCACCCGGAGATGACGTTGGCGGAGAAGTTCGACTACACCCAGAATTGGTTCAGCAGAATGGCGGGAAATGAACCGTTGGGCTTCAACAATGCGGTATTCTTGTCGGAACGCGAAGCCGCTGATCGGAACTACGCGCTTGGGTTTTACATGCGCGAGCACAAATGCTACCCGGAGAAGGCCAACCTGCGTGAGTGCATGGACTTTTACTTTCAGTGCTGCTCGATGGAAGCTACCTGCGAAACGCTGGCAATTATGGCCTCCACGCTGGCCAACGGTGGCATCTGTCCGCTGACTGAGGAGAAGGTCCTTCAGTCGGAAAATGTCCGCGATGTCCTGTCGCTGATGCACTCCTGCGGCATGTACGACTTTTCCGGTGAATTTGCGTTCAAAGTGGGACTTCCGGCCAAATCCGGAGTGTGCGGCGGTGTGATGCTCGTTATCCCCAACGTAATGGGCATCTTCATGTGGTCACCTCCGCTGGACCCGCTCGGCAACAGCTGCCGGGGAGTGCAGTTCTGCGAGGAACTCGTCAACATCTTCAACTTTCACCTGTACGACAACCTCAAGCACGGCTCCAACAAGAAGGATCCGCGCCGTCATCGGTACGAAACCAAGGGTCTTTCCGTGGTGAACCTCCTATTTTCAGCCGCCAGCGGAGACGTGACCGCCCTGCGGAGACACAAGCTGTCCGGAATGGACATTACGCTGTCGGATTACGATGGTCGAACGGCCCTCCATCTGGCCTGTTCCGAGGGACACCTCGAGTGCGTCAAGTTCCTTCTGGAACATTGCGGAGTACCTCATGACGCCAAGGATCGGTGGGGAAATCGACCCATCGATGAGGCTGAGACATTTGGACACGTGGAAGTGGTGGACTTTTTGAAGGAGTGGAACGACAAGGTTGAGCTGGCCAAAAAGTTGGGCAACGAAACGGGATATAATTCGGACCAGGACAGTGTCAAGAGTGGGTCATCGGGAGGGAGTGAGTTGAGCCAGAAACATCCGACGGACATCTTGAAATAATTTGCTCGAATATCATTAGCTTTACTTATTTTAGCTGATTCATCGATCATAAACTTATCATGCGCAAATGAAAAGTATTATAAACATTTTAGTTATACGTTTAGATAGACGTGCTTTCGTGCATAAAAAATGGCTTGAGAAAAATCATTCGATAAGCATTATTTTACCATAAGTTAATTTTAAATTTAGTTAAGCAGATCTGACAAATTCAATCACTGAGAAGGAATAAAGCAAGACAATAATGGATGGCTAAGCGTAGATGAATCTTTACTATATATACTTAACTGAGTGTAGTTCAATTGAAATGTAAAAATGTAGTGAAATGTTTGACCAGTGTCAATTACGATAATAAACAAATATACTGTACAATGTGAGACTAATGCTCGAACATGGAATTCCTGAGGACATACAATGTGTGAAATAAAGTGTATAAGTCTGTTGCAAATCGAAAATTATTGTTTTATTAAGGGGATTAGCCGTGACTCATGGTGCAGGGGTAAGCGTGGTTGCCTCTCACCCAGTCGGGCTGGGTTCGATTCCAGAAGGTCCCGGTGGCATTTTTCAAGACGAGATTTGTCTGACCACGCCTTCCGTCGGACGGGGAAGTAAATGTTGGCCCCGGTCTAACTTAGAGGTTAGGTCGTAAGCTCAGTCCAGGTGCAGGAGTCGTCTCCCTGGGTCCTGCCTCGGTGAAGTCGCTGGTAGGCAGTTGAACTCACGATCCAAAGGTCGTCAGTTCGAATCCCGGGGTGGATGGAAGCTAAGGTAAGGTGTAAAAAAAGGATTGCAACTCAACAATCAAGCTTTCGGACACCTAGTTTCGAGTAGGAATCTCGCAATCGAGAACGCCAAGGCAATGTTGTAGAGCGAATAGTTTGATTTGATTTTTAAGGAGATTTAGATTAATTCATCGTTATAATAAAAAAAAATCAATTGGATTATATCATATTGATTAAATTACATTTAAATTTATATGTACCTTTTTTATGAGTCTTAATCTGTCGGGTTTCCTGATCGATTTAGTGTCATCAGCAAAGTTGTAGGTATTGCTTGGATACTCTTAAAAACGTAACTTTCTAAAATAAAATAATCCTTTTTTTAGTTCGACTTTTGATACAACGAAAAATTGCGCAAATAACCATGTTTTGATCATTTTTGTACTCGTTTTTTGCGCTAATTTTCGACCACATCAAATGTTAAAGTTGATTTGTTTTTTTTTATATTGTCACTCGACGACGCTATTTTGGTGATGTAGAAAAAACCTAATTTTACCACCTGATTGATAACCTTTCAAAGGCCATTGGTCCAATCTTCAATGTTTTCAAATCATTTTTTGGAAGTTTTTCGAAAAAAAAAACTTAGTCATGACTTCTACTAGAGGTGGGCAAACCGCAAGACATTTTAATGAAAAAAGAGTTTAAAATGCATTTTAACATATCCCCAGTTCTTTTGCAATCATAAGTTTTCAAAATATCGAAGTATTGATGAACTTTTTTTAAACCCAAAAAAAAAACTTTTGCACTAGGTAGGGGAACAGCATCTAATTCCAGCGTGCTTCTAATGTTGGCGAATCTATGACATTTCCCCGAAACCCACATTCCCGAAAAGACATTTCCCCGAATGCCACATCTCCGAAAAGACACTTTCCCGAAATGTCATATACCCGAAAATCATTTCCCCGAACAATCCATTTCCCCGAATAGCCACATTCCCGAATGGCGACTTCCCTTAAAAACCATTTTCCTGAATGGCCACTTCCCCTAATTTTCCACATCCCCGAAAATCATTTTCCCGAATGACATTTTCCCGAATGACATTTTCCCGAATGAGCATATCCCCGAACGCCACTTCCCCGAACCCGGTCAGGCGGGTATGCCCGTTGCCCAGAACCGCGCGCGCGGTTCTGGACAACGGGCATACCCGCCTGACCGGGTTCGGGGAAGTGGCGATCAATGAAGTATCATGTCCACAATTGAACGTTCAAAAAATTCCGAGTTTTTTTACGAGCGTTTTATTCCAGCTTCACTTAAATTTTGAATATGTTCCTGGTTTGTGGAGTTAAATGTTTCGAATTCCGGATTCTGAGATTTAGTTACTAAAAAATCCTTTCAAAAAGAACTGACTCCACCGAATCCAACAAAAACTCCGACTATGACAAATGATGTAGAGAAGGAGAACATCTTGAGCCGAGTACATATTTCTAATGAACAAATCTAAATAGCTGCGTGCCGCTCAATACATTTGCCTATTTTTCTCATTTCGTCGCAGTCGAGCTAACTTGTCGTACGTCGATTTTGGGCCAAATTGAATTAAGAACGCCATTTTGTGTAGCTCACAATGCCTCATCTTTTGACCTACATACCCAAAATTCGATTTCAATTCTGAGATATTCAATATAAACCGAAAAATGTCGTCACGTGTTAACTTGACACACTCTGAAAATTGCTGTAAGTGCGACAATAGGCCAAAGAGGTTTCAGATCAGAATACGTGTGTCAAACACATACATGCCCGACTACCGTGAACGTTCGTAATTATAACTCGGGACCTCAGCAACCAAATTCAAACAAATTTCAGGACAATGCACAGAATGGTCAACCAAATAAAACGTGATTGTTATTGTTTACATAGCGTGCTCTATTTTTCGTTTATTCAAGGTCAAACACTAACACGCGTTTTCTCGGAACGTCAAAAAGCGACAAACGACAATATAGCACGACAGCGTCGATTTGCTACATTGATCATTTCGCTTTTTTTGCATTTAGTTGAAAATCAAAATACATTCCATACTCGGTTATCCACAGGCCTTGTCAAAAGTTTACTTCGGGTAATAACCCTAAACTACTTTAAAGTGATTTAGTAATTTTAAACCCAAAATGGCGGTGATGAAATATTAAAAAATTGGAATTTTGTAATTCAATAATCAACTATTTAGATTTAACTAAAAAGTTAAACTAAATCTAGAACAAACTGATTCCTGCGCTTCGAGTCGTCGCTTAAAGATATCGTTGCTGTGCAATCCTTACCACGTGGATACCGTTTTGGAAAATAGTGGTTTGCTGAAAATTGCCCATACAAAAAAAATCTTTTTTATTGAACGAGGATGATCTCAAAACCCCGCTTTCTTGAAGTTTCCGCGTGGTTTATGAATGGCCTTCTACGGTTATTTGTTTTTTTTTTCATATTCAAACACACCTAGGAAAGTTTAATATTAAGGTCATACTTTTGTAAAAATATCCCCAAAAAC
Organism: Culex pipiens pallens; assembly: GCF_016801865.2. Classification (NCBI taxonomy): domain Eukaryota; kingdom Metazoa; phylum Arthropoda; class Insecta; order Diptera; family Culicidae; genus Culex; species Culex pipiens. The sequence goes on along the minus strand of NC_068939.1, from coordinate 61,077,297 downwards.
AATTTAGTTTATATCTAAGTTAATATCATTCGGGAAAATGGAACTCTCGGGGAAATATCCATTCGGGTATGTGTAAACTCGGGAAAACGATAGTTCGGTAAAATGGTCATTCAGGTAAATGACATTCGGGGATATGGAATTTTCGGGAAAATGATTTTCGGGGATGTGGAAATTTCGGGAAAATGATTTTCGGGGAAATGGCACTTTCGGGGAAATGATTTTCGGGAATGTGGAATTTTCGGGGAAATAATTTTCGGGGATATGGGATTCGGGAATGTGGGATTCGGGAATAAGGGATAAAACCAATGTTGGCAGGTCAGAACTTTGACATTCAAATAAAGCTAATTAAAAGCGTTTTCAACTGAAATCGAGTGATAAATAGCTCAATAAGAAGTAAGCAAGCAAGTTTCTATCAAAAGTTTTGCGAAATTAGTTGTTAAAATAGTGAAAATCAGCAAATTGGATGGAGTTAGGGACGAGTGCTTGACCTGCCAAATATACGAGAATTTCCCCTACTGTGCAACGGAATTTCACCAAAAATCAAAATATTTTTGATCGATCCCAAAATCAGTTGCACACTGAAAAGATTGCATTTTCAATTCTCAAAAACAAATTTAATGCTACATTTTTTGGAAATTCAATAAATTATATTTATAACAAAAATCATGCCATATTGAAACAATTCTTTGAAAAGAGCGGAGTTTAAAAAAGAACCGCGGTTCTTTTTTTGTGAGCCACGGTTCGTTCGCTCTTTTCAGTGAACCGGCTCTTTGAGCGGTTCGCTCTTTTCAGTGAACCGGCTCTTTGAGCGGTTCGCTCTTTTTTTGCCCACCTCTAACTTCTACAGGTAAAATAAGTCACGCTTTTAATAAAAAGCTGTTTTAGTGGTGAAAGTTATCGAAGATTTCAAATTTAACTTTGGGTCATCCATAACAAACGTCTCCTTCGTGGTTCTCGCATTCGTGAATTTAATTCACGATTTCGAGAATTGATTTTTTTCCGTGTACCTACAACTTTGTCGAAGACACAACAATGTGCTTAGAATATTTCAATAAAATTCAAAATTACAAAATCCGTTCTCAAGATACAGATTATTTTAAAATTTATTAGCCTTTTTGCATGGCAGTTCTCTACGAAATCGGTCTTTTTTCTTTAATTTTAATTTTTGTATTTTTTTATTCGGCTGAAACTTTTTTGGTGCCTTCGGCATGCCCAAAGAAGCCATTTTGCATCATTTGTTTGTCCATATAATTTTCCATACAAATTTGGCAGCTGTCCATACAAAAATGATATGCGAAATTACAAAAATCTGTATCTTTTGAAAGAATTTTTTGATCAATTTGGTGTCTTCGGCAAAGTTGTAGGTATGGATATGGACTACACTGAAAAAAAAAATGATACACGGTAAATTTTTTTTGGTGATTTTTAATTTCACTTTTTGTTACTAAAACTTGATTTGCAAAAAAACACCATTTTTTTTATATGTTTTAGAGGACATCAAATGCCAACTTTTCAGAAATTTCCAGGATGGGCAAAAAATCTTTGACCGAGTTATGATTTTTTGAATCAATACATTTTTTTCAAAAAATCGAAATATTGGTCGCAAAAATTTTTCAATTTCATTTTTCGATGTAAAATTGAATTTGCAATCAAAAAGTACTTTGGTGAAATTTTGATAAAGTGCACCGTTTTCAAGTTATAGCCATTTTTATGTAACTTTTTTTCAAAATAGCCGCAGTTATTGATTAAAAAAAAATAGTGCCCATGTTTGCCCACTTTAAAAAAATATTTTTGAAAAGCTGAGAAAATTCTCTATATTTTGCTTTTTCGGACTTAGTTGATACGACCCTTAGTTGCTGAGATATTGCCATGCAAAGGTTTAAAAACAGGAAAATTGATGTTTTCCAAGTCTCACCCAAACAACCCACCATTTTCTGATGTCGATATCTCAGCAACTAATGGTCCGATTTACAATGTTATAATATGAAACATTCATGAAATTTTCTGATCTTTTTGAAAAAAATATTGTTTTCAAAAGTGAGCAAACATGGGCACTATTTTTAAAAAAATAAATAACTGCGACTATTTTGAAAAAAAGTTGCATAAAAATGGCTTTAACTTGAAAACGGTGCACTTTATCAAAATTTCACCTAAGTACTTTTTGATTGCAAATTCAATTTTACATCGAAAAATGAAGTTGAAAAATTTTTGCGACCAAAATTGCGATTTTTTGAAAAAAAAAATGTGTTGATTCAAAAAATCATAACTCGGTCAAAGATTTTTTGCCCATCCTGGAAATTTCTGAAAAGTTGGCATTTAATGTCCTCTAAAACACATAAAAAAATAAATAAAAATAGTGTTTTTTTTTGCAAATCAAGTTTTAGTGCCAAAAAGTTAAATAAAAAATCACCAAAAAAATTTACCGTGTATCATTTTTTTCAGTGTAGTCCATATCCATACCTACGACTTGGCGAAGACACCAAATTGATCAAAAAATTCCTTCAAAAAGTAACATATTTTTGACTGATCATATATCATATTTGTATGGACAGCTGCCAAATTTGTATGGAATATTATATGGACAAACTAATGATGCAAAATGGCTTCTTTGGGCATGCCGAAGGCACCAGAAAAGTTTCAGCCGAATTAAAAAATGCAGAAAAAATCGAATGACCGAAATCTCAGAGAATTCCTCAGCTGTCAAAAATAAAAACGTCAACAATTTAAATTACAGGCCACGGTATCAACATTTGAACGAAAAAAGTGTTTTAAAATGCATTATACACGTGTCCAGTTGTTTTGCAATCATTAATTTCCAAGATTTCTAAGTATTGACAAAAAAAGATTTTATTTTTTAAAACGAACCGATTATCAACGCAGAAAACGGCATTTTAGATTGTTTTTCAGTAGATTAGACTCCTACATCCATTGAATTTTTTATGTTTTTTGAAAAAATATATTTTTGTCCCCTGATTTTTCGGACCAACGGGACAGGCACAATAACATCCCACAATTATGGAACAGGCCATCTTTAGGCATTGTTTAAATGCACTTGATTAAATAGCGTTGAAATGCAACTTTTTGAATAGTGAAATGGAAAGAAAATAGTCTGAATAATTCCCTGAAAAAAATCAAGGTCAAAAGAAAAGATGCCTTATGGATGATTTTGACTATTAATTTTGATAATTGCTCCTCAGTCTTCATGCTCAAGACCCTGAAGTCAATGGACTCGAATGTATATTGAACTGTATCGTTTAATTTCAACCTGATACCCGGTATTTGACATTGATTTTAAAACTCAACAGTTATTATCCGTGAAAGCCAGATTATCCGTGGAACTGTGTCAACTAGAACTGGCGACGTCAAACTACCTACATTTCATTGGCATTGTCACACTATTTACAAGTTCATATTTGCTAGTAAAAAATGTTACTTATGCGACGTCCCGTTCGAGTCGAGTGTGCTTAACGATCAAAACTGGCTTTAAAAGGCTTAGCCAGAATGATGAAACTAGAAAAAAATCAATCAATTCGCGTTTACTATCCAAACAGCACACTGTCTGTCTGGCTGGCAAAACTAGTTGAAGAGAAAGCTTAAACCCCTTATCAATTGTTGAGTTTCCTTGTTCCACTATTGTGGGCCAAGAAGGGGTTTCCCACAGCTGGTGAGGGGACTTGATTAAAGTGGCGCTGGGCTCTCTCAGCAGGAGCACTTTTCATTGCCAGATTATAAGTGCCACGCGCATCCACCGTCGGAAGTCAGTCGCAGTTGAGGTTCGAAAGTGGCAGCACAGGTTCTGACACAACAGCCATCATGGTGAAGAAGAACAGCAGCGTGTGGTCAACGGTAGTTTGTTCCGTTTTGGGGTTGGTGGTTCTTTTTGGAGGAGCTGTCCGGGCGGCATCCGTGGAGTACGGGAGTTTGGACGACGAGGACGATCGGTCCTGGAGAATTGTGGGTGGGGAGGACGCCAAGGAGGGTGCGGCACCGTTCCAGATTTCCCTGCAGACGTCCTTCGGGCACAACTGTGGAGGGGCCATCATTGCCGAGCGGTGGGTGCTGACCGCGGCGCATTGCATTGCTGGGTGAGTGAAAATTAATTAGTGGAATTTTCGTAGGCTTAGTTCTTAGTTGTAGTGACCAATTTTTTTTTAATTATTTTTTCTAAATATGGTGCCATTTAAATTTGAAATTCAAATTGGACTGTTTGACTAGCTGATGATGTTCTGTCCAGGCCATGATCTCGCGAGAAATTATATCTCATTTCAGTTGATAACAATCTGCAAAATTTTAAAACAGTGGCTTTTACTGACCATTTTCAAAAAAAGATTCCTCCATGTATTTTGATTTTGTTTTAGTTAGGTACCTAATACAATTTATCTTGGACGTGACTTGTGCTCAGGGTTGCTCAAAGTTTTTGGATGCTAGGCCAAATTTGAAGCTCAAAGGAGCTTGCGGACCAAATATATAACGTTGGTTATTTTAAAATTAAATTACCATTTTTAAATAAATATTTATAATAAATTTAAATTTAAAAGAATAAAAAAATCATCTATCCCTTGAAGTTTAATTTTTTAATTTCCGTTTTTTAACATTTGCGCTTTTCTTACTCAATAGAAAACGGACAATGACAGTTTTCCATCAGTTTCGTTGATTTTATTGTTTTTTGGAAAACAATGTTTTTAGTTCAATGTACTTGTGTTTTCATTGAAATTTCAATGTTTTTGCTATATTTTGAAAATGGTGACATTAAACCTGAACAATTTATGAAACGAGTAACTTCATTTTAGTTAAAGTGTTACTAATGAAAATCGTTGCAAAATTTTTCAGCAATTAGACCGATGCAAATATTTGAAAAAGTTTTCGTCTTTAGACTCTGGCCATGGTCGTGTCTAAAAAAAAACGAAATATAAAAATTGAAATTACAAGCATGAATATTCAACATTTCAATGAAAATCGAGTTTTACAACCGTACAGATGATTTACAACAGGCCTGCCCAACGTCCGGCCCGCGGGCCGGATTCGGCCCGTAAAGCTATTTCATCCGGCCCGCGACGGCTTTTCAACATACTACTATGAACGACCCTTAAGGCTGTTCATGAAATATTAAATAGAAAAATGATCGTCTGAATAAAAAAAAATAAGCTTCAGATCAAAATTCAACGTATTATATCAATATTCTTCATGTTTGAATGTAAATCATATAATTTCAATATTGATATTTTTAAAGTGAAAAATTGTGCTAGAAAACAAAATTATCCATTTCGATAAATAGTGAAATTTATGAAAAAACTTGGATTGTTACATAAAAGTATAAAAAAGCTTGTCAAAACGACACTTAATTTAAATTTCACTCAGTTTAAACTGTGTTTACTTCAAATTGAAGTTTTTCTCTATTTTCTATTTTTTTTTGAATAAGTAAGGAATCAAATACTAATGTAATTTTCCTGAACAACTTTTCTGTGATAAAGTTTTTTTATTTTAACTTTAAAAAGCAAATTATTCATACTGAAATTAGATCGTTGCAAATATTTTAAAAATATTTAAAAGAAATTAGGAAGCAAAAAAAATTTTTTTTCATGAGCTTTGAATTTTGAAGAATAACGAATTAAAAATGATTCAATATATATTTTTAAAATTTCAAAATCATTTTAAAGTATTTGAATAAAGGTGCACAACAACGCAAAAAGTTTTTTTGTAAAGGATATTCGAATCCAAATTGCGGTTGAATAAATTTTATCTTGTCTCTTTGATTTTTTTATATTGTAGTGTTGAGGAAATTAAACTTAAAAAAATGCAACGACTTTTGAAATTTGAATATTTAAAAAAATATTTCAAGGTATTTAATTGCAATCGTCAAAAACAATAACTATACAATTTTAAACAAACAAAAATTAAAATAAGTAAAATGAACACATTTTTGAAAAAATCTTTGTTTTCATTCTTGAAATCATGATATATGCATCTTATTTACAACATAAGTTCTTTTTAATTTAGTTTAAAAAACCCAATCATACAAACAAATTTAGTTTACTTTACTTTTTTAATTTTTATCAAATATTAGTTCCGGCCCGCCACTACTTCAGAAAAATCAGATCTGGCCCGCAGGGCCAAAAGGTTAAGCACCCCTGATTTACAATCAAAAGTCAATCAGATTCGCTATCCAACTGTCATGAGTTTGAATCCCGAGATGGAAGGTTTTTAAGTGCAATGAAATTTTGGGGGTCAGTTTATAAAAAGGTCATAGTGACTTTTAAATAAATTTTATTTTTTTTTTATTATTACAGTTTTCTACCTTAATAAAATTTAAACGTTTCATAAACATGTCCAAAAATGTTTGATGAAATTTTTGACTTTATTTACTAGAATCAACAACTTGTGAAATTGAATTAATAAGAATGATGTTTGAAAAATATATCGAAAAATTAATGATTTTTTTTTTATTTACAAAAAAAAGTTTGAAATAAACCTTCATTTGGAAAAACTGCTAAATTATTTTACGAATAGTCAACGGACCATTTTACATGATCATTCAAAATGGGTCCGCGGGCCACAAAAAATCACGTTGCGGGCCACGTTTGGCCCGCGGGCCATACTTTGGTCACCCCTGATATAGATACTCGATCCGTAGCATGCATCTTGTCAGGTTAAAAGGTTAGGAAAAAAGTGCAAATTGTCTTAAATTTTGTGAGGAATTGACAGAAACTTAAAAAATGTTTTATTTTTCATTTCTAAATTTTTTACATGAACATAAGTTCAAAGAAGACATAAATACATAAATACAGCAATTCGGTAATCAAAATATCAATAAAAAATCAAACCATCCACATTAACGACCCTCGGGTCTTTTGTGGTCTCTATTGCAAGTTTCTGCTCGAACCTAGGAGTCCGAAGGCTTGAATGGGGAGAGCACCCAAACCTCTTTCTACTCCAAGGAACCTTCCACCACAGTGTTTGAACTGACGACCTTCAGATTGCGAGTCTAACCGCCACCAGCGATTCCACCGGAGTAGGCTTGGTTTGGTGTGTTGTTTGTACTTATGGCATGGAGACGACTTGCAGCAGATGGGAATCGAACCCAGAATCATCCGCTTACAAAGCGGACAGCGTAACCATTCGGCCACGCACTGCCAAAATACGCATTAATTCAGGGTGACCACTCAAATTCCATTTTCAAATTCCCGACTTTTTCCCGACTTTTTTCCAGACTTTTTCAGAATGCTCAAATAATAGGCATTTGTTATCTAAAGAATGATTTCAAACAAAAAACTTTCTATAAAAAAGTCAATATTAACCACCGAAAAAAAAATCTCAATGAATTTAAAAAAAATCAAATTTAGGCATTTTTTGTAATTACAGAAATTAAACAACAAATAAAAAAAACTTCAAAAATTGAATTTCATTATTATGATTCAGAGTAGAAACACAAACAATTAGTCTTTGAAAAAATAATCGAAAGTTCAACAATACTTAAAACTTCCATTTTATTTTTTAAATTGGTAAACGTATAGTTTTTGATACTTCGTTTCAACTGGAAATGACAAAAAGTTAGAAATAACTGAACTTAAAATCTTGATCCTATTTTTTTTAAACTTCATCATCATTTGAAATCAAAGAATGATTCGAACATAATTTCTGTTATTATTCATTTAAAGAATTTAGAAAAATGTCAAGGAATTCATAACAAAATGTTTTTGCCAATTTCCCTTTTTAATTTTGTAATTTTTGATATTGAATTTTCTAATCAATGCTAATTTATCTAGTGGTCAGTATTTAACTGTTTGTTTTTTCAATTGAAATTCAGTTTGATATGATTGTATGTTTTCCCCGTTTTTTAAGCAAAATGTTTGATGAGACTATTTTTTAAACAATTTTATTTCAAAAAAAAAAAACAAAATTTCTTTGATTTTTTTTTGCAATTTCAAAATTTTCTTTATGTTTTAAAAACGTTATTTTTTTTCAATTTTGGATTTTATGCGATAATTAGGTTTTCCGAAAACTGAAAATAACTCACAATAAAAAGTTCAAGGGTAACATTTGGAAAAAAAAACATATTTTAAATTACTTAATGAATTTAGTTAAGAATTAATAATATTTACAAAAAAAAAACATTGCCACATTCAATTTGGAATCTGTTTTCAAATATTCAATTTAAGTGACAAAATTAAATAGAATCTATTTGGATTTTTTTTTATATAAGTTTTTCATTGACTTTACCTCTTGTTTAATGAACAAAAAAAAAGCGATCATTTGATTCATAGAAAAATATAATGAAAATCTGTGTCAAAGACCTCAATATTCATTAAGATTTTGAATGTCTTAAACAGCTTTTCAATACTCAAATATATTGAAATAGTCAAAAGAACCTTAAATTTAAAGAAAGTTACTAAAGCAGAAATGAGTGACTTCAATTTTAAAATTGTTCAAGAGTTGAAAAATAATTTTCAAACAAGTAGGTATGCTCAAAATTCCCGACTTTTCCCGACTTTTTGACAAAAAATCACAAAATCCCGATTTTTGCGGATTTTGGCGAATTTCCGACTTTTTCCCGACTTGAGTGGCCACTCTGGCATTAATCAAAATATGTATTATTTTAAATTTAAATTTAGATTTCCTTAACAATTTATTGTCAACAATACTCAAATTATTAAAAGTCAAAGTCCCAAGATACTTTCTTTTAAAATAAGATATTTGTTATATTTGTTTTAAAGTGTTGTTTTTTTTATAATTTGGTTTGACCCCTGTTTTTCCTGTTGGTCTTATGGAGGATTGACAGCCGCAGAGCAAAAAAAGAATTGAAGCGTTGATTTGGCTGTCAACTTGGTTTGTTTTGAAAACTTCCCGAAAACTGTGCCAAAAACTCAAGGCACCCTTTTGGCAACAACCAAAAATTTGTTCTGCGGCTGTCATGCGGCGTTTTTCCTGCGGCCATAACAGTGAACTCTAATTATTGATGCCCGCGATAATATAAATTGCCAGAAAAAAAGTTTCAGCAGATTCTGCTGCGAAGGTATTAGTAAAATTAAAGTTCCTTCCCAAATTATAAAATTGATTCCAATATTACCAATATTTTGCACAAGACAGAAGAAAGACTTAGTATTTTTCGAATTTCTCTTAAGAAGGTATTAGACTATGACAAACAAACTCGCACTTTTTCGTGCTTGACAGTTTGACAAACTCGCAAGTTTGTTTGCGTCAAACTCACAAACAAAGCAAAATGTATGTAGACTGACGTTTCTGCAAACAAAGGCAGGCAAACTAACAAAGTAGGCAAACTGTTAAAAAGTGTGAGTTTGGTTTTTTTTTTGTCGTAGACGTGTTAGACTACGACTACTTTTGATGAAGAATCTCATTACAGCGATTATGATTTTCAAGTCACATTGACTGACTTGAATAATAATAGCATGCGTGCAGACGCATCCGACAAACAAAAACTACATGCCAAACTTATCGCAGTTGTAAAATGAGAACATAATTATCTGAAAAAAAAGTTGAACGATTTACAATCAGTAAATTTCATACATAGCCAAAAAAAACAAAATTGTGATATTTTTTAATGTTGTAAATTTCAGCCGCAAACCAAGCGAGCTGAAGGTCCTCGTTGGAACCAACAACCTCAAGGATGGGGGCGAAAAGTTCGAGGTCGATTTCATCCTGCAGCACAGCCGGTACAACAAACCGTCGTACCACAACGACATTGGCCTGGTCCGGTTGGCGTCCAAGCTGACCTTTAGCGACCGCATCAAACCGGTCGAGTACGCGTCGGAGTACGTGCCGGACAATGCCACCGTCACGCTGACCGGCTGGGGACGTCTGTCCGCGGGTGGAGTGGCACCGAGTCAGCTGCAGACGATCGACCTGCTGAACGTGGACCACGACCGGTGCAAGCAACTGCACGGCAACGATCCCAGCGTGGACATTGGCCATCTTTGTACGTTTACCCGGGCCGGGCAGGGCGCGTGCAATGTGAGTTGAATGTTTTGTGTATTCTCGATAGAATTGATGATAATTTTTGTCTTTTTTTGTTTTCAAAATAGGGTGATTCTGGTGGTCCTCTAACCTGGGAGGGAAAGCTGGTGGCACTGGTCAACTGGGGAATTCCGTGCGGTCGTGGCTATCCGGATGCTCACGCCAGGATCTCCTACTATCACGACTGGATCCGCACAAACGTGGCTAACAATAGTGAATAGTGAACTTTGTGATGAGAATTTGATGAATAAAAAGATTTTAAACAGTTGAAACTTGGTGTTCAATCAATCATTGTATGTATTCCTAATTTGGGTTCTTTTTGTGAAATATGCTCGATTTCATCCAATTTTTTACAATTTGTCATCCTTGAAATTTATTCATGATTTTTGATCTTCAAAATGCATAGGAAAGAAGTTTCATTTTTTTATGTGACTTTGCCAATGATTAAAAAATGAAATTTCCCAGAGGTCAACTTTTTACTAACATTTCTTAAGCAAAAAAGCAAAACCAGTTAAAGCAAAAATAAGTATGCAGTAATTTTTCTTTTGTCTATGCCTCTACGCATTTATTTTAACAATTAAAATGAAATGGAATCATTCTATAGTAGAAAATGACAAAAACTAGCAACAAATTTAAAAAGTTACTGTAAACATATGAAAAATAAAAACTAAAATGGCAAAAGAAACAGTTCTATACAAAATCAGCCAATTTCGTGCATATTTTTTAATTGGCTCAAACTTTTTGGTTATTGGTTCACCCATTCAAGGCTTCATACATTTTTGGCAGCTGTCCATGCAAAATGGTACGTAAATATTCAAAAATCTGTATCTTTTGAAGAAATGTTCTTATCGGTTTGATGTTTTCGGCAAAGTCGTAGATATTGGCCAGCCAAAGCCGAGGGACGAAAATTTTGGAAAAAAAAAATTGCATCGGCTTAATTTTCAATATTAAAAAATGGAACACTTCTGAAATTTTGTGATCTCTTCGAGAAAAAAAATTTTTAATTTTGAAATGAGGACTATTCAGTATTTTCCGTATTTTTTTTGATTTTTTAAAATTTTTATACGTTTTAGGGTACAAAACCCCACAACTTTCCAGCCATGGAAAAGTATGGGTAAACTTTTTTTATATTTAAATTGTGTTTTCAGGAAAAATAGAAATTTTACACGATTTTTTTGTCTTCGAAAAGTACCGTAAACCGGGGTGACTTTGATAGGATTTCAATTTGTTTTTGGAATATTTTCCAACTGTCAAGGTTTTTCTCAAGATTATTATTTTTAAAACATGTACTGGGGTATGCCACACAAAGTCCATGCACTATTTTTGAAAAAATATTTTCAATAGTAATTGGAAAATAGTTACGTTAAAAATTATTAGTTTAAATTCCGGGGTGACTTTGATAGTCGTAGTTTTTCTTGTTAAAATCAGATTTGGAGCGTTCAAACTTTATTTTTACGCCAAATGTACCATCACTAAGGTTGCTGATACAGTTTTAAAGAAAGAAAATCAATGTTTATATTTAGTTAACTAAGTTTATGTTCTTTTTAACAAAATACATATAAATTTCAGGTAAAATTGTTAAAATGTTGGAATTTTTCCTTAAATTAGTGAAAATTAGTTGTGTTTACAAAATTATCGATTTATATTGCATTTTATACTAAATTCAAAGCACGAATCACAAGTTTTCACATTTTACATGAAATTTGTTCAACTGAAATTGCCTTTAAATTTGGAGATTTTATTGAAATGTTTTTTTAAAAACACATTTAATTTATTATTTACAAACTTTTTTTACCATTTCCTAGTGGAAAATTGTCCAAAGAATCCGAAAATGCATTCCGTTTCCCGATTCAAAATCATGTTCATTGATAAAATCATGACACTTTGAGAAGTTTTAAATGAAGCCTTTCATCAACATTTTCTTAGTTATAGTTAACTAACTATTTAAACTTTTTCAAAATTTTATGAAAAGTTCTTCTTTAGGTACTTTGAACACTTCTCTACCCCGGTCAGTATGATTACAAACCATTCCGTATGTAATTTATTTGTACTCTTCATTTTGCGGAAAAATCTCAAGCCTATCAAAGTCACCCCGTTTTACGGTACTTTAAAGATTTATTGATAAAGTGTATTGCAAATTTTGCACCTAATTTGACCTACAGGCAGAAAATATTCACACCTGAAATATGCACACATCAGAATGCACACCCCCTCTCCACCCCGCTTGTCTACTGTGGTGAGTGTCCAGGGTAAAAGCTATCATCGATTTGAAGCAAAGCTTTGGACTGTGCGTCTTAGACAGTTTTTTTCTGCTGTAGTTTGAGGTGTGTACATTTGTGAAGAGCTTTCCACAACTTGTACGATTGTCTAAAAATCGTTGCAATCTGCAACACCGTTTTCAAGATATAGCCACTCAATGTTTAATTTTAACTGAAAAATTCAAATGTTTCGACTTTTTTTTAAAGTGTTCATGTTTATGTTCTTGAAAATATTGTTTTAGATAAATAATTTGAGAAAATTCCCATCGAAGATTGGACCTTTGGATGCTGAAATACAGCGAATAAAAGAAAAAGAAACACGAAACTTGTTTTTTGTCTTATCTAAACATTTACTAAGGATGGCACCATTTTTAGCACGTTTTGGTTGATTTAAACATCTTTTGAATTGTTGAAAATTTTCGATGTTTAGTATCGCAAAAAGTTTTTTTTGCTGTTTTTTTGTTATTTTCTACTATTTTTTTAAACTAATGATTGCAAAACAACTGAGCTAGTGTAAAATGCATTTTAAAACACTTTTTGCTTTCAAATGTTGAATCTGTAGTGAATGAGTGCGGCAGATAAGAGAGAGAGTGAGAAGAGAAAGTTTATGTAGTGTAATGAGAGAGCAGGCAAGCCGAGAGAGAAATTGAGAATGTGTGCGTGAGCAAACGGCGATATGATGTATACGCCATTGAGGTGATTTTGCTGTAGACACGATTTTCTGTTTTTGTTCATTTTTTCAATTTAAAATGACTAATTTGAGGTCTGCTCTGTAGAAACTGTTAAAAAGTACAATAAAAATGTGGTCCCTACAAAATTTCTTGTTTTTTCCTATTCTCTACGATTTTAAACCACAAACATCATTTGGCCGTAAAAATAGCAATAAAAAATCACTACTTTTCCTGCCCAATGATGTATGTATACATTGCTCGATCAAAGCTGGCTTTATTTTTTGTGCCAGCTATTTTGATAGCTGAGTGGATCCCGTAATGCATTGTCCACGTGGATACTTTAAGGGGGGGGGAAGGTATTAGGGAGCGTTCTTTTATTACGTAACGCAGTTGGGGGGAGGCGGGGGGTCGGAGGCCGTGTTACGCTCCATACAAAAATTTTAAAATTTGTATGGAAATTTTGTTACGAGGGGGGGGGGGGTCTAAAAATCCGATTTTTTTTTGTTACGTAATAAAATAACGCTCCCTTAGCGATTGTCTATGCTCCATAAACACATTTTTTACATGAACAATTATCAGCAAGGGAGGTGGGTGGGTCTAGAATTTTCAAAAAAGTGTCGGATGTGGATAAGGTGTCATCCATTAAGTACGTCACATTAAAATCAGCCAAAATTTACTCCACCCCCATTTGTCACGATTTTCCTATGCTTTTAACACGCAACGTCACGCTTTCTCAAAACCCCCCTCTTCCCTCACAACGTGACGTACTTTATGGATGATGTCTAATGGACGTCCCCTTAAGAATTAAATCGAAATAATTTAATAAAATATTGCCCAATCTTGATTTGGTCCCAAAACCTCAAATCAACATTCAAACAGTATTGAATTTGACTTCTATCAATTCTCAATGTATACATACATCATGATGAGTAAAATTGGCGTATACATCATTGTATGTTTGCTTAATAAAATGGGCCCAGAGCAGTTTTTTGAAAAATTCTTTCGTCAGGAGATAGCTTTTAAGATTCTTTATCAGACTGTACAATAAAATTGAAAATGTCCAAAATGGCGTATGCATCATATCGCCGTAAAACGGCAGTAAACCAGTCGTGTGTTTTGATTTGGCATTAAAAGACGTGTCGAATTATTTGGTGCGAAATATTGGGTATTCGCGGTATAAATCGGGGGAAGGTCACGACAGAAACTATGGCTTGTTATTTCAATTTTTAATATAATTTTTTTTTTAATAAATAAATTAAGAAGCTGCTTTTTTCTGGTGTCATCTAGTATCCTTGGAAACGAACTTGATTTTAAATAAATGTGAATCGAAGATTTTTTAACTTTAATTGTTTAAAGGGTTAAAATCGATGAAAGTAAACATTTTTGTGAATGTTTCATTCTATTGTGAAATTATCTCAGGAACACGAATATGATGAAATTATCACCGGAAAATTTGATCTAAGGGGTCCTTCGAGCAAAAATTTACAATCAAAAAATTCATTAAAAGTAAAAGTGTATAAGGCTTTCTAGTCAGAAATTTACCAACACATTCAAAGTATGTTTACATGACAGCTGGACGTTTGTTTGCATCAGGTTTCCTATCTCTTTCTAGCAATTTTTTTTTGTCAAGCGACTTCTAGCTGGTTTATTTGACTGACTGCCCGATATGTCAGCCAACATACTTCGCAGGGCTGTGACAGCTACAGCTCGACACATTGTTGCATCAGGACACTGTGACGAGGAGTTCGTCATTTTTGAGTTAAATTATATTTTTTTCACTGGGCCTAGAAAGCCATATACTTGATATGTTGAATTGCCTTACCCAAAGCGTTCATCAGATGGTAGTCCCAGATATCCCCTACGAGCTGCACGTCGAAGCGAGTTGATATCTGGATAGAACACTTTTTTATTTGAGTTTGAAAATTATGCTATTTTTTCACTCAAATGCCAATAACTCCCTTTAGATTTAACCAATTGGGATGCTTCTTCCTGCATTCTGTTGCATTTTTTTTCGGATGCATTTTGAATCCTGAAATTAAATTTAATTTTGCTAAAGTAACAGCCCTTCAAGATTTTTTGTTTTTTTTTGTATCTTCAATCTTTATATCCCGATTTGCCCCACTTCCCGTTGACCTAGAGTACTCATATTTTGGCCAAATGCTAGTTTTATATGTACAAACAACCCCTGAAAATTTCAGGCAGATGCGAGATGGGTATGCTTTGCTCGTGGACTCGCTCTTAAGCCAACTAAAAATATAAATACTAAAATAAATTCCCTTTTTCGTGGAGAATTGATCAAAGGTTTCAGGAGGTATAATATGAAAAATACTACCGTCATCAGGGTCGACAATGGGTCATCCAAAAATGCTGAAATTTGTATGACTCAATGTCACCCTTGATGAAAAAAAAAAAACATAAACGAAACAAGATAAAAGCAAATATAAATATTAAAAATGAAACAAGAAAAACATAAAACAAGATCAAAACATCGAAAAAACCCTACAGGCTTTCGTTTCTCGTTCCGTTCCAAAAGCGAAAGAGGAATTATTTTTCTAAAGTGATTTTTATTCCATTTTCTAATGTACAATTCTTACGTCTGCTTGCATTAATATTAAATTTACCGTAATAATTATTTTCTTCCAGTTTTACACTCTCTTTTGTTCTTACGCAATTGTATTGGATTCACTAAATAAGAGTTGATTATTAATAGTAATAGTAATATTTATACTCCTTTAATTACTTAAACTGCGTGTTCTTTTGTTTCTTTTTCACTTTCTTGTAGTCATAATAGCTTTAGTGTTTGCTTTGTTTTCTTCGCAAGTGTTTCTGTGTGTGAGTGTGTGTGTGTGTAGGTTGCTTGTTTTACTTCGTGATTTGTTATTCGAACTTCGTTTTAAACATTTCTTGCGTGTGCTGAATTCTAAACCTGGCTGAACTTTGCTTTTGTTTTATCTGCTTCGATTTCCAGAGAAAATGAGTGAAAATGAAACTCAATCGAGGGCGCGCGTACGAGAAAAATAAGCCGAAACACTAGCCTGGCAGACAGAAACACAAACACACACGCACGTGTACGGTTTAGAAGCTGTTTTGATCGAGAGAAATTTGTATGGGAGAGAGAAAGTTTTGAAAGAAAAAGATCCACAAATAAGGCGATTCAGATTAGTTTTTTGCTGAAATAATTCTTGTTGTTGGTTTAACACAGCAGAGTTGATTTTATTTTTTTCCGATTTTTTTTTCAGCGTTTTGCGGTTTTTTTTTATTGAGAAATAAGTTATACGTTAAGATTACAACTAGACCGATGCAGCAGATCAAAAAAGGCTTGATTTTCTTTTTCAGGACAGGAGAGAGAGGTGTGACACTGGCTACATACTCAAATGAACCGGAATTGTGTGGGGTTGGAGTTGTACAATCTGAAAGAAAGGAAGAACAGAAACAAATAGAGAAATTACTCAACCGTTCTCGTGGTTCGTTTCAGGGACAAATTAAGTACACAGAGTGAAAGACAAACAGATAGACGCCAAATCGATAGATAAGCTACAAACAAACTTTTTTTTCGGAGGCCTTCTTGCCATTAAGTTGGCAGATGATACCAGTAAGAACACAACGAGTTGGCTCACTTTTGTTTGTTTGCATAATTGGATTATCAAACAGAACAGACTGGACGGAAAGAAATTTTAAGCTCGAACTTGACTCGAAGAAAGGTGCAAGAAACAGTTTGACGTAACGCCGACACGACTGGCCTGGAAATAGAACAGTAATCAGGCTTCGCCGTTTAGTAAAACTGTGACATGGCACAGAAAATAGGTAAAGGTAAAGCTTCAATGATCGGATATTAAGCCGACCGTAATTGTTAAAGACTGAGTGAGGGATTGACACAAATTTTGTTATACAAAGAGAACTTCAAACACATGTAGTATGTAAAGTTTTTAAATAGCGGACCAAATGTGAAGCTTACATAAACTAGCGAGCCAAATGTGGAAATTTAGTGTTTAAAAGATATAATAAAATAAAAATATATAATTTGTTTCTAATGTTGCATTAAACGTGATTTGTGAGGCTACCAGGAGTGAAATAATGCATTCATTTCAAATTTCATAACTTTTGATTGTTTTTATAAGGCAGGAAAAAGGGTGGCCCATTCTGCCCCCCTGCCCCTATGGGCTTGATTGGTTGCGATAGGACCTGGCGCTTGGACTATGAGATTTATCCCGTAAAATCGGGGCATTTTGATTTTGCCAGTTTTGAGCCATTTAACGATTTTAGCATTTCATGAGCTCATAGTTAGTGTTCCAGGGAACAAATTTGCCGAAGAGTGCGAAAAGATTCGTCAAATATTAAGAATGTTACAGCATTTATAACATCGCCGTTGAAAACATCAACATTTTCTTCAAGCTCTTCTGTCAGCTCCATAAGCTTGTTTGGTTGCGTGAGCGTTGCGACGTCTGCCTGATTTTTTTCTGCAGCACAGGAAGTGCTGCTAGAAGAAACCGAAGAAAAAGTTGATGTTTTCAGTTTCCCTTTTGAACATGTAGGACCTCCTACATTTGAAATCACTGAATAGTGAAAGCTACAATATTTCATGAATAAATGAATTTTGGGCACTACACTCTACACAGAAAAAAATATTCCTGTAAATTTACATTATTTATCATGTACCAAAAGGTATCATGATAAATGATGTATATTTACATTAGGTTCATTGGAAATTTACATTGGGTTCATTTGAAATTTACATTAGTTTTGAAAATTTACATTAGTTTTGGAATTTACATTAGTTCAAATCAACTAATTCTGATTGGCCAATGGGAATGAGAAGCTCGACTTGGAATGCAGTAGGAAAAGGGTGTGGCCTATGTTCTATTTTAAAATGATTGAAGCGGGCAGCAAAAGGAAATTTGGATTTTAAAAAGTTGTTTCACAGGTAGGGGACGCTTTCTCGTCGACGCCCAAGTGGAATAACGCTGGACTGGAATCGAACGGACGACGGGTAGGAGTTCGGTGTTACTGCTGCTACCCGCTGCCGACTGAGCCATCTTCGCATTTTATAAACGAGCGGCTAAAGCATCAACTTGTTCAGGTCGAGGCTCAGGCAGTGGGCAAGCGAAATATGAGAGCGATAGAAAGAGAACCAAATATAACTATTTTTAGTTCGGCTAGTTTTGAAGTCAACGTTTGGCAGAAATACATTGAATATATGATTAACATTAAATAGGAATTTACAGGAAGCCGAATACGGGTAGAAATTCATCAGATTTGAGTTTCCATGCTCAACGTTTCCATTAGATTCATGATTTACATTAGATTTAGATTTACATGGGAGTAATTTCCATGACTTTTTACTCTTTACATCATATTTCAACATTACATTGAGTGAGTTTACATAAGAAACAGTAATTACGTGCTGTTTAAATTTACATATTTTTTTCTGTGTAGATTCCGGAGTCATCGGACATGGTGTCGATCCAAATCCCAAAATAAAATTCCCTGACTTTTCCCTGACCTCTCCAGACCACCATTTTTTTCTATTTTTTACTAGCATATTGTTTGAAGCGTTTCTATGGTTTCATGCATTTTCCTTTTTGAAGATTGGAAATTTAAGATACTGAAAACTTCAATGACTTTTTAATTTTATTTTTGTAACGATGGATTCTGCAAAAACTTAAAAACTTTTTTTATTTTGTCAATTATTTTTTTCTTAGCGAACATCCAAAATGAGCAACCATAAAAATGTCCTATGATTTTTTATCTGGTGATGTCATTTTAAATGTTGCCCTTTACTAAAAAATCTAGAGTTTTTTAATAGGTCCTATAAACATATGAAACACAATAGCTTATAGGACCCATTAAAAAAAAAAAACTCTAGAAATAATTAATAATTAAAATTGGTGCAAATTTCAAATTGCAATTAGAAAATTTCACTTCATTTCTTAAAGACAATTTAAAGTAAAAAGTTTTCAATAAAAAAAAATAGAAAATTTGAATTAAAGTTAGAAGTTATGTTTAAATTTAAAATTGTTGCCTTTTGCGAATTTTAAAACGAATTTGGCCGATACCATTTTTGATTGTGTGTTTATAAAAAAAAATAGGTTTGGAGACAAAAACTTTAAAAAATATGTACCCAAGCAGACGAAAATAACTTGGGAATAACATTGTTTGATATTTGAAAATACTAGTCCAATAACATTTTATGTTATTTATAACAAGATTTGTTATTCGTCGTTATGATTTTTTTGTTACTGAATTGTTATTGTAATAACAGACTAATAACATTTTTAGTTATTTTTCGAACAAATCTTTGTTATTATTTTTTGTTATTTTAACAACTAATCCGATCATCCCAATAACAGTTGGAGGTATTCTTCTATAACGAAAAATGTTAGTTATTTCAAAGTTGTTTTGGCTTCCAATCAATATCAGACCAATAACAAATTTTGTTCTGATAACATTAACTGTTATTAAACCCTTATGCAAAATGGATTTTTCAAGAAGATTTCATAACACTTTTTGTTATTTTAACAGTATTTGTTATTGAAATGGCATGAATTTTGCTATAACCATCTGCCACGGTAATTTTGCAGAACCTTAAGAAAGATTTAAAAAAATATAAAATAAAATGTGAATTTTTCAAGTTCATGTTTACGGTTTTAAAAAAGATCAAGGTCTTTTCAACAATGTTTGTATTTAAAGTAAACGGTTTTCTGGATATTTGAAGAAAACATCTTTTTAAATAAGTTTACAAATAAAAATATTTTTGCTATAAAATTTAAAAAAATGTTTTCTACCTTGACCAGAGCCCACAGACGATCATTCACACGATCAATACATTTCATAAAAATAAAAACAAAATACAACCTGCTCGAGCTTTTCAAAAAGTCATTGTTTATCAAACTTATATATTTGGGCGTTTTCTAATAGATTCCAAATTTAAGCTCGATCTGACCACGGGAACTCCTCCTTGAAAGCCCTTTGTTCGGGACCGAATAGTGTTTGCCCCAAGGTTTGCCCCCACCCGTACGTCGAGAATGACTACGACCCTGCGCAACGGCAGAGCTGTCATCGACGACGTCAACAACAAGTTTGCCGCTCGAACCGCCCAGCAACAAGCGCGCGTTGGGCGCGCTTGACACAAGTCATCCAACCGTCGAACGTGTCGGACGCGACGCGCAGCAGCAGAAGTGAAGGAAGGAAGAGCGGAGGAAGAAGAAGAGGAGGAAATAAGTTGTGGTAGGAGAAAATAGAGAAAAGTGAAAGTAGAACCTTCCGGTGCCTTTTATTTGGACCCCTTTCCGACCCCCCTAAATACAGTCCACTCCGAAACACTGGCCAACCGTGGCCGGTGCACAAACACCCTTGAATATTGTTTGGGAAAAATATGTAAAATGTAGTTGTCCAATCCCTATGAAATCTTGGATGCTGGATCTTAAGGTGAAGCCATTGATCATTTTCTAAGAAAATTGATCATCACTATAAAATATTCTGTATTAAATTCAATTTAACGAATTTCAGCACCAAAATGAATCAGCATGTGCCCATTGTTGCCTTCTTGAAGCCACTGAAAGAATTTTTGATCTAAATCAAATGTGCTTCAAAATTTATATAGTTTTGTGGCACAGTCATTGACGTCCTAGTTGGCAATCATTGATTAATGACGATTTCCATAACTTCACAAGGAATGGGATAATCGTTACCAAAAGAAATCAGCATGTGTAGGGCACTATTCTAAACAACTTGTTGAAGGAATTTGTCAAAATATTGAAAGCGACGCAAAATTTATATCTTTAAACGAAAAATCATGACAATGATGGAAGTCTTCACGTTAATTAAAAGTGAAACAACTTTTCTGAAGAGACCATATTTTATAAATTCTTGAACTCTCAAATTCCTTTATTCAGGGTCGTTACGGCGAAATCTAAAAATATCCGCGCCATCCCAAAACCCAATACGCGCAAAATCCGCGACATTTCAAGAAAAATAATTTTGCGACAAACATACAAAAGAGTTTCATAATAAATTCAATTTTGTAATCTTAGAACGCAGAATCTTGAAACGCTGAAAATGTATTTTTGCTAGGATTAGGAAAACGAGAGGGACACGCCAAAACAAACTTTTTGGAAAAAAAATCAAAAATTTCAACATTCAGAAATTTAGATCTAAAACCTTAATCAAATCTAAAGAAAGAAAAATAATAAAAAAATTAAAAATTGTACTTAATCCTCGATCTTAATATTTTAAATTGAAGATACAGTTCATACTCGATTATCTTACCAAAGCGTCACTTAGAAAAATCGAAGCAAATTTTCCTACAACTTCTTCTCAAAATTTTTCTAGCTGAAAAAAATACAGTCGACTTTCTGGTTGTCAATATCCAAGGGACCGTCGAGGAAGAGAATCATCAGTTTACAGAACGATGCAAAATGAAGACTCGATTGAAAATATTTTTTTCTTGATACCCTGTTATGGGAGAGAATCATGGCAACGTCCATCAAACAAAAACAAACTAATGTCAAACACCCT
The DNA here is from genome assembly GCF_016801865.2 of Culex pipiens pallens. Taxonomy (NCBI): domain Eukaryota; kingdom Metazoa; phylum Arthropoda; class Insecta; order Diptera; family Culicidae; genus Culex; species Culex pipiens. The sequence goes on along the minus strand of NC_068939.1, from coordinate 61,055,885 downwards.
TCAAAGCTTCGTTTCGCCAAGAAAAATGTCTATGCAAGCCATGAGAAAGTGAAATTATTGACAACCGGAAGAGATTTTTAGCAAACAGAATCCAAGGGACCGTCGAGGAAGAGATCCTTCAAGCAAGGGAAAATATCGAGGAATGAAGATTATTGAAGTATGCAGATTGAAGGGACTGAAGAATTCATCGATAGATGGAGAATTATTGATATCGAGAAGATCGACAGCCAGAGAGTCGACTGTAACTCCAAAAATACTTCAAATTTTATCAGGTTTTCTGTAATCTAAGATGGTAATAAAAATGGCAGCATTAAAGAACCAATGAATTTAGGAATTAAGGAATTTCAAAATTTTAAAATTTTGTAATTTAAGAATTTAAGAATTTTACGAATTTTAAGAATTTTACGAATTTTACGAATTTAAGAATTGAAGAATTGAAGAATTTAAGAATTGAAGAATTTAAAAATTTAAAAATTTATTAGTTTAAGATTTTTTTTTGTTCTCTTGATTGTTTTTTTTATGTTTGAATATTGATATTTTTGATTTTTTTTACAGATATTTTTATTTTTAATTTTAAAATTACGGATCTTTTTATTTTTTGAATATTATTTTTTTTGGGTTTTTTAATACTATTTTTCCTAATTTTATTTCCTAATTTCTGAATAATTGCATTTTGAACGCTGGAGCTGTAATTTTTAGATGTTTTGATTTTTTTATTTTTCTTCAAGAATGTAAAAAAATAGGTATTTCTACTGGTTGAATCCAATCTAAAATTCAAAGGTGGAGGCCAGCTTCTGTTACGTCCAATCAAACTCATATTTGGGATACAAGCACCAAATTCGCGCCGTCCGTAACAACCCTGTTTATTCCATAATTTTTGTTTTATTTCTTTAATTCTTGAATTTAATTCTTTAATTTTTTATTCCATTTCACCATCACTATTTTGTTTACAATTTAGATTACACAAAATTAGATTACTTTGGTTCATTTTTTAAATCATAGTGCAGTTTAATTTGGAGAAAAATAAAAATTTAGATAACGAATACTTAAGTGAAATTTTGGAAAATTTTCTAAACTTACATTTTTTTTAGAATTTTAGAATAAGAATTAAAAAAAAATAGAAATCAACAATTCCAAAATATCAGAATTTCAGAAAATTCAAAATAGAATCTTTGAGCTTAACAATTTTAGATTTTTTTTTAATTTTCAAATGAACTTTAGAATTTTTTATCATTCAATTTTTCTGACAAAATTTATGATTTTCTCTATGGTCCCTATCTGGGTGATGAATAGAGATAATGCGTAACGTGATTTTCGAATGATCCCGCTTTGTTTACATCTATTAAGTAGGAGGATGTTCAAGCACAAGCATGACTTTTTTCTTACTGATAATGAGGTTTTCAGTTGTATGTGTTTTATTTTGTCTAGCTCAAAAGACCTCAAAAGTCACATATTTTTCATTTTTTTTTTTTTTTTTTTTTTGGGAGGGTGGTCCAGCCGCACATCGTTGATGTTGAAACCTCTAAACTGGGCCCTCGTCCTGTCACGTCCGTCAGTAGTCTTGTCGTACATTACAACTAGAATCAGATCTGCCAATGAATTAGTACACTTCGACCAAATAAACACTGACGCTGTATGGATCTGACTCTAGAATAAATGCACAGTTGTGTGTTATTCATAAGTCCAAAATGTTCAAATATTCATATAAGTCCAAATATTCATTTGCGGATAACTACCTAACTTGAATTGAATAAAATTGAGATTTTAAGTAACATATCCGAAAGCTCGTGCAATTGAAAAAGAGACGACCATTTGTTCGTCAGAATTCCAGTAGATCCTCGATTCGCAACAATGGTCGATACAATCATAATCCGACAACCGTTAGTTCAACAGATCAACGAATTTAGTCCGATATCATTTCACTATTGATTGATCGAGACTCTATGGAATTTTTGACAAATCAGAATGGTTTTTATGCTACTTGAATGAAAATCACCGATTCTGATAGAATTACTAAATTCCCTGTTACTAATTTTGTCCCTAAATAACTAAAGGCAAAGTACAAAAAGTTGATATTTATAGTTAAAATCCTAAATTCTACAAACACTATTTTTTTAAACCCGCATCCTAACGTGACACCCACATTAAGATAGGGAAAAATCACATATGTAGCGGTTCATTGTACAAATGTGATATTTCCACTATCAGAGAACCTCCTTGTCTCGATGACAGCTTACCGGCCATCGATTAAGCCCTGAGACTACGCCAAAGTGGGTTCTCGCAGCATGAAGTGGTGTCCATGTGTAAAAATGAAAGCTTCAGCAATATACTGAACACTTCGATTTTAATTCCACATCGAATCAAATCATACTCTTTGCCAAACAAGCATCAAACCTATGACACTCATTATGACAAAGCCCAGGGAAAGTCACATATTTTTCATTCTTGCTAACAAAACTTTTAATGATCGATAACAGCACTTTCTACTTTTGGCGAACATTAAATTGGTTCCACTTTGACAGTTCAAAATTGAGGCCGTTTTGCGAACCACTATTCAGCACCCAGGTCCCTATATGCTGAGCAAACGATCAATTTTAGAACAAATCTCTGAGGATGGTGGGGCAACTGCCTGTGTGCGCTAATTTGTAATTTGTCATTTTCAGTTGAACGCAAATCCAAAGCAAATCCAAATTATTTGATTTTTAAACCTAAACATATTGCAAACAAGCAACGCGAAGAAATGCCAAATGCAACTTTTCGTTGCTGTTTACTTTTCTTCGTGACCCTTTTCTTAAGCATTTTTATATGGAGTTTTGCGTTCCTTCCGGACTGACCAATATAAATAATTAAATATTATCAATGTTGCAAAGTTTGGCCTGGAAGCATCATCAAGGGCGAATTTTCAAAAAGAAATGAATTTTTGTAGTAATATTTTTAAGATCATCGAAATTCCCTGACCCAGCTTAAAAATCCCTGACTTTTCCAGGTCAAATAAAATTCCCTGACAATTCCAGGTTTTCCCCGACTTTTCCAGAAATCGACACCATGTCGGAGATCACGAGTGACATTTCATCGCGCTGCTAAGGTGTCAAGGTTGATAAGCTTACAGCCGCTTTCGTAGCCGGGCAGACGAAATGGATCCCGCCAGGAGAGGCCCGTGCTGGTCCTCGCTGAGCAGGCTTTTGTAGCAGAAGAAAACCGGACCCATGACCGCTAGCTCGAATAGTTTCATAACTGCGCACAATGTTGATATCCCGCGATATTGTCCACGTTCCAGAGCTTCGGAAAGGATCTAACAGAGAGGGATATATTGAAGAGAAGATAGAGAGGCTCTAGAAGCCCGTAGAAGTATTTTTTTCAGGACAGTATTAGAAGCTGTCTCGTCTCCTAGGAACATGGATGACCGTTTCTATCCGCTGCTCGTTGGACTTGAGATTCTTTTGGGTACGTACTTCGTGATCAGTATTACCACTGTTTGCTCATCCTTTCGTAGCAGCTATTGGGCAATGGTAACGTACCACGAGCATTCGCGACAGGTTTCTTCAGTACGTGCCTGTCAATGACGTAGCTAAGAATGTTGGTGAATGTCTGTACGGCCTCGTCGAGATTATCCTTGTAAAATGTGTTCTCCTAATCGATGCTTTGCAGGAGCTCCAACATGCTGGGAACGTCTAAATTGCGATTGTCACAGCAGACTTCACAAACAACAAGCCACAGCGGCTTGTTGGGGCAATCTCAAATTTAAACGTTTTTCGTGATTGAAATAAGTCCAATAATATAAAGCTAACTTAATTTTCAAGATTTCTACTCAATGGCTCAACTCTTCAGCGATTCTGTTTCCCTTTCTTACCCAAGAAACCCCTCCGTCAAAACACCATCCAAAACACAAAACTACAAACAACCACCGTAACAACTCACCTTCGATTTCCGATACGCAACGGCTGGAACCGACTGCCAACGATGACGGCGGATGATGAACATTCTCGAAAGGAACGGTGAAAAAGCAGCAGCAGCAGCAGGCAAGACACCACACAAACAGCTCGCAGCACAAGAAAGGAACGGGCAGAAAAAATCAATTGAAACAACAACGGACAGAGCAAAGCAACTGTGCTGCGCTTTTGCTGGACAATTATTTCGCTGCTGGCTCGATTTTCCTTTGTTATCGCGTTAAACTTTCAGCTGTTTGCGCTGTAGGTCGCGCGCGGGGGAGATGTTTTTGTTCCCGTTTTACGGTGCAGGCTGCTTCTGCTTACTTGGCGAAGACGAAGTCGTTTTGTCCGATGGAGTTCGAAGGATTCGGGTTTAATTCGCTTGTGTTTTTGCTTTATAAAATTAATTTAGTAGAACTTTCTCTCTCTCTCTCGCACACAATCTCCCTTTTCATCCCCTCACCACCCTCCGGACGGGGGGAACCGCTTTAGTTGTCCACGTTCGCGTACCGCTGGGTCCACTCCTTGGCGTTCCGGATCGCTTCGGCCTCGTTGACCTTCCACAGCTCGGCGACGTCGTTGGCGAGCGGATCGTCCGGGTTGGGTGCACTGAGCAGGGCCTGAATCGACAGCAGCACGGTACGGATCTGCAGCGCCGGGCTCCACTTGTCCTTCAGGATGTCCAGACAGATCCGGCCCAGCCGGTCAATGTTTGGGTGGTAGATCTTGGTGATGAAGCGCACCTTCGGCGCCGACATCGGATAATCCTCCGGCAGGAACAGCTCCAGCTTGAACAGGCCACCCTCGAACGGTGAGTCCTCCGGCCCGAACACGATCACGTGGAAGTAACGCGCGTTCTGCTCATCCGGCACGGCACTGATTCCGGGCACGGGTTCCTGCATCAGGCGCTGGGTTTCCTTGATTATTCTACGGGGCAGCGCAGCCATCTTTGTGTGTCCTCCTCTTTTGTTTCTTTCCTACTCGCGCACGCAGCAGCAGGCCGAGACTTTTCCTCCTCTCTCTAGCCCAAAAACGAGATTTTCACCGACCAAATTCCAGATTATTCGTTCCGTTCCCACACGCGACTTCTACCAGAGATTCTGCACGTAAACGAGGCGAAACACTTTACTCGAATTCACGGCACGTCGCGCGGTGTGCTTTTTGGTGGATTTGAAAATCCAATTTTCTTTCTCCTCCCCGAAGGTCTTCCTCGCAATCGAAATGATGAATGATGGCGACGACGACGGCTGCTGGCTGGTTGCGTTTGAATGACTGCGAAAAAGTCTTGGCGATTTCTGCTTCGTCGAGTTCATCGATTATCAGCCGGGGTTACACTGCGCCGATCGTTTTCCTGTCACTTTTGACGCGTGGGGAAATACACGCAAATTCCAGATAACAAAGAACTGTGTAAAAAAATTACACAGATATATCTAAAAAGCAATTTAAACCTGCTTTTACGCACACAAGCACACCATTTGTTTCGCTGGCCGGTAGAAAATTTAACCTGAATCTTTTTCGTGTACGTAACTACGTGCACACAATACATGCGCACATAGATAACTCTATTTTTGAACAATGATCATGTTCTAGCTGTTAAAACTAGGTGAAATTTTAACAGTTACATTGATTTTCCAAAAACGTCTCTTTAAAAACTGCATAAAAAACGACAACAAACGATCCACGCTAACGACCCACAAGTCTTTGTAGTGCTGAAATTTTCGTAATTGAAAGACGCAACTTTTGGTACCCAGACATGTATAAGTCATCGCTGAAATTTTAAAGTTATCGCAGTTTTTGTGAAAAAATAGATTTTTTTGCCGATTTCGTCATTTTTCGGTTTTGGCGCGCGACGCGTCGAAAAACACGGATTTTATGTTCAAAAATTATATCTCAGAATCCTGTTAATAAACTCCTCCCATTTTTTAGTATGTTACGTAAAAATGTCCGGGGAATCCGATAAAAATATTTCCAGACATAGGCTCTTTCGTCCAGACACCGTCAAAACGACATTTCAAAGTTTTATACGCCCTTTTCATATGTTAGGGTAGATTTTTGAAACGTTTTATTATTTTTCTTTGAAAGGCCAACTTATCACCTTTTATTTGCGTATAAGACAATTGAAATCGGCTGAGTTGGCGGGAAGTTAAGTTGTTTCGAAAAAATGTTTTTTGCTAAAATCAACGAAAATTACCATTTTTTAGACCACCCTAACACGACGTTGGTCACCCTAATGGCCGAAAAAAAAATATTGAGCCCGATCCGAGCACTTTTGTTTTTTTTATGCTGTTTTCGTGGAGAATAGCTGAATTATTTTATTTAAAAAAATGTAAATGTACAAATCCTTAAATTTTTAAGTACTTCAAAGATTTAAATTTTATTTTGTTTGTTAAATATTTAAATTGTGATTTTATGACATTTACAAATTTTGATTTTTTTTAATCTTAGAATTTTTGAGTCTCTGAGTTTTTAAATTTTATTTTTGTGTGTGTTATTGTCTGTATTAAAAAAAAAACAGTTTTTTAATATTTAAATTGTATAAGGCTTTCTAGTCAGAAATTTACCAATACATTCAAAGTATGTTTACATGACAGCTGGACGTTTGTTTGCATCAGGTTTCCTATCTCTTTCTAGCAAAAAAATTTTGTCAGACGACTTCTAGCTGGTTTTTTTGACTGACTGCCCGATATGTCAGCCAACATACTTCGCAGGGCTGTGACAGCTACAGCTCGATCTTTGTTTGCATCAGGACACTGTGACGAGGAGTTCGTCATTTTTGAGTTAAATTATATTTTTTTCACTGGGACTAGAAAGCCTTATTAATAATTTCAAGAAAAATTAGAATCCTGCGCTTCAATTAATTGCCGCAGAAAGATACCGTTGCAATGGAAAAACCTATGGAGAGAGCAAGAGAGTAGGCTTAGACAAAAAAAAACATGTTGATTGTCAATCTGAAAAAAATCGTAGGGAATGTTGGTGCTGGCTGTCGATTGCTTGTTAATTTTAGCAGACTGATGTTTGGTGACGGAATCTGAGGTTCTGCGATCTTCACGGCCGGCTCAGTGGCATCCGTACCGGTACCGGAATCTGCGACCTTCGCGATAAGCTGTACCGAAACCTCCAATGGAGGGAATGCGGACGTTGCTGGTTTTGTCGGGCAGGCTCCCCCTCGTTGGAGAACCTGCTGCTGAGGTTAAGCCGCCTGATTTTATTGGCACTAATAGGCGCAAGACGACGGGGAAAATGGAACTAAACATGTACAGAAACATGGTTCTACGCCAACTACAAAAGCCAACCAGAGAACGGGCCACCGGAAGATCCAGATTTGTTGAATTTTCATCAAGTTTATTTTTACGAAAACTGATTCATGTAATAAAAAAATCCATAAGAATGGAACTTCAACACGGGTTTTAAGATCTCCGGTGGCCACATCTAGAACCGTATTGTGGAAACAGTATAAACTGATCATGCAACGTATAGATGTCTCTAGCAAGTCTAGTGTAATTTCGTCTTCTGGACAAGTTTTCCATGTTCCCCGGTGGCCACATCCGGTTTCTCAAGTGTAACAAAGTCCACCCTAACCATACCACCCCCTTACTGTGTTACATTATAAAAGAACACCAGCGGTTGGCCGGTCTTCTGGGCTGGATGCAGCGGTTTTATGGCCTTCGCGGCGGGCTTGGTGTTCGTCTGGCTAGATGAACGCACTGCGTTCCTGGCTTCTTCGGGCAGATATCTTCGGAGTTGAATTGGCAGCCCTAGCATCGGGTGGTCCGGGTATGGGCTCGAACGGCGAATGCAAGTGCCGCCGATTCACCAACGAGGGACAATTCAGCCCGACAAAGCCATCACCACCCACAGTGCGTCCATACGACACGATACGAAGACCGAGGATCGCCATGCCTGCCCCAAAGGCCACGGAACCGTTGCATCCGGCGAAATTCCTGATCATAATTTTCTAAACCTTTGTAAATTGACAGCAATCGAAAATGAAAATCAACACGGTTGCTGCGATAAATTTGAAAAACGCTTGCGCTCGTATCTTTGAGACCCCTACAAGAAAATCACCAAAACTGATTTTTTCTCAATACGCGCAATATTTGAAAAAATGTGTAAATTTTGTAAATTTATGATTTCTCAATTCCTGTTTTTTTTTATTTTTTCAACTTTATGCAAGAAAATTTAATAATAATTGTTGGGCCTTCCCTCTAGTTTAGTTAAAGCATAAAATAAAATCCGTCCTTTTAATATAAAATTCTGCATTTTGAGAAGATAAGGGTCCTGAAGCCCTATGTAAATTTTTGTTGTACAACAGTAAAAAAAAACGTTTATAAACCATTTCTGTTCATTTTTGTTTCAACTATGGTCCCCTTGGAACGAGCTGTTAAGTAGAAACTTTTCGGTCTAGAAGGGCTGCGACGTTATTTTTTTAAATTGATCTAAAAATCAATTATAAATTCTTTGGGATCATTGCACTTAGAAAAACAAGCTTTATCGCTGTGAACAGTAATATCATAAATTTTAGCATAATTGTAGGACCCAATTTAATTTTTTTGTTACGTTCGTAATTTTTAGTCGCATTATAACATGCAAATCCAAATTATTAGTATTTTTTTATCAAAACATATTGTAAACAAGCACCGCGTGAAGAAACGTCAAACGCCACTTTGGGTTTGTTCAAATATTACGTCCAGAGATTTTCGGAATTGAACCCCCCTCCCCCTCCCCCCTGTCACGCACTTTTCCTATGGGCTGTCACAAACCTCAGACCCCCCCGAAAGAAAAACGACGAATTGACTTTATAGCTGTCGGCCACTATTGCTAGTACCAACCATTAGTGTCTTCCTTTTAACTACAAAGACTTTCGGCGCCCTGGGCTCCTAAGTGTTTGAGTATGGCACGGAGCGACGGCGCCGGATACCCATATTTACATTTAGAATTTTTAAGACCGCCCGCCGCGGGATTCGAACTAGCAACCTCTGGATTGTGAGTTCAGTGCGCGGTCCAATTGATCCACACGGGCGGGACCCCCCCCCCCCCGCCCTTCCCCTATTCATGGACGTATTTTTTTAACAAACCCTATCCGTTTCTGTTCCTCTTCAGCTGCGCTCCGCTTAAGAAAAATCTTGTCTGAATTTAAGCTTAAATTCTGCATTTTTTGCCTTCCTCACGTTACTGAGGAAAGGCTATAAAATCACTCGAAAAATGAACTTCTCAATTTGACCTCCTAGACCCACCTTCATGTATACCTATCGACTCAGAATCAAATTCTGAGCAAATGTCTGTGTGTGTGGTGGGATGTTGATCAAAAAATTGTCACTCGATTATCTCGACATTGGCTGAACCGAATTTGTCCGTTTTGGCCTCATTCGATCCGTCTTGGGGTCCCATAAGTCGCTATTAAAAATTATACAGTTTAGTTAAGTACTTCAAAAGTTATGCTAAAAAACGATTTTGACAAAAATCCGGAAGATTGTAAAAAGGGTGGTTTTTGTAAGAAAACCCGTCATGCTATACATTTTCAGAAAGGTATTTAAAAGACCTTTCCAACGCGTCCAAGACATTGAAGATCTGACAAATCTATCAAAAGTTATAAGCACTTAAGTGTTAGTTATACGCTTTTTGGATGCCGGATCTCAGATATGTTGATGAAATCGTTGTCCGAATTTCTCATGCGACCTATCGTTGGATAGGTATTCAAAAGAGCTTTCTAATGCTTCTAAAACATTGAAAATCTGACAACCCTATCAAAAGTTATAAGTGTTATTTACGCACTTTTTGCATTTTGGATGGCACTCTTTAAATGTGAGGAAGGCGCCATCCACCTAAGGGTGGATTAAGTAACGTTTTTTTTAAAGGACCAATAAACCAAATTTCCACTTTTTGCTTTTTGGGTGTTTTTCAAAACCGCCTTGAGTCAGGGATATTAAAACCACCCAAAAATCTAAAACTGAAAATTTGGTTTGTTGGACCGTATCAAAAAAAAAAAAAACTCCACAATTGGGTCCTAAAATGAAGCTTAGATTGCTGATATTATTGTTTACAGCGATAAAGCTTATTTTTCTGAGTACAATGACCCTTTGTACGAGCACAAAGAGTTTAAAATGGATTTTTAAATCAATTTTGAAAAATTAACCTCGCGGTCCTTCTTGACAGAAAAGCTCCTACTTGACAGCTCGTTCCAAGGGGACCATAGTTGATCCATCGGAAAAATGTTGTCTTGTCAAAAAAAAAATTTGCATTAAAATGAAAAAAAGTGATCAGAAATGGTTTTTTATCGTGTTTTTTACCGTTGTACATAAAAATTTACATAGGGTTTTAGTACCCAATTGGGTCGTCCCAAAATGAAGCTCAGATTGCTGATATTATTGTTTACAGCGATGAAGCTTATTTTTCTGAGTACAATGACCCTTTGTACGACCACAATGAGTTTGAAATGGATTTTTAAATCAATTTTGAAAAATTATCCTCGCGGTCCTTCTTGACAGAAAAGCTCCTACTTGACAGCTCGTTCCAAGGGGACCATAGTTGATCCATCGTAAAATGTAGTTTTATTTTGCATTAAAATAAAAAAAGTGATCAGAAATGGGTTTCAATCTAGGGGGGTGCCACTTCGAGTTTTCGAAGCGGATTTGGATCCGCTTCAAAACCTTGAGACTCGCTCCTTCCTTTTAGCCGAATCTATGTAATTTCATTCAGAGTGTTGTTGCTCGGATTGTTTATGTTTTGGAGCAACGTCTAGCAACGTGGTTTATTTCGATAGTTTTTTTTCGCGAGTTGTGCTAAAGTTGCTAAAGTGACCCAGGTGAAGAATCGGAGGACCGCATTCTCCGCCACTGTTCCGCCCAGACGGACGTGAAGAAGTCCACGAAGCAACCCGGACGGAGTGCCCCGTCGAAGAATCGTCGAAGAAAAAGTGACCAAGGTGAAGAATCGGAGGACCGCAGTCTCCGCGACTGTTCCGCCCAGACGGTCGTGAAGAAGTTCACTAAGCGATCCGGACGGAGTGCCCCGTCGAAGAATCGTCGAAGAAAAAGTGACCCAGGTGAAGAATCGGAGGACCGCAGTCTCCGCCACTGTTCCACTCAGACGGTCGTGAAGAAGTCCACGAAGCGACCCGGACGGAGTGCCCCGTCGAAGAATCGTCCAAGAAAAAGTGACCCAGGTGAAGAATCGGAGGACCGCAGTCTCCGCCACTGTTCCGCCCAGACGGACGTGAAGAAGTCCACGAAGCGACCCGGACGGAGTGCCCCGTCGAAGAAAAAGTGACCCAGGTGAAGAATCGGAGGACCGCAGTCTCCGCGACTGTTCCGCCCAGACGGTCGTGAAGAAGTCCACTAAGCGATCCGGACGGAGTGCCCCGTCGAAGAATCGTCGAAGAAAAAGTGACCCAGGTGAAGAATCGGAGGACCGCAGTCTCCGCCACTGTTCCACCCAGACGGTCGTGAAGAAGTCCACGAAGCGACCCGGACGGATTGCCCCGTCGAAGAAAAAGTGACCCAGGTGAAGAATCGGAGGACCGCAGACTCCGCGACTGTTCCACCCAGACGGTCGTGAAGAAGTCCACTAAGCGATCCGGACGGAGTGCCCCGTCGAAGAATCGTCCAAGAAAAAGTGACCCAGGTGAAGAATCGGAGCTGGGCGTGAACCTCACGATCAGAGCTGAAAATGTCAGGGGTCCTGACGCGAAAATCGGCGACGCATACACGATTTTTTCAGATCCATTCACTGAACCGCAAAACCGTGACATAAACAAACCCGACTCAGTCGTGAGTGCCCTAGCTCACTGAGCAGCTGCAATGCGAGGCAGTAGTCGACCAACGCTCATTCGACGTTGCACGCACACACATAAAGGAACAAGTTTTTACACAAAAAGTTGGTATTTATGCGTGGAAATGTAATTTTGAATATAAGTTATGGTTGTTTTAAGTGTATTGCACAGTTTAGAACCATTCAATTGTTTAAAAATAGTCAAAATAGTGTTTAGAGAGGATTTTACGAGTCAGTCATACGACACGAATTGAGTGAGTGTAGCTCATTTTTTCACGTCTCTCATTCTCCAGCAGCCGACCGGCACGAGTCAAGCGGCAGTGGTTGAACGGACACAGTAGGCTTACAGTCACATGCTAGCAGTGAACTGACATTTTGGTTTGCTTCATGTGTACGCTGGGTTGGAAACATTTTGCAGGCCTGCTCACGATCGCTCGCGGTCCTTCTTGACAGAAAAGCTCCTACATGACAGCTCGTTCCAAGGGGACGTGATCAGAAATGGGTTTCAATCGTGTTTGAAAATTGTATGAACACGCAGAAAAATCTTTTGTAGAATCAGCCTGTACGAGGTTTAAATCAACAAATTTTTTGTTGAATATAATCAACGCCGATTTTGCGTAGAAACAAACCTTGATTTTCTCAATTCCACAAAAGTCTTTTGTTGTTTTGAAAAAGCTGCTTTGACGTTTAGCGTTGATTCAACAAAAATCATGATTTTCAAATCAACAAAACGTTTTGTTGATTCCAGCCCTCTGTCACGACGGCCATGTTTATGAAACCTAAATGTTCGACGCGAACATGAAGACAACAAAGAAGATGAAGATCGCATTTGCTGTCAAAATTTGAAAATAAACAAACTGCGTGGTAAAAAAGGCATAATTTCATAATGTTGAAATGATTTCCATGAAAAAATAACGACACGGGACGGATTTCCAAACACAAGTTCCCGAAGGGCCCTATCCGCCAGAGACTATGGATAAATGCCCCGCGAAATTGCGATAAAGATGGTTTTGCAAGTTAGAAGTTCAGATTTGTTCGAATCACTTCGCGATGAACTTCTTGTGATTCCACAAAAGGTCGGATTCTACACAAGCACGCGATTCCTTCGATTCCCTGTGCGAGTCGTCAGCGGGAGTGGACCAGTCCTCGGAGAAGGTTATCGAAGGATGCTTGGAAAGACCAGCTCCGCCACAATCACCGGAATCACGGATGTTTCTGCACTTGGTCGGTTAATCCCTGCCGGAGATTGCAGCGAGTTGTTCGGAAGGATCAACAGCGGGACTTGGCCAGTCCCCGGTCCAGTAATAGAGCTATCTAAGCCCGATCTCACGCACACTAGCTTACCATTTGTTTTTGCTGGTGGGTACAAATTTTAACCTAAAAACCCTTCGTGTACAAACACGCAATACATGCGCACGTAGATAACTCTATACCCGGCAAATCTTCCCGGTCAATGAACAGTTTTCACCTTTTTTGTAACAGATTTGCACACACAAAAAGTGATGTTTCTTGAAGATTCGGTGTAAACAAACAGACAACACCAATACTGCTACACTTACAGAGCCCACGCAGCAGTATTAGTGAAGAGCCCACGATAAACAACGTGGGCTCTTCACTAATACTACTACGTGGGCTCTTCGAGGTTTTGGTGACTGTCAAACGTTCTAGCCATTTACAGTGGTGCCAGAGGGTTGGTTGATTCAAATATGCCTTATTTTTCTGCGTGAAGTAACTTATTTAACTCATTTCAGCGTACTTGTTCGATGAAAATCTAAAAATCTTATCGCTTTCACCGTTTTTGCGTCACTGCGGTCATGAATTTCACAAAATAACAAAACCTTTGTTTGTTCACCCCTCAGTAAACAACAACATCGTCAGATGTTTTTCCTTCGTGGTTTGCATCGCAAATTTCCGTGATGATCGTCACGTAGAAGGTGAGACTTTATTTTTAATCGCGCTAATTATCCGATGAGTAACAACTTCGTGATGTTCTAGATCGAAACAAACGTCGATGGCACTGCTGGCGCTTTCGGTGCGCCATCCTCCGGTGGCACTGCGACCCTTTGCGCTCGCAATTCTGTTCGGCCAGCAGCGCAAGAGTACGAATGTGGACGCAATCGATTCGTTCATCAGCGAGCTGGTGGAGAATAAAACGCTCAAGTGGAAGGTTCTGAACAACAAGAACCGTGCCCCGCCGCGTAAAAATGAGGCGGTGGTCGTGGCGCCGTCTCCGGTGGGGGTTCCTAGCCGGCGGTCGCCGTTCCGGTTGACGCAGATTTTCGATGACCTGACTTCGAACCCGTTGGTGGTGAACATTGAGCCGCTGGAGCAGACCCATATTGATAATTTGGTTGAGACCGCAATTCAGGAGGGTAATGAGAAGGATGTCCACTTGCTGTTTGACCAGATGCTGGAGTACAGGCGTGTTCCGTCTCGGCAGGTACTTAAGATGATGTGCGAATATTTTGCCGGGGAAACGGACCGCAAACGATTGGAGCAGTTGGTTGGGCTTTGCAGGATTGTCCTTCCGGAACAGACGGCTCTAAGTAAGGATTACCTCCATTACAAGGCGTTGCTTCAGTGGAAAATGGGAAACTCCCTCAAAGCTTTGGAGAACTTCAAGGAAGCCCTGCAGGACTGTCCGGCCGTAACGAAGCAGGACATCAACCGGCTGCTGCAGGGCATCGTGGACGAAACGATCGGCAAGAAGAGCGAAGCCGTCCTGTTGGCTGTGATCGAGTTGGGAGAATTCTGCATGTTTCAGCTCAAGGACGAGTTCCTGCTGTGTTACGTGTGGGAGGGCAGCTTCCGGAGTCAGTGGTTCAGCGATCAGGAAGCGGCCAGAGCGCTATTCGATAAACATGCCGGGCTGAGGGTCGCGATCGCGAGAAGACTGGGCAAGCTCTGCTTCACCTACATGCAGGAGTTCAACGCCGAACCGGTGTACCGATTGATGGAGTTGTTCCTGAAGCACAAAATGCTACCTCAATGTCAGCAGGTTCTGGTGCGCCTGTTTGAGTATCAATGTGAGTTCTAGATCGAATCACATTTTTTCAGAAGAAATTTAAATCTTTTTCCGCAATTCCAGACTGGCGCCGAGATCTGCGCGCCTGCTCGGAAATCATGCAGAACTCGATCGACCTGGACATCACGCTGCCGGACATTTACAACCGCAAGCTGCTGGACCTGCTGCTCGGTCGAACCACGGCCGGGCCACGACTGCAGCACTCCCCGGTCGGGGCAGTTTCGTCCTCTAGCTCTGCTGCTGCTTCGGGGGCGGCGCCACCCGATCCAAAGCGCAAGGCAAAGAGTTACGAACTCAAGTTTTAAGAGGTTCCCTCTACAGTCGGTGGTGATTGTAGATTTGTGTGTGAGTCACTTTAGAATACGAAAAAAGAAATGTTTTGTTTTTTTTTATAATTATGAAAATACATATATTTACTAGTAGATAACGACTGCCGAATTCTTTTCTTGGTCGCGCGGGCTTTAATTAATGACGAGCTCCTCAATGTTCAGTTCCTGTCGCAGTTCGGCCATGTCCTGCTCCCATCGCTTTTCCCAGTAGACGTTCATCAGCGGGTGCACCTGCCGGCCCATTCGGAGGGCCCAGGGAAGGTAGTGGCGTAGGTAGTTTTGGCGTTGTCTGAATGTCAGTTCGAATGTTATAAAAATAAGAGATATTTTTTAGTAAAAATGTTTACATAGTTGTTTGAGCTGATACAGAGAGATAGAATTACTTTCAGTTATAAAGAAAAATATTATCAGGAATAACGATATTTTTTTTGAGCAAAAACTTTGATTTTTTAGAAGTTGAGCTTGATTGGACGTAACAGAAGCTGGCTTTCTGTCTTTGATATTAGATGAGATTTAATTTAAAAATATTTTTTTCCTAAATTTTAACATTTTTGGGGAAAAATCAAAACATCAAAATATTCCAAAAATGAAAGCGCTACCATTCGAAATTCAAAGTTTCGGGAATTCAAAAATTCCAAACATGTTTTGATTTTTAAAGTTGTGAAATGAACAAAACTGAACATAAACTTACAAATTATTAAATTGTTAAATTGTTAAGTTGTTAAGTTATTTAATTAAGTTGTTAAATTATTATTGGGTAATTCTCTACCAACTCACACGAAATCGGGAAAAGTTGCCCCGACCCCTCTTCGATTTGCGTGAAACTTTGTCCTAAGGGGTAACTTTTGTCCCTGATCACGAATCCGAGGTCCGTTTTTTGATATCTCGTGACGGAGGGGCGGTACGACCCCTTCCATTTTTGAACATGCGAAAAAAGAGGTATTTTTCAATAATTTGCAGCCTGAAACGGTGATGAGATAGAAATTTGGTGTCAAAGGGACTTTTATGTAAAATTAGACGCCCGATTTGATGGCGTACTCAGAATTCCGAAAAAACGTATTTTTCATCGAAAAAAACACTAAAAAAGTTTTAAAAATCCTCCCATTTTCCGTTACTCGACTGTAAAAAATTTTGGAACATGTCATTTAATGGGAAATTTAATGTACTTTTCGAATCTACATTGTCCCAGAAGGGTCATTTTTTCATTTAGAACAAAATTTTTCATTTTAAAATTTCGTGTTTTTTCTAACTTTGCAGGGTTATTTTTTAGAGTGTAACAATGTTCTACAAAGTTGTAGAGCAGACAATTACAAAAATTTTGATATATAGACATAAGGGGTTTGCTTATAAACATCACAAGTTATCGCGATTTTACGAAAAAAAGTTTTGAAAAAGTTACTTTTTGCGTTTCTCTTTGTTTCGTCGTCCGTGTCTGTCGCGGGTGACCATGAACGGCCATGATCGATGACGACCAACTTTTTCAAAACTTTTTTTCGTGAAATCGCGATAACTCGTGATGTTTATAAGCAAACCCCTTATGTCTATATATCAAAATTTTTGTAATTGTCTGCTCTACAACTTTGTAGAACATTGTTACACTCTAAAAAATAACCCTGCAAAGTTAGAAAAAACACGAAATTTTAAAATGAAAAATTTTGTTCTAAATGAAAAAATGACCCTTCTGGGACAATGTAGATTCGAAAAGTACATTAAATTTCCCATTAAATGACATGTTTCAAAATTTTTTACAGTCGAGTAACGGAAAATGGGAGAATTTTTAGAACTTTTTTAGTGTTTTTTTCGATGAAAAATACGTTTTTTCGGAATTCTGAGTACGCCATCAAATCGGGCGTCTAATTTTACATAAAAGTCCCTTTGACACCAAATTTCTATCTCATCACCGTTTCAGGCTGCAAATTATTGAAAAACACCTCTTTTTTCGCATGTTCAAAAATGGAAGGGGTCGTACCGCCCCTCCGTCACGAGATATCAAAAAACGGACCTCGGATTCGTGATCAGGGACAAAAGTTACCCCTTAGGACAAAGTTTCACGCAAATCGAAGAGGGGTCGGGGCAACTGCTGTGTGAGTTGGCGGAGAATTACCCTATTCTTTAATTCTTTAGTTCTTTAATTCTTAAATTCTTAAATTCTTAAATTCTTTAATACTTTAATTCTTTAATTCTTTAATTCTTCAATACTTTAATTCTTTAATTCTTTAATTCTTTAATTCTTTAATTCTTTAATTCTTTAATTCTTTAATTCTTTAATTCTTTAATTCTTTAATTCTTTAATTCTTTAATTCTTTAATTCTTTAATTCTTTAATTCTTTAATTCTTTAATTCTTTAATTCTTTAATTCTTTAATTCTTTAATTCTTTAATTCTTAAATTCTTTAATTCTTTAATTCTTTAATTCTTTAATTCTTTAATTCTTTAATTTTTTAATTCTTTAATTCTTTAATTCTTTAATTCTTTAATTCTTTAATTCTTTAATTCTTTAATTCTTTAATTCTTTAATTCTTTAATTCTTTAATTCTTTAATTCTTTAATTCTTTAATTCTTTAATTCTTTAATTCTTTAATTCTTTAATTCTTTAATTCTTTAATTCTTTAATTCTTTAATTCTTTAATTCTTTAATTCTTTAATTCTTTAATTCTTTAATTCTTTAATTCTTTAATTCTTTTAATTTCTATTTTTGATTTCTTTTTTTGGCTTCTTTTTTTGGCAAAATTATATTAATGGATGTTCCCTCTGGTTTACTTCATCCTAGCAAAAATAAAATTAATTAATTTTCGGCGTCATAAGATTCTTTGTTCTGAGATCCGGCCCCATTAAGCTTGTCTGAATTTAAAATTGTATTTATTGAATATAAAACAATTTAAATATTTTGTGATTTTCGCGTTCCTTCCGACGTAGCCCTTGAGCATAAAACGAGTTTAATTTTTGTTCTCAAATACTTTTTTTGTAATTTCATAAAAAAATATTATGAAAAGCTGTTGTTTATATGTCGCGCGAGAATATTTTTCTTTTTATGGCGCGGATTTCACGCGAATTGGGTTTTGAAACGGCGCGATTTTTTTTTCAACTCCTCCGTAACAACCCGGTATTTGTTTTGCCAAGGGTTTGTGAACAAAATGCTATCGTTTATTCGATTTTGACAATCTGCTTTTTTTTTCGTTCAAACACGAAAAAATGAGCGAATCGCAAAGTAACTCACTCAGTTAAATGACTTTCATTACCTCTCTCATTCGAGCTAAGCACGTTCGTTTGAGTTCTACCGAAATTCAAATAACTTCACCATGAATGCATTCAAATGATTTCTGTCACCGATCAGCACCGCGCAAGCAAGGAAGAGAGAGAAAAAAAGGAAGAAAAGAGAGCATTTGCCTGCGCGACGCGCGGCTGCTTGAGTGCTGTGTTCGGCATTTGTTCGTTGCAACTTCGTGTGCGTTCACTGACGGTCTCATCGTAATGACGATCATGACAGGCGCGCTCAGTCAGCATTCAACGATCGAGTGGATGATGAAAGCTGACTGACTAGCTCCTGTTACGTTAAATTAAGCTGTTTTTTTGGCTCAGTACGATTACTGGAACTGGAACAATCCCCAAATTATATGTAATGTAAAAGTTTGTACCAAGTAAAAAAATACGAATATTCATTATTGGATTCCGCAAAGAGTATTAAAAAACCATCACTCACTTTGGTCGCAGCCGGAACGCCCCGAAGACGGCCCCGCCGTAGCACATGGGCAGCCCCGTGTTGAGCGCCTCGACCCACTTGACGGCCACCTCGCCGAGCATGTTCGTCGGCATGCCCAGCACCGTGTGGACCAGGTCGTGCACCTCCCGGTACCGGGTCATCACGTACGCCAGCTCCGGATCGTCCATGAAGCGGACCTCGGCCCGGGAATCGGGCGTTATATCCTGGAAAAAAAGTCAAGAATTGTCAGAAATGCCTTTCACTCAATCTTGGGCTTCAAAACTCACGTGCTTCTCGAGAAAATGAACGTACTGGTGGCCAAAGCTGGTCTCGGGCAGGGCCTTGAGCGCGGCCATGTCGACGGTGCGCGTGTTGATGCGTGGCCGGTCCGCCAGAATCTGCCGGCCCTCGTCCGAGGCCAGCATCTGGCGGCGAATGGCGTCCAGTGCCGGCACGCCGGTCGTTTCGCCCAGGCAGGCGATCATGTCGTGTCTTTTAGCAGAAAATGAAAATCGTTACAAGTTATGATCACCACTAAATTTAAGAATTTATACCTTCGTGGATTCACAAGGGCGGCCAGGGAACTTCCCACACCGAGGATGACCCGCTGGAGCTCGGTGACCTTGATTTGGTTGCGCAGGAATTCCTCCGTAAAAGCATCCGGAGGTGGAGAAGGGACCGCTTGTGGTGCTTCAACGGTGGTGGTCGTTGACTCATTCCGTGATTTTGTTGTGGTCAAACTTCGCTGGATTGCGTGGCCCAATCTGACGGGATGTACTCGACGTAGAAACATCGCGGTTTAAAATTGCTAAGATTGAGACAACTGGTTTCCTCTGTAAACCGGTATTAAAATAGTTGTAAAAATGATGCATTAATTCTTTCAAGGTTTTCAGATTCCAAAAAAGATTTCTATACCATTTCACATTGTTCACTATTTTTAAAAATACAACATGTTTTACAGAACAAAATTGTATTTTTTGCAATTCCGTCGTGAAACTACTTACTTTTCCTGTCATTCTTGAACGACGAAATAGCCTACTTTTCTGTACCAAAAATAACAGAATCGAATAGCAACACTTTTCAGCACTGGTTTTGAAAAGTAACACTTTTCAACATTTTTTTGATTTAAACGATATATTGACAAAATACATGAAAATTTGACATAAAATTTAACTCAGTGTGTTTTTTGGAAATGCAAAAAATGTTGCACAGTGGTTCAAAAGGCTGTTTTGACGAACTTAATTGATTAGAGCAAAAAGTAAGCATTTTCGTGCTTTGACATGTTCTACAACTTTGTTCAGCGTTGTCATGGCCTACTTTTGGTGAAATTTGTTTTTCAAAACACTCATCACAGCAGGCTATGGAATTTCTAACTTTTTACAGTTAAGAGATAGAGCTTTGGTGTCTTCGGCAAAGTTGTAGGGCTGAAAATTTCCACAAACTTTGTTGAAGACGCCAAAGCTCTATCTTTGCGTTGAATACCAGTTTTGGAACCTTTTTCATAAATACCTGCCAAAAAACAGTTTTTTGACTAAAACTATGTTAAACTTTGATTTTAGACGATTACAATGTTCAGAAGAGTTGTTAGTAATATCATAATTTAGCTAGTTTTCAAGCTCGGTATACAAAGCCTCGGGCAAATTTGGGCAAAAACCCATACAATAGGCTTCAAGTATGACTATTCCACTACAAAATGTCGGATGAATCATTCGTCCGAAGGTTTACGGTCATAGATTTCCGAGCATTTTAATTTATTTTATTTTTGATGACTATTTAAATGCATTTAGGACACTTTTAAGGCACATAAGCCATTTTTGCGATTTATTCGGACACACGAGGCGTGTAGGCCAGACTCTTGTGAAAATTTTGATGTATTGGAAGTCTATTTTTGAGGCTATCCAGTGTATTTTTGGGAATATCTCTGAAAAATATCTCTGAAAAAAAAAATCCCTTCCAAAAGAGCTTATCGGCGAATCTAGACATCTAGTCATCGTCATAACGTTGGTGTTGCAAAGACAATAAATTATTTCAAACATTCATTTATTTATTAACCAATAAGTTCCAAAGATAGACTTCCAATACATCAAAATTTTCACAAGAGTCTGGTCTACACGCCTCGTGTGTCCGAATAAATCGCAAAAATGGCTTATGTGCCTTAAAAGTGTCCTAAATGCATTTAAATAGTCATCAAAAATAAAATAAATTAAAATGCTCGGAAATCTATGACCGTAAACCTTCGGACGAATGATTCATCCGACATTTTGTAGTGGAATAGTCATACTTGAAGCCTATTGTATGGGTTTTTGCCCAAATTTGCCCGAGGCTTTGTATACCGAGCTCGAAAACTAGCTAAATTATCACGAAATCTTGCTATAACTCATAACATATAGCTCCTATCAATTTGGCATCTTCGACAAAGTTGTTTGTTTTGATATTACTAACAACTCTTCTGAACATTGTAATCGTCTAAAATCAAAGTTTAACATAGTTTTAGTCAAAAAACTGTTTTTTGGCAGGTATTTATGAAAAAGGTTCCAAAACTGGTATTCAACGCAAAGATAGAGCTTTGGCGTCTTCAACAAAGTTTGTGGAAATTTTCAGCCCTACAACTTTGCCGAAAACACCAAAGCTCTATCTCTTAACTGTAAAAAGTTAGAAATTCCATAGCCTGCTGTGATGAGTGTTTTGAAAAACAAATTTCACCAAAAGTAGGCCATGACAACGCTGAACAAAGTTGTAGAACATGTCAAAGCACGAAAATGCTTACTTTTTGCTCTAAACAATTAAGTTCGTCAAAACAGCCTTTTGAACCACTGTGTGTTGTATGGAACTCGTTGCAAAACTTGATTTTTTCAGCACTCTTCGTATTTATCCAACTCGGTGAACCTCGTTTAATTAATGTACGACTCGTGCTGAAAAAATCCTCTTTTTGCAACTTGTTGCATAAACTACTATTATGCAACAAGTTGCAAAAAGAAAAAAAATTCAGCACGAGTCGTACATTTATCCAACGAGGTTCACCGAGTTGGATAAATACGACGAGTGCTGAAAAATCAAGTTTTGCAACGAGTTCCATACAATTTTTTTTGCAATTCCGAAAAACACCCTTTGAGTGGAATTATAAGTCAAATGTTCATGTATTTTGTCAATTAACCGTTTAAATCAAAAAAATGTTGAAAAGTATAACTTTTCGAAACAAGTGCTGAAAAGTTCAACTTTTCAGTGTTTCCATTTCAGTGCTGAAAAGTAGGATTTTCAGCATTTATTTTGAAAGTGTTATTATTCGATACTGTTATTTTTGTTTCAGAAAAGTAGGCTATTTCGTCGTTCAAGAATGACAGGAAAGGTAGGAAGTTTCACGACGGAATTGCAAAAAGATGGTTTCAATATCACTTGATAACAGTATAATGAAAAGAAGCCGAAATCCTTGATATAAAAGGTTTATTTATGTCTGGTCTAATAACAACGTAAGATAAGCTGTGTTTATTCAAGTGTAATCGAAAATTCTGAAAATTGCGTCAAACTTGTTGCAATACAATGCAATGCAATGTTTGACTTAAAAAACAATTTTCAATCAATCAAGCGTAATGTCTTAGAAAAATTTGTGGTTGCATTCACATATTTTATTCTGCTTGCCCTGGGTGCAGAATAGTTGTCCGCAAAGCGGCCTCAATTTAGAACTGTCAAAGTGGAACCAATTTATTGTTCGCAAAATGATACCAAGAAGTGGAAAGTATTGTAATCGATCTATAATTTATTTTGTCGCTGGTGTCGAGCTTTTGCGGTATTCGACGTAAACAAATCTTAAAAAGAGGGTAGAGCAATTCCATGTCAAATAGGGAATCGGTTGTACCCGACCCTCTCCGATTCAAATGAAACTTTGTAGACATGTTATCCTACGATTATATAAGCCATTTTTGTGTATATGGAGCCAGTTACTCTCGAAAATTACATTTGAGAAGGGCATAAGTGTTTTAAATATTTTTGTATTTCGTAATTTAAATATTGCTGTATCTCGAAGCCGTTGCATCGTATCAAAAAGTGGTCAAAGACAAACTTGTAGGAAATGGGACGGGCTTTTTGAAAAAAATACACTGAAAGAAAAAAAAAACACTCCACCTTTATTGGATTTTTTGATTTTTAAGTTGAGAGTGAGCCCACGATTTTTTTTCGTTCAAAATTTAGCCTAAGATGTTAAAAAAAGACTCACGTAAAATGCAGAATGGAGCAACTCACCTTAAAAAATACAAAAATCATTTACTGAAACTGTTTTTTTTCAAAAGAGCTCTAAACATCAAAATTTTCAAAATCCAAACACGAGAGTCGATTCTCCAGACAATTTTACATAAAAAACTCCATATTGACCATTGTCCTAAGTCCAATCCTTGTGAAGTTACAGCGGTTTTAAAAATAAAAATGTTGAAAAAATAGTTTTTTTGGTGGTTTTTCGCAATTTCTATATGACAGACTTGATTTTTTAGTCTCGAAAATATTTTTATCGGAAAGCTCGTCAAATTTCCCATAAGTTTGCCTTTGACCGCATTTCAATTGGATGATGTAATTGGAGATATAAGCTTATTACATTGCTCATAACTGAAAACATTTTTTTTCAGTGTAGTATAGTAAACTGGATAGTAAAATAGCTTATTTGTTAAATACCTGGGCAAAAAGTAAGTTTGATCCACGAGAACAAAAATTACGAAATTCCATACATTATTGGCAGGTTGCTCAAACGAAACCATAACAACATTTTTGCCTAGGTATTTAAAAATGTGGGTTTTATAGAAAACCTAGATGTATGGGTATCAAAAGATCGGAAATTTTATGCCCTTTTCGATGCCACATAGGTTGACTTGTGAATTGTGGGCAGGTTCAGATGCCGGCGGATTTTCCGACGACGTAATTCCGGGTTGGTACGAAATTCCAACGAAAAATCTATTCTATCGATACAAAGACCCCCAAAACGGTGTTATACCCACTCCAAAATGTTTATTTAGCAATTCTATGGTAATATATTGACACTTAGTTGAATTAAAAGTTTTCAAAATTAAGTTAAGATAAGTTTTATATAGAATTTTCAGAGTTACATAAACTTTTATACTAAGTAGTTAGTAAACTTTACATTCAATCCAAATTTTTTTTTTAATCAGTCAAGGATGCCTATTTGGAGTTGGGGGACTGGATTTATGGTGATTTGTCAACAAATAACATTTTTTATATGTTTATTTTTTCAAAAGGTGTACAAACTTTTTTTGCACTTTTTTGCTTTCTGTAATAGTATTTGTTATATAACTTTTATCGAAATCATCTTCTCATGAGCTTTTCATAGCAAAATGTTCGGCATGAGTTTCTGACCAAAACGTAGTACTAGGTATCTGTCAAACTTTAAATTGTTTACAAGTTTCATCACAAAATGTGCATGGTGCCCAAGGGCTGTAAATATTTTTTTTACATACTGTATGACTTCAAAAATCGTGCGGCTGTTGATACCTAAATTTGATGATTTTACAAATAGTTCGCAAGATATAAAAATATCATAGGACATCAACATAAAAAAAAATTAAGTTGGTTACCGAGCAGACGGAAATAACTTGGGAAGGTCAGTTTTTGATATTGTGAGAAGATCGAAATATGTTATTGGGATGATCGGATTAGTTGTTAAAATAACAAAAATCAATAACAAAGATTTGTTCGAAGAATAACTTAAACTGTTATTATGTTGTTATTGCAATAACAAACCAATAACACAGAAGGAATCATGAAGGAATAACAAGATTTGTTATTTTGTGCGGAGAGGTGGAGCAGCATAATAACAAAAAATGTTATTGAACTGGTATGTCTCCATAACAAAAAAAGTTATTGTTTTGGTTTATTTGTAATTTGCAAATAAACCTGCAGTTGCCATAATTCCTCTGTACTAGTCAGGGCTGCAGAGTCGGGTTCCTCCAAGCGACTTTGAATCCATACTTTGAAGACAACTCCGACTCTGGATGCAGGATATGACGTCAACGACGACTTCAGCTCTCCAAAAATACCTGACTTCACAGATTCCGACTCCAAGTAAAAGTTGCTGTAAATTTGCTGAATCCGATGCAGTCTCCGAGGTCTCACTCCAGCTCGAACTTGAACATCAGCTCCGACTTCCTGGTTCTGTGAAAATAATAACAGTTTTTGTTACAGTCGACTCTCTGGTTGTCAATATCCAAGGGACCGTCGAGGAAGAGAATCATCAGTTTACAGAGCGATGCAAAATGAAGACTCGATTGAAATTTGTTTTTTCTTGCTGACCAGCTATAGGAAAGAATCATGGCAACGTCCAGCAAACAAAAACAAATAAATGTCAAACACCCTTCAAAGCTTCGTTTCTCAAAGAAAAATGTCTATGCAAGCCATGAGAAAGTTAAATTATTGACAACCGGAATAGATATTTAAAGCAAATAGAATTCAAGGGACCGTCGAGGAAAAGATCCTTCAAGCAAGAGAAAATATCGAGGAGTAAAGCCAATCGAAGTATGCAGTTTGAAGGGACTGAAGAATTTATCGATAAATGGAGCAATATTGATATCGAGAAGATCGACAGCCAGAGAGTCGACTGTATTTACACTTCAAAAATTCGCAAAAAATAAATCAATTCCATTAGGGAATATAACAAAATTTTAAAAAAATTAACTCTCAAAAGTTAATTTTATCGGATTAATTTAAGCTTGAAACCCCATTTCATGGTGAAATAAATGACCCCGATGAAATTGGTCAAAATTAATTCATAGTTCTAGCCAATTTTTGGTAAAATCCCTTAGGGGGTATATCAAATAACTAAAATATCAACTTTCAAAATTTCAACTTTTCAGAATAATTTTAGCTTAAGGACCCCATTTCGTGGCCAAAATAATGACCGCGACGAAATTGGTCAAAATTATCCCATAGTTCTAACCATTTTAAACAAAGTCCTTTAGGGGTTATATCAAATAATTAAAAAAATCAACTTTAAAAATTTCAACTTTTCAGAATAATTTTAGCTTAAGAACCCCATTTCATGGCCAAAATAATGACCCTGACGAAATTGGTCAAAATTATCCCATAGTTCTAACCATTTTAAACAAAGTCCTTTAGGGGGTATATCAATTAATTAAAAAAAATCAACTTTCAAAATTTCAACTTTTTAGAATAATTTTAGCTTAAGGACCCCATTTCATGGCCAAAATAATGACCCTGACGAAATTGGTCAAAGTTATCCCATAGTTCTAAACATATTTAACAAAAGAAAAAATAATAACAGATTGTGTTATGGACACTTAGAAACTTTTCCATTTGTGCGATTTATGGTAATTTTATTTCTAAGTCAGTATACCGAACGAATAACAAATTTTGTTATTAGGAGGGTTTTTGAAATGTATAACATTTCCTCTTATTAGCGTGTTATTAAACATTTTCAATATAATTTCACTTCAATACCAAATTTTGTTATTTTATCAGAAACTGTTATTATTTTTTCTTCTTGAAGTTGAAGTTCAGGATTAAATAATAACACTTTTTGTTATTTTAACAGGATTTGTTATTGAAATATTATTAATTTTGTTATAACCGTCTGCCCGGGTTGAGTCTAGTACAAAATGTCAAACATGTTTTTTTTCCGGAATTATAAATTAAGAATTATTAGTATATTATTTTCACATAGAGTTAAAACCCATTTTAACTAAATTCAAATAAAATTTTAAAAAATCTGGTTTTTCTGTAGAAGGTTTTCCTGAGCCTTGCCTTAGATGGCCCCAAAGTAGTACTTTATGCAACTAGTTGTAAAACGAAGATTTTTTTCAGATCCAAATGATCAGTAAAACAATCGTATTTTATGCACTATATTGCCATCCATGGATAACGTCAATAAAGGGGTTATATACATGTATATAGGCAAAAAAGTCAGAGGTTAGTATGAGCACACACATCAACTTATTTTTAATTCTTTTTTCATGGCATTAAAATATACATTTTCACCTACTTTCAAAACAAATTTGAAGATATTTGGTTGCATCGTTGCCGAGATATAGCAATTTTGAGTGAGCAGTTTCAAAAAACGGGTGCCACAATATCTCAACATTGTCTTGACCAAACCGGCTCAAAATATTGGTGAAGACTCGTTAAACCAACCTCGTGTACATGACGAAGCCCGATTTTCAAAAAGTTTTTTTTTTAAGATAAAAATATTTTTGTGTTTTTCATATAAAAAACCGTTAGTTTTTGATTTTTGTATTTTTTAAAAAAGCTAATTTTAAAAATTGGGCTTCGTCATGCACACGGGATACATCTTGAGAGTCTTCACCTCAAATTTCAGCCAATTTGGTCCATCCCATCTCGAGATATCGTGGCACCCGTAAATCAACTCGGGGTTTAGAGAAAAACGCTAACAAAGTTTGACAGCCCGCTTTGCGCTTGGCAAAATTTTGAACTTAAATCGTCTCTTACTCAGTTTAATCTTCATAATCTTCATAAAACTTTCAGGAGTGTTTGATAATCATCTTCTGAGTGGATTTATCAAATATTCTGTAATATAAAACTTTGAAATTTTCTACATGTATGTAACCCCTTAACCAGATTTGTTGAACCAGTACTCTGTGATTATTGTAATGTATAAAATAATCTCTTCAGTCCTCTTTCTTGGAAGATAAAAAGCAGACCATTTCATTACTTCAGAAAGGCAGGAAAATTTAGTAGTTCTACAAAGGAGCAGCAGAAAAATATATAAAAATAGCAAAAATAGGAAAAGTCACATAGTAAAACAATTAAATTATCATTCCCTAAATTCTAATGTTCTTGTTCCAAAGCTGTTGAAAACAAAAAAAAAACCCTTAAAACAACTGAGAAAAACACGTTTAACCTCCAATCAATCCCAAACGAATGACGAGAATCAAATGGATGATGAGTTCGTGCTTACATCACCATCATTAAATCGCATTGACCTTGCGTAATTTACCTGCACGATTGGGCATGAAAAGAGAGTCAGCAAACTAACTATTGTTGTTATTCATAATAAGCACTTCCACCATATCGGTAGCACATATTTCTGTTGCACCCAGGTGTTTATTTTTTGTATGTGACTTTTCGGACAGCACGTGCCACACGTCATACATATAGGTACTTGACATTGAATGTTCTTAAGAAATTCTGCATTGCATTCCGGATAAAGCGCTTAACTCGTCAAGTGTGTACACGGTTAATTTGCCCGAGGTCATTGTCTTGTCCGAAAGCCAGGTTGGACAAAATTCCGCTCGTTCAATAAATATAGGCTGAGGCACACTATTCGTTCAACTATTCGCTTTTGCCTCGAACTTTATCGCCGCGTTCGTTTTGCTTTCCCGCGAGAGCTCCTCTTCTATACGATGAGGCCACCATGCCACAAAGGCGAACTTGAACTTGGACTTGGAGCCTCGCGGGGGGAACTCCGTCGTCATGCCACTTGAAAATGCCACCGCACACATTATAATGTATGTGCCAACGGAATAGAGTTAAAGCTGAGGAAGTGAGGAGAGATTTGTACGCATCCAGACAACTTTATGAGCATTATTCAGTTTTTGGGTGCAAATTCATTAGAATTGCTGCTTTGGTGGTTGCTCTTTTCGCAATCAAGAGTTACGACTCGGTTGAAGAAATTGTCGAACAAAATACAACGGTATCATACATAACTTCAATTCCAGAAAAAGTGATGTGGACATGTGTAGAATAATTTAAAGTT
Source organism: Culex pipiens pallens (assembly GCF_016801865.2). Classification (NCBI taxonomy): domain Eukaryota; kingdom Metazoa; phylum Arthropoda; class Insecta; order Diptera; family Culicidae; genus Culex; species Culex pipiens. Next base: position 61,027,412 of record NC_068939.1, on the reverse strand, counting down.
TTGGCATTATTTGAATTTCAAAACAGAAAATGTAGATGAAGTTATCAAAGAATTTCAACTTATTTTAATTAACCATAGATTTGGAGCCTAACACTTCAAAAGGGCACATAACTTTTGTAAACAAAAGTGAGTCATTTCGTGCTTTCCATTTCATTAGGGCACAAAACTTTTGCAAACAAAAGTGAATCCCTCTCACACCTTATGCAAACTGTCATTTGAGATACACTATTGTTTACATAAGTTTTTTGCTCTTTTGAAATGGTAGGCTCCATTTGAGTTTCACTCAAGCCTAGATTAAATTTTCAAAAAGGCTCTATCTGCATAGGAAAACCATGACTCATAGGTTGTTTTGAAAATTTACTCTAGAAATGACAGTTGAGCAATCCTCTACGAAATCGGTCTTTTTTAAGAATTTTAATTTTTGTATTTTTTAATCCGGCTAAAACTTTTTGATGCCTTCGGTATGCCTAAAGAAGCCATTTTGCATCATTAGTTTGTCCATATAATTTTCCATACAAATTTGGCAGCTGTCCATACAAAAATGATGTATGAAAATTCTAAAATCTGTATTTTTTTATCGATTTGGTGTCTCCGGCAAAATTGTAAGTATGGATAAGGACTACACTGAGATTTCCAAAAAAGTGTCCACGTGGTATGTGGATGGTACCTAACTAATGGTCCGATTTCAATGTTAAAATATGAAACATTCGTGAAATTTTCCGATCTTTTCGATAACTATATTTTCATTTTTTTAAATCAAGACTAACATTTCAAAAGGCCCGAACATTGAATATTAATATATGAGCAACTCTCTACGAAATCGGCCGATTTCGACCATTTTTATTTTTTGTATTTTTTTATTTGACTCAAACTATGTGGAAGCCTTCCCTATGACCAAATAAGCTATTTTGCGTCATTGGTTCACCCATACAAGTGTCCATACAATTTTGGCTGCTGTCCATACAAAAATGGTATGTAAATATTCAAACAGCTGTAACTTTTGAGTGAATTTTCTGATCAATTTGGTGTCTTCGGCAAAGTTGTAGGTATTGTTGAGGACTTTTGAGAAAAAAAGGTACACGGAAAAAAATTTGCAGATTTTTTTTATCAACATTTTTTTTTACTAAAACTCAATTTCCCAAAATACGTATTTTTTGATTTTCGAGATTTTTTGATATGTTTTAGGGGACAAAAATCCGCAAATTTTGAGCCATAGAGAAACATGGTCAAAAAATCTGCCGCCGAGTTATGAATTTTTTAAAAAATTGTGATTTTTGGAAAAAATCGAAGTTTTATGCAAAAACAAAATTGACATTATTTTTTATGCAAAATTGAATTTGCAATCGAAAAGTACTTTACAGATTTTTTGATAAAGGGCTCCGTTTTCAAGATATAACCACCGAAAGTTTGATTTTAGCGAAATATTTGAAGTTTTTCAATTTTTAAAAATAGTGACCATGAGTGACAATTTCTAAAAAATTTTTTTTTGAAGATTTCAGAAAATTAGTTATAAAATTGTCTAACAGACATTGAAGATTGGACCTCGGGTTGCTGAGATAGAGCCGCTTTAAGAAAAATATTCGCAATTCGCAATTTTCAGTGTAAGAACGGGCCTTGACCGATCTTATGCACCAGGTTCCCGACGAACACGCACTGCCCTTACACCTACATCTCACCCTTGCTCTGAGTCAGTACGAGCAGCACGCTAGAACACGCTTTGAGTGTTCGTGCCAGGCATGCACACCTTCTTTTCCGGTTACGCATTTTAACTCGGCCGGGGGTGGTACATTACGTAGGGTTTGATGTAAGTATAAGCGCCTAACCATTTATAGTGTGCCTATCAACTTTCATTAAAGCAAAAACTGTTTTATTTTTAGTTTGAATTCAAAAACTTATTGTTATTTACTGTGTATTGTTTTCTCCTGAAATCTTCCCTATTGTTGAATCTGTTTATCTGTTGCTATTTCTTTTGTCGCGGTGTTTTGTTACAATTTTTGGTCCTAAGCATGTTATAAAAGTTTTTCAAAAATACAATAGTAATATTTGTGTTAATCCTTTAACCATTCCATAAATTGAGTAACGGCTCAAGTCTCACTTGTTTGAAAAAAAGAGTGAAGATTGAAAACAATAGACAGTAAAAGAGAATTTATTTTATAAAAATCAAGAATCAATAGTAAGAGAATGATGAGCGTTTTTTGAAGAATAAAAATGAGAAGCTAGATGTATTAGATGTAAAATTAGACAATAGTTAATAAATAGAGATACAAAACAAGCTTAGATTATACTAATGATAATTTATAGGACAGATAAAGAATTATTCACATAAATAAATTCGCAACAAAATCAAAAAAGATTAGGCGAATGATAAATAGACTTGATATTACTAGTACATTAAGGAAAAGTATATTTTTAAGGAAAAAAAAAACAAAACAAAGTTTGTTACGGCAGTATTAATTGATAGAAAAGAGTGGAAAAGCTTTGAGAGATGAGAGAATCAAAAGTTAGTAAAATTAAAATCAAATGTTGGATATTAAATAGAAGAATCAGTGAAGAATTGGAATTCAGAAGAGCAAAATAAAAATAGGAGATAGGTGGTAGCTGAGAATGAAGAGAAGAGAAACCCCGTTGTGCGATGTTTCAGGTACATCCACAGCAGTTGACTCAACATACTGCGAATCAAAACAATACCGTCTACAATCACAAATTACTTCCCTTTCCCACATTGTCGCGCCCCTTTCTTTTAGCCGTCTCGACTCTGACCCGCGGTTGGTCAAAGGTTTACGATCCGTTTCCACAGGCCACCAGCTAGGTCATCATGAAAACCAAGCCAACGTGGAGGTAAGAAAATAGGACACTTGCAAGGAACCAGAGCTATACTGTCCTGATCAAGATAATTCGGATGATCTAACAGAACTACGGATGTAGTTAGTTACGCTCCTTCCAGGATGTTCCTTACGTGGACGTCAACCGAAGAGCACGCAACAAGGTCAGTGCCATTGCATGCTCTTAGGTATCAATCCTTGGCCTGCATAGAGCCGCTTTAAGAAAAATAAACACGAAAATTGAAGTTTTCTAAATCTCACCAAAACAACCCACCTTTTTCTAGTGACGATATCTCAGCAATTAATGGTCCGATTTTCAATGTTAATATATGACACATTCGTGAAATTTTCCGATCTTTTCGAAAAAAATATTTTGAAAATTTTTCAATCAAGACTAACATTTAAAAAGGGCCAAATATTGAATATTACGCCCATTTAAAATGCTAGTCTTGATTTAAAAATTTTCGAAATATTTTTTTTCGAAAAGATCGGAAAATTTTACGAATGTTTTATGTATTAACATTGAAAATCGGACCATTAATTGCTGAGATATCGTCATTAGAAAATGGTGGGCTGATTGGGTGAGACTTAGAAAACTTCAATTTTCGTGTTTCTTTTTCTTTAAGCCGCTGTATTTCAGCAACCAAAGGTCCAATCTTCAATGTCTTTTAGACAAATTTATAGCAAATTTTCTGAACCTTTCAAAAAAAAAATATTTTTAGAAATGGTCACTCATGGTCACTATTTTTAAAAATTGAAAAACTGCAAATATTTCGCTAAAATCAAACTTTCGGTGGCTATATCTTAAAAAAGGAGCCCTTTATCAAAAAATCTGTAATAGTAGTTTATGCAACAAGTTGCAAAGAGAGGATTTTTTCAGCACGAGTCGTACATTTATCCAACGAGGTTCACCGAGTTGGATAAATACGAAGAGTGCTGAAAAAATCAAGTTTTGCAACGAGTTCCATACAACATTTTTTGCAATTCCAAAAAGCACACACTGAGTGAAATTTTAAGTCAAATTTTCATGTATTTTGTCTATAAATCGTTTAAATCAAAAAATGTTGAAAAGTGTTACTTTTCAAAACAAGTGCTGAAAAGTTCAACTTTTCAGCACCCATTTGAGTGCTGAAAAGTAGAACTTTTCAGCATTTATTTTGAAAAGTGTTGCTATTCGATTCTGTTATTTTTGGTACAGAAAAGTAGGCTATTTCGTCGTTCAAAAATGTCAGGAAAAGTAAGTAGTTTCACGACGGAATTTCAAAAAGTACTTTTCGATTGCAAATTCAATTTTGCATTAAAAAGTAATGTCAAACTTGTTTTTGCATAAAACTTCGATTTTTTCCAAAAATCACTATTTTTTCAAAAATTCATAACTCGGCGGCAGATTTTTTGACCATGGTTCTCTATGGCTCAAAAGTTGCGGATTTTTGTCCTCTAAAACATATCAAAAAATCTCGAAAATAAAAAAATACGTATTTTGGGAAATTGAGTTTAAGTGAAAAAAAAGTTGATAAAAAAATCTGCAATTTTTTTTCCGTGTACCTTTTTTTCTCAAAAGTCCTCAACAATACCTACAACTTTGCCGAAGACACCAAATTGATCAGAAAATTCACTCAAATGTTACAGCTGATTGAATATTTACATACCATTTTTGTATGGACAGCTGCCAAAATTGTATGGAGACTTGTATGGGTGAACCAATGACGCAAAATAGATTATTTGGTCATAGGGAAGGCTTCCACATAGTTTGTCGTACATTTCACCTAGAAGCATTTCTGCCAAAACCTTAACTAAACTTAAACTATCTGAAATAACTTTAATCTTAAATCCCCGAAGTTTTTAGTTAGAAGCTAAACATTCTTTTACCTTGCCTTTAAACCTGTCTTGCCACTTCCAAAATCAGTAAACATAAATGAACAGTTCATATTTTACAAGTTGAACAAGCGTCGTGAATGAGAAATTAGACGACTTATTTCATTTCATTAGGGCACATAACTCATGTAAACAAGAGTGTATCTCTCTCACGCCTTATGAAAATTATCATTTGAGTGAAAGGGACACACTCCTGCTCACAAAACCTATGCGCCCTTTTGAAATGTAAGGCTCTATTTGATCGTCAAAACTCCAGTAGATCCTCGATTCGCAACAATGGTCGATACATCCATAATCCGAAAACCGTTAGTTCAACAGATCAACGAATTTTGTCCGATATCATTTCATTATTGATTGATCGAGACGCTATGGTAAATTTGACAAATCAGAATAGAACTCAACCTGAATGAAAATTAACGTTTCTGGCAGTATTACTTGCCCCAATGCCAATCTAATGCAATTCTGATAATTGTTTTTCTTTAATCAAATTCCTAAAATAACTACATGCAAAATCTCTAAAGTTCCAACTGACGAATAAAATGAGATAGACTAGATTTTAATTTGAACTCTTATGCAAAACTATCATTTTAAACAAAATCCTAACCTAACTCCCACGTTCGATAGGGGAAAAGTCACATATGTAGCGGTTTGCTGTACATTTGTGATATTTCCACTATCGGAGAACCTCTTGGTCTCGACGCCAGCTTAACTCACCAGCAGTCGCGTTAGTGTTCAATGTGTACAAGTTGTAAGGACACTTTAAGAGTGTCCAAATTACGCGACTTGTAGATGGTTAAGCCAAAAGACATCGATAAGCCTTGGTGCTACGGCAAAGCGGGTTCTCTTCAGCATGGAACGATATCCATTGTGTTAATAAAATGGAAGTTTTAACAGTATTTGGAACAATACAATTAAATCCTCAATTTCATTACCATGACGGATCTATCCATGCCCCTTGACAAAATGAGCACTATAACGATTCATATAATACTCTCCTTGCAAGGCCCAAGGATTAATTTTACTCACAGCTTTGATAAAAATTATTTCTGATCAAAAAATACCTGAATACATTTTCTTGTAGTCGAAGGATTTTTTACGTGCAGTCAAGCTGCTAATTGATCTTAACAATTATTAAAACCATTAATGTTGATGTCCTATACTATTTTGTTGCATAATATTAATTAAAACCAAGATCATAAATTTTTTGATAAATTTAAAATTTCCCGGGAATTCCCGCGAAATTGGCTGAAAATTTCCCGTTTCCCGGGAAATTAGTAACCCCGGGAAATTAGTAACCCCGGGAAATTGGACGCTCTATCTAAAACATATCAAAAAATCTCGAAAATAAAAAAATACGTATTTTGGGAAATTGAGTTTTAGTGAAAAAAAAAGTTGATAAAAAAATCTGCAATTTTTTTTACGTGTACCTTTTTTTTCTCAAAAGTCCTCAACAATACCTACAACTTTGCCGAAGACACCAAATTGATCAGAAAATTCACTCAAAAGTTACAGCTGTTTGAATATTTACATACCATTTTTGTATGGACAGCTGCCAAAATTGTATGGAGACTTGTATGGGTGAACCAATGACACAAAATAGCATATTTGGTCATAGGGAAGGCCCCCACAAAGTTTGAGCCAAATCAAAAAATACAAATAAAATCCATTTCCGGTTTTGGTAGAGAATTGCTCATATATTAATCGCTCTTGAAATTCTCGAAGAAAATCAATCAGTTGATGATTTTTTGTGAATTTCAATGTTAGCACCACTTAAATTCATTTATTTCGTTTTGTTGAAAAAGATTGTTTATTTACAGGTAATTTTTCGGCGTGTGGCGGAACACCGGCAGGTGAAGTATTGAAATCGGTATTTCGCCGAATAATCCAGATGACGATTGTTTGAGTTTCTTTTTCCTGATCTTTCGTGGGCGAGAGAGGAGAGCCATGTTGTCCTTCTGATTTTTCTCTTGATGAGCGTCTAGAGATTTTCTTTTGATGAAGATTCTTCCATCGCTGCTCGATGGTGAAGTTTGTGTGGGAAAAATCGGAAAAAATGTATGAGAACCCAAACTTTCTTACGGGTTTGTCTGCAGGATGCGTTACTTCAATCCAAATATTCCCAAAAGTGAGATTCTCATTGAAAATTTAATGCTCTACAACTTGGTGGAATATACCAAATATACCAATTTACCGATTTTAAAAAGTCGTGTAAGTATGTAAACATTTTTTTCACCAACTTTAGGCTCGAGTATCAATATCAATGGGTTAATCTTAACCGATTTCGCTCAAAATTGGCACATAAGCTTTTAAAATAACCCATACAACTGTTCTTCGCTTGTGGAGCAGAGGGACATTTTTTTTTCTGGGCACCCTACTGTAGATTAAAAATTTGTTTAGGACCAGGACTTGATAGAATCGAAAAAAAATATTCAGTGTTGAGCAGTTATTTGAAAAATTAGTTGTTTTTGTCATTTTAAAACATCAAGACAGAATCATTTTGAGAGTTCAACTTCTTGCACTTCTAAACTGAGTTCCCATTGATAACGGAGCGTCGTTCCACATTATCAACAACGATGATTGATAACAGCGGCAGGTTACAGCTATTCCGAGACTGATTAGTCTTGAGACGTTGGAACGTTTCAAGATGTACGTGGAATCAAATGTCACACCCAGGTGTGAACATTGAGAATGACAACTTACCGCAAATATCTGACGAGCTGAGTCAAGAAGGGACATTTTCTTTCCACGAATGTAAAAATTCATGTAAATTCACTTCTTCCGAGTTCGGCGCCGTCGACGCCGAACTCCGCGTTTACTGATCCAATACATGCTAAAATAAACTAAACTCGGCTTAATGGTGAACTTAAATAGTGCTTTCTTCTCAGTAAAAAATCTTCTATATCGCACACATCTTCAACACTCGCAATCGCGCTCACGCACACGCACTTTGGTTTCCTCTCGGGCCAGTCACAGCCAACACAGCTCTCGCGAAATCAAATTCAACAGCCGCAGCTGTTTCGTCACACGTTGTCGATACGGCCGCTGGCCGACGGTAGTAGCAGCTTCCGGTCGTCGCCACCGCTGGACGTCGCCGCGGGTGTCTTCTTGCGGAAGGTGACGTACGCGTACAGCAGCGAGCCGGCCACGCTGATGTTGATGCCGATGCTGTTGAGCCAGGAGAAGACGTAGTCGCCGCCGATAAACATGCCGATGTAGGTGACGCTGATGTTCTTGAGGCAGCCGACGATCGTGGTGGTGAGGGCGGAGTTGTACTGGGTGCAGAGGATGGTGCTGTAGGACAGGATGAAGCCCATCACGCAGGACAGCAGGAACTGGGCGACGAAGAAGGGATCGTCCCAGGTGGGGAACTCGAAGGCGCGATCGAGGTCGCCGCAAGCCCAGGTGCCGATGAGGGCCGGCACGAACATGAACAGGGAGTTGTAGTACATGAGGCCGTACTTGCCCATGTCGGCGGTGTCGAGCTTTTTCTTCATGTAGACTCCGTTGGCCGCCGTTAGGGCGTTTGTGATCATGACGAACATGTACCCGTGCAGGTTAAAGCTGAGGTCATCGCTGGCCGCCAGGAGGGCGCCTCCGACCATGGAGTACACGCTGACCTGAACGGCGGTGGTTGGCCGGATGCCGAGGATTCGCAGCTCCAGGATCATCGTCATAAGGATGGAGAATCGCCGGAGCGCGGCAAACATGGGTAAACTGAGGGCTTGCGTTCCACCGAGGCCAAACATCATGTTGCCTAGGTAGATCAATGGCAGCGGGAAGATTCTCCGCGGGATATCCCGGCTAAAGTCGGGAAACTTGACTATGTTGAAGCGTTTGCCCAGAAACAGGACTACGATGCTGGCGGCCAGCTGGCCCAAACTCAGCACCAGAAACGACGGAAACTGGTACGAAGTCAGCACCGTCTTGTTGACCACGGTGATCAGGAACGAGGCCATCCCGTAAAACAGCGCACTGGACAGCTTCATCAGATGAGTCACCCCATCGGCGCCGTTTCCGGCCCCGTCCATCGCTCCCATCGCGACCCACTCTTGCTTATCTCAAACTGTCGAAAGGTTCCGTCGATTCTCTTGTTTCAGCTTTATCATTCTACGTCCACGAAACCTCCCACTTCATCCCCTTCACAACTAACTTTAATTTGATGATAGCCTTCGATTAGTCCGGAACCGATGCTCAAGTGGCAAAAAAGAACTTAACTTTTGACGTTCCGTCTTTGATGGCACACACAGCGCTCAAGGTTCTTCCAGGGGCGCACACACACACTCACACGTGCGCATCTACACGAAGCACTTTGGCAAGAGAGATTCCCGATTCAGCCTCCTCCTCCGTATTTCGCGGCCGGAACACGGCTCGTCATCGCCGACCCGAAAACTATTGATTAACGTGGCACTTTTTTCCCGTCGATTGGCCCGACTTAATCCCGGCAAGAAGGTAATTAGTCCAGATTAGTCGACAGAACGCAGAGAACCGAACCGTCTTCCTTCTCCTCCTCTTGGAATTTTGCTCGGGGAGGAAAGAAATCAACACCCGCGACGGAAAAATGAAAACCGCGACCGGCTGCGCTGACAACTCGCGAAAGAATGACGATAGAATGACAGCTCAGCAGCAGCGCTGGCGTGAATGAAGAGAGAGCAGAAGGAAGAGCGAACAAAGAAAGAAGAGAGAGATTTTCACGTTTGTTGCAGGCGAAAAGAGTTGAAGTAGAAACAAAATTATTAGTAAATGTTAATCAAAATATTAGAAAGTGTTAATCAAAGAATACCTACCTGGCATTAAAACAAATAAATAAAAAAATACAAATATAGTTCGCTCTACAGCATTTCCTTGGCGTTCTCGATTGCGAGATTCCTACTCGAAACTAGGTGTCCGACGGCTTGATTGTTGAGGCCTCCACCCCGGGATTCAAACTGACGACCTTTAGATTGTGAGTCCAACTGCCTAGCAGCTTTTTGGGGCTTTATCATGTACTGTATTATTTTTTACGATTCTTAATTCGAACTGAGTGATTTTTCTATCAAAGCATTAATTGTTCTGGCCGTTCAAACTTGTTGCATGAAGTTGTTAAAAGATTTTTGATGCAATACAATACAATGCAAAATATTATTTTTTATATTATTTAACGAATCAGAAACATTTGAAAGTTGTTTTTGCATTCTTAAGGCTAACTGTAAATATGCAGTGTAAGCATATCTCAAATTGCCTGGATAACTTATTGTTCACAATTTGCGGACCAAAGATTTCCTGATTTTTTTTAATCAATAAATACAGTCCAGGCTCCAGGATCCAGTCCAGGATTATCCGAAGCCTCGATTATCCGAAGGTTTGTATAGGACTTCGGATAATCGAATCACGAACAAAAAAAATTTTTTTTTTCGTATTTTTTAATTTTCTTGTTTTTAAAATAAAATTTGAGTTCCACGACCCCATTTTAGTCAAATTTGAGTTGTTGATTGTCTTTTAAAAAATAAAATGTATTTTTTCAATTTTGCATCACCACCTTTTTGGCCGCCATCTTGGATTTAAAAATTTTAAATAATTTTAGCGTAGTTTAGGCATAGACTAATTAAAGACTAAACACTCCGAACAAAATTTTCCAAAAAATATGACTTATAAGCTGTGAACCGCGGGTACTACGTTGAACCGCATCGGCTCGCCCCTTGTATGACAGATCAACCTGGCAGCGCTGGCCTTTTTCGATTCTGTTTTGTGTTGATTTACGCGCGCATCTTGTTTGGTTTTGTTTTGTTTGGCAATCAAGGCAGCAGGCAGCAAATAAATCTGTTCAACAGATCGCCGACGACCTCACCGCCGGATGATTGGTATCATCTCAAATCCGGTCAACTCGGTGGTCCCGATTGCCTGCGACACTCTACCCAAAGTCGGAGTTTTGGACACTAGGCGCGTGTTAGGCATTTCCACGCTGGAAATTATCCGTGCCAACACGTTCATCGGTGAGGTTGTCGACATCGACGGGTCAACATTCCGGTCATCGGAGGTCACTCCGGCGAGACCATCATCCCAGAGCTTCCCAAGAACAAGATTGCCGCCCTGACGGAACGCATTCAAGAGGTCCTCATAGACATGGCCGGTGCCGGAGCCTGTTTTGCCCTCGCTCTGGCCCAGATCCACTTACTTCTCATAGCCACTGCTGCTGGGCAAGAACAGTCTCGAGAAGAGCCTTGGTCTGTCCAAGGTGAACGACTACGAACAGGAGCTGCTGAAGAAGGTTATTCCAAAGCTGATGAAAAACATCCAGAATGAACAAAAAAACAATTTATCTAGATTAAGTCGAAAATGTTTGTAATCAATTTATTGAACATAAATATTCAAGTGCATGATAAAAAGTATCCGCAACGTTATTGCTGAGGTTCGGAATGCCAAGTTGGCAGTTCAGGGCAAAGATCTTGGCCGTGTGGAGGTACGTCGAGGCCCAGATGGCGTCTGCATGAACTTTCTTGCCTTTTAGGGTGACGATTTCGGGTTGGAGGAGGTCGGTTTTTCCCCGGCGATATCAAACGGAGGCGGCCCACGTCTTGACTCTAGATACGCCGACTTTGCTTGGCAAACCCGACGGTGTTCACGTGGTCGTTTTCGGAGAGGGTGATGATTAACAGATTGTGAGGCCCTTGGTGCCGTTCGAATCCCGGAATGGCCTTCAAGCGTAGGCGTTTCCACCGTTCAGCAGACACGCGGAATGTGAATCGCTAGAAATTCGACCGCCCTCGGGATTTCACTTGGGATCAAAACAAAAACACAAACAATAACATTCCGCGAAATGTCATGTAAAAGTCAGAGTTGCCAGTTGATGACATTTCGATCTGTCATTTTTTGACAGTGAACCGGCCGTGCCGAGGGGTCATAAAAAGGTTGAGTCATGGTTCAGAGCCCACTGTGTAGTCTTTTATTAGTCTATGGTTTAGGGGTCATACCTATGCTCAGCAATCCAAAATTAGACAAAAAAAAAAAAAAATTCTCGTGATTTGATTATCCGTAGTTTTGATTATCCGAAGTGATTTTTTTCCGAGGCCTTCAGATAATCGAGTCTGGACCAAGGTCAGCGCTGTATTTAGGCCGAATCGAAAAACAAAATGGCTTATTGCCATAAAAAAAGAAAGTAACTTGATGCTAACTTGTTTTTTTTTTCTGCTAAAAGGCTAGATGCAGATCTGAAGGAAAGGGGTCAAGAAACAGCTTTACGAACAGCAGAACATAGGAGAGGGAGCTAATGTAAGGTATGCACTTCGGAAGAAATCGGTCAAGAAAAAAATCAAATGGGAAGCAGCGGTAGCGAAAGCAAGCCAGAAAGGGTGAAGAAAAGCCCCAAGAAAACGTTCCCTCTCTTTTGTTCTGCCGTTCGTAAAGCTGTTTCTTGACCCCCTTTCTTTTGAACAGCATACCGGCCCTAAGCCTGAATATGACCCCAATCTTGCTCTGAAGTGATTAAGAAAGTTTAAATCCGGGAGAATGGCCGAAATACTGATAAAATGCATTTGGTATGCTAAAAGGCAATCAACAACTCAAACTTAATTAAAACGGGGTTACCAAAGTCAAATTCGATTTTATTTATTAGAAAAAAAAAAATTGTGCGTGATACAATTATCCGATGCACCATACAAACCATTGGATAATCGAGGCTGGACCGAGTCTGGACAGTAAATAGTTATTGGAATGTTGTACAAGTTTAATTTAACAACAAATTACATATTCTCGGGTGATTTTTCAAAAAAGCCGTAAGAGCCACCGTGACACTAATTTTCGTTTTTCTTCAAATTGCAACAATATTTCATTTGTTTTTAGTCTAGGGCACTTGAAGGACGTGTAAATGAACAATCTCTAGCATATTTGAAATTGATTTATCGTAAGTAGGTCGAATACCGATGCAAAAAGGGCTTTGTTTACCAATGGCTCTTATAGCTTTTTGAAAACTCACCCGAGATATACACTTCATTTTTGAACACAACATTTTTGAAAAGGTCCTATAAGCTATTGTGTTTCATATGTTTATAGGGCCTTTTTCCCAAAAAAAATCTCTAATCTTTCTGAATTATGAAATTAGAGAGCATTTGTTTAATTTTACTCAAATACATATTAATATTTTTTTGATCTGTTGGGGACCAGCCATAACCCAGGTGGATAATTAATTGGAAATTTCAGCCCTCCGGCGAGGACATTTTTTTGTATGGGGCGAGAACTATAACTCCCCCCCCCCCTAAAGTGACCACGTAGTTTATGGATGGTCCCTTGTCTGTGAAAAAATTAGCTTCAATATCTTCAATATTTATCAAATCAAAATCTCGACTAAATTCAGTTTTGGAAATAGCCGATTTCTCGGGAAATTTGTCCCGGGATTTCCCGCTCGTCACCCTCTAGCAGGACTGGTGTAAAATAGGAAGGTGCTGTGTCCTATCCCTCGCCTAGACCAGACCAAAATCCATGATAAATCTGTCAGACCAAATCTGTCAGACCAAAGAGCAAAAAGTAAATAATCTTGGTCTTCGACGTAGGTGCACACAAATGAAAAAAATGAAATTTGAAAAAAAAAAAATTTCCAATTCAATGACTTGGTTTGGACTGCAAAATTGAAAGTACGTCAGAAAATGATTAAATAGTGCGGCGTCCTGTACACCAACAATTAAATAAGCAGTTAAAAGCCTTATTCTTCCACTCACGAGAATTTCTAGCAGAAATAGTTCTGCTAGAATCCTGCTAGAATGATTCTAGCAGGCCAGCCAGAATTCAGTAAGAATTTTACTAGAATCTTCTGTCGGAATGTTCTAGCAGAAAAAAAATTCGCCTTCCCGGTTGTGGCGAACTCGATTGCCGCCAAATCCGCGTTTTTGCCGACAATCTTTCTTTCTTTCGTAGACTTTGCTAGAGAAGGACGTTCTCATAATTATTGTAAGTTGTTAAAAATATGATTTCCAAAGCAATTCATCTTCAAATAATTTTATTCCAGCAGGAATCAGATCGCAGGAGTGCTTCCGCCTACAGAGTGATGGAACCGACTCGCAACAACAGCTCGGAGATCAACGAATCTACACTTCATCGTTCCTTGCCAGTTTCGCGAAGGAAAATTTACTGTTCCTAGATGATTGCGGAAATTCCTGGCGCAGAATTAGTTTGCTGGAGACCAAAATGGATGACTCACGAAAAAAATGCAAAAAAATGTAATGTAAACTAAAGTGATTGAATCAAATAAAGTTTATAACAATTTTGTTATGTTTTACTAACTGGAGTATTACAAAAAATATGTCTCTTTTATTTCGTAGACTTTTCTGATTTAATTCTGTTCTTACAAAATTCTAGCAGGATTCTAGCAGAAATTCATTCCGTTTAATTCTAGCAAAATTCTTACAGAATTCTAGCAGGTTGGCCTGTCAGAATACTCTAGCAGCATTCTAGCAGGATTCTTACAAAACCGGTTGATTTCGCTGGCTTCTGCTAGAACCGGTTATTGTATTTGAGCTAGAATTCTTGAGAAAATCTGGCAAGATGATGGCAGCGTTCTGGTAAGAATATTTTCGCTCTGTTAGAATTCTGTAAGAATCCTGTGAGAACGCCGTGACTGCCCAGTCACGGCGTTCTCACAGGATTCTTACAGAATTCTAGCAGAGCGAAAATATTCTTACTAGAATGCTGCCATCATTCTGCAAGAACTTTGTAGGAATTCTCAAAGAATTCTAGCTCAAATGCAATAACCGGTTCTAGCAGGGGCTGGCGAAATCAACCGGTTCTGTTAGAATCCTGCTAGAATTTTGCTAGAACTGTTCTGACAGGCCTCCTGCTAGAATTGTGTAAGAATTTTGCTAGAATTAAGTAGCAAGGATTTCTGTGAGAATCCTGCTAGAATTTTGCTAGAATGTTATGACTAAGATTCCTTCAATTATTTTCTTAAATTTTTGCATAAAAAAACAGTTACAGCATAAAAATATTTATTTAACAACACTCTTATTTCACCATTATCACGTTTTTTTGCTAACCACTAACACTTTTTGGACCTGCTTTGTTCTCTTAATGCGGTTTCTCAGGTCCACTTTCGTCGACGATCAGCAACTGGAACTCCGCGGACGCGGACTGCTTGGGGAAAAATTGTCGACGTAGATTCCGCTTCCATTATTGACGTTCCGTTTACTGCGATCTCTGAAGGCATCGGCAACAGTTCCCGTGATGTGCTAAAGATACCCTGGTACTCTGGCGGGAATCAGTTTTTTATATTTTCCCGGCTTAACCTCGTTCATTTTCCTGTTGAAACAAACATAAGTTTACATAAGTTTAATGATATTGGTTATTTATTCCATATTTTTCTTCAATTTACTCACCAAAACGTGGCTGTGCTGAAAAAAGCGTCATCCTTCGCCAACAAACGAAAATAAAAGAACAAATTTACAAGATGGCGGTTATCACATTCGCCACGAAGCGGTTAGACGGAAATGACGTCACTTTCAACAGATTTTGCTCTGTCAGAATATTCTAATAAAATTCTTACAGAAAGCTAGCAGGCCTGCTAGAATTATTCTAGCAGGATTCTGGTAGAACCAACTCTGCTAGAAATTTCCGTGACTGGGTGGGAATTGTTGATCGCGTTCTCCGTTTTCACCTGAAAAATCTTGAAATTATTTATACGGATTTGTGATTCCTCCTTTCCATCATTCTCTTGGTGTAAAACGTATATTTGGAACCCTTTTTTTATTGAAACTCTTGTTGAAACTGCATAAAAGACTGTAATATTACGGGGCCACACATAATGAAGCCAGCACTGCTAGCTGATTTACTCCATGCCACATTGTTTACATTTTGCTTTGCTTCGGGCTCGCGCTCTCATCACCAACACAGTCACATCGAGCCGCACGAGCATCGACCAAAAGAACGGGACATGGCGAGCGCGAGAGAGTGGTTGTAAAATAACGGTGGTGTGTGCGTGACGTTTTCATTCATTTTTGCCAGTTTTGACAGTTTCTCCCGGTTTCGTTCGTGCTACGCAATGTTTACATCTGCGAGCGGAACTTTTTAGGTGGTGAAATTTCGTGATAAGGAAACACACTTTTTACTTATCATTTACTGATAACTGTGAAATAGTTTTGATTGTGTTAAGTTTTATAGTGCTACGTACCGATCGACAAGAAGATGTAAGTAGTTTTATTGTTTAGTTCACTAGAAAATCACTTTTTAAGGATTTATTCCGGCTATCTTCCATTCACAACTGTTGCGAGCTAACTTGTCGCACTAATACTGTTGTTGGTCCGTTATGTTGGCAACATTGGAAAGGGTGCGTTAAGCAATCATAATTATTTATATTTTAAAATTTAGAATCTTTCTACTTGTTAGATGTTTAAAAGGTTTATATTTTTATATTTTTGTTTTGATTAATATTTGTAGCAATCATTTTTTAAAGTTCATGTGATTAAAATTAAACGACAAAATTTTATTAAATTTGTGAGGGCTAACATCACTTTAGACTGCCGTAGTTTTGTCAACGCAAACTAACAATAATAACAAAATACCAAACACAGTCCAATTTTGGCCTTTAGTTCATGCAATTTTAACATTTTCAACTGAAAATTGTCGTTTGTTTTAACTATATTTGGTTTTTATGGTAATTGCTCTTACACGTAAGTACACTAATTTCAGGAATTCATGAGACTCTTATGCTCTAACCTTTATTATCATTCAAAAACAGCACCTAACATCAAATGGAAATCGTCGCCATCAAAGATCTGTACCCGGGACTTAAAAATGTAAACGTGATATTCATAGTCCTGGAGGTAGGACCGGTCACGCTGACCAAGGAAAACCGCGAGGTGCGCACGTTTAAGGTGGCTGACCAAAGCGCCGCCGTCAACGTCTCAGTTTGGGACGAACCCGGCAAGCTGCTGATGCCCGGCGACATCGTCCGGCTGACCAAGGGCTACGTGGCCGTGTGGCGCCAATGTTTGACCCTGTACTCGGGCAAGAACGGAGAAATCCAGCGGCTGGGCGACTTTTGCTTCACGTTCAACGAAATGGTCAACATGAGCGAACCGAACCCGAACCTAACGGCGGTGGTGGCGGCGGCCGGGGGTGCCCACGGGAACGGAGCCACGCCGGGTGGGAAAGGGGGAGCGGGTCGGCAGCAGGCCGGCGGAGATGGTGCCGGTGGAAACCAGCCGGGTGGAGTGGGGGCGAAGGTTGGCCAGGGCGGTGGCCGGTTCGCGAATGCTGGCGGTGGCGGCGGTGGCGATCAGAGCAAATCTTCCCCCAAGAACGCACCCCGGACGGGACGCAGTGGCCAGTCGAAAGGGGCGGCGGCGAAGAATGAGCGGAGATAATTGGAGGGGGTTTTGGTGTATTTTTTAAAATTAGTGGTGTAAGATCAAACGAAATAAAATTGAAATTGAATGATGCATTGGCTTGATTTTTTTTCCTGGAATGGACATTCCTTGAAACTTGGACTTTTATTGTGCTTGATTTTTTTTAATTTTGTTTGTTTAATCTTAACATGTAATGATCTTTGTCGTACTGGTTCTGCTTGAAACATAATATTCTGCACCTTTTTTGACAGATTGACAAAATTCGTGATCAAGTTTGATGAAATCATGAATTGGTTTCATGAAATCAAAACTATGATTCATGAGAGATGAACACAATTCGTGGATTCATGAACACAATTTCATGATTTCGTGAAAATGATCAATGAAGTCATGAACAGTTTCGTTAATAATTTCTATTTAATAATGATACAAATACAACGTACAAATCACAACATAACTAGAATATAAAGTACTTGAATACATTTGAATATCTTTTTTGTCTCAAGAAATTTGTGATTAGTTATTTTATCAGCCACGCAAAAATTGTTAGCATTAATCGAGGCTAGAAAGGATAAATGTGATAGAAAAAAAAAACAATCATTGAGAATCTCAAATAAACCAAAAATTTATTCATTTTTAAATCACAGTCACTTAAACCTAACATTCGCATTCACATATTTGAGCTTGGTTTGATTCGCATATTCGACAATTACCAGAGTACCTCTGTTGCTATTTATCTATTCGAAGTCTTCACCCATTCGTCGAACCATTCCCCGCCACTTGGACCGCATCTTCCCAGTGGGAGGGCCCAAGTTCACTGGACCAGTGCGGCCACGTTTTGATCACTTCGTACAGCTTTCGGCCGGGGCTCTCGAACGGTGCCAGCTGCCGGTGCCCGTACAGCCGGTAATGCTCGTGAAGCTTTCCCAACTCGACGCCCAGCGCCATCAGTTGGCGCGCGGCACTGAGTTGGGTCAGCGGAGCTTCCACGTCGGTGAACGTCCCGATGAACGCGATGCAGATGCTGCCCTTGTTGAACCCCTTCGTGTGGGCACCTTGTTTGTCCCAGCCGCGACCTTCGTAGGCGTTCCCGTCGGCACCGACCAGGAAGTTGTACCCAATGTCGGAGAAGTTCTTCGAATCCGGTGCCATGTGGAATCCCTGGATGCGACTCGTCATCGCCACGCACTGGGACTGTAAAGAGGCAAGGCTTTCTTTCAGCGAAATTCAAACAAATTACAAGTGCTCGCTATCCAAATGTAGTTTCAACGTGTTTTAGTCAACCTCGGCTCAGTCTTTTTTAATCTTGTGTAAATTTACAAATCATCACAACTTTCCAATCACTCTCAATCAAGCTCATCGCTCCAGTGGGGATGCTTTTTCAGCTCTGTGTACAGTAATTTCCCCGGACTTTCGGTTGCCTGCAGCTGGCAAGCACCGTGCAGTCGGAACTTCGGCGTCAGATAGCCACTCTTGGTTCCGTTCGCCAGTAGGGCGTCCAGCATGTCCATCTGAGCCTTCGATGGCTTTATGTGGCGGTAATCTCCGATGAAGGCGATGCCCTCACTTTTGGAATTTTGGCCTACGATTAGATTAGATCATGATATTGCTAAAAATCAAAACTTGATTTATTCGAAAGTAGGTACCTCTGAGGAACGCTCCCACTTTGAGCCAACCGCGGCCCTCGTAAACATTGCCATCGCCCCCGATCAGGAAGTTGTAGCCAATGTCGCCGTAGTTTTCCGCACCGATGTGGTGGTCCTGGATAAACCGGACCCGGTAGGTGCAAGCACTCTGGAAAAAGGGAGTACAAACGTCTGTTTTGAGACCAATCTTGTTTATTTTTTTTTGAATCAGTTTGTTTGTCATTTTGGGGATCGAAGTCGAAAAGTTTTGAGAAGGAAGAGGGGGATTGTGTCGGCTAAATTCCGAGGTCATTGGGCATTGCCAGGCCCCGCCTAAACATAGAGCAGAATCCAGACGGGTCCTCGAACTAGCTTATTCTTCCAATCCAATCAGGCAAGATACCGAACAAATACTGTTTTTTTTTCGAAGTCGAATTATTGTGAGTTTTGGTTAGGTTAGTTAGTATTATTAGTTTATATTATAATTTTTTAAGTTGATGATTCTCTTAAAACGATGTATTCAAGTTCCCCTCTCTTTCTTTACATTGCCTAAACCGAAACACAATTGAAACACACATTTGGATAGCGAACTGCACTGAAAACATTATTTACACAAGTATAAATAACTGTACAGCAAATCCCTTATCAACTGTATTACGCACTTGACTAGCCCTGAAGTACCCCTAATGGAGTCAAAGTCCTTACCTGAGTGCTGCATTCCTCTGTAGCCGTGTGGGCGATGATGACCTTGTGCACCGGAAGCTTCAGATCGTCAAGCTTTTCCCGGGGAGGCTGCGCAAGCCACTCGTTTCGGGTGACGATCCGCAGCGGTTTAGCGTCCGGCAGGAAGTCATCCTCTGGAAACGGCGTGAGATTTAGCGTTGTTTTTCTTGATTTAGCAAATATTCAAGTAATTTCAACTACAAATTTTGTCCGCGAAAGGGTTCAAAAGGGCCCCGATCAAAAAGATCAACAACTTAGTGTGATGTAAGGTATACCTATGCCCGTATCCGGAGGCACGTACGCCCGGTCGTCGTCGCCGTCGCCGTAGTGGGGCCTTAATCTAGGTTTACCTGCGGACGTTGTCACGTACACCACGGTGGCGATGGTAACAACGATAAACATAAGAGCCACCAGCACTATCGCGCTCAGCAGGGGCTTATCCCGGATGATCGACTTGAGACTAGATCGCCACGAGAGCGGCAGTTCGGCGGGCTGTGATGAGAGATCTGCAACGAATTGAAAAACGATTTTTGAGTTTTTTGTTGCAAAAACATGTTTTATTAGAAAATTTGGTTTCGTTTACATTGGATTTGGTGTGTTTTGCTACAATAATTGCTAATGTTACAATTTTATTATAGTGGATAGAACAATACAAGTAGTTAGTAGATTTTTTGAAGGACACTTTTAGAAGGCTAAGATTTTTGTCTCAAAAATTCATGTTTCGAGTGTCGAAACCTTGACATGTTATTTTTTGTTGTTAATTGGTTGTGATCGTGCTTTCTTGTCGCATGTGCATTTTGGAGCAAATTGAGTTGAAAATAAATAGAATTCCAAAATTCGATTTCAATACAGTCCAGACTCGATTATCCGATTTTTTCTTTTTTTTTTGTTTTAAACATCAAATTCGAGTTCTGCGACCCCATTTTAGTCAAATTTGAATAGTTGATTGCTTATTAAATAATAAAGTGCATTTTTTCAATAATTCGTCACCGCCATGCTGGCCGCCATCTTGGATTAAAAAAATGTAAATCACTTTAGCGTAGTTTAGGGGTCATACTTAAGCTCGAAAATCAAAAATAAGGCAGCGAAAAAAAATTATCCGAAGTTTCGACTATCCGGAGTGAAATTTTTCCGACCCGAGCAGACGGAAATAACTTGGGAATAACATTTTTTGATATTTGAAAATACTAGGCCAATAACATTTTATGTTATTTATAACAAGATTTGATATTCGTCGTTATGATTTTTTTTGTTATTGAATCGTTATTGTAGTAACAGACTAATAACATTTATAGTTATTCTTCGAACAAATCTTTGTTATTATTTTTTTGTTATTTTAACAACTAATCCGATCATTCCAATAACAGCTGGAGTTATTTTTCTATAACAAAAAATACCTTATGCAAAAATGGATTTTTCAAAAAGATTCCATAACACTTTATGTTATTTTAACAGTATTTGTTATTGAAATTGCATAAATTTTGTTATTACCGTCTACCCGGGGAGGCCTTCCGATAATCGAGTCTGGACTGTACTGAGAAATTCAACAAAAATCGAGAAACTCCGTGCAATGTTGTCATTCATATGCATAGAAGTTTCGATCTTTATGATCCTTTATGACAACTGGCTAAAGGGAAATAAGTCAGAAGCAGTTTGACACACGTACTTGTCCGACTACTGTAGATATTTTTAATTATTGCGCGTCCTAAGAAATAATCAGTTTTGGTGATTATCTTGAAGGGGTCTTTAAGATAAGAGCGCAAGCATTTTTTCAATCCATCGCAGTAACCGGTTTGATTTCCGCTTTTCATTGCTGTCAGTTCTACTAACCCTCTAACGCCCAGAGCTGTTTGCTTATCGTAAAAATAGTAAATGGCTTAATTTTGGTAAAATAATGCAGGAAATACTTTACTTTGACCCACAAACATCGAATTGGGGCAAAAAAGTAGAATTTGAAGTGGTGCACCAGAGCACCATCAGGAAGATGAGCTACTTTTTTTTAAACCACAAAATCTCGTTTTCTTCAAATCTATTGCTTCATTTGTTTGAAAACGCTTCGAAATGTGTTAAAAACAACTTATTCTTTGCTGTAAGACCATATTTCTGAAGTATTAACTACAAATTCTAAAATCTCTGCATTTTCAGGTTTCATTGATTGGCTCATTCAAAACCCACAAACAACCATTTTCATAAAAAATGAGGAAAATAATAAAACTATTGGTCTAATAACAATGTTTTGCCTTGTTTATGAATAGTCAAAACGTTTATAAACTTTTGTTTTGATAAAAATAAATTTTTTCTGTAATTTAGAAAAAAGTGCTCCTGAATATTTAGTTGCTCATATGCCTAGGTGGTGCTCTGGTGAAAAAGGTTGAAAAACACTTAAAACCGGCCCAAACTCACAATGTTATTCACAGGGGTTCTTGTCCAAGGTTCAAATGATAGCAAAACATTTTTTGTTTCATAAAATTTTGTGTTTGGTAATTTTTACGGGCTTTCGAAAACAGGTCTTATTTATTTCCCTAAAATTGGCCCATTTTTGTTTACATTTCACACTGTAACTTTGCTTGTGCTTAACCAAATTTGATGAAATTTGGGGAGATGTTAGTATACATTCTACATTAACACCTGCAACTTAAAGCACCATGGTTCAGCAGATGCTTGAGCTTCCGATTCGGCAACGAAAGAAAAAGCCTGCCGGACGGGGCAAACAACGTCCGTTGTGCGTCTATCCGACCAGCCAGCCGAACAAGCCCTAACGATTTTCTCAGATTGTCAGTTTATGTAAACAATTTTGGTTTGCCTAAGCCTACTTTCACCTGCCTTCTATAGGTTTTTCCGTTGCGGCGATATCTTTCTGCGGCGATTAATTGGAGCGCAGGATTCTAATTTTTCTCGAAATTATTAATATAACTCGGAACTCCGGCAGCCAAATTCAACCAAATTTCGGGTTTGTTATTGTTTACATTGCGTGCTCTAGTTTTTGTTTAATCAAGATCAAACATTGAAACGCGTTCTTCTCGGAACGCCAAAAAGCGACAAACAATCGTCGAATTGCGAATCGCAATTAAGGTACCACCTAAATCGAATTTTTCCCCCTGGCTTTTTTTTTACCAAAATTGATATATCTCTTTCCCGATTACACTTAGAACCTCCATAATGCCTCATTTTGTTGAAAAATGTTTTACGAAGCTAATGAGACCAAAATTGTTGAGATTGATCATATAGTTTCTTCAAAAAATAAGCAGAACCCAAGAATTTTTAACAAAAAACTGCTGTTTGTATGGAAACTCAAAAAAATTTTTTTTGCGATGCTTTGAAACATCGAAAACACTGTGTAAACCATGCTCAAAACATATTGATTCACTTGGGGACATTTCAAGGAATCGATTGGTACCCGGATTTCCCCGGAAATTCCTCCCAAAGTGGCCAAAAGTAAGCAGGAAGTTGAAAGTCCGATTCCGGACATTCCCTGTCGTACCGGCATCCTTGCCTGACACCGCGTTTGTTGCATGCACAGTATGAAAAAGCTGAATAAAGATGGTAAAAAACAGAAAACAATCAAATAATTCAGCTTTACCACCAATTACTTTTTGCCAAAATGCTTTCAAGTAAATGATAATGAAATCTGTAGGTTTTGGTAACATTACACACAATATTACAATAATTTTTGCAAATTTGCATTGAACGATTTGAAATTCCAAAAACAAAAAACCGTTTCTACTGTGCATCTTTTCTAAATTTGTTTTGTTGCACGCAGTTTATTTTGTTGCATATGTTTGTGTTGATACGTTTATTGGTAACAGCTGTTTGGTACGCGATTCCGGTCGGATGTCGATTCAAATTCCGCGATTACAGGTCGGTTGGTCGTTCCGGGAGTGAGAATGTTTGGTTTTGGTGCATGTAGGGAAAGTGTCCAACTTCCGCTGGTTCAGCAGTTTGTGTGTGATGTGCCAGGAAGAAACCCGGGTTTGCCGCGTCCCACCGAGAATGTTAGAGATAAGCTGGCCCAGAAACCCGGGTTGGCGGATGAAGGAAAGCTGGTCCAGCGGTGTTTGTGTGTGAAGACGGAAGAATCCCGGGTTTGTCGGAGGAGATTACCTGAACCAGCGGCGGGAGGACGAAAGAAACTCGGGTTGGCGTGTGTGTGTTGTCCCTGGAGGACGGAAAAACCCCGGGTTTGCTAGCTGGACCAGCAGCGTGTGTGTTGTCCCGGGTGGACGGAAGAAACCCGGGTTGGCGGGTGGAGGTAAGCTGGTCCAGCGGAGTGTGTGTGTGTGTGTGTGTGTGTGTGTGTGTGTGTGGGTGAAGACAGAAAAAACCCGGATTCGTCGGAGGAGCGGTTTGTGTGTTGTGCCGGGAGGACGGAAAAAAACCCAGGTTTGTCGAAGAGGGTTATCTGGACCAGCGGCGTGTGTGTTATCCCGGGAAGACGGAAGAAACCCGAGTTGGCGGGTGGAGGTAAGCTGGTCCAGCGGAGTGTGTGTGTTGTCCCAGGAAGACGAAGAAACCCGGGTTTGCCGCGTCATCACCAAGAACGGGAGGACAGAAAAAGATCTGGAAAGACGGGTTGGATGGAAAAACATGCTGCCCTCTCAATACAAAGTAAATCTCACGATGGCACGGCATCAATTCAATAAGGCACGAAAATGCATCTCAGTCGATAGGATTGAAAAAAATATTGAGATATCGCAAATTTCTAACGCATGTCTGGACCTGCGGTTCGGTAAGTTATTTGTAAACAAATTTATGTATCTTTTATAAATAAATTACTAGAAAGTAATTTACAAAACTTCTATCGCTTTTTTTACAGAAAAAAAATAATGGCTCTGAAATTCTTAAAAAAATAATAGTTCTGAAATTCTAAAATTCTAAAATTCTAAAATTCTAAAATTCTAAAATTCTAAAATTCTAAAATTCTAAAATTCTAAAATTCTAAAATTCTAAAATTCTAAAATTCTAAAATTCTAAAATTCTAAAATTCTAAAATTCTAAAATTCTAAAATTCTAAAATTCTAAAATTCTAAAATTCTAAAATTCTAAAATTCTAAAATTCTAAAATTCTAAAATTCTAAAATTCTAAAATTCTAAAATTCTAAAATTCTAAAATTCTAAAATTCTAAAATTCTAAAATTCTAAAATTCTAAAATTCTAAAATTCTAAAATTCTAAAATTCTAAAATTCTAAAATTCTAAAATTCTAAAATTCTAAAATTCTAAAATTCTAAAATTCTAAAATTCTAAAATTCTAAAATTCTAAAATTCTAAAATTCTAAAATTCTAAAATTCTAAAATTCTAAAATTCTAAAATTCTAAAATTCTAAAATTCTAAAATTCTAAAATTCTAAAATTCTAAAATTCTAAAATTCTAAAATTCTAAAATTCTAAAATTCTAAAATTCTAAAATTCTAAAATTCTAAAATTCTAAAATTCTAAAATTCTAAAATTCTAAAATTCTAAAATTCTAAAATTCTAAAATTCTAAAATTCTAAAATTCTAAAATTCTAAAATTCTAAAATTCTAAAATTCTAAAATTCTAAAATTCTAAAATTCTAAAATTCTAAAATTCTAAAATTCTAAAATTCTAAAATTCTAAAATTCTAAAATTCTAAAATTCTAAAATTCTAAAATTCTAAAATTCTAAAATTCTAAAATCAAATTCTAAAATTCTAAAATTCTAAAATTCTAAAATTCTAAAATTCTAAAATTCTAAAATTCTAAAATTCTAAAATTCTAAAATTCTAAAATTCTAAAATTCTAAAATTCTAAAATTCTAAAATTCTAAAATTCTAAAATTCTAAAATTCTAAAATTCTAAAATTCTAAAATTCTAAAATTCTAAAATTCTAAAATTCTAAAATTCTAAAATTCTAAAATTCTAAAATTCTAAAATTCTAAAATTCTAAAATTCTAAAATTCTAAAATTCTAAAATTCTAAAATTCTAAAATTCTAAAATTCTAAAATTCTAAAATTCTAAAATTCTAAAATTCTAAAATTCTAAAATTCTAAAATTCTAAAATTCTAAAATTCTAAAATTCTAAAATTCTAAAATTCTAAAATTCTAAAATTCTAAAATTCTAAAATTCTAAAATTCTAAAATTCTAAAATTCTAAAATTCTAAAATTCTAAAATTCTAAAATTCTAAAATTCTAAAATTCTAAAATTCTAAAATTCTAAAATTCTAAAATTCTAAAATTCTAAAATTCTAAAATTCTAAAATTCTAAAATTCTAAAATTCTAAAATTCTAAAATTCTAAAATTCTAAAATTCTAAAATTCTAAAATTCTAAAATTCTAAAATTCTAAAATTCTAAAATTCTAAAATTCTAAAATTCTAAAATTCTAAAATTCTAAAATTCTAAAATTCTAAAATTCTAAAATTCTAAAATTCTAAAATTCTAAAATTCTAAAATTCTAAAATTCTAAAATTCTAAAATTCTAAAATTCTAAAATTCTAAAATTCTAAAATTCTAAAATTCTAAAATTCTAAAATTCTAAAATTCTAAAATTCTAAAATTCTAAAATTCTAAAATTCTAAAATTCTAAAATTCTAAAATTCTAAAATTCTAAAATTCTAAAATTCTAAAATTCTAAAATTCTAAAATTCTAAAATTCTAAAATTCTAAAATTCTAAAATTCTAAAATTCTAAAATTCTAAAATTCTAAAATTCTAAAATTCTAAAATTCTAAAATTCTAAAATTCTAAAATTCTAAAATTCTAAAATTCTAAAATTCTAAAATTCTAAAATTCTAAAATTCTAAAATTCTAAAATTCTAAAATTCTAAAATTCTAAAATTCTAAAATTCTAAAATTCTAAAATTCTTAAATTCTTAAATTCTTAAATTCTAAAATTCTAAAATTCTAAAATTCTAAAATTCTAAAATTCTAAAATTCTAAAATTCTAAAAATCTAAAATTCTAAAATTCTAAAATTCTAAAATTCTAAAATTCTAAAATTCTAAAATTCTAAAATTCTAAAATTCTAAAATTCTAAAATTCTTAAGTTCTTAAATTCTAAAATTCTAAAATTCTAAAATGCTAAAATTCTAAAATTCTAAAATTCTAAAATTCTAAAATTCTAAAATTCTAAAATTCTAAAATTCTAAAATTCTAAAATTCTGAAAATCTAAAATTCTAAAAAAAAAGAAGAAAATAAGAAAATAAAAAAATAAGAAAATAAGAAAATAAGAAAATCAGAAAATAAGAAAATAAGAAAATAAGAAAATAAGAAAATAAGAAAATAAGAAAATAAGAAAATAAGAAAATAAGAAAATAAGAAAATAAGAAAATAAGAAAATAAGAAAATAAGAAAATAAGAAAATAAGAAAATAAGAAAATAAGAAAATAAGAAAATAAGAAAATAAGAAAATAAGAAAATAAGAAAATAAGAAAATAAGAAAATAAGAAAATAAGAAAATAAGAAAATAAGAAAATAAGAAAATAAGAAAATAAGAAAATAAGAAAATAAGAAAATAAGAAAATAAGAAAATAAGAAAATAAGAAAATAAGAAAATAAGAAAATAAGAAAATAAGAAAATAAGAAAATAAGAAAATAAGAAAATAAGAAAATAAGAAAATAAGAAAATAAGAAAATAAGAAAATAAGAAAATAAGAAAA
The DNA here is from genome assembly GCF_016801865.2 of Culex pipiens pallens. Lineage (NCBI taxonomy): Eukaryota > Metazoa > Arthropoda > Insecta > Diptera > Culicidae > Culex > Culex pipiens. The sequence goes on along the minus strand of NC_068939.1, from coordinate 61,000,447 downwards.
TAAGAAAATAAGAAAATAAGAAAATAAGAAAATAAGAAAATAAGAAAATAAGAAAATAAGAAAATAAGAAAATAAGAAAATAAGAAAATAAGAAAATAAGAAAATAAGAAAATAAGAAAATAAGAAAATAAGAAAATAAGAAAATAAGAAAATAAGAAAATAAGAAAATAAGAAAATAAGAAAATAAGAAAATAAGAAAATAAGAAAATAAGAAAATAAGAAAATTAGAAAATTAGAAAATTAGAAAATTAGAAAATAAGAAAATAAGAAAATAAGAAAATAAGAAAATAAGAAAATAAGAAAATAAGAAAATAAGAAAATAAGAAAATAAGAAAATAAGAAAATAAGAAAATAAGAAAATAAGAAAATAAGAAAATAAGAAAATAAGAAAATAAGAAAATAAGAAAATAGGAAAATAAGAAAATCAGAAAATAAGAAAATAGGAAAATAAGAAAATAAGAAAATAAGAAAATAAGAAAATAAGAAAATAAGAAAATAAGAAAATAAGAAAATAAGAAAATAAGAAAATAAGAAAATAAGAAAATAAGAAAATAAGAAAATAAGAAAATAAGAAAATAGGAAAATAAGAAAATAAGAAAATAAGAAAATAGGAAAATAAGAAAATAAGAAAATAAGAAAATAAGAAAATAAGAAAATAAGAAAATAAGAAAAAAAGAAAAAAAGAAAAAAAGAAAATAAGAAAATCAGAAAATAAAATTACAGAATGACAAAATTACAAAATTACAAAATTACAAAATTACAAAATTACAAAATTACAAAATTACAAAATTACAAAATTACAAAATTACAAAATTACAAAATTACAAAATTACAAAATTACAAAATTACAAAATTACAAAATTACAAAATTACAAAATTACAAAATTACAAAATTACAAAATTACAAAATTACAAAATTACAAAATTACAAAATTACAAAATTACAAAATTACAAAATTACAAAATTACAAAATTACAAAATTACAAAATTACAAAATTACAAAATTACAAAATTACAAAATTACAAAATTACAAAATTACAACATTACAACATTACAAAATTACAAAATTACAAAATTACAAAATTACAAAATTACAAAATTACAGAATTACAAAATTACAAAATTACAAAATTACAAAATTACAAAATTACAAAATTACAAAATTACAAAATTACAAAATTACAAAATTACAAAATTACAAAATTACAAAATTACAAAATTACAAAATTACAAAATTACAAAATTACAAACATATCAACAAAGTAGTCAACAAAGTAGTCTACCATACCCACTGAAGCTATTGGCATATGATCCTGGGTCGTAATCTTTCGACCACTTGCTTATTACGGTGGTAGCCCCCAGGAACCAACTTCAGGGAGTTCTAGATGATCTTGGATATCCCAACATATCAACAAAGTAGTCTACCATACCCACTGAAGCTATTGGTATAGGACCCTTTGTCGTAATCTTTCGACCACTTACTTATTACGGTGGTAGACCCACAGGAATCAATATTAGGCAGTTCTGGATGATGTTGGATATCCCAACATGTCAACAAAGTAGTCTACCATACCCACTGAAGCTATTGGCATATGATCCTGGGTCGTAATCTTTCGACCACTTGCTTGTTACGGCGGTAGACTCACGGACCTAAACTTCTGGAAGTTCTTGATGACCTAGGATATCTGAACAAATCTACAACATCCGTTTCGAACAAGGTTGCTGTGTTTGAAAAGGTTACCTTGCAACATCAATTTATGTTGCGCGACATTTTTTGGAAGTGTTGGCAAAAAATATGAAAATTGACCAGATTTCGGCTTTAGTGGTACCTTAAATATCATGAAAATAAGCTTTTTCCTTCGATTTTTGTCGAGTTAGTTATTGTAAAAACTCAAATTAAACAAATTGTCCACATTTTGCTTTGAACTAAACAAAACAAAAATTCGTCTTCAAACATATTTGAGGCACAAATACTCGGAAAATCAAGTTGACAGTTTACGGTTGACGACGTTTATCTTAAAATGTTAACTAACAATTTAAATGTTTAAAAATAACAATAGAAGCAGAGCTAACTTTTTGCAAAACTAAAAAAATTGCTTGTGGAATGTGGAATCAAAATGATGAAAAAAGAGTTCTCTCAAGTACAATTTCATTTCTTGATTGACAGTTACAAATCTTCGGATTGAAATAGTTTTTGTATGAACAACTACAGTCCAGACTCGATTATCCGAAGTTTCGGATTTTTTTCGTGATTCGATTATCCGAAGTGAAATTTTTCCGAGGCCTTCGGATAATCGAGTCTGGACTGTATTAAGTTTTGACCCTGTAATGCATTTCTGACTCCCGTAAAATGTTATAAATACTGTGGGCTTATAAAAATAACAACAAAAAATCAACGAACAAGGTACTATACAAATCTCTTAAACTTCTTTTCTTTGGCACTGATTTTGTGGGTGTTGGTTCTTAAACTAGACTTCAATGTGAGGGCGTTGCGGTTTTGGTTCATTTTGCCCATGGCTTGGGAGATTTCTAGGATACCTGCACCATTGTGGAATACTGATATGTTTATAAAAACTTCATTTACATAATTAATTAATTGATTTTTGATTTAGGTATGTACTCAAAATTATGTCATGGCTTTCTTAAAATAATTTGTACTTAGAGTTTGCTTCAAAAACTCTTTTGGCAATGTGAAGATGTGATCAAAATTAAAATGGCTTAATTTTTCTATTCTCGCTGATCAGTTTCGCCAAATGGGGCAAATTAACAATATATTTATTGCACTCTGTTTGTATCTTGCCAATGTGCTCTTTAAGGGCAGGATTTTTCTCTAAAATTAGCCCAACGTATTTGACCGCGTCTTCCAAGTTTATTAGCTTGCCGTTTTTCGTGGCTAGATTAAGATTTGGTTTCTTCAAGTTGCTTTCGAGTATATTTAAGATTGTTTGGAAGTTACCACTTACAATCAGAAGACTTTTGAAAAGGTTATCCTGAGTCATTGTAGCAGACTGTCGGCTTGATTTGTAAATTTTAGAAAGAACATAATTGTGCCAAATTCTGTTCACAGCTTTGGCAAAATCTAAAAGGGTGCCAGCCGTTGAATGTTCCTCGGATTTGGTTAACTGGACTAGATTTGATTTCCTGACTTTTAACCACCTTATGATAACAGAAATAGCTTCGTTGAAAAATTCTATAATGTTTTCCCAAAAAAATCTCTCAGCAAGTTTTTTCATTGAAAATCGTAAACTTAAAACTATTGATTCATAAATTGAAGCTTCTATCGGCTTTATAAAACTTTTCAATGAAGTCACCTCTTCGATTCCCCCCCTGCAAACATTCCCCTTACCTTTCTTCTTCTGGCTCGAAAGTCCCGCCTCTCCGTCCGTTTCCCGGTACCCTTCGTTGACCACTCCCCCTCCAACCCCGTTGGTGGCCTTCCGGTCGTGGTAGATGTTCTTAATCACGACCTGGCCCTTGATGTAGGTCTTGTTGCCGAACGTGATGTCGGACGAGTTTTGTACCGCGATGCTGCCGATGTTGGGCCGCTCCTGGAGGGCCGTTGCCGTCACGATCGACGTTTCCGGTCCGGCCGCCGGAAGCCGCACCATCTGACTGCCGGGCTGCAGCGAGTTCGGAATGCGTTCGATGGCCTTCTTAATCTGCTCGTTGTCGCACAGATCGCTGTCGCTGTCACTGCTGGAATCGAAGGCACTCGAACCGTCTCCATCGTCGCCGTGGCCGCTGACCGGGTTGCCATCTTCGTCTTCGGTGATTGAGGAGATCGAAATGTTGTGGCTGCTGGTGTTGTCGGCCCCGGTAGTGGTGTGCAGACCTCCGGTGGACGTGGACGGGCCGGATTCAGCACCCGTTGTAGTGCCGTTGGGCGTCAAAGGAGGGGAGGGATTGGCTATGAGTTGACTTTTCGCTTTGGCCATCGCAATTCTGGCATCCTCGTCCTCACATGGCGTTGGGTGCCATTTGGAGCTCGCCGAGTAAAGCTGTGCTACACACTCGATAACGCCCGGCTGAAAATAGTTTAAACTCAATGTTATCTGGCGGCACTACCCGACTGTTTGCATGTGCTTATTGTGTGTGAAGTGTGAGGGGGCTTCAATGCAGTTTGCTCGCGTGTTTTGATAGTGGGGCTTGATTAAATTATCAGTGTTAAGTTACATCATTAGATTGGAAAACCGCTGCAATTAGCTGCAGCTAGTTTCTCGGTGTGGAAAAAGGAATTTGTGGATATTTAGCAAAAATAATTTTGAATACTTCTAATTGATTAGAATACATTCCAGACTTGATTATCCGAAGTCATCGCAAAAATTTTACTTCATCAAATTTTTTAATAAGCGAATTATGAACGAATTATCGTTTTTATGGGGTTACATACATGTAGAAAATCACAAAACTTCATATTACTGAAAATTTATTAAATCCGCCAAAATCATAATTTCAATCACTCCTAAAAGTTTCATGAAGATATTTCAGGATTAAACTCAGTTACAGATGATTTAAGCTCAAAATTTTGCAATGCGCAAAGTGAACTGTCAAACTTTCTGAGCGTTTTTCTCGAAACACCGAGTTTATTTACGGGTGCCACGATATCTCGAGATGGTATGGACCAAATTGGCTGAAATTTGGCGTGAAGACTCCCAAACATGTCCCGTGTGCATGACGAAGCCCAATTTTCAAATTTTGCTTTTTTTTTAAATCATGATGTTTTGATGTTTTTTAATATGAAAAACATAAAAATAATTTTATCTTTTTTTTAAATTAAGGTTTTTGAAAATCGGCCTTCGTGGACCGGTTTAACGAGTCTTCACCAACATTTTGAGCTGATTTGGTTAAGGCAGTGTTGAGATATCGTGGCACCCGTTTTTTTAACTGCTGACTTCAAATAGCTATATCTCGGCCATGATACATCCACATGTTTAGATAATTAATGAAAATGTATATGTTAATGCCCTTAAAACAGATTTGAAAAAAAAAAAAAATGAAGTTTGTGCTCATACCAACCTCTGACTTTTTTTTGTAAATCGGCAAAAATGTCAGAGGTTGATTGAGCACACATTTCAACTATTTTTTAAAATCTGTTTTCAGGGAATTAAAATATACATTTTCATCTATTAACAAAACAAATTTGAAGCCATTTGGTTGTACCGTTGCCGAGTTATAGCTATTTGAAGTTAGCAGTTCAAAAAACGGGTGCCACGATATCTCAACATTGCTCTGACCAAATCGGCTCAAAATTTTGGTGAAGACTCGTCAAACTATTCCCGTGTGCATGACGAAGGTTGATTTTCAAAAAGTTTATTTAAAAAAAAGATATTTTTTTTTTATGTTTTTCATATAAAAAATCGTCAGTATTTGATTTTTGCATTTTTTTAAAAAAGCAAAATTTAAAAATTGGGCTTCGTCATGCACACAGGATATGTCTTAGGAGTCTTCACCTCAAATATCAGCCAATTTGGTTCATCCCATCTCGAGATATCGTGGCACCGGTATATCAACTCGGTGTTTTAAGAAAAACGCTCACAAAGCTTGACAGTCCGCTTTGCGCATGGCAAAATTTTGATCTTAAATCGTCTCTTACTCAGTTTAATCATGTAATATCTTCATTAAACTGTCAGGAGTGATTGAAAATCATCTTTTTAGTGGATTGAATAAATTTTATGTAACATGAAATTTGGTGATTTTCTACATGTATGTAACCCCTTAAGTCATACGGCTAGAATATGATGTGTCATTTGGTGATTTTTTATTTTGGAGTTACCCGTGTAATATTTGTGTAATATGTATTTGTAAAAAAAAAAAGATTCTTTAAAATGCTGTTTTGACATGTCTGGGTCTCAAAAATATTTTATCAAATTATTCGAGAAAATTCTCAAAAACTGTGAGAATTCTAAGATATGATCTTTTGAAAACGTATTTATAACAGTTTTAAAACATCTTTTGTAAATTGAAGAAATTTCCTGCAAAATAAAACTTTTTGCTAAAAGAAATAAAAGTGAGAAGTGGAATTCACTGAAAGATACGCCATATGAATTTGCTGAATTTTTTTTTTTCGAAAAAAATACAAATTTTGAAGGCATGTACCGATCTTTAACGTGCTCGAAATTTCAATGTTATATATATACCAAAACTTGTGCAAGGATCTAAACTACACATCAATGCTGCCGTGTAAAAAAATACAAGTTGAATCTAATTCGAAACTAAAATGCAAAGAAATTAAAATGCAAAGTCTGTTACGTCAAATCGAGCTCATATTAGGGATTTAGACTTTGATTTAGACTCAGTACGCTCACCGGAACAAGCCCCTGCCTACCAAAAAGTCATTTTTGTTACATCCAAAGTGCGCAAGGTTACCGAAGATGACTCCATACCATTTATATTCGAGATTCCCAATTTTATTTATTGACAGGTATTCACTTAAACTCAATGTTATCGATTGGAGTGTTCAGAGAGCCCACTTTGACTACTTTGACATGACTGATACGTTTCCTGACATCAATTCAAAAAAGTTCGAGTTGTGTTATGATTATTTTTCTTAGCGCAATGACATTTGTTACAAAAACAAAATGTTTAAAATGGATTTAAAAAAAAAAATAGTTTTGTAAAAAGTAGGTCGTTGTCTTTCTTGAAAGAAAGTATTTTGCTTGCTTGATAGATCATATCAAGGAGACCAAAGTGAACCCATCACAAAATGTTATCTTGTCAATAGGATCCTAAAGCCCTAAGTTAGCTTTAACGTGCAACAGTGTATAGCGGTTTACGCACTTCGGAAGAAAAATTTCAAGCGGCACCGAAAGCAAGCCAGAGAGGGTTAAGAAAAGCCACAAGAAATCGTTCCCTCTTCTTTGTTCTGCTGTTCGTAAAGCCTTTTCTTGACCCCTTTTTTGGGAGGTGCGTATTGGCCCTATAACTGTGAATACGCACTTAAAATCTTTTTTTTATCACTTTTTTATTTTAATGCAAAAACCTAAATTTGCAAGACAACATTTCACCATAGATCAACACTCATCAGCAACATTTGAAAAGAGCGGATAAGCGTTTTGACAGTTGAAACTATTTTGCAAATTCCGAGACAACCGATAACTTTTTTCACAAAACTCGAAGTGTAAAACATTAGCTGGTCTCCCCAGCTACGTTTCCTCACTGCGGGTTTGGCTAAAAAGTAATCGGTTATCTCGGTATTGCAAAATAGTTCCTGCTGTTAAAATGCTTATGCGCCCTTTTCAAATGTTGCTTGGAAAGAGCTGTCATGCAAGATACTTTCTGTCGGGAAAGGCCGCGAAGGATTAATTAGAATGGAAAATTTTAATTATTCCATCAAATACTTAATTTTAAATATTTTTACACATAATAAAATTATTCTTCAAAGTTTTCCGTTTTTTGTGTTAAACGCTGATTGGCTTTTAATTCCTTCTTGAAAAAAAAAAAACTTTGAACTTCCAGTACTCATCCCGTGGGATCCACCCAATAATCAATCAGCTGTATGTTATGACAAACGTGCCCATACGAGCGTCTCAACGTAGTTACATTACGACGCCCGTCGACGACGCAACACAATTGTTGCGGCGGGAAATTCCAAAATCTGATCTTGGCCGGGATCGATCGGTGACGCCATTTAGCCGACCTGCTGGCCTGTGTAGGTAGGTATAGTACAATTAAAACTCAACGACACAAACCGCGGCAATGCTGGTTGGGCTGGTGTGAATGAGCTTGTCTGGTTGATGTGTGTTTTTGTGAAAATACACATTCCCATGTTGATTTTGCAAACAATACACGCGGATGACAAGTGATCGCCGTCCATACGGGCAGACACGAGAAAAAGTGGCTGGAATTGCCGCGGTGGATTATTCTATATTTGTAGAGGGATACTCATTTGCATTGTGGTTGTGATGGTGTTTGATAAATTGTTCGTTTTTTAGATTGCGGTAATGAACTTTTTTCCATACCATAGGAAAGAGATGGTTAAACTAACATGTAATGTCAATAACATTTCAAATTCATTTCTCCAAGTCCACTCGGTGATCATCAGAGAATATTACTTGCTTGCTTTGATCGCAAATTTCCACAAATCACTCTGGAAAAAAACGCAGTGATTTAACAGACTTGGTAACACATTTGTGCTGAATAAGTGTTATCGACACTAGTTGGTGGGCAAATCGTCAAGTGCACCACTTGTGAAGATTCGATGACTCCACCATAAGCCTCTCTCAAAGTTTATCAATGTAGGTTCCTCTCGTGGAAGAAAACAGCGATTAGTGGTTCGTATGTGTGCGTGTCGATCGCACACTGAATCGCCCAGTGGTTGAAGGTCGTCATGACGATGATCTTCGACCACGTTCCCAATCCGGAGTCTTGAAGCTGTGTTTTCGTCCACTTGGACAGCGTGCATCAAAACAGTACTCCTTGATAATAAAATGACGATGTTCGTTCCATTTAGGCTTCCGGTTGTTCAGCGGCTTGTGATGTTGTTCTGTTTAGATAAAATTTACTTCCATCACCGCATGCAGTAAACACGGTAACGACATTCCCTTTCACTTCAAGTCACTATCAATGGAGCAAGAGAGACACACGGCTGCCGAGCTTATCATTTTCTTGTTTGGACTGCATTTTTCCAAGAAACCATTTCTTCCCTCACTTCTACACTTCGAAAGTTGAACCCCGATGATCACCTCTGTCAACTGATTGAACTGCTTCAAACTGGATAAGCGCACAATTAGCCGTTTCCTTTGTGTGGCCCGTTGAACGAGTCCTATGGTAATGAAGCGACTTGATGACCCGAACGCGCGGTCTGCGAAAACGATCCGATCGGTTGCGCGATTCGTCAGAGACTATCCGACGAGCAGGCTGCGCGGGACCGCGTCGTTGATGTCGCGAATTTGGTACGAATACCAGTTCTGGTCACGTAGTGGTTGGTGCTGGAGTGGAACTCTCTCGCTCTGCTGCTAACCCTTAGTTGTAAAGTTTAATTTGAAATTAAAATTATTTGATTGATGAAAAATGTTTGCAAACCAGCAGAATGCTGATAAAATATGTGCAAGTTTTTACAATTTCTTTGAACAATTACTTACTTTTCCTGTTCCTGTTTGAAGTGACGAAATTGTCTGCTTTCATTGCCACAAAAAAGAGTATTGAATAGTCACATTGTGTGACTTATCAGAGTTCTGAAAAAGTAAACTATTCACAACGCCGTCAAGCGCAAAAAACATTTATAGGTTAAACAATCCATTATCAGAGACTTCTTGGTCAAGAAGCAGGTGAATTATGTAGTGATCGTGCTATCTTATCGTATTGATCTGGAAAACTTTATTTTTTCAGCACTCGTCGCAATTATTCATCTCGACACAGCCTCGTTGGATAAAAGTACGACACGTGCTGAAAAATCTTCATTTTGCAACTCGTTGCATGTACCACTCTATTAGTATAATGACAAAATATCCTCAAATGATGTTTCAAAATTTCGTCGTTGTTGTTCTATCTTATCGCACGTGCATTTTGGCCCAGATTGAGTTAAGAACTCCATTTTGTTCAGCTCTCAATGCCCTTTTGATCTTTTGACCTTCACAGATTCAAAAAATATCGATTTCAACCCTGAGATATTTAATAAAAACAAAAACAAAAAACTCCGGGCATTGTTGTCACTCTTCATATGAAAGAAGTTTCAATCAACTGGCCAAGAAGTAAGTGCGACAACTGGTCGAAGGGATTTCAGGTCAGAACGTGTTTGAAACTTACATGCAAATAAAAAAAAGCAAATTATTCGCTCTACAGCTTTGCCTTGGCGTTCTTGATTGCGAGATTCCTACTTGAAACTAGTTGTCCGAAGGCTTGATTGTTGAGGCAATTGCAAACCTCTTTTTACACTACCAGCGACTCCACCGAGGCAGGACCCAAGGAGACGACTCCTACACCTGGATTGAGCTTTAGGTTAGACCGGGGCCAACATTTACTTCCCCGTCCGACGGAAGGCGTGGTCAGACAAATCAAGTCTCGAGACAACCACGCTTACCCCTACACCACGGTTCCCGGCTAACCCGGGAAACGTACATGCCTGGCTGCTATAAACTTTTTGATTCATAACTCGGGACTCCAGCTACAAAATTTAATCAAACTTTGGGACAATGCACAGAATGGTCAGCCAAACCAAAAGTGTTTGTTGTTGTTTACATTGCGTGCTATCTTGTTATTGTTATTCAGGGTCAAACATTAAAAGCGTTTTTCTCGGAATGTCAAAAAGTTACGTGCGACAAGATAGCACGACAAAACTCTTAAAAAATGTTCGCTGAACTCGTCATAATGTCCAACAAAATGTTATTATTAGTTGTATGAAAAAAAAAATTATACAATCCCGTTTTGAAAATACTACTCTTTCTATTATGACGAAATGGTCAACTTATCGCCACCAAAATAACAAATAATAACAGTTCTGAAATGTTCATTATAATACTGATTTGAGTGCTGAAAAATTAATTTTTTCAGCACTTGTATCGAAAATCAATACCTTTCGACACTGTTTTCGTTTTTGAGTTGACCAAACACACGGACATCAAACATAAGCGTGGATACAAAAGTTTCACTGAAAACTCCTAGGGTATTTTAACCATTAGTGGACCCCCTAGTAGAGCCGAAGCACATTTTTCACAAATTTTCAATATTTTAAGCACTTTTTCATAACCCTTTGTACAAAACATTGAAATCTGAAGTCTTTTGAACAATTTTGACTATTTGTTTCATCAGTTATTTGTTTTTGAGCAGAAAAATAGCCATTTGAAAAAAGTTTTTTTGCCTTGTTATGGACCCCCTTTTCCTATAGTGGACCCGGGTCCATAATCCGATTGTGGACCCGGGTCCACTATAGGCAAACTGTTATTTTTATACCAAATTTAACCGATATTTGATGTTTTGATGCATGGTGTAGGTCTAATGATAGATATAATGAATAAAAGATGGATTTAGCTCACTTTTCATTATAAACAAATATGTTTTGTTAACAAATTTAGCTTTAAACAACAAAAAACTTAACAGATATTTAAAAACATTTATTTCCGAAAAAGATCAGAGAAAACGTTTCGAAAACCACTATAAACATAAAAATAATTAAAAAAAGTAATCTTGATGCAAATTTTTCCATATTAATTACATAAATGGTTGACCGAAACTAAATAATAGATTTGTTTACAGTTGCTGATAAAATCACGCATGTTTATTTAAAAAAAATGTGTTGTTATTGATTTATTATTATAAAATATCATTTCAAACTGCATTTATGATGCTTCAGTTAATTACAATTAACTATAGTTTTGATTAATTATAAATTCTTACGGCTTCAGCATTTTTGGTACTTTTAACATGAAAACAGCTGTATTTATACTCATAATTGAAAAAAATATGCGTTTAGGTTGATAACAACAAGCATTTATTGTATGTTTTAGAGAAACTTTTGCTTGAATAAACAGTTTTCTTCATTTTCGAAGGTTAAATTAACAGGGGTCCACTTTTGGAAAAGTTTGGATTTCGTTGTCCTATATTGGACCCCCCTAATTTTTGCTCGAAAATGGCAGTTCTTCGCTTTATTTTAGTAAAGATCCTTAAACTTACATTATTTCGACTTGCTGAAGTTAAATTATCAGTCAAAAAATGACTGGATGGTTAATTCAATCATAAAATATAAATGCAGTTTTGTTGTGAAAATGCTAGTCGCCATGGCTGATTTCAGATGTCGAACTCAAAACACTTATTTTGGCGAAAAGAACAATTCAATGTCAGTCAACATTGTTTTAAATGATGCTGAACATGCCAAATAAAAGATTTGTAGACAACAACACGCTTGAAATTGTGATTTTATTGAATTTTTCATCAAAAACCCTTCAGAGGGTCAACTATAGGAAAGGGGTCCACTAATGGATAACGTACCCTATTTCTAAGTGTTTTTTCGGTATTGCAAAAAATGTTACAAGAAAAAAGTTGGCAAATGATGATTTTTGTAGCACTCACCGTAATTATCCAACTTGGCAAATCCCCGTTGGAGCTGATATATATTTATTGCGATATATATTTTGAAAAATACAATTTTGAGCAATTCCAGCTCAAATCAGGAATTTTTCTGGTATTTTGTGCCATTTTTGTGAATATGGAGCCAATTTTTCTCGAAAATAACATTTGAGAAGGGCGTAAATTATTTAAATATTTTTGTATTATGTAATTTATAAATAACTGTATCTCGAAGCCGTTGCTTCGTATCAAAAAGTCAAAGACAATCTTGTAGGAAATTGGACGGGCTTCCTGAAAAAAAAAAAAAACACTGAAATAAAAATTCACGCCACGCCGTGATTATTTCTAAGTTTAAAAGTTAATTTTAAAGGTGAAATCACATTTTTTTTCGCTCAAAATTTTGAGGATGTAGCCATTTAGTTGATTTTGTACCGATCACCAAGTTTTCTGAGTTTTTGACTATTTTCAAAGTGTTCATAATTTAGAAGTCAAATATTTTCAAATCTTTTATGTAGCCCGAATTTGGATGGTGGGGCAGCGCGCACGCCTTGCAGGAATATTCGTGTTACGAGTGTCATTTTTGGTCAGTGAATAGTGTTAATTGTATTCCCTAATTGTTTTGTGATTTTAAAAGCCCTTCCTATATCACCGTTGATCAGAAGGTACGGCGTCGGGTAAATTGTGTAATTATTTTTCAAATAATGTGTTCAATTTTCACGGTGAAAAACTCATTTCTATTGAATCGTTTATCGAAAGACACGCTGACATTTTGGATAGACCATTAGCGCGCGTTTTTTTAAAATTTTTGATTCGATTGTGAGTAGCGGGACCTCGCGGTAACTCTGCAACGTGTTTTTCGGAGCCATTTATTTGTTATTTTATATTTCATAAGTCCTTCTTTTATCATTGTTGATTGGAAGGCACGCCGCCGGTTTAGTTCGTTTTACTTAACGTTTTAATTTCATTACAATCGGTTACGTGGTGTCCTGTTTTCTTTTCGTTTATATTCGTTGATCGTAATAATTTATTCCAACTAGCAGTTTAAGTATTAACTCATTAAACTATCGAGTAAAGCGTCTTTTATTAACTATTTTTGAATTTTGAGATTTAAAATTTTCTACCGATAAACAAAATGCTCATGGTCACATCACTGCCACTCGTGAATCCTGACCTCATTCCCATCTACTAACCCCCTCAAAACTCATGTGATACTTTGTGCAGTCGATTGGGCGGTCTCTATCACTCAAGTATCGGACTAACATTCCCATCCACTTTCCCGTGACCCTACCACTGGTCGTGGCCGGCGCCGGTATGGGTATTGCTCAGCCACGGTGGGTAAGAAGGGGATTATTATGCAACTTGCATGCACCTCGGAAATTCTTTCTGGAGGTTGTTGGGGGGACTATTCTGAGTCAGAAAAATCAACTCCCAAAATATTCTGTCGGTGAAAACTGATTTTATCTCAATTTGAATTTAAAAAACCTAATATATCACCAAAAACCTCAAAAATACGTCTAAAATCTCGGTCTAACTCTTGACAATGATGTACATTTTCATCTAGATATCAATTTTTAGTTCACAAAATATATTCCTGACATAGTACACGTTAAATCGATCCCTTACTTGAGTCCCAGCGTCATCAAGAGGTGTAAAATATTGTTAATTCTAAAAAAAATATTTTTGATTTGCTCTGGTAACTAACCTGTCATGTCTGAATTCAAAAACTAATGTTGTAGCATCATTGTAAACGAAATGAAGAACAATTTTGCAGAAAAAATTATGACATTTTATCCATTTACAGTAAAATTATGTCTATTTTAGTGGGAAAATTTCTGCCAATTTTCAAAATTAACTCATTCCTGTTATAAACAGCTACTTTTAAAAAAATGTTTTATACGGGTTAAATCTCATTAAAAATTTAAATGCAAATGGCCAGCTCCTGTTAAGTTCAATCAAGCTCATATTTGGAATTTTAGCTCAGTATGCCCACCGTAACCAGCCCCTGAATGACCGCCAAATTATATTTTTTGTTACATCCTTCCGAGTATGATCATAGTAGCTGTTTATAACAGGAATGAGTTAATTTTGAAAATTGGCAGAAATTTTCCCACTAAAATAGACATAATTTTACTGTAAATGGATAAAATGTCATACTTTTTTCTGCAAAATTGTTCTTCATTTCGTTTACAATGATGCTACAACATTAGTTTTTGAATTCAGACATGACAGGTTAGTTACCAGAGCAAATCAAAAATATTCTTTTTAGAATTAACAATATTTTACACCTCTTGATGACGCTGGGACTCAAGTAATGGATCGATTTAACGTGTACTATGTCAGGAATATATTTTGTGAACTAAAAATTGATATCTAGATGAAAATGTACATCATTGTCCAGAGTTAGACCGCGATTTTAGACGTATTTTTGAGGTTTTTGGTGATATATTAGGTTTTTTAAATTCAAATTGAGATAAAATCAGTTTTCACCGACAGAATATTTTGGGAGTTGATTTTTCTGACTCAGAATAGTCCCCCCAACAACCTCCAGAAAGAATTTCCGAGGTGCATGCAAGTTGCATAATAATCCCCTTCTTACCCACCGTGTCAGCATGATAGGGCCTTTGAGCAGTTGCGAAGCGAGGAAAGATAGCTCACACTCATCTTCCATGGCTCGTGGATTTAACTTCTGGAGGTCCTGGTCAATAACGGAGTAGCAACTACGGGCACCTATGCTTATGCTTATGCTTAAATTTAGACATATAATATTTGCCTATGCATTTTTTTATCTCAGTTTTATCGCCGTACTCAAACACTTAGGAGTCCAGGGCGGCAAAGTCCTTGTAGTTAAAAGGAAGACACTAGTGGTTGGTATTAGCAATGGTGGCCGACAGCTGTAAAGTCAACTTCGTTTTTTTCGTTCAAACGAAAGGCGTAAATGCTAACTAAATACCGTCTATCCTGACCTTCTTAACGTCACCAAATGCGAAATGAGAGAGCGTTCTTACATCACCGCCCTTGCAAGCGAACTTGCATGACGTAGAAAAAAAACTTATCGCAAATTGCTTGCGTCATCAATTGACGAAAGAAAATTTCAAAAACGAAATCTTTGTCAGTTAGTGTGTCTATCCAAGCATGAAGGATTTGTGGAGTTCTAAATGGTTGTGAAAATAATATTTTTTAAGTTCTAAATGGTTTGAAAATATTATTTTTTTTAAGGAAAATTTATTAAAAATGACTGCAGCACATGTAATTTCTTATCGTGCAACTGATAAGAAAGGAATCCTTCTATTTTATGTTGCTCTTAGGTTCAACTTTAGTACACGTTGTATAATTAACACGTAGTTTCCAGTTGAATGATTCGCTCCTCAGTTCAACGAAAGATTTTTGCATATCAAAGACAGCGACCCGATATTCGTTCTAGACAAGATTGAAGGAACAATGATACGATTCGTTTATGAACATTAATGTTTACAAAGCATGCAATCGAATAACACCCGCTAATTAGTGCGTATTCGTGATGTAAGATGTGTGATTTGAATTTCAATCGGTATTAGCATAGTAAGTGATGTGTGACTTAGCTTAACACTATGCAGGCTTATATTTGGAAACTTGGTGATACTTATTCTCGCAATTATTTTTATTGCATTTCGTTGTTTTTACTTTTGCTGCCCAGAGCGCTAGTTGCATAAGTTAACCGCAAAACCAGTAAATCCCTTTTTTCACGCAAAGAACAATGATCAAATTATTTGCATACAACATACTGCGTTAATGAGCAATTAATTATAAATATGCCCGCAGGCGGAATTGCGGCTTTGATGTCTGTATTATGGGTCGCACATTTTTACGGATTTGTTTTTTCACGTGGTTGAGATTTTTCCCAGATTTTCCTCACTTTAATTTGATTGTGTTTTTATCTGACGTTAGTCGGCGCGGGTTTCCTGGTTTGCTTCCGTGTGCCAATTGCTAATTAAAGAAAAAAATAATTGAAATGTATGTTTTTGTCTAATTGTGTATCCGGCGTGCTTTAGCCATTATCTGTTCTGGATTTGTTTTCAGCTATTCGATTGAGATAATTTGTGTTCTACAATTTTGATGAAATAAAGCAGATAAATATGTTGTAACCTTTATATAATATTTTATTTAATCAATTGTTAAAAACTTTTCATTCTCAATCCAACTCTTCGCTCCAGTGGGAATGTTTTTTCAACTCTGCATATAGCAATCTCCCAGGACTTTCCGTTGGCATAAACTGGCAGCTTCCGTGCAGTCGGTAATCTTGTGTCAGATGACCACTTTTGGTTCCACTATTCAGCAGTGCATCCATCGTCTCCATTTGGGCCTGCGAGGGTGCCTCATGACGATAGTCTCCGATGAAGGTGATACAAATACTTTTAGAGTTTTGACCTCTTACAAATGCTCCCACCTTGAGCCAACCACGTCCCTCGTAAACATTGCCATCCCCTCCGATTAGGAAGTTGTAGCCAATATCGCCATTGTTTTCAGCACCGATGTGATGATTTTGAATGAATCGAACTCGATAGAGACAAGCTGACTGGAAAATGAACAAAAATAAGGCCCTTGAAATTATTAAAGATCAACTTGGCTTACCTGCTTGTTACATTCCTCAGTCGTTGTGTGTGAGATGATAACTTTATTAACTGGAAGTTTCAGATCATCTAATCTTTCCCTTGGAGGTTGAGCCAACCATTCGTTCCGTGTTACAATCCTTAGTGCTTTTGATTTAGGAGCAAAAGTAGCTAAAACATGAGAGTTGTATAAATGGAAAATTCAATTGCATTGTGATCACCGAACCCAACCTGTGTCCTCCGTAAGAACCTCTTGGTTTCGACCGTGACATTCCAACTTTGCCAGGGTTAATACGCACACCATCGATGCAAGGCTGATCACAATGGACGTTAAAGATAATACAAGTATAATTTTCATGAACTTTGTATTCGATGTTGGTGTTTCTGAAGATGATTCTAGGATTATTACAGTTATAGAAAGAGTGTTTGGTGACATTTGTCAAGCATACCATTATATACACATTTAGAAACAGACGCCTCTTCATTTGCTTCTTTAAAACTTTGTTTGGGCATAATTTGCTGCACCATATTGGTTATAACGACTATTCTCCAGAACGATTCTAACTCAACTGATATTAATTAAATCGCAACAGCGAGTTGTATACTTCGTACATAAACGCAAAAAGAAAAACTTCTTATCGCGTCCTTAGAGTAAACCCCCGCAGATTCGTGCGATAATTTTGCATGAGAGTTCCAATGACAACATTTTGCTGATGTCACCACAGTAAGGAGATTTTCCTATTTTGGTCCTTCTAAGCAAAACACCCCATTAAGGTTTTTTTTCTAATTATAACTTGTATAAGTTTATTAATTTTACCTATACTTGATTTTATGATTTCAAAACTAATCCAGTAAATTTTGTTTAAAATAATGTTTTCAAATCTTTTGTTAAAGAATTAAACAACCTTTTGCGTTTACCGTATGGATCGCAAAATGTAAGACTAAGAAACTAAGCTGACTGGATAAAAAAAATGGCGCCAACATCAGCTGGTGAAGTGATGAATCTTATCCAAGCCTAATATGAAAAACTAACTTAATCCACCTACGTGGTTGGTGCCTTCCTCACTCCTGACAAAATATGGGCCACAAAAAAGTCCGTAAATAATTTCCATCTGTATTATAAATTTATTGGAAACAAAGAACGCCGAAAACAAGGTTGTAGGTATGGAACTAACTAAGTTCGTTTAAAATCTAGCTCAAAAAGTATTGACAGAGTTGCCAGATCTTCGATCTTTTAGACTCGTTTGGATGGTTTTCAAATACCTATCCAACGATTGATCGGATGATGGATCCAGACATAGTTTACATACATTTAAGTGAGATTCGGCTTAAAAAAAGGACATAAATACTACTTGAGTGGTCATAACTTGAGACAGGGATGCCAGATCTTTAATGTTTTAACTCGTTGGAAAGGTCTTTCGATTACCTAACTATCGATAGGTCGGATGATGAATCCGGACATAGTTTTCGTTCAGATAGGTAAGATCCAAAAAAGTACATAACTACCACTTAAGTGATCATAACATGAGGCAGGGTTGCCAGATATTCAACCTTTTCGACTCGTTTGGAAAGTCTTTCAATTATCTAACCAAAATTTGTCGGATTATGGATCTGGACATAGCTTACACTACATTTAAGTGAGATCCGGCTTTGATACTTTATCGAACAAACACAGATAAGGGAAAACGCTAACTAAACTATTTTTATCCCAAGATTGTTAACGCCACCAAATGCGAAATCAAACAGCGGTCTTTCGACACAGATCACAGCCCTTCGTCTTGGAGCGAACTTTTATGTCGTAGAAACAACTTATCGCGTTTTGCTTGCGTCATCAATTGACGAAAGAAAATTTCACAACCTTTATCAGTTAGTCGTTTTGGAATGAAGAGAGTGTGTGTGTGTGTGTGGTCCAATCCAATACCCGCTAACCGGTAGCGATATTATGGGAAAGTATAGTTTGTATCAGACTTTGTATATGCCGAATGCTGATACAACTTATCTCAGTCCCGGGTATTAGGTGGTGATAGCCCTCGCGCTGCTTCCAACGACCCGTTTCAGAATGACAGAGCTCCTTGCGGTCCAATTCCGAGGTCGCTGGGCATTGTTCGGCCCCGCCTAAACATAGAAGCAAGCATCTGAAGGAAACTCGATCTATATTTAGACTTCCAATCCCGTCAGGCAAATCAGGGATCAGCGCGTATTTAATATGAGAAGATAACATTTTTCAAAACTACGGATCAATTCACTGCTAGAGTGTAACCCTTCTGATGGCCGACTGCTTAGCGTCCCAGACCACCAGTCCAGAGGTGTGAGTTTTCGTTTTTGTTCATATTCAAAGTTCAAATTCCTGATTCTAAATTTCAAAGGTACCGGCCGGGATTTGATCCCTGAACCTTCTGCTTATGAGGCAGAAGCCGTAACCATTAAGCCACGGAGCCGGTGCTCGTTTTGGAATGAAGAGAGTCTTTCCAAAATTATAGAATCTTGAAGATTTTGGAAACTATATTTCACCGTTTTCAATGAATTTATTACAAATTTTTTAAGGACAATTTATTCAAAAAAAACATTAATACCAGAATCAAATACCTACTCACTGCCATATTTGCCTTTTCTTATCGTGCAACCGATAATAAAGGCATCCTTCTGTTTGATGTTGCTGTTAGGATCAACTTTAGTACACGTTGTATAACCTACACGTAGTTTCTAGTTGAATGATTCAATCTAAAATTCAGCGAATGATTTTTGCATATCAAAGACGGCGACCTGATCTTCCCTCTAGACAAGATTGATAGAAGAATGATGCGATTCGTCTTTAAAAAGTACATAAATATCACTTAAGTTGTCATAGTTTGAGACAGGGTTGCCATATCTTCAATATTTTAGACTCGTTGGAAAGGTCTTTCGATTACCTATCAAACGGTATAGAACATGACGATATTTGATATGATTTCCGGGTATATGCGAAAACACATTTGTATACATAATTTTTGAGTCCCGCCCGTGTGGATCAATCGGATCGCGCACTGGACTCACAATCCAGAGGTCGCTGGTTCGAATCCCGCGGCGGGCGCTCTTAATTTTTTTGTGTAAATATGGGTATTCGGCGCCGTCGCTCCGTGCCATACTCTTTCATACACTTAGGAGCCCAGGGCGGCGAAGTCCTTGTAGATAAAAAGGAGGACACTAGTGGTTGGTACTAGCAATGGTGGCCGACAGTTATAAAGTCAACTTCGTTTTTCATACATTACTTTTGAACTGCTTATCGAAAATGCGACCGGTTAGGCTTAAATTGTTTCTGCCAGTGCTGAAAAAACTGAGTGACAATTTTGTCCACATGCCAGACGCTTTGGTTAATTGCACATTTTGTTGAACATATTTGAGAAAATAAAATTGCTGTGCAGTTTCTATTAACATTAAAAATCTTCATTAGATTTAATTTTTAATCATCACTATGATCCAGTGCAGTGTTGTATATGAGTGATAGAAAATCTATCATTTGATGGCTCCCTGCACCAAAATATAAGAGGGTATAGCGACCGTCACCAAAGCCCAGTCTCGGCGTTCTTAGAAGGATTCTAGCACAGTTCTAACAGAGCTAGTAGGATTCTGACAGAACCAGCACTGCTAGAACATTTCGTGACTGGGAGCTTGTGAGTTCTCTTGTTTTATCTCGTGATTGCCAGCAAGAGCGTTCTTTTTCCATCACTCGTTCTCTTTTACTCGTTCACGCACATTCGCCGAAGATTCTTTCGTTTTCTCAGATTTTTGAACCGACCACGCATTATGTCCCGTTAAATTGCGTTGGCAAATTTTGTGTTGTGGCCGCTTTTGTATAGCTGGGGAATGATATTGAATGTGGGAATGAGTAAGAAAAAGTGAATGTCACACGGGGTTGTGTTAACACGAGATAGAGTCCGACAATACTTTTTGCTGAGAATTTCGTGACGGAAAGACTGACAGTGAAAATTGCAAGATGAGAACTGAGTTTTTTTTTACAACCCTGCTATGAACTATGAACATTATTGTTGGAGGACCACCCTGACGATGCCACGAATCGTCTGCGATGGCTCACTGCGTGACAGCTGTCATGCTCGTCGATGCTGACGTGGATCGAGAGAGAGGAGCAAGTCATCGTCGATCACTTCCTTTGAGGCCACTGCCCGAACACATTTAACATTTTTTGGAAGCAGTTTTTAATAAAGTTTTAATAGTTTTGTTGTGATTAGTTCACCTCGTTTATATCACAACAATTATGAAGTTGATTGTTTTGTTTATAACAGATTCCACAACTCGGCTTGTTTGAAGTTGATGTCAAATAACGCTTTAGTTTTGTCAAGGTATGATAGATTTAGTTTCTCTGAACACGCTCTAATCGACAGAATTCAGTTTAAGTGAATTTCCTGCCAGTAAATATAATTGAAAATTCCGTGTATAATTGCTATGGAATTATATTAAGCTATAATCTTTTTAAATCTTTTGTGTGTGTTTTTCGAGATTATTTTATTTTTTTATACAGATTATTACAGCATCATCCCATCTCACTTTCCCAGTGCCTCGGTCCCAGTTCGCTCGACCAATTTGGCCATACTTTAATCTGCTGATACAACTTTTTGCCAGGGCTTGAAAACGGCGCCAGTTGCCGTTGTCCGTACAGTCGATAGCGTGGGTCGATCATCCCCTGTTCCACTCCCATGGCGATCAGTCGACGGGCGGCTTTTAGTTGTGGTTCCGAAGCTTCCTCGTCGTTAAAAGTTCCGATGAATGCGATGCAGATACTGTCCTTGTTAAATCCTCTGGTATGAGCACCTCGTTTGTCCCAACCTCGACCTTCGTAGATATTTCCGTCGGCTCCGACCAGGAAGTTGTACGCAATGTCCGAGAAGTTCTTCGAATCCGGTGCCATGTGGAATCCTTGGATGCGACTCGTCATGGCCACGCACTGGGACTAATGATAGAAAGAAAACGTAACTTAAAAATTAAGCTGATAAAGAAATAACTAAATAAGTTTACTATCGTAGTACACCCTTCTGTTGCTGTGTGTGCTATAATAACTTTTTGAACTGGCAGTAGCAGCAGATCTAGTGTTTCTTTTGGTGGCTGCGCAAGCCATTCTATTCGTGTCACGATCCTGGCGGAGTTATCTTCCGTGAAATCATCAACTGTGCTTGTTTGGGGGGATGATTTTCCAAACAAGAAAACTAAGGATACAACCACTCCAATACTGGCTATGATAAGTATCAAACACGTTACCGATAGTACGTCCAGTATCGGTTTGTTTCTTGCAAGGACGTCGAGAACGCCAGCAAATGGGCTTGATTCGGCAGCTTTGCTCATTGATTCTACAAAAAAAATTTTTTAAAGCAACAGTTTTGAGTCGAACGGTCTCATTATTACCTCTGTGTTCGTTGGAAATGCCTGACTCTGCATCTTGATCTTTGGAGTGAATTTGATTATCCATACTGATCTCACAATTGTCGTTTTTAGCCATTTTTTAAACTATGGTTATCTGCTCAGCTTAGGATAACTTTTTTTATGAATTTTAACGAATATGATGGTAACAACTCATTGCTCCGATTTACTTCACGATGCAATCACATTCGCGGCTTGTTGACGATTGGAACTGTAAGTCGCATGCAAAATTGGCGATCTCTCTTCAGAAGTTGAGTAGTATGGGTTACACATTAGGGTGGTCAATAGAGGGAAGTTAGATTTTGTTTAGCTATTTTAAATCAATCTAGTGTTTTAGTACCGAGACATAATTTGAAAAAAAAAATGATTTATGGAATTATAGAGAGCCACCCTAAAATACTTTCGATCCTGTAACAAGACGTTAGTGGTTGTGGGGAACCCCGTTATATACGTAGTGGATTTCGCTTATCTGGGAAATTCCAACAAAGCGATTGACAGTGAGAGCCGTTTCTATTTTATGGTGGTTTTGTTATGTTTTTAAATAAGTGCATTTTTTTAAAATTTTGTTTATTTTTAAAACATGTACATAGGTTGGCTACACAATGTCCATTATTTTTCTACAGAATGTTTTTTTTTAATAGCTTTAATGCTTATTTTAGGAATTTGCAACTCAACGTTTGTCTAAGGGTACATACATTAACCAAAGAAGTTGTTGTCTGCTTATTCCAACATTGTCGAAATCACGGACCCAATCCTGCAGCAATCTGAATGTAAAAATAGGCCAACTTTTTTCTGAATTATTTTATAGACAGTACTTTACTGCCGCTCTAATCTAATCCGTCCCATATGTAAAAACAGCAATCCGAGAAAAACGCGTGTCAAAGTTGTCCCACCCATAAGGCTACGTGTTAGAATTTTAGAAATAAAGTGAGATTTGCTACGGTTTTCTGGAATAAACTACTAATTTAATTAGTTTTCCTGATAGTTCACATGGTTTTGAACCAAACTGCATCATTAACTCAAAATTAACGAAATTACACATGGGACGGACTTGATTTGAGTGGCAGTTTAGTAGATTAATCAAAACTTATATCGATAGTTTCCGTAGTTTTGAAGATACTAAAATGTCTGTAGCAAAAATCTTGAAGCAAAAGCTCTGGTTGATGTGCACCGTTATCTAAGTTAATTAACTTTAGGTTAAATAAATATCTATTTGAAATTTATCAGAAAACTTTTTTCAAATAAAAATATAAATTTATATTGCCAACAAATTCAATATTGTAGCATAAACTTTTTTTCAAATTTACTTAAAGAATATTTTTTACTGCTTAGAATTTTGAAGTTCAATTCTCGGATGAGTTTTCAAAAAGCCGTAAGAGCTACCGTGACCTCTGACACTAATTTTCGTTTTTCTCGAAAATGAAACAAAATTTCATATATTTTTAGTTTGAGGCGCTTAAAGGACATCGTCAGCTGTGTGCTATCTTGTGACAACGGCCATTTAGTACTATTCTAGAAAATCGATTTTTAAAGTTTGATGATAAATATTTTCAAAACTATGAATGGTAGAGCCAAACCTTTTGAAGCAATCGGTTCGTATACTATCGCTTATCAAACGCTCCAAGTTTCAACTAATTTGGTTACACCAGTTGAAAGATACAGTAAATTATGTAATCAAAAATCTGAAAAGCACGTGTCAAAAGTGTGTTTCGAAAGTAAAACTGTACTATGTGTCACAAGTGTGCACATAATTCCCATACAAACTAAAATAGACATAAATCAATAGTTTAACCGACTTAATCAGTATATTTTCAAAAACAAAAGATTGCATTGCTTTTAGAAAGTGTTAACAACATAAATTTGTGAAAAACAAGACAAATTTTCCACATTTTCCAACAACATGTAAGTCGTGTCACAAGTGTGCACGATCATTTTGATGATAAATTGGTCTATGTCACAAGTGTGTATTGCGATATCCGGGAAATGGAAGCATCTTGTAGTGTTTGTTAAGTATAGCAAAAACGTCATCATTAACTCATTTTCGACCAAAATGGTCTATGTCACAAGATAGCACACAGCTGACGACATGTAGATGAACAATCTCGAGCATTTTTGATTTTGTTTTTTTTTGTAAGTAGGTCGAGTACCGATGGAAAAAGGACTTTGTTTACCAATGGCTCTTATGGCTTTTTGAAAACTAATCCAAGAGTTGTTAAATTATTTCATGCATTTTATAAAATTTGTTGCAAACGATTTCTTGATGTACTTTGACACTAATATTCAAATCTTATATTTGATTTTCTAAAAATAAATCTTCCATCTATACGTGTATGGAATCGTGGTGTATGGGTAAGCGTGGTTGGCTCTCACCCAGTTGGCTTGGGTTCGATCCCAGACGGTCCCGGTGGCATTTTTCGAGACGAGATTTGTCTGACCACGCCTTCCGTCGGATGGGGAAGTAAACGTTGGCCCCGGTCTAACCTAAAGGGTTAGGTCATTAGCTCAGTTCAGGTGCAGGAGTCGTCTCCCTGGGTCCTGTCTCGGTAGAGTGGCTGATAGGCAGTTGGACTCACAATCCAAAGGACGTCAGTTCGAATCCCGGGGTGGATGGAAGCTTAGGTGTCAAAAGAGGTTTGCAATTGCCTCAACAATCTAGCCTTCGAACAACTTGTTTCGAGTGGGAATCTTGCAATCGAGAACGTCACGATAATTTGATTTGATTTTGATGGAATATATGAAGGAAAGTCAAAATTGCGAAAACGTGGAGAATTATTCAGTTTTACTTTTTGTTAAATAAAAGTAATTCTATTTTCGAACCTGTTAATGACTAATATTTATTCACGAATGTATAACAATTTATGTACAATTATAAACTGACCATTTTTTTAAATCCTTTTTTCAACATTACGTAAAGTTTACTTGACCATTCATCTAGTACAATACTAAACATGATGACATATTTTGTGTATTCCACTATGCCAGCAACACTAAGTAATAAATCCGTAGCATGGGATAGTTTTATCACATATACTTAAATCTTCACAATACTTTGCTACATAAAGCTGACTCCTAAAACAGAAGTTGACGTTTACTTTTGCTGCACTGAGGATCTCAAAATGATCTACGTTGAGCATGTAAAATGTAGTAATAACCTAGTAATAACAACAACAAATACTGTGCCGTTGATTCATGAATGCGCGTCGTATTATGCCTTACATTAGCATATTAGCTAGCTTCCCTAAGCAGTTTTATTCCTCTTGGGAAAGTCTTGATCCCATACCGCCGGCAGTCCGATTTCCGATCCACAGCGAATGTAGCCAGGATTTCCGCACTGTGACCACCGGGGCATCTTGGAGATTCGCTCGTAAATGTACGGTCCTGGGCTCTTGGTGCTTTTGGTCTGCAAAGCAAAGGGGTGAGAATCGTCGTTAACTCTTGATTTCAAGAATGTTAACGATAACGATAAATACCAACCTGATTGTGGGACACCAGCTTGTAGTCCCTCGTCAGATGGTCGGTGGCCACTCCGTGGGCCAGCAGGTGCTGCAGGGCAGAGTACTGCTTCTCATTCGGCTCGTAGCGAATGTAGTCCCCCATGAAGCAGATCGAGAGGGTCCGGTTGGAGTACGCGTTGGAAATGTTCCACCCGCGGCCAACGTAGATGAAGCCGTCCCCGCCGAGCTGTGGGATTAAAACGAAGACGGTCAGTTTGCAATGTTAAGCACTTAAGTATAAATCAAATCTTACGTAGAAATTGTTGGGAATGTCCGGCAGTCCCATTTCGGCCACTGCCGCATCCTGGATGGTCCGCATCTTGATCGAGCACCGGTACATGTCCAAACAGGGTGTCGACTGCACTCCAATGTGGGTGATGACCACGTACGGAATCGGTGGGAACAGCGGATAGCGGCCCCGCACTTCGTTCTGGGCGCCCCAATTTGGGCGGTCGATGACTAGATGGCCATTGCCAAGATTTGGAACTGCAAGAAAGTTAGTCTAAAATGATCATAGGTTGTTGTCGAGCCGCGTCCCCAAATTTTCTACGAACTTGTTCCCGACGCATAGCTGTCGCCAAACAGGATCGGGGGCTGGCTTGGCGTCGGTTCGTTGCCCTGCATGTGGTTGATCACGAAGTAAAGTGCGGTAGAGAATGCGATGATCACGAACAGGATTAGGGCTCCGTACAGGAAGTATCGCTCCTGGCGTAGGACGGAGGGTGCCTCTCCCGAGGAGGGAAGGCCGCGGTTTTGGTTGTTACGACCGGCTGAAATAAGGAATCAGTCTCATTTATTTAGTTTGTTGATTGTTGTTGTTCTATAGAATATCTTAATGAGTTATCGAGATTACTAAGTTTGCCGACTCCATACAGTTGTTTTTTTTTGCCATGCTTTAGGGAACTTAAAAAAGCATCTTTTGCGTTAGAGTTTTTTTGTAGCAAAATCTGATTCCGGAGATAGTATATTTAAAAAAAATAATCAGAAAAAAAAACTAAAACTTAAAAGGCGTTTTTAAATGCTAAATCAAATTTTCAATCTCAAATGACTTTATAAATTTGTATTATAAACTTTATCGTTTTCAAGTTATTTTCATCTGATTTTTTTTTTCAAATTCGGTTTTTTACTTTTGAAAAATACACAGAAAAAAATCATGGTAATATTACATCTGGGAAGGGGTACATCCTTTATGTCAGAAAAAATGTGTAATTTTACCTCTGGAAATGTGTAATTTTACCTCTTTTCTGGTGTAATGTCACTTTTGCAGTCTAAATTGAGGTAAAATTACATCATAAAAGAGGTAATATTTAACCTTCCAAAATTAAAGCTTCCAAATTTACATTATTTTTTACTATGTACTTTACACCTGTAAAAAAACGAATAGCCTAGAAAATTGCCTATAACTTTGATTTTTGACTTTGTGGATCAGACAGCTGCATAGTAAAAAAATCTTGGTAATATTACATCTGAGAAGGGGATTATCTTTAATGTCAGAAAAAATGTGTAATTTTACCTCTGGAAATGTGTAATTTTACCACTTTTCTGGTGTAATGTCATTTTTTCAGTCTAAATTGAGGTAAAATTACATCATAAAAGAGGTAAACCTTCCAAAATTACACCTGCCAAATTTTTTCAATTTTTTACTGTGTGGTTGCTGAGATACAGCATCTTAAATTAAAATTCAGTGGAAATTAAGTTTTTGTTAGTGGCATCTCATAAAAAGCCAATATTTTTCAACTCGCGATAATTCGGCAATTTTGGGTTCGATTCTAAATGATTGAACATGATTTTTTGTTTGCAAAATTTGCTGTTTTTTTTCTCTTAAAAATAATTTTGAAATCTTGCCTTACATTTGGAAATGTCTAAAATATTTGTTTTCTGGCCCTGTCAAAAACTTACCCTCGAAATAAGGAAAATTATTTAAAACTTGGAGAAAATTTAGTTTCATTTTTGAACATGGAAAATCGATCCAAAAGTTTTCGAGTTTTCGTGAGTCGAAAAAGGGCACCGTCAGTGGGGGTGACATTGGGTCTGGGGGGTGAGATTGGGTCAAAGTGATTTTTTACGGATTTTACCATTTCTCAGGTTCTTCTCAATGAAACTGAATTCTGTTAAAAGGGTTGTGTAGGGGACATCTTAAGATGACTTCGCTGAAAAAACTCGTTCCTGGAACAAATCCTGTTATTTTGACAGCTGTCAAAGGTTGAGGTACGTTTTTGACCAAAAATGACCTCTCGAAAAATCATTTTCTAATATTTTTGTTGGAATTGCTCGAAAACTACCCAATTGTTTGAAAATCTCCTTTTCAAACATTGTAGCATGTCAATACCATTCCCTCGAACAAGAAACACTGTTGGATGACTTGTTTTTACCATATCGTTGTATTTGAGCATCATTTTAGTTTCATTTGACCCAATGTCACCCCCTCTAAGGGGTGAGATTGGGTCAATTTTCAAACAATAGGCATTTAAGGTAGTGTTCATCAAAATCCACCATATTTTGGGAAAATGTTAGTAAACTATCTAAGAACAAATCTTCGTTGAAAGATTTTCGATGGTATTTAAATTGTTTATGTTATTAAGAAACTTTGACATTGAATTTTTTTGACCCATAGTCACCCCCACTGACGGTAGCTAAAAAGATAACACTGAGAAAAATACTTTTTTTTTTTACAAAATTTAAACTTTAAGTGAATGTAGGTACATATCTCAGAACCCAGCTGTCCGAACAACAAGGTAAAACTAGAGGGTGACGATTCTCGAGATTTTCAATTTCCCGGGAATCGAGAGTTGAACTTGGCGATTTCCCGGGAATTCCCGGGACCCGGGAATATTTTTACTATGCCAATAGTGCCAA
Source organism: Culex pipiens pallens (assembly GCF_016801865.2). Lineage (NCBI taxonomy): Eukaryota > Metazoa > Arthropoda > Insecta > Diptera > Culicidae > Culex > Culex pipiens. The sequence continues at coordinate 60,972,100 of NC_068939.1, read as the reverse complement.
AAATTTAAAATGAAAAGTAATAAATTTGTTTCTTTTCAATGAATTCAGTTACAATTAATTCATACTAATTCTATGAAACGTTAATTTAAGCAGCCTCATTATTTTGAGGAACTATATAAAACCTTTTATTTTTTTCTGAATCTGCAAATACAAAATCGTTTCTTGAGTTTTTTAAGACTCAAAATTGTAGTTTAAAATTTTATCTTAATTCGCACTGAGTGATTTTCCAAAAGTTGCACAAACTTGTTATTAGATTTTTGTATAAAAATAACTAACATAGCTTATATAAAATTTCCCATTATCGGGAATTTTGCAATATAAAAAAACAACTCTAAACAACAAATTAAACTGTTATTTTTGTAATTTTTAAGGTCAACATTAAATTTTCATTGAAGAAATATTTACAGTTATCTGGAAAACCCAAAGGCTTTTCCCTTTTAGAAATAATTAGAAAAAAAATAATTGAAAATAAAACATTTAATTTTTCATATCTGGGCTGTAGCTGCTAAATAATTTTGAAGGTAAATTTTGGAGTCCACATTTTTTTTGGCTTCTCTCAATTTTAGTCATAGGAATTTTTGACAAGTTAAAATTTACACTTTCTAAATAAGAAGATTAGAGAAACATTGGTTTATTCGAACACGAACATCGAACATTGAACATTCAATGTTCTGAACAATTTTTTAATTTCTCAAATGTTTTTTCTGATTATTTTATATAGTTTGCTTATTTATTTATAAGTTTAAATTTCCCGGGAGTCTCGACCGAATTTCCCGGGAATCGAGAGGTCCAAAAATGGTCGATTTCCCGGGAATTTTTTCCCGAGAATTCCCGCTCGTCACCCTCTAGGTAAAACAAAGCAAATTGTAGGAAATGTTCTAGGCTTTATATTTTTTAAAGGATTTTTTGAAAAAAAGTTTATCTAAAAATGTGTAGTAATTTTCTAAAGCAAATTTGATTATGCATAAAAAAATATTTTTCAAATTTTAATTGACAACATATTAGAATTGTAAAAATAGCCAAACTTTGTTGTAAAAATAGCCAAACTTTGTTGTAAAATGTTTTGTAGAAAAAAAGTGGAAACATTAAATACAAGCCACAGTTTTAACATTCGCATGAAAAAAGTGTTTTAAAATGCATTAGATACCTGTCCACTTGCTTTGCAATCATAAGTTTCCAAAATATGTTAATACTGACAAAAAAATGTTTCTTCGTGATGCTGTACATTGGAATTTCTAAAATTCAAAGTATTTTGGAACGTGCCAAAACATATGCGACATAAACTTTGAAAAGTATTTGCAATGGCCTAAAATGGATTTGTGAAATGCTCTAATTTCAAGTGCAATCAACCTTGTTTTACGAGGAATTGAGGGAGGCAAATAAAAAGAATCCAGCGTAACAATAACAACAAACATACAACGCTGATGGATACAACAAACTGTAAACATTGAAGTCTATAAATAACACGATGTGCGTCGAAAAATCCAATTTACGTTCAAGCTAGGCTCAATATGTTTAAGCTTAAACTATTTTACAATGCACTACAATACACACATCTAGCCGTGGAATAAGCCCCTGGCGTCGGAACAGGATAGGGTGCACTTCTGCCAAAGATGTCTACTGGAGAGGAGGACGAGTTGACCAGGCTGGACTGGGATGAAGCTGACGAAGACGATGACGATGACTTCGACACTCGTCGGTAGTATTTACGTTTCCGCTGCAGAGTTAGGTAGTGACGATCTTTGCTGTGGATTTTCAACAGCAGCTTCATGATTCACGTTTGATTTCACTGAAAGACCACACCGCACTGCACTTCACTTGTTCACGTTCGGTTACGGACGAACTGGGTATTTTGCATATTTTACATTCAATTGGCGTAACTAAAAACGTTGACGGTTTCCGGTGGGAACGTCCCCAAACAGGCTGGTCACCGCATCAGCTCTCAGAACTGTTTGATTCCGCACAGTTGCAAACCTTCTTCTTGCCGAGCGTTTAGGCCGGCTATTACGGATAACTGACGACTTATTCAACCCGCTCCAAATTGAATTAGCCGTGTTTGCTGATACTTTCTTCTGGTTAGCACAGCTATAGGTCGCGACTTGTTTAACCAATGTGGATAATCCGCGGACTTTCTCGTCCGGACGTGTCACGGCGCGTGCTGAAGACCTGCGTCAGCTGTTGTCGCAATGTTGCCCGAATTTGTACCGCATTACTGGACGGTCGTCGATTGAATGATACTTCGCAGCCCGGGGGACCTGTTTATTTTCTTTAATCCGAAACGATGAAATGTATACAAACCACCAGGGAGTGTGGTGCGTGCACGGCGTTTCAACGACGAGTTCAGTCTGGCTGGCTGCTAGTAGAGTCGCGTTGACGGCACAGAATTGCGATGCATTCGCTGGAACGTGGAAAGTACTAAGCCGTAAACCTCGTGAGTGGACGGCTACTCAACAATACGAGGGTGGGTACAATTTGTGTACAGTACAAAAAACAAAGAAAAGTAGATCTTTGGAGGTTAAACAAACAGTTTTAATGTATGAATGCAAAAAATCTAATAGGTCAAATATTAACGGAATTTCAACTCAGCATTTTTATTACAAATTCCATTCAGCATTTTTAAGTGTGTCGTGCCCTCGACGTCTTCATCGTATATTATGTATTTTGTGTGCATTCTCACCATGAACAGTTTGGTTGTTCCTGAGTGCTAGGTGTGGGTGACATCCCAGAAGGTGGGGGTTGCATTCTAGCTTATTTTGTGTTGCATTGTTTATTGTCTAGTATAAAAACTAAGATCATATTGGAGAAAACGATAAAAGTGCAGCCACCTCTAGTGCTGTGTTGTGAACATATTTTAATGGCTGAGAGAATTTTTAGAGGATTCAGTAAATGATTCTGAAACACCCTTTTCATTTAAGCACCAAAGAGCTTCGCGCGGATGTATTTTATAACCAATAATATAACATGGACCGATATTTATATATTTTTGCGCAATTCAGTAATTCTGTAGAATTTTGCATTTTTTACGACATTTTCAACTTTTGATTTGGATGAAACTTTCATTTCCTAGGTGAAAAGAAGCCATTTTACACAATATGTTTTTTTTTTCATTCAAGGCACCACACAATTTTATGAGTTCAATTTGTTGGGTGGTGACGCGCGGTCAATTATGTGGCATTGTGTGTGAAAAGAAGAGAATTTTATTTCGTGTTTCATCCTGGTTGGCTTGCCCACAAGCAGAAAAAAATCAGTTGAATTTGTTGGGTGCACGGAGAAAAAAGAGTTCCCAAAATCGTGAACAAGCGTTCATGAAAATGGGAACCCTGAACAAAGTGTTCAAATCCCATGGTACGATTTTGAAAAACGTACCATGAAATTTGAACACTTTGGTTCTCATTTTAATGAACGCTTGATCACGATTTTGGGAACTCTTTTTTCTCCGTGTGGTGACGCGCGGTCAATTATGTGGCATTGTGTGTGAAAAGAAAAGAATTTTATTTCGTGTTTCATCCTGATTGGCTTGCTCAAGTCCTTCCTACATCATCGTTGATCGGGAGGCACGACGTCGTGTGAATTGCTGCATTAAAATAAGTTTAAGTGTTACTGTAAATGACTGTAAAAAAGTCCTTCCTATATCATCAATGTCGTCTGGGTAATCGTGATGAAAAATTACATTTATTCAGTATTTAAATACCTGTGCGCGAGTGTTTTGGTGTGCTAATTAGAAAGACCTTCCCATAGCATCGTTGCTCGGAAGGCTCGCCGACGGGTTGGTTATGAAAGTCCTCCCCATAGCATCGTAGCTCGGGAGGCATCGAAAAGCCAATACCTTATCCTAGTAACCCAAAAAAAATAATCACGTGATGCTTGAAGGAGATGCTGTGGATTCAACGGTCTCAAGCGGTATCAACAAGTATATAGCGAAAAACTGAGTCTGCAATTTCAACTATCGGACTAACATTCCTCCCTTTTGTTGAACTGCAGGCTTCTTGGGAGGGCGCCGGTATTGACTAAAAAAGTCGGGGTCTTCAGGGGTTAAACAGTGAACGGATGGTTGGCTCCCACTGATCATTTTTGATTCATTGTTTAACTTCAGCTGATCTGTCAATAACGGAGTAGCAGCTCATTGGCAGTCAACCATGCTCATGCTCATGCTCATACAAGGCACCACACAATTTTATGGGTTGGCTTTACAAAATGGGCATGTCTCGTGTTGACTTGTAAAAGGCCGTAACAGTTTTCACGACCTTCGATTTTTTTTTATTATGAGTAGTAATGAATAGGGATTTCTGTGAAGTGATTTGCTGTCTTCGGCAAAGTTGTAGGTTATAAAAAGGAATTTCAAGAAAAATATGTACACGAAAAAAACTTTTATCAGTTAAAATGTAATTGCAGAAATATATTTTTTAAATGTTCGTGCAAGAGTTTAGGATATTACAATATTTGGTACTGGATTTATGATTTTTTGAAAAGATTTGAAATATAATCAATTTTTTTTTATAATTTTTAAAGAGTTCTGTTTTTTTAAATACTTTATGAAGGAAAAGCACTCCTGCGAATAATATGTTTGAAAGGCTGATTAAATTCTCTAAATGTTTTTTACTTTGTTCATCAGACTACAAGGCTGAGCCTAAATTTTGTAAAAAATGTGTTTTTCTCAGTATCTTATAATTAGTCCTTACTTTTCGATTTGTAAAATGTTGGAACTGTTTGTTCGAATGTTAAAAAATCAAACTTTTGTGAAATTTTCTGCTTTTTTATTAAAACATAATTTAGAAATGTTCACGATCATCTTAATGAAATGGCTTAATTCACTTATTTTGCACATTTTTGAACGTTGGGCTAGATTTTCAAATTCCGAAATTATACATTGGAAATCGTATCGATAGTTACCAAAATAACGTGAGTTGAATCAAAGAGTATTATAGTATCCCTTCTCTCTGGTAATATTAAAGAGGCTGCCCAACAGTTTGCTCAAAAAAGTGTAGGAGTGAAAATTGCTGGAAATTTCGAAATGATTTTTTTTTGCATGGGTGCTTCATGAATAAGGGTACCAACTTTTACAAAATCCGTACACTTTTTGTTTTGTAAGGAATCAAATAATTGAATCGTAATGTTTGAGCTACCCAAATAATCCATTAAATATCAAACTCACAGTTAAATAAAAAATGTCAAATTAAAAAATAACTGGCCAAAGCAAAAAAGTAATTTAATTTTCTAATGTTGTTATTATCATCATTGAATTCCTTCAAAACTCGTATTATACGAAAAATCATGCCTGTAAAAAATCGGGAAATCCGTACAGTTCCGTTCCGTGCGTTCAACTTCTCGCAAACGGGCAATTCTTGCTCGCGAGCTATCCCGTTCGCGAGCGGAGGAGAGCACGGGCAATCGATGAGTTTCTCTCGGCAGCTCGAGACTCGCGGCGAGAACTCGAGAGAGAGAAATTTTTCTCGCTAGAGCTCGATAATACCAACACTGGACTGCAATCGACTCTCTGGCATATTGATCTTCTCGATATCAATGTTGCTCAAGCTGTTAATGATTTTTTCAGTCTCTTCAAGTAGCATAATTAAACTTAAAAAAAATGTAACGGCCTTATTACACAAAAAAATGATTTTATTCTGTTTTTTGGGTAAGGCGTAAGTTTTAAAATAAAATATTTTTTTTCATAAGCTTTCGTTTGTAACTATTCTTCTGATTGGCGTCTTCTAAACTGGCAGTGCGTGGCCGAACGGTTACGCTGTCCGCTTAGTAAGTGGAAGATCATGGGTTCGATTCCCATCTGCTCCAACCTTCTATCAGATGAGGAAGTAAAACGTCGGTCCCGGCCTTGGTTGTTGTTAGGGCGTTAAGTCATTCCAAGCGTGGGAGTCGTCTTTTAGCTATAAAGACAAACAACACACCAAACTAAGCTTAATCCGCTGGAATTGCTGGCGGCGGTTGGACTCACAATCCAAAGGTCGTCAGTTTGGATCCTGGGGTGGAAGGTTCCTTCGAGTAGAAAGATGACTCCTAGGTTCGAGCAGAAACTTGCAATAGAGACCACAAAAGAAATAAACTCACTGATTTCTCAAGCACTTAAAATGATTCCTTACAGTTTCGCGAAAACCCATCACTTATCGTGAGGACACATTTCGTTTCAGTATTGTGTTGTGTGAGTTTATGTGTTACGCTCACTCAGCTCGTGACGACGTAATATATGATTGCGGTTGAGTTCAAACAGGGGATTTTGATTGTTTCAACTGCTTAAAACAACGTGATTTCTTAAACCGGTTGCATTTGCATTGGATCGATTTGTGTCTAATTTAAGTGGTTGGTGCAAATTGGTCTCCACATCAAGAATTTTTGATTCATTAGAATTCAGTTTATATGTTTCGAAATATCAGAAAAACTGGGGAGAATCTTTTATAATTGGAAAGTTAAGTCTGTTACTTTAAATTTGGGTGATTTTTACTTCCCAGAACTAATATCAAAAGAATCCAACGTACAAGTTCGGTGGTTTCCTCCGCTTTGATATGCGCGCGATAAACCTTAATCCAGCACTAATCATCAAATTATCTCACGTTTCACTTGCAATTATTGTTGTCTATGGATCGCACAACGGATTTCTCCCATCGGGTTGTCGTCACTGTCCGTCCAAGGTGTACGCACGATTTTGCAATAATTAACCCGGCATCACGTCGTCGTCGTCGTCGTATATCCGCGATCGTCCGCACTCCCATAGAACCAGAAATGTCCATCGCGGTCGATGGTCGGCACTTTCGGGCCGGGGGGACATTGTTGTTGACGCAAGTTGATCGATTGTCACCTGGCCCATAGATGTCACCCCTCCCGAGAAGGGGTTTGTACGTGATTGTCCGCAGCAACGGGTTATATACTCACAAGCAATTCGGGTCGCCTCAACGGTAGCGTCCATGTACTGATAGATCGTAACAGCACCTTGGTACTGAGTCATGGGTCCGATGACCACGTCGCTCGAGTTGGACAGATTGATCACGCTGGTCGTGGCGGGCTGGACGCTGGTGTTGCCATTGTTACTCCCGTTGCCATTGGCCGCTGCTGACCCGTGGCCAGAATCCTGGTTGTAGCTGTTGCTCGGCATACTCGGGATGGCATTGTGCTGGTGGAAGCTATTGTACCGCGGGTTGATGCTCATCAGGGCATTCGCCACCGTCTCTGGCAGTGGAGTTGCCGACGGTTGGGGGGTGTTTGGATCCATGGTAGGTGTTGCTTTTGGCACGCAACTCACGACTTCAGGAACGGAGAGTTCGTGAGAACGTCACAATTTCCGCTTTAAGACACCGCACTAATCCGATGGAAGGTTCCACGAGAACTGTGCAATAATTACACTCACGAACGAATATCAACGCCACAGGAAAGGTGAATGTTTGCACTGTGAGGTATTGAATTGTTGAACGTGATAGCGGCGCGGATATTCTGTATGCACTCTGCTCTGTAAACCGGCTAGTTAGGTACTAAAAGCTCTGCGGTCGCACGTACGGATGATGAATACATTGAGATCGGGTTTCATGTGCGAGCTCGATCCGCGGGAAATTCCGGCGCTTAGCTAATTGTGATATTGTGGCATGTCATGTTGTTTGAGGGGAAAGGACTTCTCCAAGTGGGATTCAAGAAGTAGAATACTTGAATTGGAGGTAGAGATGCACCCTCTAGATCACATGTAAAATATTATGCAATGTGTGTGAGGGGATTGTGCTAACACTTGATGTGACTGTGAAGAAATGTATTGGTTGAGTTTATTGCAGGCAATTATATTTCTTTTTCTGTATTGTACTTGTTTAGTGATTGAATATTGTAATTTGTCTCTATTATTAAACTAACCTTCACAGAAAAAATAAATAAATCATGGTAATATTACATCTGGGAAGGGGTACATCTTTTATGTCAGAAAAAGGTGTATTTTACCTCTGGAAATTTTACCACTTTTCTGGTGTAATGTCACTTTTTCTGTCTAAATTGTGGTAAAATTACATCATAAAAGAGGTAATATTCAACCTTCCAAATTTACATTTTTTTTGCTGTGTTTGGTTAGAAGTTGTGAACCGAGAAGTATCAATTTGATTCTTGAAAACTGTAATTTTTTACAAGTGATAGATTTTTTTTATTTCAAACAAATCAAGAAATATTATTTTTAATGCGACCGACATTCAAAATTCAGAAAAATCTAAACCATTTTATTTCAAAATAAAAAATTGCTGCATATAGGTATTCACTTTGTGGTAAATTCCGTACTTATTATATAGTATTATGACAGGAGAAACTCACCTGGAGATTGGAACTTGTTTAAGTTTTAGTAGTTCTGCAATTTGTATGGGATTTTGAGCAATTTACTTTTGGAATATCATAGTTTGAAGGGTGGTTCTATGTTGATTTTAGTAGAATATTCAAGAAAGGCTAAATATACAGTAAACTAATCGTGGTAATATTACAACTGGGAAGGGGTACATCTTTAATGTCAGAAAAAAAGGGAAATTTTACCTCTGAAAACTTGCAATTTCACCACTTTTCTGGTGTTTTGTCACTTTTTCAGTTTAAATTGAGGTAAAATTAAATCATAAAAGAGTTAATATTCAACCTTCCAAAATTACACCTTGCAAATTTACAAAAAAAATTACTGTGTATACACAGCAAAAAATCCGATGGTAAAATGGCATGCACATCACTTTCGTCGAAATAAACACTTTTAAGTGTTACACGCTGTATGTACAATTTTTGCAAACACAAAAAAAAGTTGCAACCGACGGGATTCAAACCCAGCTCCAACAGTAAGGACTGGTGCCTTAGCCCACTCGGCCATCAGACCGATGTAAAGCTGAATGGATAAACACATATATCAGCTTGCCATTTCGGTCAAGTAAGATGGGCTGATGGGCTAAATATTTCAGGGTGTAAAATCACATAAAATTGCATAAAATAATGCAATAATTATTTTACACCCAGGCCTTTTACACGCAGCTGGATTGCTACTTTTTTAGCTGTGTAGACAGAAATTTATTGAGCTTTTAAAACTTCAATTGCGAAAAAAATTGTACTCTCGAGTTTTTTTTTCGTTTTCGTGTTGTTTAGAGTAATTTATTTTCAAAACTAACCAACAATATTAAATGCATTAAAAAATATAGTTGTGTCAAATCATTCCATGTAAAAAAACAGTTTTACGTCAAAACCCTAGAATGACGACAATTCCTAATCTGTAGTTTACAAATGCTTATCAATCAGTAATACAGGTATGCAAAATAAATATGTAATCCTTAGATAGCACACTTCAAACAAATCGAATATTACTTTGTGGGCGTGACACTGAATTGAATTTGTAGCATATTGAAGTGATAAGCATTAACTACGTAATAGATAGGCACAAACGGCATTTATAGAAATGGGAGGCTCGTCATATTAATCATACAATCTGATTTCCAACATATTTAAATTATTCCAATCATTATCTAGCCGCCGTTCGAACCACTGGGTGGATAAAACGGGAATCCCAGATTTATAGCTGACACAATGTTCATGGAAAGCATTCAAACTTTTCATATGGAGATTTGGACTGACAGTCTAATGGAAATATGGATCAACCTGAGCCACCGAAGCAGGATCGAGTTTGTAGATTAGTTTGAAGGAAAATACCGTTAATAATAGTAGATCGTTGGGTTGCAGACTAAAAATATAAATGAATTTTAGTTGACAGGAAGTTTGGCAGGATTTGAGGTCTCCAACATGTCCTGTTTGAGGACTATCCAGGTTTTTAAGCGAAGATGGCGTTTGAATGGTGAACGTCCGAAATGTCAAAATCACGCAGTGGTACCAATATTCCGAAAAAAGTGTGCCATGGCATGACAGCCACATTTGTTTTCTAATGTTGGTGCTACTGCGCGATTTTGACATTTCGGATGTTCGCAATTCGAATGCCATCTTCGCTTAAAAAACCTGGATAGTTTCTATAAAACTTCTTCTCAACTAAATCCAATTTCTGGATATGATACAAGCAATCTATCATATCCAGAATCGTTCTATTTTTTGGCTTCCTCACCTCAATGAGGAAAGGCTATAAAATCACTCGAAAAATGAACTTCTTAATTCGACCTCGTAGACCCACCTTCACGTATACCTATCGACTCAGAATCAAATTCTGAACGAATGTCTGCACACGATCATCTCCGGTCTCATTCAATCCGTCTTGGAGTCCCACAAGACCCTAGTTAATATTATGAGGTTTAGAAAAGTACTTCAAAAGTTATGCTAAAAAAAATTATTTAAGCTAAACTTTGTAAGATTGTGAAAAGGGTGGTTTTTGTAAGAAAACCCGTCATGCTATATATTGTTAAAAAAGGTATTTGAAAGACCTTTCTAACACGTTCAAAAGATTGGAGATCTGATGATCCCATCAAAAGTTATAAGCACTTAAGAGTTATTTATACACCTTTTTAAGCCGGATCTCAAATATGTTGATGAAAAAGTTGTCCGGATCTATCATGCGACCCATCGTTGGATAGGTAATCAAAAGACCTTTCCAACAAGATTGAAGATCTGACAAGCCTATCAAAAGTTATAAGTTCTTTAGTGTTTTAATACACTTTTTTCAGGCCGGATCTCTGATATTTTAATAGAAATAAGTGTTATTTATACACTTTTTTGAGGTTGTTTAAACAATTGTGTATTCACTTTATGATTGCGAGGAATGCACCAACCACCTAAAGGTGGATTAAGTAATGTTTTTAATTTACAGTGTTTTGTTTATGGTGGTAAATGGGGTCTTTCACTTTTGGGACAATGACTGTCAATGATGGTTCTTAGTTCAGGGTCTAGAAATAGTAAATTGAAATGAAAAAAATAATAATCACTATACATAAAATGCTTCTACAAACAACACAAAGAACCATTTTTTGATTGAAACATTCTGATTTGAATGTTTTTTTCTAAAACAAACATGGCCGCCAAATGGCCGATCGGGAATGATGCCTTTCAGAGCCTTAAAGGTGGTTCCTAAAACTGGAGAGAGGCTGGCTTCCCGTTTCACCTTAATAAAACATAGCGTTTGATTCCACCTTTTCCCTAGCTTACCTTGTTCTAGCGACACATAACGGTCGATTTGAACACGTGGGAAACTTTACAAGTGTATGGCTTGCATAACACTGCGCATGCTCGGTAGAGCTGTGCCATTTGAGTCGTAAACAGTGTTGTTGTTTTTGTTAATTTTATTTTGATCACCAGATTCTTACTGTTTGAAAACATTGCTCTTGAACTTCGATTTAATCTAGTTCCAGTGCGCCATGGCCGACGACGACACGAAGCACGGCGGTGACAACCGGGTCGACACGACCACCGGTGACATCCGGGCGCCAACCAGCTTGGACAATCGGCCCTTCAGGAGCCATCTGGATGGGGCCCTGCAGCAGTTCGGGTCCCAGCAGCCGGATAAGATCGTCACCACAAAGTACCTGGAACGGTACAGACGGATCGATCTGGACGCGTTCGTGAACGATTTTGCCACCAAGTCGGAGGAGTGCGTGTACGCCCGGATGGGGGACTGCGCGGAGTTTGTGCAGGTCACCAACTGGTGCGAGCTGATGCAGTCTGCGGGGTTGAAGGACACCTGCAATAACGAGCTGGCGTTGGCGATGAAGGTGATTGCCAATACGGAGCAGTTTCCGGAAGTGAAAAACGCGAATGGGGTGGACTTTAGGTTGCTGTACCTGAATCTGTCCAACATGATGCTGGGCCATCCGGTGCAGGAGATGAACGAGGCCACGGCGAAGGTGCTGAAGGAGGTTTATGAGGTGGGTAGGAAGAAGAGGTTTTCTCTCTCTCAATAGAGACTGTGTTATAGATCTAGAAATGTTAAGTTCCTGCCAAGAAATTCCTGGAGCAGTATAGCTTCAGTCGTCGTTGTGCTTCGAAATTGTCTTATTGGTATGATCAACTGAGGACTTTCAAAGAGTTAATCGGGGCTGCGAAGTGGGAGTCGAGATCTTGTATAGCAGTTGTTGTTGAAATCGAAATCGGTGGAGTCGAGTCTTTTTAGAGAGCTGGTCATTGCCGCTATAATCGAGTTCGTCCCATATGTAAAAACAGCAAGCCGAGAAAAACGCAATCAAATTTGTCCCGCCCATAAGGTTACGTGTTAGAATTTCACGAAAAAGTTAATTTTCTACGGTTTTCTGGAACAAAGTAATAAAGTTTATTGGTTTTTTCTGATAGTTAACATGATTTCGAACCAAACGGCATCATTAACCCAATATTGACGAAATTAAATATGGGGCGGACTTGATTTGAGTCGGTGTCAAAGTCGCTTCAAATTTGGTAAAATTTCCGGTTGCTTCAGTAACACAGGAGATTATTATAATGTTCTCCACTTTCAGAGAAGACATAACGCAAAACAAATAATTTTTTCCAGGAAACCTGGTCCCAGCTGCGCCAATCGGACAACAACGAGAACGCCGCCCTGCTGCGGAACCGCCTGCAGAACATTCTGCCCCCGATGAGCTCCGTTCCGGTGAGCTCGAGCAACGCCGCCCTGGACGTGCTATTTGCCGATTCGAATCTCAACCCGCTGCAACTGCCGGTGGAGAAGCTGTTCACCAGCAAAGAGTAGAAGAACTTCTGCAGACATGATTTGGGACCGTTTTTTTAAGTGTGATAAGACTGAGAAATAAAATGTTACTTTACTTGAATACCATGGTGTTTGCATTATCTTTTTGGTTTATTTTCTCTCATCAAGTTTTTATTTTCGACTTATGCTCAAAATAGTTAACCACGTTCACAGTACAATTCGGTCATTTTACAATGATGTGTGTGTTTTTGCTGTTGATGCTCAATAGTTAATAGGAAAGAAAGTGTGTATGATTTGCTGCTTTCGCATGCTCGTGTACATCAAGTTGTTTAAGTTGCAAGCTTTTTTTGTAAAATATATGTACGTCTTTTAAAATCTAAGTGCCTTTGTTGCTAGAGCCCAAAAATGCTTGTGTGTTTGTGTGTTTGCGCTTGCTTCAAAACATCGAGATTTGACTTTGACTTTTAACATTACATTGCTAGTAGTTGTATTTGTCGCTTTGGATTAACAGTGTTTTTTTATTACGGTTTTGGTTTTGCTCAGAATATGTAGTTCTGCAGCAAGCTGCAAGCTGTCAAATGAGGATTCACTTTTGGTTTGTTTTTGTTTGTTGGTAAAATGCACAAAAATAGTGACTACAGCGATTTGTTGTAAATTTTTGCTCTCTCTTTCTGGTATGTCTGTACAAAAATAGATAGTGGTGTAAATACGATCTTTGCTTTCTTGGGCAAACATGGTTAGAAGCTTTGAGTAATCAACTTAGTATATTTTTGTTGTTGTTTTTGTTTGTTGTTGAAATTTCATTTAAGTGTTCGGTTGTTTATTTCATAAGCAGGGCTGGTGTATTTTTGTTTTTTTTTTGGGATAAGATTATGAATCTATGAACTCCTTTGATTTGCTAATTTTGTGATGAAATTGTCACAAACAAAAAGACATAATTCAATCAACAATTCATTGGTCAAATTTGATAATTAGAAATTCATTATGGCAATTTTAATTATTTTTAAACTAGTCAAAGATTATTTACACGATTGATCGAAGGCAAAACTTCAGATTGGTAGTGGAGAGTGGAGAGACTTTATCCCCGGGGACGCTTGATCCCTAGCCTGTATCACGTCGGCACCGGGGTAGAAAATTTTTCCTTTATTCAATCCACATTTTTCGAAAAAAGTGCTATCAACTACAAAACCTTACGCATTTGACGTTAAATTTATCGTCATACTATTTTTACGATCAATTGTTCACACAAGTGTAATTAGGGAGACTTGACCCCTGCATTTTTACAGGTACTGGAATCAGCCACAAGCTTAATAAAGATGACTTACTGCAGTTTGATCGATTTTTGAAATGATTTATAAACAAAAATTACCAGCTTTTGTAAACATGGTTAATTTTGGTCTTAAAATGAATTTTATGAAATTACAGAAAAGGTAATTTTCACAGCTCGTTCAAAGTTGTTGATCCATCGAAACAATGTTGTCTTGTCAATTTGTTTGTTTGCATTAAAATGAAAAAAAAAGTGATTAGATATTGTGTTTAATCGTGTTTTAACCGCTGTACTTAAAAATTGTCATAGGCCTAAGGACCCTACCAGTACGATTTTAGGCCTATAACAGCAATTTACTGAGGATTCGGTCAACCAATTTTTTTAGGATGAGATTTTCTTTCACGTTTCTCAAAAATGAATTTTAAGAAAAAATGGCAATACTGCAAAATAATAGGGTCCTAAAGCTCTAAGTAAATTTTTAAATACACTAGGGAAAAACTCGATTAAAAACCTTTTCCGATAACTTTCTTTCATTTTAATAAAAAAAATATTGAAAGCACAACATTTTTCTGATGGATCAACTTTGCTCCTGTTGGAACGAGCTGTCAAGCAGGTTCTTTTGTGTCAAGAAGCGTCGCGAAGTACATTTTTAAAAATTAATTTAAAAATCCATTTTAAATCCATTGCTGTCGCACAAAGGGCCATCGTACTCCGAAAAATAAGCTGTGAACAATAATATAACAAATTTGAGCCTAATTTTAGGACCCAATTGTGACCAACACATCGATTAGAAAATCCTTTTGAATATTTTGATAGCCTTTTTGTATGGACAGCCACCAAAATTGTATGAAAATTTGCATGGACGAACTAAATGTATGAAACATATCTAACAATTTCAGGCCTGCTTTCCATTAGTTACGATTCTTTGGGGGAAATTGGAATGGGCGGCTTTTGTTTGTTTAATATTTGGTGAATAAGTAAAGGTTTAGTTTTTAATAATTTTTAATCAATAATTAGAGTAATTATTCGTTGAACTTACATGTAGGGTAGGGTAGTCATCAATGAGACACTTTTGGTTTTCAACTTTCAACGATTTTTCTAATTTTTTCATCAGCATGTTTTAATGAGCTTTTAGTTGCATTATCATTCTTTTAATGTGTTCTAACATTGACAAAAATATGAGATCGATCCGACATTTACAGCCAGAGTTATTCAACTGTCTCATTGTAGACGCACTTGGCAGGAACAATGAGACAGGTGGGGAACAATGAGACACTCTACGAAAATCAACATTTTTCTAGCAAAACATCATGTTTTTGTATTGTTCCATTGCAGGTGACTTGCCTTGAACATTTTAGAGCAATTTTGCCAACATGAAACTTTTAATAACAAAAGTTACACTAAAAAGTATTTCAATTTTGTAAAATCCATATATTAATACCAAATAACTTTGTATTTTTGGTTTAATGAAGTTTAAACTCTATAATTATGCCAAAAATCACTTTTAATTCATGTTTTGAAAGATTTCCATCGATTTTGAAAAGCCCTGGATTCTGAGTTTATTCTAAATTTTGGCCAAATCTAATGAAAGGACATTGTAGCCCAACTTAATCCCTATGGAACGTCGAAAGAAATTTGAAGAAATATTAGTTTTGGTGTAAATGGCAGCCTACGAGCGAAAAAGTAATTTTTGTCCATAATTTACTTTTACACCCCAGAATCAAACATTTATGAATAACTTTTCAAGGGAGCGTCCATAACCAAAGCCACTAATATGGCAGACGTGTATCCAGTAGACACACCTTTCCCCCAAATATGAGCCTGATTGGTTGAAACTACGACTTGTGAGAGCCATTTTATCATTGTTCCCCGTGTCTCATTGATGACTACTCTACCCTAATGAATGCTTCTGGAAATTCTGGATCGATTGGATTTTGATAACATTATTCAAAGATTTACGTCTGTTTGTCTGTGATGTTATACCAACTCACACGAAATCGGGAAAAGTTGCCCAGACCCTCCTTCAATTTGCGTGAAACTTTGTCCTAAGGGGTAAATTTTGTCCCTGATCACGAATTCGAGGTTCGGTTTTTTGATATCTCGTGACGGAGGGGCGGTACGACCCCTTCCATTTATGAACATGCGAAAACAGAGGTGTTTTTCAATAATTTGCAGCCTGAAACGGTGATGAGATAGAAAATTGGTGTCAAAGGGACTTTTATGTTAAATTAGACGCCCGATTTGATGGCGTACTCAGAATTCCGAAAAAACGTATTTTTCATCGAAAAAAACACTAAAAAAGTTTTAAAAATTCTCCCATTTCCGTTACTTGACTGTAACATTTTTTGGAACATGTCATTTTATGGGAAATTTAATGTACTTTTCAAATCTACATTGACCCAGAAGTGTAATTTTTTCATTTAGAACAAAATTTTTCATTTTAAGATTTCGTGTTTTTTTTCTAACTTTGCAGGGTTATTTTTTAGAGTGTTACAATGATCTACAAAGTTGTAGAGCAGACAATTACAAAAATTTTGATATATAGACATAAGGGGTTTGCTTATAAACATCACGAGTTATCGCGATTTTACGAAAAAAAGTTTTGAAATAGTAGTTTATGCAACAAGTTGCAAAAAGAGGATTTTTTCAGCACGAGTCGTACATTTATCCAACGAGGTTCACCGAGTTGGATAAATACGAAGAGTGCTGAAAAAATCAAGTTTTGCAACGAGTTCCATACAACATTTTTTGCAATTCCAAAAAACACAAACTGAGTGAAATTTTATGTCAAATTTTCATATATTTTGTCAATAAATCGTTTAAATCAAAAAAATGTTGAAAAGTGTTACTTTTCGAAACAAGTGCTTTAAAGTTTAACTTTTCAGCACCCATTTGAGTGCTAAAAAGTGTTACTTTTCAGCATTTATTTTGAAAAGTGTTGCTATTCGATTCTGTTATTTTTGGTACAGAAAAGTAGGCTATTTCGTCGTTCAAAAATGACAGGAAAAGTAAGTAGTTTCACGACGGAATTGCAAAAAAGTATTTTTTGCAATTCCGTCGTGAAACTACTTACTTTTCCTGTCATTCTTGAACGACGAAATAGCCTACTTTTCTGTACCAAAAATAACAGAATCGAATAGCAACACTTTTCAAAATAAATGCTGAAAAGTTCTACTTTTCAGCACTGAAATGGGTGCTGAAAAGTTGAAATTTTCAGAACTTGTTTCGAAAAGTAACACTTTTCAACATTTTTTTGATTTAAACGATTTATTGACAACATACATGAAAATTTGACTTAAAATATCACTCAATGGGTGTTTTTCGGAATTGCAAAAAATGTTGTATGGAACTCGCTGCAAAACTTAATTTTTTCAGCACTCTTCGTATTTATCCAACTCGGTGAACCTCGTTGGATAAATGTACCACTCGTGCTGAAAAAATCCTCTTTTTGCAACTTGTTGCATAAACTACTATTTTTTGCGATTCTCTTTGTTTCGTCGTCGATGTTTATAAGCAAACCCCTTATGTCTATATATTTTTTTTTTTGTAATTGTCTGCTCTACATTTTTGTATAACATTGTTACACTCTAAAAAATAACCCTGCAAAGTTAGAAAAAAACACGAAATTTTAAAATGAAAAACTTTGTTCTAAATGAAAAAATGACCCTTCTGGGTCAATGTAGATTCGAAAAGTACATTAAATTTTCCAGAAAATGACATGTTCCAAATTTTTTTACAGTCGAGTAACGGAAAATTGGAGAATTTTTAAAACTTTTTTAGTGTTTTTTTCGATGAAAAATACGTTTTTTCGGAATTCTGAGTACGCCATCCAATCGTCTAATTTAACATAAAAGTCCCTTTGACACCAATTTTCTATCTCATCACTGTTTCAGGCTGCGAATCATTGAAAAACACCTCTGTTTTCGCATGTTCAAAAATGGAAGGGGTCGTACCGCCCCTCCGTCACGAGATATCAAAAAACGGACTCGTGATCAGGGACAAAAGTTACCCCTTAGGACAAAGTTTCACGCAAATCGAAGAGGGGTCGGGGCAACTGCTGTGTGAGTTGGTGGAGAATTACCCATATTATAGTGCCTGTTTTGATCTTTGATCGCCAGCCCTGCTTTTGATGTTACCAAACTATAGTTCAAGTTTTTTATTTCGCTGGTACAATCGGGATATCAGGAAAATTTGTTTTGTCATGATTTTCAACAATTCCTTAACAAAAGCCGTTCAGCTTGACCAGTGTAACCTTGATAAAATTTCATTTTTCTAAAATAAAGCAGCTGAAGCTGGAAAGCCTTAGGTAAGATATGAACCAATTCTTTATCACAGCCATGAAATAAATAATTATCTAGCTACAGTTAGGGTTGATTTCCGAAAATGGGAGCCTTTTAAGATTTTTTGTCCTGTTTTGCATGTGCTGATAACAAAATGGATTATAAAAAGCACACAATTTAACTGATTTGTTAGACACATTTTAAAAAATCAATAGAGAAGTGTATAAAACTGTGTTGCGGATTGTCTGCTGGTTTCAATTCCTATCTAATGTTAACGACACGATATGGGGTTAAACAGTACAGTACAGTGTTGCTGGATTAAGTCACCGGTGGATGAATGATCGGCTGGGTTATTCTAGTATCTTTTCACTTTCACGAGTCTTAGTTTGTTTTAGAGTTCGAGTGGAAAATGTGTGATAATGTGTAAACATTTGTTTTTTTGATTTAGGCTATAAGTTACGGGTAACAAACGACTAAGAAGTGTCGTGATTGTGACGTGCAGCTTAACTGTAGATTTTCTTGTTTTATTTTAAATTTTTGTCTCAAGAGTAAAATGCTCCCTGGCGAAACGAACGAACGATGTACACTGAATGAATATCTCAAGATTGTTGTTGATTCTTCCATGTTGTCTCTAGTAATCTAAAATCCTTTGTATGATCCTCCTTTGATTGATTTGTAACATTCATTGAATTGATTTCTCGTTATAAAACAATCCCCCTTTTGCCCCATTCACATGAGAGCGGATTACCCTTAAAAAATATAAAACCGGAATTATAAAAATCGTTACATACTAATTTTTATCATTCTTTTTTCTTTGGATTTTGTTACACGCACTAAAACGCTAAGTAGATCGACACGATTCTTATGTATTAAGTGGGGTTGACACGAGGTGGATTGCTGCTTGTCTTAACGTCAAATCCAAGATTTTTGTTTTCATTTTTGTTTTTTTTTTATAATACTCTCAATTTCCTTGAGCAAACGCTTCGCCATTTTCATCTTCTTCTTCGTCTGTGGGTGCGCTTCTTAACGTCTAACACGATTATTGTAAGTTGAATGATTTTCGGGGTTTTTCTTTTCTTTTTATTTTTTTTTGGTTTTCTGCGAGAGCCCAAAGTGGTGATTGTCAAATTTATGGATGCCCAAGCGGCCACACTTCGCTGGTGGCTTACTCTCTTGTGCTAAGCTCTCGGACTTTCTGTTTGCTTCAGTATTTTCCATTTTGCTGATCCTAAACTATACATTTTTGTCGTCCGTTTTACAAGTGCAGTTCTACGTGCTTATACTCTGTATGGTTTTGAAAACATTTCCATCATAATACATGTGTTTCTTCTGTTTTTCACGTTTCTTGCTTTGCTTCACCCACGATTTCTTATTTGAAAATTAGAATAAACTACGCTGTTAGTGTGGTTGTGTTTGATTCAATAAAATTTGATTTTTGCTTCATTTGGCATATTTCACCGTTCATTCGTAGCCGCGCGCTGCCCTTAAGGGGAAACATCGATTGATATGTACACGTTCGCTCTTACCCGCTAGTATTGTATAGTTTGCATGTTTGATTCACACCTATTTTTTGTTAATTTTTCCCATTATTATTCACCACCAACCTTACAATGCAGCAATCACCACTCTGAACCTGGCGGTTCGAGATGACATTGATGGCTTGGTTTCGAACGATGACGACTAACTTTTGCTTTGAATACACTGTTTTTTTCGGATTTTTACCTCAAAAGTTGCGTTGGTCCAATCGATTTGCACGATCTTGTGCATGTTCCTTTTTTTGTTATTACTGGTTAGTTAACATGCGGTTTTGGAGCGATTGTCTTATTGTGATGGTGCTGGAGGAGGACGAAGGTTTTCTGAACAGCTCCAGTTGTGTTGCAATTGACAATTTTGGTACGAGTTTTGGTACAGTTAGTAACATTCTTTAAACGTTTTGTATATTTAAGATATTGTTAGATTTTTGAGACGAAGAAACGATAAAATGCACTAGCGTGCCCAGGTCCTCAAGGAAGGTGGGGCAAAAATATTAGAGTTTTGAAAATTTCGTCGTTTATGGACACCCCCTGCCCAATTTTAGAACAAATTTCCGAGGATGGTGGGGCAACTGCCCCATGTTGCCCCACCCTGGGCACGCTAGTGATAAAATGCCCACGTTTGCAGACTCTGTATTAACACTTCTCTCTTAATTAGATTGAAACATCAGCCACTATTTTTTCTTTTCAACAAGTAGTGTGATTAACAGCTCTTTTTATACCGAGAATTGAACAGCTTGCTTTCAAAGTAGTCAACAATTCTTTACCTTCCGGAAGCAAATCCAAAAGTTTATGATCATCTTTTAATATTCATGCAACTTTCCGGGCTTGTCGTAGAAAAAAAAAGTTTTGCTGGCAATAAGCAGAAATCGACGAGCAACCCATCATAAGTTCATTATAAATGCATTGAAGAATATCTCTTGTTCCCTTGACGACTGTTCAATGTGACCATTAAAGGCAAGAGCAAGAACTCATAAAACGCTTCCTGTTGTACAGTTTACATTGTGTTAAACAATGCTTCTACAGTTGATATTTATAAATACTCGGCGACTCCATGCCTATCTATTTGAATCCAAAACATATATTTTGCAAATAGGTCTGAAAACACGGACTTGGACTTGCTCCAATTTTGAAATTCATCATATTTTTCCTTCAAAGATATACATTTTGCGGCGATATCAATATTTTGAAAAAAAAAATCCTTCAACAAGTTACATTTTGGGCCAAATTGAGTTAAGAACGCCATTTTGTGCAGCTCATAGTACCTCACCTTTTGACCTTCACAGAGCCCCAAAATTCGATTTCAATCCTGAGATATTCAATAAAGACCAAAAAAGCTCCGAAATTTTTTGTCACTTTTCATATAAAAGTAGTTTCACTCTTGTCGTGCTATTTTGTCACTCCCTATAAATTGGTGTAAGTGCGACAACTGGTCAAAGAGATTTCAGATCAGAACGCGTTTGACGCACGTTCAATTTAGACTACCGTAAACACTTGTAATTATAACTCGGGACTCCAGCAACCAAATTTCGGGACAATGCACATAATGGTCAGCCAAACAAAACGTGTTTGTTATTGTTTGCATTGCGTGCTTTCGTATTTGTTTATTCAAGGACAAACTCTAAACGGCGTTTTTCTCGGCCTTATCAACGACACAAAAAATGTTTTGTTCTTGTAAATAAAAAAAATGATCAAATTATTTAGAGTGTACTTATTTTTTTACCATCTTCAGTTTTTGGGAAATTTTCATCAGGTTTACATTTTTACATATTTTTAGGTAATATAACTCATAAAAGGTAATATTCAACCGACCACATTTTCGACATTCCAAAATTCAACTTTGTTTTTGCTGAGGTTAACACCTTTAATGTTAACCACCTTTGTATTAAATTAAGCCAAACCTAGTCCCTCTCCATTTTCAGCAACTCTAACGAAGACATCAAATCTCACTATATTCTTTCTGCAAATTCATATTTTTATAAAAAAAAACTGATCGGACAAAAATATGATGCGAAACAAAGGGCTATGTCTTTCATGTTTCATGTTGATAAACACATTTTTAATTTGTTTTTTTTTTTGTTAAGGCAGTTGCAAATATTTTCAAACGTTTATGTCGGCCACGCCCCCCTTTAAATTTCAGGGGGCAAAATTTTTTTTTTCCAAAAAACTTTAAACTTTTATTGACGTTAGAAGTCTGATCAACTGGAAACAATCTAAAATGCTTTTCTTCGGCATTGGTAATCAAATTTGAAATGTTTTTGCCCGTTAAAACATATTTTGATTTTTTTTATGAAACTCCAGTGTACAGCACCGCAATCGCAACTGGATAGGTGTGTACATTTCAAAACACTTTTTCATTCAAATTTTGATGCTTGGCTTATTATTTTTATTTTCATTTTTTTAAATATTTGCAGCGGCCTCAGCATCATTTATCCAATTTACCAGAAAGTTGATAATTAACTATTGAATTTCCACTTGAACTGGTCGTCACAGATGCGAAACCTACTCACATCACAAGCCGGAATGTCCACCAGACGTTGCCTTCATTTGTCTTTTCTATCCATGGATTCGTCTATCGAACGGTATAGTGGCCTTACTTCATCCGATTTCCCATGCAATAGCTATCACAGAATTAATTCGTTATTGATTAATATTTTTTGAGGATTTTCTCTTCTCAAGATTCACAGTTTGAAATTGCTTCAAAACATCACCTCAAATTATCACGAATATTTGCCACCCTAGTGGCGTGGTAGTATTTTTGCAGCTTACAGCTCGTATTTGAAACGCTACGGTCTCTCGAGGGACAGAGCATGATCCAATGTCGGAAAAGTCAAAAACTGCAGCAGAGTGGCATCGCCAGCACCATACCGCCGTACGAATCATAAAGGATGCGGTCAAAGAACGACTAAAATCCAATTTGCACCCCGAAACAACCTTCTCTCTCTCCGTATGGGGATTGCCAGATGGTGATTCCAACGGAACGGTACGATATCCCGGTGTACACGTGCAGGTCATCAACTGTTGCGCGTGAATATCATGCTACCTGAACCAGCTTGAGTGGGCGGGTGCGGTGGTGTGGAAACTTTAAAAGATTCTTTAAAACTTTACGAGCACACCGTTGAGCACTATCGTGTTGGTGTAAGCTGAGACAATTACCAGGTAGCATTCAAAGTTGCTTCATCGAGGTTGACACTTGCTAGGGAATTTGACTACTTTCAAGTCCCTCTCAAGTGCAACCAGAGATTGTCTTGGGAAACCCTCCTGTAATGGACCATTTGAGCTGAACTACCTTGATGACGTTGAGTACACGCTTTCGTGGCTGAACGAAACTCAAATTACCCCTTGAAATGAGTTTTGGCAACTAAAGTCATCAACGTGTGCGAACGGAGCAGATTTCGATCACAGACTTTCAAGTGCACTTTTTGAGCTGCCAGCTTGTCTGCGATTGAGTCAAACACGAAACATCCTCCCACTAAGATGAAATGGAACCACCGTGGAGAGTTTGAAGATTATGTGGTTTGCGGGGTTACAGTGCAGGGAATAAGTTTTAAAAATGCATTGAATCGTCAAAGTGACTTATGACTTTAAGCATTTTACATTTAAATTCTTTGCAAGCCAAACATTGAATATTACGCCCATTTAAAATGCAAGACTTGATTTAAAAAATTTCAAAATATTTTTTTCGAAGAGATCGGAAAATTTCACGAATGTTTCACGTGTTAACATTGAAAATCGGACCATTATTTGCTGAGATATGGTAATTAGAAAATGGTGGGTTGTTTTGGTGAGATTAAGAAAACTTCAATTTTCGTGTTTCTTTTTCTTAAAGAGGCTCTATCTCAGCAACCCGAGGTCCAATCTTCAATGTCTCTTAGACAATTTTATAGCAAATTTTCTGAACTTTTCAAAAAAAATATTTTTAGAAACGATCACTCATGGTCACTATTTTAAAAAATGGAGAACTGCAAATATTTCGCTAAAATCAAACTTTCGGTGGCTATATCTTGAAAACGAAGCCCTTTATCAAAATATCTGTAAAGTACTTTTCGATTGCAAATTCATTTTTCATTAAAAAATAATGTTAAACTTGTTTTTGCATAAAACTTCAACCTTTAACAAAAATCACTATTTTTTCAAAAAATCATAACTCGGCGGCATATTTTTTGACCATGTTTCATTATAGCTCAAAAGTTGCGGATTTTTGTCCCCTAAAACATATCAAAAAATCTCGAAAATCAAAAAATACGTATTTTGGGAAATAGAGTTTTAATAAAAAAAAGTTGATTAAAAAATCTGCAATTTTTTTTCCGTGTACCTATTTTTTTCGAAAGTCCTTATTAATACCTACAACTTTGCCGAAGACACCAAATCGATCAGAAAATTCACTCAAAAGTTACAGCTGTTTGAATATTTACATACCATTTTTGTATGGACAGCAGCCAAAATTGTATGGAGACTTGTATGGATGAACCAATCACACAAAATAGTTTCTTTGGGCATAGGAAAGGCCCCCACAAAGTTTGAGCCAAATAAAAAAATACAAATAAAATCCATTTCCGGTTTTGGTAGAGAATTGCTCAGTTTAATTTGGTCGTTTTGACGTTTCCAGCTTGGATTTTTGGGTTATTTAAAAAAAAGCTAGAAATGTGGTAAATTTGGTATCAGAAACATTTTTTGGAGGTCAAGTATTGGGAAAATTAGGAGTCTCTTAAAGCATTTTTTGGTAATCTCTTTATATGGCATAAAATCGTTGGCAGTTTACACTAGTTTCACTTGTTTTCGGTATTTTGAAATAAATATGACTTTACGTTGATTGCTCGGTAATCCTGAAGAACATATTTATATTTAAGAGTCTATTTTCAAGCAATTTTCAAGACTTTTTAACGGCGCATTTATAAAATGCTCAGCTCACTGATCGACTCCAACGTTCTCGTCTGGTGTTCATACGTGGAAGATCTTGAAACCCGAAGGAAGAACCCAACCAACATCCCCGTGAATAAGTAATGAGTTCTGCAGAAATCGAAAATTACCCTTCCGAATGAAGACGTTTTGCTACACGGAAGTAAGCTGTTCAATTTTCATGTTCTTTGTCGTTTTGAATTACGTTTTCCCGAGAAAATAAGGGTCACATCTGACGTCTAATGGTGTTTGTTTTTATCCGGTTTAAACATATTTTTTCAATTGTTTTTTTTTTACGACGTGACATTTGCAATATTTGGTGTTGTCTTATTTATGTTCAGCTCAATTTTACAAATTAAACAAAATACTTTTTTGCTTTTAAACTCACAGCAAGCACCCTTTTCCCCAACAGAAAACCTCTACTTGAACCGGATTTATTACCACCTACAACTTGTTTGATTCCGGTTCGAATAATTGTATTTTCAACGCTTTTGAATGTTTGACTGTTTGCCAGTCGCCATCATCGTGTACGCTGGAGAACAAACAAAAAGAGTCAGAGAGAAGGGTGCTGGAAAGAATATCGTTTCAAAATCCGAGTCACGTCCTGCGTGACACTTTGACAGTCTCTGTTTGTTTGGTTGTTTGTTCATCTTCAATTGAGTTATCTACCCACTCACTGAATGACTGGCGCCACGGCCGCAGTCGGTTTGGTTTTGTGTGTTTGTGTGTTTCTGTTTTATTTTGCTATAAATATTTTCCGCCATTTAAACGTTTACTGATTATCTGATTTGTTTTGCACATCATTATTTTTGTTCGTGTTCAACAATACAACTTCGTGAGCACGGGAGCCTGCCCGTGTTCGTGCTGGTGTGGGTTGGTTTAGTGACTTGTTCTATTTGGAGCCTGTTTTTTTTCAGTTTTAAAATATGCATCTTATCAACATTCAACATTGACTGACGGTAATAGGATTGCTGAACGGTACAAAAATATAACTCCTTGCGAATGGCGTTTTTTTTAGTTCTTTCAGTTTTGCTATTGTTAAATACTTGGTAGAATTGTGGTTTATGTAGAACTGGAACAGTTTTTGTGTTGAGCATTCTGTGTAGATAGGATTTTTAAATTGCATTTTTATGTTAAAAAAAAGCTATAGTCGTGTGCGGGCGATATAGACAGTTGTGGCTTTCAATCAAAAAATATTATATCTCACATAATGAAATAGTAGACGATGAACTTGAATCAAGCTATTCGACTCGCCAATTTGGTCTTTTGGTGGATATTCATACAATCTCAACAAAAGTTCGAAAGACATAAGTTCTAAAGACAAAAGGTGAAATGGACAGAAGTTCGAAAGTTAGTTTTTTTTTTTAAATTGGACATTATGTTTAAGTTCACTAAGTGGTTAATGAAAACAACAACAGCAACTCTTTACAACAGAATTAATTGCCATTTTATTCACATTTTATTACATTACCCATGATCTTAATTTTAGTCTTAAATGTGTACAAATTATGACTTATTTTTGCAAATTTAATCCGAATAAAAAAAATTACAACTAAATCAAGTAACTGATGAATGATTAATCGAATATTAGAATCTAGGTTACTTACAATCGAGTTTAAATTGTGTTAGCAGCTTTGAACTTGTAAATTTATTTTGTCAAAATAGCAAGGTCGTCCAAAATTGTATTTTCTCACCTGGTGTCCAACCAGTGCATTTTAGCTGTAACCAAATATAGATCACACACACAAAATCTTGAAATAATTTCCATCTGAATTATAAATTTATTGGAAACAAAGTAAACTGATTGTAACAAGGTTTTAAATATGAAACCAAATAAGTTTAATCAAAATCTTGCCTCAAAAAGTATTGAAAGAGTTGCCAGATCTTCGATATTTTAGACTCGTTTGGATGGTTTTCAATTACGTTTCTAAAGATAGGTCGGATGATGGATCCAGACATAATTCACATACATTTATGTGAAAACCGGTCTCAAAGAAATACATAAATACCACTTAAGTGGTCATAACTTGAGACATGGTTGCCAGGTATTTAATGTTCTGGACTCATCGAAAAGGTATTTCGATTACGAGATCTTCAAATTATAGTTTTTGTTTTTTTAAAATAAATGAATAAAACGAAAAAATCATTCACAACTGTCCAATTTCGTCCACACGGAGAAAAAAGAGTTCCGAAAATCGTGAACAAGCGTTCATGAAAATGGGAACCACGAACAAAGTGTTCAAATTTCATGGTACGTTTTTCAAAAACGTACCATGAGATTTGAACACTTTGTTCGTGGTTCCCAATTTCATGAACACTTGTTCACGATTTTGGGAACTCTTTTTTCTCCGTGCACACATGACACCATTTCCTGGCCGGACTTTAATGTCAACCACGTGAAATAGTGATCAAACAACAGAAATGACGGCGGAAAATGGGATGCGACTTTTGACGAACATTTCCGTGCCCTATGTTGGTCGTCCGATCCGGTCGGTAGCCCCAAGGTCATCGAGGGTTATCAATGTTTGGTTAGGTTTTGAAAAGGGCGAATCAACATTTTGACAGATAGCTTTTTTAACATTTTCAAAAATGTCTTTTTTATGTTATAAATTTAAAGTCTCAACTGTCAAACCTGTTACTTCGCCCTTCCTAAAACATTTCTTCCGGATTATCGTCGCTTGACAACTCCAGCGGCGGCGGTGACGGCGGTGTTCGGGATCGAGGGTGACTTTCTGCTGGTGGCCAGCAGTGGCGTACCTGGGGCGGCCAGCAGGGGCAGTGTTGCCGGGGGTGGATTCGCGGGTTGTCTTTGCGGAGAGTACGTGGCCAGCGGCGGAAGTGCCTTCGGTGCGGGACCCGTCGTGGCACCGCCTATACTGGTGCTGCTGCCGTAGATCCCCCCTCCGAGGGCGGTGCTCGAGGTGGTGACGTTGCTGTTGTTGTTTGTTTGAGATGTTGGTGGCGCTGCCGCCGTCGTGGATGATGGGGGTCCTGTTGATCCGGCCGGTTGCCCACCGGCGCCACCAAATCTATCTCGGGTCATCAGTGTGTATAACTGACGCTGGAAAATGCATACACACATACAGTGACCGTGACAGGTGGTGGTGGTTTTTGGGGTTGATGTTTCATCACCGACTTTACGTACGTGTGACGGAGAGTGCATTTGGGGGTAGCTTTTTGCTGTGCAGCAAAGTGTGCAAGTGTGGGTGGGTGGGTGGGAGGAGGAGCAGGAGGATGACAAACACACTAAAGCGAATAGAGAGAAACATAGTAGCGCTCTATACAAACAATAAAAAAAAACAAGCAAAAATGGTTAATCGCTTTCTCGTGAGGCAGCGAGCAGCTTTTTCAGTCTGGAAAATGGGGAAAAAGTTGTTGTCGGAGAGGTAATTGCTTTGGTGGATTCGCGGATGAAACGACGTTAGATTTTTTAAGCTGAGGTGGATTACGGTGCAATTGCCTTTTTAAAAGACATTGAATTATTTTTTTTCCCAAATAAGTGCAACTCAACATTAAGTTTTGTAGTGGAAAACTTTTATGGTTTTTTTATCTCATGTTTTTATTCAAAAATTACTACAGAGCCAAAGAATTCGTTTCCTCAAATTTTGAAAAGAAGTTCTGATAATTTTTAATTCAAAAAAATATGCTTTTTTAAATTATCCTGAAGCACGAATAAAAATTTAACATGCAGGCATGTCTGGAATGCATTTAAAAGTCAAATCATGTTTCAAATATTCTCACTTTTTTTTAAATTTCTAAGCAAAGACTTCATACTACACGGAGAAAAAAGAATTCCCAAAATCGTGAACAAGCGTTGTTGAAAACGGGAACCAGAAACAAAGTGTTCAAATGCCATGGTACGTTTTTCAAAACCGTACCATGAGATTTGAACACTTTGTTCGTGATTCCCATTCTAATGAACGCTTGTTCACGATTTTGGGAACTCTTTTTTCTCCGTGTACAGATAAAGAAAATCACAGAAAAAACTTGTAAGTTTTAACCATCCATTACCATCCTGTTTTCATTAACATTTGAGCAAATCTCTACGAAATCGATCTTTTTTTTCAATTATATTTTTTGTATTTTTTAATCCTGCTGAAACTTTTATGGTGCTTTCAGTATGCCCAAAGAAGCCATTTTGCATCATTAGTTTGTCCATTAGAGTGTAACAAAAATGACTTTTTGACGGGCGCCACGGTGGGTAAGAAGGGGATTATTATGCAACTTGCATGCACCTCGGAAATTCCTTCTGGAGGTTGTTGGGGGGACTATTCTGAGTCAGAAAAATCAATTCCCAAAATATTCTGTCGGTGAAAACTGGTTTTATCTCGATTTGAAGTTAAAAAACCTAATATATCACCTAAAACCTCAAAAATACGTCTAAAATCACGGTCTAACTCTGGACAAAGATGCACATTTTTATCAAGATATCAATTCTTAGTTCCCAAAATATATTCCTGACATAGTACACCTCAAATCGATCCATTACTTGAGTCCCAGCGTCATCAGGAGGTGTAAAATAGTGATATTTCTAAAACAATATTTTCAATTTGCTCTGGTAAATAAACTGTCATGTCTGAATTCAAAAATTAATGTTGTAGCATTGTTGCAAACAAAATGAAGAACAATTTTGCAGAAAAAAGAATGAAATTTTATCCATTTTCAGTTAAGTTATGTCTATTTTAGTGGGAAAATTGCTGCCAATTTTCAAAATTCTCGATATTTAACTCATTTTTGTTATTGACAGCTACTGCGATCATACTCAGTAGGATGTAACAAAATTTACATTTTGGCGGTCATTCTGGGGCTTGTTACGGAGGGCATACTGAGCTGAAATCCCAAATATGTGCTTGATTGAACTCAACAGGAGCATGCTTTTTGCGCTTGAATTTTTAATAAGATTCATCCCGTAAATTTCTTGTTTTATCAAAAATGTAGATTTTTTAGTCATTCTGGTCACTGAAGCGTTTATTTTCAACATCATTGGCGTGTAGGACAGATCCTTGCGCATGTTTTGGTATATATAACATTGAAGTTTTGAGCAAAAAGAAATTTCGCAACGCCTATCTTTTCTGCTGGAACGTTTTTTTTTAGAAAAATTTCAAAACTCTGAACACCTGTACAGAGCTTCAGAGTACTTCAATTCAATATTATCTATACCAAAACATGCGCAAGGATCTGTCCTACACGCCAATGATGTTGAAAATAAACGCTTCAGTGACCAGAATGACTAAAAAATCTACATTTTTGATAAAACAAGAAATTTACGGGTTGAATCTTATTAAAAATTCAAGTGCAAAAAGCATGCTCCTGTAGAGTTCAATCAAGCTCATATTTGGGATTTCAGTTCAGTATGCCCTCCGTAACAAGCCCCAGAATGTCCGCCAAAATGTAATTTCTGTTACATCCTACTGAGTATGATCGCAGTAGCTGTTAATAACAGAAATGAGTTAAATATCGAGAATTTTGAAAATTGGCAGCAATTTTCCCACTAAAATAGACATAACTTAACTGAAAATGGATAAAATTTCATTCTTTTTTCTGCAAAATTGTTCTTCATTTTGTTTGCAACAATGCTACAACATTAATTTTTGAATTCAGACATGACAGTTTATTTACCAGAGCAAATTGAAAATATTGTTTTAGAAATATCACTATTTTACACCTCCTGATGACGCTGGGACTCAAGTAATGGATCGATTTGAGGTGTACTATGTCAGGAATATATTTTGGGAACTAAGAATTGATATCTTGATAAAAATGTGCATCTTTGTCCAGAGTTAGACCGTGATTTTAGACGTATTTTTGAGGTTTTAGGTGATATATTAGGTTTTTTAACTTCAAATCGAGATAAAACCAGTTTTCACCGACAGAATATTTTGGGAATTGATTTTTCTGACTCAGAATAGTCCCCCCAACAACCTCCAGAAGGAATTTCCGAGGTGCATGCAAGTTGCATAATAATCCCTTTCTTACCCACCGTGGTTGTTTTGGTGAGATTTAGAAAACTTCAATTTTCGTGTTTCTTTTTCTTAAAGAGGCTCTATCTCAGCAACCCGAGGTCCAATCTTCAATGTCTCCTAGACAATTTGATAACAAATTTTGTGAACTTTAAAAAAAATTAGAAACGGTCACTCATGGTCACAATTTTTGAAAATCGTAGAACTGCAAATATTTCGCTAAAATCAAACTTTCGGTGGCTATATCTTGAAAACGGAGACCTTTATCAAAAAATCTGTAAGGTACTTTTCGATTGCAAACTCATTCGGATTTTTGTCCCCCAAAACACATCAAATAATCTCGAAAATCAAAAAAATACGTATTTTGGGAAATTGACTTTTTGTAAATAAAAAGTTGATTAAAAAATCTGCAATTTTTTTTCGTGAACCTATTTTTTCTCAAAAGTCCTACAACTTTGCCGAAGACACCGAATTGATCAGAAAATTCATTCAAAAGTTACAGCTGTTTGAATATTTACATACCATTTTTGTATGGACAGCAGCCAAAATTGCATGGAGACTTGTATTTGTGAACCAATGACGCAAAATAGCTTATTTGATCATAGGGAAGGCCTACACAAAGTTTGAGTCAAATAAAAAATAAAAAAATAAAAATGGTCGAAATCGGCCGATTTCGTAGAGAGTTGCTCAACTGTTATGGCTAAAAAAAAACCAGAATTTCTTCATAAATATTTTTTTTTTTCAAGTTGGTTTATTCTGTAGAATTTCAATACAAATCTCTGAAAATATTGGATATTGGAGGTTGTAATTAGAACTTAAAAAATGTACAAGATAAAGGAATCTTGATTTTTTTGTTCCAAAAAAACAGTGATTTAATGTTTGAAATTTTATGATAAATGTTAAGCGACTAAAAATGCATTTTTTGCACTAGAGTTTATGATGGTGCCAAATCCAGTACCAAAGTTATAAATTCTCGATTTTTTTTTTGAGAAAATCTTAATTTTGTCTAACAAAATTCTAAACGTAATTGTAAGATGCAAAACCGAATTTGAAATCAAGAAGTTCTCACATTTTTTATAAGGTGTACCGCTTAAAATTTGAGTCACTTTTAATTACTTTTTCGATGTACATATGTTCAGTTTTTATGTCCTATTTATAAAATTACTTCATGAAAGAAAAACTAGAAAAATATTCGAAAAGCTGATAAAATATCTTGCAGTTTTTTCTGACTATGATGATTTCTTGTTTTTTAACTACCTCGGAAACCATTGGTTTGATTATTTATGCATTACTACAAAATTGGTAATATTTCAACGGGAACGCTTTTTGACAACTTAAGAAATCGTGCAGTTATGTCTGAGGTTGTTTACATAACACAAATTAAAGCAATCAATTTAAACACGCTTTGTTTAGATGGGCGACTTTTGTGTAATAACAGTTTTTTGTCATGTTTAAGAATTTAACGTGACCATAAAACAGGCTTTCTGATGCGGTTTTATTAATATCAACTGTCATCACCACATAATTTATTCCGCCTGACCACGTTTGCATTACCGCGTGATGTAAAATTAAATATTTCCAATCGAGCCCCAATCGATGATTGATGAGTGGGCGCCAAATTGAATCAATCTTTGATTGCAAATATCCCTGTCCGTTTGGCAACACTGCTGGGCGCGTGACCATTCAGCAGCGTCTAGTGTGTGACATTAATTTATAAAATTATTCCCAGCCAAGTAACTGCACGCATATACCGTTTATTAGTCCACGCTCCACGGGACGACAGGTGAAGCTTTAATTTTCCACTCATTTTCCCAACCGCAGGATTCGAACAAACGAGTAACATACTGCCACCCATTGGAAACAAAATCGAGTTACAATAAATTAAGCGAGATTGATCGTGTCGACCGCGGGTGGAATTTCATGGCATTAAGGGTGGAATTTATGTGAAAGCCATAACATATTATTTTGATATCAGCTTGATTATGTTGTTCCATTTTTGGGAAAATTATGCTTTCACTTTATCAACAACGAACTTAATTTGACATTAAATTTAGAGTTTAAAGTAAGCGTAATCCACCTTAGCCTGGTTTCTAGAAATTTATTTTTAGTTGTGAAAATATAACTTGGTTGAAGAAGAAGGGATTATTTTCAATTGAATATTTTCACTTAATATAAGTTATTATTGTTTTCATACATGCACTTAAAAAAAAACATTGTTCAATAATAAAAAAGCTCCATGCAATAAAACTAAATCAATGCACACTAATCTAACACAAATACCACTACTGTAATTTACATGCACTATTCTAAGCAAAGCATATTTGATGATAGACGAATGTTTACACAAAATGCTTGAAATGAGTTAATGATTGCGAAATTTTTGCAATTAATTTTTCATCTCTTGCAAAATTTTTCACACTTCAATCAACTAAATACTTCGCTTCAAAAATTATACTGCACCAAACAATTCGTTCAACACTCTGCGTACGATTTTGGAAAAGTTAGACGAGTAGCGTGTTACACACACACACTAACCAGGTTCGAAAACTGTAACAATTTTGAAAACAATAGATAAAAGCTCCAACTCAGAACAGGTAAGAAAGGGCCAATTCGCAAACTGCAAAACTTACTGCCAATCAACGCTACGAAACTGTGAATGTGTGTTTATTTTGTGGGTATGTGTTGAGATGTGTTGTTGTTGGAGTTCAACTCGGGATCTACGGAACTACAGGCGGAAGTTACAAACGTGGTACTACGATGGGGTTTCACCTCATCTCTAGACAGCTGGGGCTAGCCATTGAGTGTGTTATCTTGTAGGCTCGGAGTGACGATCTGACGGGGCGTTACTGCAAACATGCGTTGAAGAATCTGAAAATTGTCCATTAATGTATACCGTCAGCAAGGGTGACTTTGGGTCATTGTATAAAGCTCAAGTTGTTCAATTTTACGGAATATAAAGGAATTTCAAAAATAAGAATTTTGAGGTTTTTTTTTGGGTAATTCTCTACCAACTCACACGAAATCGGGAAAGTTGCCCCGACCCCTCTTCGATTTGCGTGAAACTTTGTCCTAAGGGGTAACTTTTTTCCCTGATCACAAATCCCAGGTCCGTTTTTTGATATCCCGTGATGGAGGGGCGGTACGACCCCTTCCATTTTTGAACATGCGAAAAAAGAGGTGTTTTTCAATAATTTTCTGCCTGAAACGGTGATGAGATAGAAATTTGGTGTCAAAGGGACTTTTTGTAAAATTAGACGCCAGATTTGATGGCGTACTCAGAATTCCGAAAAAACGTATGTTTCATCGAAAAATACACTTAAAAAGTTTAAAAAATTCTCCCATTTTCCGTTACTTGACTGTAAAAATTTTTGGGACATGTCATTTTATGGGAAATTTAATGTACTTTTCGAATCTACATTGACCCAGAAGGGTATTTTTTTCATTTAGAACAAAAGTTTTTATTTAAAAAAATCGTGTTTTTTCTAACTTTGCAGGGTTATTTTTTAGAGTGTAACAATGTTTTACAAAGTTGTAGAGCAGACAATTAAAAAAAAATATATATAGACATAAGGGGTTTGCTTATAAACATCACGAGTAATCGTGATTTTACG
This sequence comes from Culex pipiens pallens, assembly GCF_016801865.2. Taxonomy (NCBI): domain Eukaryota; kingdom Metazoa; phylum Arthropoda; class Insecta; order Diptera; family Culicidae; genus Culex; species Culex pipiens. The sequence goes on along the minus strand of NC_068939.1, from coordinate 60,937,983 downwards.
AAAAAAAGTTAGAAAAAATACGAAATTATAAAATGAAAAATTTTGTTCTAAATGAAAAAATTACCCTTCTGGGTCAATGTAGATTCGAAAAGTACATTAAATTTCCCTTAAAATGACATGTTCCAAATTTGTTTACAGTCGAGTAACGGAAAATGGGAGAATTTTTAAAACTTTTTAAGTGTTTTTTTCGATAAAAAATACGTTTTTTCGAAATTTTGAGTACGCCATCAAATCGGGCTTCTAATTTTACATAAAAGTCCCTTTGGCACCAAATTTCTATCTCATCACCGTTTCAGGCTGCAAATTATTGAAAAACACCTCTTTTTTCGCATGGAAGGGGTCGTACCGCCCCTCCGTCACGAGATATCAAAAAACGAACCTCGGATTCGTGATCAGGGACAAAAGTTACCCCTTAGGCCAAAGTTTCACGCAAATCGAAGAGGGGTTGGGGAAACTGCTGTGTGAGTTGGCGGAGAATTACCCTTCTGTCATTTAAAAAAAAAATTAAGAAAAAAAATACACTGTTACTTTTTAATGACGATTTTCAGAAAACAAAACATTGTTCAAATGTTGACAACTAAAGATATACGAAACATTTGATGCTTAGGAATTAGCTTCCAAGATATAACTCAAGCCTGTAATTCCAAATTTAATTTAGCCTTGATTCAAAGTATCCTTTTAAGTTTTATGACGTATTTTATGTTGTGCGCCGAAAAAAAACTTCCTTTTTTATTTCTCATTTTTATTTTTTTTATTTTTTTTTTTCTTTTTTAGGCTGGTACAAATATTTTTAAAAGTTTTTGTCACCCCCCCCTTCAAAATTGGCCCGAAAAATCAGGGGGCAAAAAAAAAAATTTACAAAAAACTTCAAAATTTCAATGAAAATTCAAGTGCAACCAACTGAAATCAAATTAAAATACATTCTTCTGCGTTTAAAATCATTTTTAGCATGTTTGGGTTTATTAAAAAATCATAATTTTTTTTGAAAATTTTCGATGCAAAATCTTTTTTTTCGATACAATTTTTATTTTTGTCAGATCTTAGATTTTTTGAAAACTAGAGATTGCAAAACAACTGAACTAGTGTAAAATGCATTTTAAAACACTTTTTTCATTTAAATGCAAAGACTATGGCTTGTTATTTAAATTTTTATATTTTTTTATTTTTTTGCCCCCCCCTTGACCTCGGCCAGGGCCGAGGGACAAAAACTTTTTTAAATATTTGCATCGGCCTTATTTCTCATTTTTTCGATTTTGTGCAATTTTCCAAAATTTCCGCCACCGTTTTTCGATATTTCTTTTTAATTGTCCTAAACTTTTTAGGTGCCCTTATTATGACAATAGAAGCCATTTTGTGTCATAAGTTCGTCCTTTCATACAAATTGAACAGCTAGTATTCTAGAAATTGTATCTTGAGAACCGAATTTCCGGTGTGTTGGTCAAAATTTTAGGTACACTTAAAAAATCACAAAATGCAAATTAGAACAAAAAATATTGGCAAAATTGTCACTTTTTTTTATAAAACTTTATTTTTTACAAAACTGTCGGAAAAAATCTTTTCGTTTTTAGTTTTGATAAAGTGCATCATTTAGAGGTAAAGTTGGTTTTTTGCGATAGTTTTGCAATTTTAATTTTTTTTTCAACTGTTTCCATGGTTGTCTATGTTTGAGAATATTTTTTCTCAAATTTTAGAAAATTTCTTCTATTCTTCATATTATTATTTCCTATCACTATATAATACTGAAACACTTTAAACTCAAATATAACATTTGAAAGGGGCCTAATTTAACACCTTGAGCCCATTTAACATGTCAGTCTTAAAATAAATTTTCCAAAAATTATGATATTACAAAAAATGGCAACACGCGCTCAAATGTTGTACATGTTGGTCTTCAAATTTTTAACAAATTTCCCGGGAAATTTGAAATTAAACGAAAATTATTCTGATCCTGTTTCTGATTAATCTTTGGCAACAAAATTGCATAGAACAGCAACTTTAATGGTCAAAATGAGTGTAAGGATCAATGAATGGCTTGACTGCTTGTAAAAAATCATGAAACTTTGAGAAAATATATAAACTTTCTAATTTTTATGCCGTCTTTCAAATGGGACTATGAAAGAAAATATTATTAGTATTTTTGTTGAGAAGGATTTTTTAAATGAAAGTGTTTGGACAGTGAAAATCTATGCTCCACAACCATAAAATTGCTTTAAAATTTTTTCTCAGTGACCATAAAGTTAAAATGAAAAAAAAAATCATGCAGAAATTTTGTTTGTCATGGAAAATAACTTATCTCAGAACGAGTATTTTCAACTTGTGAATATATTGATAATCCAATTTACCTTTAAAATCAAATTTCTAGTGCTTGATATGATATGATTTTAGTTTTATGGTATTCAGTTTAATAAATTAATTAGTTTAAAATAATTTTGAGTATTTAAAAGTGGTTGAAATTAAACGATATTTTTTCATATTTAACCCTCTTACGCCCTTGGTAGCTCACGTGCTTCATACATTTATAACTTCAATCTGTGATTTCTCGAATACTTAGAAACAAATTCTTCTCACACAAACCTTTTTTAAAAACTTTAACAACATCAGTTCAATTTTCATCCAACATGTTCAAGGTAAACAAAAAAGTTAAACTAATCTCAATGTTGATCTTGGCCGGAAGAAGTAAATATTTTATTTTCAAATGATATTCCAAAAAAAAATCGTTAAAAAAGGTTGTCAAAAATAAAGTAGTGGAATGAATATATCCATAACAGCGTAAGTTTTGTTGTCCAACATATAAGCAAACAATATGCCATAGTGATGAATGCTTCAGAAATAAATATTATCTGAATTAAACCTTGACATGAAATTTTCAGACAAGCTCATTAGTTCAATATGAACAGTAGATTGAAACAAATAAAATCAAATCAGGTTCTCCAATTATTATTTTTTGTATAATTTCAAAACATTTGTGCCAAAAAGGTAGGAAAAATTATACTTCTGTTTGTATTTCGGGAAATTCCCGGGAAACGGGAAATATTTTTTTTTCGGGATTTTCCGGGAATTCCCGGGACGGAAAGTTGGACGTGCTAAGATACACGGAGAAAAACGGTTTCCCTAAATCGTAAACAAACGTCCTTGAAGTTGAGAACCGCAAAAACGTATACAAATGTTGTACAAATGTCATTTATTTCATTTCAAAAACGTTCTTTGGAATTTGAACACTTTGATTGCGGCTCTCAATTTCATCAATGCTTGTTCACGATTTCAGGACCTCATTTTTCTCAGTGTATCGGGACAACTATTTAGGATTTGGGATAAAAACGCAGATTCTTCAACGCATCCCTACGCGTAACGCTCCACCAGATTCTACATCCGCGTGTGTGTCCAGTGGTGAATTGTGAAAGTGTAAGGACCAAGTACTACGCAAACGACTGTTTGGTTAAGGTAGAATACGGGTACGGGAAGATGGGCGGCTTAGCCAAACACACTCTGTACCTGGGCTGGTACCAATACGCAACTACTGTACTGGTGGGCCTCTACACGAAGGGCTTACCTCGTCTCTAGGCTCTAGGCTGGACGTTCGTACGGAGGACGATACACTCTACAAGATTCCAATACTTGATACTTTGGTAGTAGGTCTTTGGGATCGCTATACTTGATGCTTGGTTTGGTCAAATCATGGTTTACGGTGTATCATGGGCGGTCTCGTAAAAAGGACTCCTGATAGAGGACATGTTACGGTCTCTACAGAGTGAGTGAGAGTGAGTGGTGTGTGTGTGTGTGATGGGTGTGAAGTTCGGTTTGGGGTCTTCCTTAGAAGAGGGAATTTCTCGAGCGTGCTCCGCTAGGAGGAGGAGCGCTCGGAAAGCTACTGTGCTAACGATCATTGTACACGCTAAACAGGGAGGAGGATCGTGGTCGGTTTTTAGTTACTTTTTCCAGTACTGATTTGAAGTTTTTGGTGTTCAGAATCTGAAAATATACAGATGGTTGTGGTGAACAAGACTGCGCATGATGTGGGGGGGTACAAAAGCAGAGAGAGAGAGGGGGAGAGTGGGAGGTAGTTGAACTAGAGAGGTAACGCTACGGAACACGCACTTCTAGATAGTTTGGATGAGCAGTTCAAGTAACGGGTTAAGTGGGTTTAGGAAAAATAGGTCGTGGAGCGGTAGCAAACTCCAGAGATCGGTACTGAAGTATGTGAGGAAGTGTTTTGTGGTGGTATTGTGAGCCGTGATAGCACATCTAGTAGAAATTGTTTGAGCAGTGCGTTCAAAAAATGGTGACCGTGTATCGTGGAAAGCTGTGGAGGTATAGCGGTTAGATCAGTTCGAAGAATTCAAGAACTGCACTCAAAGAATATGGAAAAAGCGGAACTACCTGCTCTACGGGTTACGCTATGTAAAGGGGGGTTCTACTACTGACTCTTACTTGGTTCTGTTTATCGTTTTAGGGTTATACAAATTTTTGGTCGCTTGCATGATACAAAAATCTGTCAACTAGCAATAATTGTACGACACGTATTGGCGGTTTTACTATGTTTGGTTTGGTCAAGCTTCGAATCGCTTCGAACAACATCCATCATCCACAAAGAGAGTAGCTTGCACAACCGGAGTAGTACAAAATTACACGAATACGGCACTACAAACTGAGCTTTGCTGTTCTTGGCGACGTTCATAGTACAAGCGGTCGCATCGATTCTTCCCCCACAATCCGTTGAAGCACAGCACGGTCCTCAGATATTCCCCCAGTTCTTGCATCACTCCGTACGCCAGCGTCCAGGACCAGATCGTGGTCCCACCTGCTTCCACAACATCTCCGTCCTCTTCCCAGTCTACCACGTGGTCAGCGGCTTCAAGTTGGCGCACAAGTTTGAGGCTTGGGTAGGAGCACCGCTTGGGACCGTGGCGCACCGCGATTCAGAGCTTGAAGCTCTTGCGCAGATTCTTCAGCGCCTTCTTCTGGCTCTTCTGGAAGCTGCGCTGAAAGCCGGCGGCGGTGGCCGTACTGCTGCGTCGCGACGCCGGCGAGTACGTCAGCAGCTCCAGTGGCTTAATGTTGGCCAGCTTCGTTTCGAGCTTCGACGACTGGAGTTTTGTTTTTTCGAGGTTAGAGCGTGACGATGTTACGGGTTGTTTTTGGTTTTGGATTGTTTGGAAGTGGATTTTTGATTGTTTATTTTTTTGGTTTTGTTCGAAGGATAGGCACAGAAAAAGGAAGAGAAAAAGAAGAGAAGAGGATTTTTGTAGGCATTTTCCAATGTTGGAGAGTATTAGCTTTTGTTGCTTTTTGTATGCTCGTGAAGCCACTATACACTACTAGTTTTGCTGCGTGTGCTGTTGTTGTAGATTGTTGCGGAAAGAGGTGCTCTGAGAGTGCTGACTAATTGTTGGCTTGTTGCTGTGAATGTTGTTGCTGTTGTAGTAGAAGCTATCCGTGTTGATGCTGGAGTGAGCCATTTGAGTTTGTCTAAAAAGCACTATGAGATACTGCGTAGTGTTGTTGGGTATATTTTTACAGTGGTGCGAAGGACAAGTGGCGTCAGTAAATTCAGAATTAATTGATTGTCAAAAAAAGGGATAATGAACTATTTGGATGAAAGCGTTTTGTTCATATCTTGATGGTTTCGGGTAAATAGGGGAGCTGGGGGTAAGACGGCCAGGCGGGGTAAGACGGCCACCCCACTGTTTCAATAAGTATACTAATGAATATTACTAAAATGTTCAGCAATACTGTTCCTCATGCTAAATAATGCATATGGAGTCACTTTTGCCAGAAATATTGTTTGAAATAGTATAAAAATAGCTCGAAATAAACCAAAAAATTTTGAACTTGAAACTGGATGTAATTTTCATGAATTACAACTTAGGCATTTTTGTTAAATAACAATATGTTTTTCTGTCTTCAAATATTTTTTCATGTTAAATTGAAGTTTTCCCTAGATTATTTCCCTCGAAAAAGTTCAAAAAATGCGATGAACTGTTTACAAAAAATGTTAAAAAAATATAATTTATTTGGGGGCAAGACGGCCACCTCCTCCGGGGGTAAGACGGCCACCCGTAATTTGTAGATTTTATTTGATATAGGTTATATTTTTGACGGTTTTTGACTATTAAGACATATTTGTAGATAAAGGAAAAGCATTTTCAATAAAACTATCCATTTTTAATCAAAATGCTGTTAACTACCGTTTCGACAACATTCTTTACTGTGATATAGCAAAAGTCATTGAATAGTATGAAATCCTATCAAACTTTTCATAAAAATCGCTCATTTAATATTGTTTACATAATTTTGATTTACTTATTCTAATCGAAATACACAAACTATTTTTTTTGGTGTCAAATTGTGTTTGTTTTGTAGTAAAAATTCATAGTTTTTCATAAAATGTGGTCGCAATAATATGAAATTCACTGAGCCAAAATATGAAATTTTTTAAACCGCATTTTTCTCCACATTTGAAACTTGATTTTTTTAAACCAAAATAGTTATGATGTTCAGAGAAGTCTGTTGAACCAACCATGTAGGTGTTTGGGTGGATTTAGCAAAGTTATTAAGTTAATTTATAGCATTGGCCGTCTTACCCCGCGTATTTCATTTATATCCGATTTCAAATATTTTTTTAAAATTGCTGAAAAGTATTGAAAAATGGTTTTTAGACCAACTAATTTATGTCATTTCTATAATGGACTAGAAGTAGAACAATATGTACGTAATTTGAGATCAAAATAATCTGTTGTGTAAATTTTATTAGACTTCTCCCTTAGGGTGGCCGTCTTACCCCCATCTCCCCTATGCCTAGCTTTTTTTTTATCAATGACTGGACGTTGGTTAATAAACTCAAAACATGTTTGTGTAAAATGTTATTTGAAGGGTTTCTATTGTTTTTGTTGTTCAGAAATCACTGACGGTCATACATTTTTCATGAATTGAAATATGGGTGAACAAAGCAATATTTTCCATGTTTCAATCCGGGCACGATTTTCCGAAGTTCGATTATTCGAAGTTATGTTTAAGACTTCAGACAATTGAATCAAGAAAAAACAATTCTCGTTTTTTTTGTCTTACCTTCAACATCAAATTCGAGGTCTGTGACCCAACGTTAGTCAAATTTTAAGGGTTGATTGCCTTTTGATTTAAAAATGCATTATTTCAATAGTCCTAGATTAACTTTTCAAAACAACCTATACGTCATGGGTTTCCTACGCAGATAGGACCTTTTGAAAATTTAATCTAGAGTTCATCATCGCCTTATTGGCCGCTATCTTGAATCTAAAAATTCTAAATCGCACTGATTCGATTATCCGAACTAAAATTATTTAGTAACAAAATGTACTTTTTCAACATTTCATCCCCGCAATCTTCGCCGCCATCTTGGATTTACACATTTTTAATCGCTAAATTTTTTCCAAGGCCTTCGAATAATCGATTCTTGACTGTTTACAGAAAAAAGTTTTTTTTAACCAATTGTGTTATTATTTTAATTTACAAAATTTGCAATGAGGGAGTCAAACGAAGCCGGAGTGTACAATTTCGCAGAGTTGATGCGTTATTTTTGTTTCGTTGCCTCGGTAATTAAGAAATTTACAAATCTATGAATACTTGTATTAACATTTTAATAATAAAATTGCAGAGATTTATGGCAATTAATAAAAGCAATTTTTTCAAATATTTACATTAGAAAAACTTTAGTTTCATAATAAAATTGAGCACTTTTTACATGGTGGAATTTTTTGAACAATATGACATGACAAACATGAGCTGTAAAGAGACCGGCTCATCAAATTTTTTCAATCCTCTCTTGTGTGCTGTCTTGTGACACGCCTAATCTGATGTTTGAAAAGTCTGAAAATAGTGATTTTTAGATCTTTTCAAGTATCAGGCTAATTTGAAAATTTAATATTTTTAATAATATATTTTTAGGAAACATCAAAAAGTTTCACAAACATTTATTTTTCATCGAAAATCTGACGAATTGATGAATTTTAAAACTTATTGTATCATTTTTGTATTTTAACTAATCACAAGTAAAAATTTAAACCATAAATTATAGAAAAAAACAAGCTGTTCAAAAAAAAAACTTCAAAACATGGACAAAGATGAACACTATTCCAAAAAATCTAACATAATTTAACAAAATGCATCACATTTATTCACAAAACATCGATTTTTTTTAAATTTTCTAGTATTCATATTGTTAAACAATCTTATAGTTTCATTTCATTAAAGTTTTAAGTGTAAAATTTTACTTTTTAAATATATTTTGAAAAAAATGCCTAATTAGATTTGTTTACTCTTAAATACTTTTATTATCATGAAATATAATTTTATACAATACATACAAATACATTTTTGTAATCAATTACGACATGAGTACCAAAATCATGTACAAAGGTAAAAATCTTGACTATTTCAGAACTTTATGAAAAACATTTTAAAATGTTCTCATATAGCAAATTAGAATCACATTTTTTTATTATATACATTTTACCATGGCATTCATGTTTTCACTGTAAATTCGGAAAATTTTAGTTCTTAAAAAATACAAGATATAGTTTTAGAGTATTTAACTTTTTAAATAAGAATAATGCAAATATTGTTTTAAGTCAAGACATTGGTGGTCACTTTACATACAAGTTATAAAAGAAATCATTACAAACTAAAAAAACACTTATGCATTTTTTTAAATTTTTATTTTGAATATGATTTCCATGAATTTTATGAAAGAGGATTTCTGTGGACATTTATATACGAGTATTATACGTCTCCTCTAAATTTTAACTGACCCTTTTCGTGACTGTTAAATCATATAAACTCTTTTGATTTTTTTGCCAATTAAATAAGCCACTTGTCCTTTTTCGTGCTTTGTGACACACTAACAGGTGAGATTCAGTGAGTTTTCAATTGTGATATGTACATCCGTTTTTTTTCCCGTGCTCTCAATCCTTGTTACGGGGAAAAACTTTTCCGGTGTGTGGAGTGACGTGTGTCGTGATCAGATAGTTCACAGCCTTTGATCGGGAAAACTATTGTTCTATTTTTTTGTTAGTTTTCTTTCTTTTTGGTGGTGGTGCAGTAATCGTGTAAGTGTGTTCTCTCATCTACAACAATTGTTCTATGGCTTTGAACGAAAAAATAGTCGTTTGTTCAATACATGTACAAACTACAAACTCCAAAACAAAGCTACAAAGCGGGACTAAACTTAAACTAAACTTTCTGTCGTGGGACTGTCGGAACACGCTAGTACGAGAGTGTGTGAGTGTTTTTGCGGGGGGAAAGCTAAGCTTCAGAAGAAATCCTACTGAACGAAATGATCACTTTGGTTGATAAACATGAGCTTTTGTGGTTGTCGATGGGGGGTGTTGACGGCAGAGCGAAGTTGCGGAAGTGGATTTTCTGTGTCGTATTTTATCCTTCCATTGTGCTCTGCCGAGAGCTTAAATCTGTTTCACCCACGTATGTGTGCGTGTGTCAGTGTGCGGGAGCTTTTGCGAAAAGCAAAGGATAAAGTTTTTGCTCACCACACAAACACACCCACACACACAACGTGAGAAGAAAACAATAGGTTTCAATGAAAAGAGCAGAAAAAAGCCGGCTTCAGCACGTGAAATGGGTGAAAATAAGGGAGAGAGAAAGAAGTGTCCTTTATGTTCACTTTGAATGTGTTTGAGTGGAGGGGGTGAGTATGAGTATTGAGAATTTGTTTGCTTGTTTGTTCAGGGAAGCATGGCCAAACTGCAGCAATTGTTTTGACTGGATTGATGCATTGGTCGTCGGACAAGTTAGAGTTGTTGGGTTACTAAGTGACGGAGGAAAGTGACTTGAATACGTGGGATTTGTCTCCGGGCATATTTTCGCCGATGCAGGTACACTCAAACCCCAATGGTTTGACATCAATTGTTGTCAAATGAACGGGTTAGTTTGGCACCCCCTTTACACGGAGCTCACACACACTACCAAACGATTGGTTTGATAGTATGTGTGTGTTCCGTGTAAAAAGTGACTTTTCAGTTTGACTTTGACAAACCAACAGGGTACAAACTCAAAAGTGACCAACCACCGGGAATTGAGTGTATATTTTTATGTTTATGGAAATATTCATGTTGCAAGTTTAGTTTTCTGCTAGACTAATATATACAGTATGTAAAAAAAGTATTTACACCCCTTGGGCACTATGCACATTTTGTGATGAAACATGTAAAAAAATTAAAGTTTGACAGGAACCTAGTACTACGTTTTGTTCAGAAACTCATGCCAAACATTTTGCTATAAAAAAATCATGAAAATATGATTTCTATAAAAAGTTATATAACAAATACTATTACGAAAATAAAAAAGGTGCAAAAAAAGTTTGTACACCTTTCGAAAAATTAACATAAATAATGTTATTTGTTGACAAATCACCATAAATCCAGTCTCCCAACTCCAAATAGGCATCCTCGACTGATTAAAAAAATAATTTGGATTGAATATAAAGTTTACTAACTACTTAGTATAAAAGTTTATATAACTCTGGAAATTCTATATAAAACTTTTCTAAACATAATTTTGCAAACTTTTAATTCAACTAAATTTCAATATATTACCATAGAATTGCTAAATAAACATTTTGGAGTGGGTATAACACCGTTTTGGGGGTATTTGTATCGATAGAATAGATTTTTCGTTGGAATTTCGTACCAACCCGGAATTACGTCGCAGGAAAATCCGCCGGCATCCGAACCAGTCCGCGATTCACAAGTCAACCTATGTGGAATCGGAAAGGGCATAAAATTTCCGATCTTTTGATATCCATACATCTAGGTTTTCTTTAAAACCTACGTTGTTAAATACCTGGGCAAAAAGTAAGTTTGATCCACGAGAACAAAAATTACGAAATTCCATACATTTTTGGCAGGTTGCTCAAACGAAACCATAACAACGTTTTTGCCTAGGTATTTAAAAACGTGGGTTTTATGGAAAACCTGGATGTATGAGTATCAAAAGATCGGAAATTTTATGCCCTTTCCGATTCCACATAGGTTGACTTGTGAATCGTGGACCGGTTCGGATGCCGGCGGATTTTCCTGCGACGTAATTCCGGGTTGGTACGAAATTCCAACGAAAAATCTATTCTATCGATACAAATACCCCCAAAACGGTGTTATACCCACTCCAAAAAGTTTATTTAGCAATTCTATGGTAATATATTGAAATTTAGTTGAATTAAAAGTTTGCAAAATTAAGTTTAGATATGTTTTATATAGAATTTCCAGAGTTATATAAACTTTTATACTAAGTAGTTAGTAAACTTTATATTCAATGCAAATTATTTTTTAATCAGTCAAGGATGCCTATTTGGAGTTGGGAGACTGGATTTATGGTGACTTGTCAACAAATAACATTATTTATGTTAATTTTTCGAAAGGTGTACAAACTTTTTTTGCACCTTTTTTATTTTCGTAATAGTATTTGTCATATAACTTTTTAAAGAAATCATATTTTCATGAGCTTTTTGTAGCAAAATGTTTGGCATGAGTTTCTGAACAAAACGTAGTACTAGGTTCCTGTCAAACTTTAAATTTTTTACATGTTTCATTACAAAATGTGCATAGTGCCCAAGGGGTGTAAATACTTTTTTTACATACTGTAAAAAGCCCCAAATTTAAGACTACTTTTTAAAAAGGTCCAATGTGCTTTTCTATGTTTGCAGAACGGTTTGAAAAAGTAATTGAGAATCCAAAATGTTGTATGGAACTTGGATTTAACAAACAAATTTTTAACTAACTTGGCATCTTTTGTGTAGGATAGATTTCAAAATTCAATAGTTTACCAGTTTTGTAGAGAAAATTATCACTTCGATGCGCTTTTTAATGTTTGCAAATTAAAATTCCTAAGACAAAAATATTTAGGTAATACATTTTGCGCAAAAATGATGTCCCAAACATGCTCTCTTTTAAAACATAAAGTTGATTTTTTTTAAATTCTCTTTTTCGGTTCTCATTTTTTCAAATTTCTTAACAAATAAAAAAATAATATAGGGGAAATATGCCCATTTTAAGCCTAATAAGCGGTCGTGTTTGAATGATACTGAATAATCTGGATTAAACCTTAAACCAAGTATTTATACCAACGATTGCAAAACGATTTTCAAAAATGCATTCTAATCAGTCGAGCGCATTGGGCCACGCCCATTTTTCTTTTTTCAGCTTAGGTTTTTTTTCTTCCAGCGCTCTTTGGGTCTGCTTAGTGCGAATACTAACGAAAAGTAGCATTCATAGCGAAAGTTTCCTGACAGCACTTGCTCACTTCAACAGGCGCTGCACCAGCATGTTGGTGGTGTTGGTGGCCACCCTTTGTTCTTTAGTTGCCTTCTCTTCTCGCTCGGTTTTCTTCAGCCTGCGATTGGAATGGGTAGTCATAATTGAAACGTCAAAAGACATAGCGCGTTTGTTTTTTGGATGGCGCTTGCTAATTATTTACATTTTTCGGGATTATTTTTCAAGCGAGTGACTAACTAATGTGCAAAAGAACATGTTGTCGGTAGTTGGAAGCAATTTTATATCTTAAGCGCTTTGAAAACGTTGGCGCAAGTGAAAAGATATTGATGGCGACTTTCGTTAAGCAGTTAACCTCGGATCTTGCGTGTGGATGTGTGTGCCACCAAAATGATGAGAAATGGTCTAGCAAAATAGAAATTTTGATCAAAAGTGCATTGAATTTGATCTTTTTGGCCAGTAAGTGGCATACATTTGCGTGCTTACTTGAGGCGGTGCTGTTGCTGGTAAGTTTATAGCCTAAATAGTATTTTTGGAGCTTTAATCGAGCATCAAACTCTCCATATGACGAAGATAGGTGTTTGATTAGAAAGGGTATATTTCCCCTAAACCAAAAAAAAAAAAAAAAATGATTAACGAGTAAATTTTATCGAAAATTTTGGTGAACTTGTATCCAGTTTTTTTTTAATAAGATTGATTTTTCTGATGGGCTTGGAAAGAACGTCAAACGTATCATAATCTTAAAACTTTTGCTATTTTTTGAGTATAAATTAAATTTGGTACATTCACTTATTTTCGTTACGGAATTTATTTCATCAAATTACAAGGACTACTGTGCTCTGACGAAATATATTGTAGAAATTGGATGGATTGCAATATAGGACTTTTCAACTTAAAAACGTGATATCTCCAGAATTATCCAATTTACTCTGTAAAAAACTCTCTGCAATCGAGTGCAATTGTCAGTTTTCCCGTAAGTGCCGGTCAAAAGGGTTAAAAATACATTTTAAAACTACATACGCCAAATTTTAATATCTGGCAACACTGATTGTAAATTTCGAGTACACCATTGGATTCTACGTCGAAAATTCTTAAGATTTGCTTGCCCAAAAGATGACGGGCGCGGGTTGGACCAAATGTCACAAAACTTGGGATTCATTGTTTTTGAGACACAAACAACCCCTATGCCAAATATGAGCAGATTTGGTGAAGAACGATGTAGGACGCGTGGTCTGTAAGGGTGTAATATCAAAATCGATTTTCAAGCACAGCACTTTTTCAGTTCCTTTTGGGGCCCTAAACAACTTCACAAAGTTTGGGAACGATTGATTTAGTCCTCACTTTGCGCAAAGCGATTCAATTTTATATTCGGATGCTCTGGAAGGTGCTCTACAACTTTCCCGAAGAGAGTATGGTGCTAGCTTGCTCCTGAAAGAAGATACAGCGTGTTCAAAACTAGTCTAAAACGTGATTTTCGAGCAAAAAACATGTTTTAGACGAGTTTAAACACGTTGTATCTTTTTATAGGAGCAAGTTAGCACCATACTCTCTTCGGGAAAGTTGTAGAGCACATTCCAGAGCAACCGAATATGAATCCGTTTTTAATATAGCATGAAACGTGGGTTTTTGAAATATCAAATTAAAAAAAATGTTTTTACCATACATACTTATATGGAAAATTGAATCGCTTTGCGCAAAGTGAGGACTTAACCAATCGTTCCCAAACTTGAGGGAGTTGTTTAGGACCCCAAAAGAAACAGAATGGTTGCTGTGATCACTAAATTTGGACAACTTTATTTTTTTCCATACATATTACACCCTAGTGGTCACTTGGGAAGAAATGATCCAATGGATCCATAGACCTTTTAAATGTGTTCAACCGACACGTTTTATTCGAGTTTATGTTGTTTTTGCTGATTGTACCTAAGAAACACTAAATGCAAACTATAATTAAGTTGATATTCAGTTTTTGAACCTTGATGAAATCAAAATTGCCAAATTAATACAATTTGTGATTAAAAAATAAACTATTGCTTGTATATGTATCAGTGTTTGAAGCGTGTCTTCAGTGCAAAAACTGTAAAGTGTTTTCTATTCCAATTGAAGCTGTGCTGCAAAACTGTGTTTGGTGTCGCTAATTTTAAGTAAACTCTTGCCTTCTTCTTATAACTTTTCGTTGATGTTGACGGTTGCAAGGACTCGCAAACTTTTTCCTGCGATGAAAGAATAGGTCTCATTTAGTTTGGATTTTGTAAAGTGTTGTTAAAAAAAGTTTTCTCTCGAAACTGTTTATTTTTCATTGTGAAGAACGCTAACAACAGGTTGCCCCCGAATGCAGGCAACCATGGTAAAGGGGATTACTGTTCCCGTTGAACAAACGGATTTCCAGTCATTACTACTATCTCCGGAACCCCTCACGTTCCTTCGTATGTATGCTGCTGATGATGACGGGAAAAGTATTTGGTTTGGTGCTGGTCGGATTTGTAAAATTAATTAAACTTTCAGCCGGAGGTAACCCAGCAGTAAATGGTGCCGGTAGTTGAAATTGGAAAGGGCGAGAGACAGAGCCATCTGTCGGGTTCTCGATAAAATTTAATAAATTAAAACCAGCGTTGAGGTCAGCGCTGGTTGTTTGCATGTGAAACAGAACTATGCCGTTGTTGGCCACAGACAAACAGACTTGATGATAGAGCTGTCGTTGAGTTTTAAAAACAAGCTGTGAAATTTCAGAGTTTCATCTCCGTGTGTCTGTGGTTGTGCTCTTGGTTCTATGCGCATTTGCAAATGTAGTGAATAAATAATCGAGTGGTCTTTTTTCCTGGCAAAAGTATTTGCACGTTGAATATTTGCCTGGAATTTGAGCACATTCGTTGGTGTCAAGGTTTGCATCTAGATTGGAAAATGATGTACGTCGACTGTGCTTTTGCTTACACATGTTTTCCAATACCCAATGAATATAGTGAGGGATGATTTATGAATGATTGATTTTGGGCTTGCAGCTGAGCGTCACGAGAATGATCGATGAAAAGAGGAACATAATGGATGATGTTGTGATATGGAGTTACGTTTTGATTAAAAGCTGGCTGAATTAGCATCATAATTGGGTGGCTTTTTGGAAATTTCAAATCAAAATGAATAGTTTATAACGGGAAGGTGGCTTTTGTGTGATATTTTGCGTACTGGGATGAATGCAGTTTTGCCACATTGCGAGACGCAAATGAATTTTCGTGATATTTGTTCGCGAGAATCAGTGATAGTTAGTTCATTGAGAAATTTGCATCCAAAATTTTGAGTTTTGAGCGTTCACAAATCGGGACAAATTTTACTTGGAAATCGTGCGGACACATTTTAGTTGGGATTCGTTTATTTGTGCAGAAAAAGTTATGATTGGTTTCTTGACACTGAGCAAAATGGAAAATGTTCCACAAGCAAAATATTGTTGTTTGAGAGTTCGAGGGCTATAAGTGAAATTTTATTCAAATTGGTGAACCAATCATTATCAAAAGTGAGATTCTAATTTATTCTCAACAACTTTGTCCCAGGGAAAATGTAGCGTGACGGTACAACTGAACATTTAAAAGGCTCACCGCAACAATCGCTACCGTTTTGTCGGTTTGACTTTTTCAAACTTTTGCT